>NC_136063.1:1790062572-1790671501 GCF_964261635.1 Lissotriton helveticus | reverse complement strand
GATGAAAGGAAGTGTTAGTGAAAGTAATAAGGACAGTAGCTAATAGTCATTTGATTATGTCTTCTCATGTAGTTTTTGTGATGTCATTTCATTCATTAGCAACCCTATACTGGGTCTAATGTCCTATCATGTGAGTTCCTGTAATTTCATGGACATAATCAGGCTTGATTCCATTTCTTGTGATGCCGAGGAATTCATCTCGGCCACTGGTAATTCCGTGGTGCTGCACCCCAGTCCATGTTTTTTGCTCACCATGCCACCTCGGACAGGAACCAGACCTATGCAAATCAGCCTTAGGCCTGGTCCAATATTAACAGTCCAGCCTGGAAGGTCAGCACAGGTCCTTCCTAACCCAGACAAGAGCAAGCCAAGAGAGGTTTCAGCCTACTTGGCCTTTATCAGTAGGGCACAACTTGGTACCAGTAGCACAGAGGTCTGGGCATACCCATTAGACTTAGGATGTCACTTGATATACTCCTAAGTGTCGCACCCTAACAACAACAAAAATTGATTGGTTGAAGGCACGAAGGACTCTCAACTATCCTCAATCACTCAGGGATACATCACAGTTCAGCCTCTTTTTTGCCCACCATGTCAAATCAGTATGTGACCAATCATCGTGTTCCAACGAAGATTACTTTGAATTATAGGACTTGTGTTGTTTTTAACATTATGAGCATGAGATTAAAAATCCTACCTTGCACAGCATTATTGGCAACAATCAAGACTGGTTAACGTTGTCAACTATTGCATGGGGCGTCTTGGCATTGGTGCACACCTATCTTCACCAAGATTCTGGGTAGGTGCTGCCCAATCTGTAAATATTTTGTAAGGCAGAATTCACTGCTGCTGTCTTTACTGTTCCTATTTTGTGTGACAGAGACTTGGACTTTTGTATCCCTTGTTTTCATGTTTTGCACAAATGCTGCTGTACATGTATCGAGAGAGGTCTACATTGTTTCATCCGATGATTTGAGGGAGACTGGCCTACACAGCTGTGTTCTGTGCTGTACCTTTTGTATAAGGGCAGCCTTCAGAGCTGCCTTCTGTGCTCCACCTGTTTTGTTCGAGGGCAGCCTACAGAACTGTCTCATGTGATGTACCTATTTTTTAGTGGGCAGCCTACAGAACTGTCTCAAGTGATGTACCTGTTTTGTTTGAGGGCAGCCTCCAGAGTTGTGTTCTGTTTTGTAACTGATTTGTGTAAGGGCAGCCTCCAGAGCTGCCTTCTGTGTTGTATCTGGCTTGTTTGAGGTGTGACTGCTGTAAATTAAATCTTTGATGCCAGAGGTCTGGACTGCTCCTTCACATGCTACAACTTCAGAGATACTGCACATGATGTGTCTTTTCTGGGTTTGCACACCATGCTGTACCTATTTTGCGTTGAGGAAGCATGCCCCACATGCTGGGTAAATATTGTTCAAGGAGAAATTCAATGCTTCTTCTGGACCTGTGCTTGTGTGTTATTTTATTTATTTAGGAGCTTTGTAACGTGCTAGATGAGAAGCTGTGTGAATAAGAGGTAATCACAGACACCATGTTCAGTCTTGGCTTTAATGTGGAACCCATATGTACTCTGGGTGTTGTAGCCTTATTTGCTTCCAGTGAGTTAACTAGATTAACACAGCTGATGCCATTTATTTGTGTGTTTAAAGCCAAGGATTGGAAACAGTGTCCATGATGATATGGAGTGAGGTGGTCATTCTGCTTCTAGCTACAACAAAGTTCTGTAGGAAGCTCAGCAGTTTGAGGCATCTTAGGGTGGAACATAATAAGTTCAACTTAGTTTGCGGTGAAGGGACCCTATTCAGTATTCCATTAATACTCTCTTGTCTGAGATCAACAGGATGCCTGTCTGAAGAGATCAGTCTTCATGCACTTCCTGAAAAGGAGGTGGTTGGGCTCTGAATTTAGGGTGTGGGACCAGGGTATCACTGTGCTTGTAGCGCTGGATATCCAGGAATCTGCCTTAATGTATTTATCATTTAAATGTTTTTTTGTGATTCGGTGCAGGTCCATTGATTGAGGGTCATGGCTAGCATCTGAAGATAGCTGGATTCTTTGCTCTACTCAGTCTCGTGGTTGAAGCGCATGATTTTAAATGTAATCCTAGTTTACACTCTGAGCCAATGAAGGCATCTCTGATCCAGTTTCACAAGGTCATTGTATCAGAGGCTGTATCAGATTTTTGATCCATTAGTTTGCAGACTTTGCAACCCATCACTAAGCTATTTTGGGAGCTCTGTGTAGAATTTGCTCTTCCGCTTGTGCTGTTCTTTTGTATCTGCCTGAAGTTAGCAATGCTGCCACCTATGCAGTACCTCTTCTAGGCCTGAGTGAAGCTCGCACTGTAGCTACTGGTGCTCTTTCGGTTCCCTACAGTAGAAATCTGCTCTGTTGATGCCTTTGCTGTTGCATCCTTTTGAAAGTGCTGAAGTGATCTCTATGGCTTCCATACAACTTTGATCTATGGAGTACTCAGATACTAGATAATCAATGGAAGAGATTAACGAGAGATTAGGTGGATGGTCCCAGGATCACTTAAACAGGGCAGGAACACATTGTTTTCAATGATATAGCAACCACTGGCTTCATCAGCAAAAGGACATTTATGATTTAGCCAACACGCATGGAAATGGGAGCTGCCCGTTTAGGGAGTACCCTTCATACCCATTGCAGCTGACTACCTACCTTATACTTGGAATGGGAACCTACGAAGTTCTGGGTAGACATATTTCCTAACATTGACCCTGCTGCATTGGGGACATTAGTTAATTATTATTTTTTTAAATCAGGACCCTTTGGAGGTCTAGCTTATCATGCGTCAGAGCTGTTTTGAGGGAATAGATGAACTAAAACTTAAATAAGGCCCTTTGTTTCAGGATCAGAACAGTTTTCCCTTTGACGGTACCAATATTACTGAAATGATTGCTGATAGAACGGGTAGAGTGGTAGAAGCCCCCTGAGTATACCTCGCAGGGGGGCCCAATAACGTTTTGTTAAGCCTCTGATCTCGATCAAGACAGTGTTTAGGTTTGCCTCCAGGCTTTGTCATAAGCCGGTGAGCCAACTTTCACATATTTTAAATCCATATTTATAAATGATTATCGGTTGCTTTATATAGAGCTGAGGTTTGGCGATATTTAACCTCTACAGAATTACAGAAGGTTGAAAACTGTTTTTGTGCACCCTCTTGGCCATACCTAAGAGCACCACGAACATCATCTGTCATGATAAAATTGAACGGAACCATCTTGAGGATTTCGTTGGTTTGGCCTGGGAACGTCCTTTACAATGGAACTTTTACAACGAAGTACCGTTACGACGCAGGTTTAACAACGAAAGTCATTACAACGACTTTTGCTGGAGAGCGCTCTAGGATAGGTAATAGTTTAATTTACTATCCAACACCTTCCCTACTATCCACGGGTACTGGAGTTGGAATAGTAAATTAAACTATTCACTATCCAGCGCCCCACAACGCAAGTCGTTGTAACGACTTGCGTTGTTAAACCTCGTCGTAAAGATATGCGTTGTAACGGTACGCGTTGTACCGTCATACATCCATTTTGCCCCTCTGCATTTGTTGCATACAATCTGGCATTGTCCGAAATCCCAATTTTTAAAATCACCGATTACTGGTGTACCAACACTTGATCATGTGGCCAAAATCCAATTGTTGATGTACCTGAAACGTACTTTCACTGAAATGGGCATGCCAGGATATTATAATGTCCCTGTATTGCTGGGATCCGTGTCTAAAGAGAAATTGAAAGAACTCTACTTTGGCTAGAGAAACAATTGTCAGAAACAGATGGTGCAATCTATGCAAACCATTGTGACTCAATCTACTCTTAGTACTTTTAATGGTATTACACACTATTTGGTGCTTGTTACAGTGAGTGTTTGATTGATTCAGATGCTCCGTCCATCACCACCCCCTTTTGTACCGCTTTTGGCCGCCATATGTGTGGCAGGGTATGCTCAGACGTGAGTCCCTTGCTCACTTTGCCACTGGATTCAAGCAACCCCGGCTGAAGACGGCTGGAATGCCAGAAACCGGTCCTCGGAAGCTTGTTTCCGGTCCAGGGAAGACATGGCTTGGCAGTTCGGGCTGGACTGTTCCCATGAGGCACAGGGTCAGACTGATTTGCATATAGCCATGTCTGAACTGGGGTGGCAGAGTGGGCTAAAGAACGGTGATGGATTAAACCCAGATCTTTTGACTGGGTGTGAGTGTTTGATTGATTCAGATGCTCCGTCCATCACCACCCCCTTTTGTACCGCTTTTGGCCGCCATAAGTGTGGCAGGGTATGCTCAGACCTGAGTCCCTTGCTCACTTTGCCACTGGATTCAAGCAACCTGGGCTGAAGACGGCTGGAATGCCAGAAACCGGTCCTCTGAAGCTTGTTTCCGGTCCAGGGAAGACATGGCTTGGCAGTTCGGGCTGGACTGTTCCCATGAGGCACAGGGTCAGACTTATTTGCATATAGCCATGTCTGAACTGGGGTGGCAGAGTGGGCTAAAGAACGGTGATGGATTAAACCCAGATCTTTTGACTGGGTGTGAGTGTTTGATTGATTCAGATGCTCGTTCCAACACCACCCCCTTTTGTACCGCTTTTGGCCGCCATAAGTGTGGCAGGGTATGCTCAGACGTGAGTCCCTTGCTCACTTTGCCACTGGATTCAAGCAACCCGGGCTGAAGACGGCTGGAATGCCAGAAACCGGTCCTCGGAAGCTTGTTTCCGGTCCAGGGAAGACATGGCTTGGCAGTTCGGGCTGGACTGTTCCCATGAGGCACAGGGTCAGACTGATTTGCATATAGCTATGTCTGAACTGGGGTGGCAGAGTGGGCTAAAGAACGGTGATGGATTAAATGCAGAACTTTTGACTGGGTGTGAGTATTTGATTGATTCAGATACTCCGTCCATCACCACCCCCTTTTGTACCGCTTTTGGCCGCCATAAGTGTGGCAGGGTATGCTCAGACGTGAGTCCCTTGCTCACTTTGCCACTGGATTCAAGCAACCCCGGCTGAAGACGGCTGGAATGCCAGAAACCGGTCCTCGGAAGCTTGTTTCCGGTCCAGGGAAGACATGGCTTGGCAGTTCGGGCTGGACTGTTCCCATGAGGCACAGGGTCAGACTGATTTGCATATAGCCATGTCTGAACTGGGGTGGCAGAGTGGGCTAAAGAACGGTGATGGATTAAACCCAGATCTTTTGACTGGGTGTGAGTGTTTGATTGATTCAGATGCTCTGTCCATCACCACCCCCTTTTGTACCGCTTTTGGCCGCCATAAGTGTGGCAGGGTATGCTCAGACGTGAGTCCCTTGCTCACTTTGCCACTGGATTCAAGCAACCCGGGCTGAAGACGGCTGGAATGCCAGAAACCGGTCCTCGGAAGCTTGTTTCCGGTCCAGGGAAGACATGGCTTGGCAGTTCGGGCTGGACTGTTCCCATGAGGCACAGGGTCAGACTGATTTGCATATAGCCATGTCTGAACTGGGGTGGCAGAGTGGGCTAAAGAACGGTGATGGATTAAACCCAGATCTTTTGACTGGGTGTGAGTGTTTGATTGATTCAGATGCTCCGTCCATCACCACCCCCTTTTGTACCGCTTTTGGCCGCCATAAGTGTGGCAGGGTATGCTCAGACGTGAGTCCCTTGCTCACTTTGCCACTGGATTCAAGCAACCCGGGCTGAAGACGGCTGGAATGCCAGAAACCGGTCCTCGGAAGCTTGTTTCCGGTCCAGGGAAGACATGGCTTGGCAGTTCGGGCTGGACTGTTCCCATGAGGCACAGGGTCAGACTGATTTGCATATAGCCATGTCTGAACTGGTGTGGCAGAGTGGGCTAAAGAACGGTGATGGATTAAACCCAGATCTTTTGACTGGGTGTGAGTGTTTGATTGATTCAGATGCTCCGTACATCACCACCCCCTTTTGTACCGCTTTTGGCCTCCATAAGTGTGGCAGGGTATGCTCAGACGTGAGTCCCTTGCTCACTTTGCAACTGGATTCAAGCAACCCGGGCTGAAGACGACTGGAATGCCAGAAACCGGTCCTCGGAAGCTTGTTTCCGGTCCAGGGAAGACATGGCTTGGCAGTTCGGGCTGGACTGTTCCCATGAGGCACAGGGTCAGACTGATTTGCATATAGCCATGTCTGACCTGGGGTGGCAGAGTGGGCTAAAGAACGGTGATGGATTAAACCCAGATCTTTTGACTTTGTGTGAGTGTTTGATTGATTCAGATGCTCCGTCCATCACCACCCCCTTTTGTACCGTGTTACAAATACACAACACATATTTGATCTAACCTGCCTTAAATTAAGTACCTGCATTTTTTGTTAGCCTTATCTTCTCAGAGCACCTGGTTTGAACACCTTCCTATCCACCTTTGCGACTAACTGCAGCATCAATTCACTGGTCACTTTATGCTATTCTGCTCATTTTACATATACCCATAAACAGTTCTTGAGAGCTTATTTACCAGCCCCTTGCGCCACCGATGCGGCACTCTTTGTGAAGTTATTTATTTATTTACTTTATTTTATGTATTTCTTTATTTGACGCACCGATGGAGTATTTTACCGCCCCATATTTACAAGGACAGGAAAAGCCACCCTGCATGACTTTTCCTCTCCTTGTAAATATGCCCCCTCTACACGCAGCACTTTGCGTGAAACGGGCGTTCCAGGGGTGTTGCTGTGGGTGTTCCCACCATAACACCCTTGGAACCTGACACATTTATAGATTTACGAAAAATCATAAACCTGGAAATGCGTCTGAATGCAGGGGAGGAGTAGGGAGGTGCAACAAGGAGAAATTTATTAATTTTTCCTCATTTTCTACTCTTTCTATGCGTGCTGCATTCTGTAGCACACATAGAAAGAGGAAATCACCTCTTGTGGTTATTTATGTACAGGAAGGTGTATGCAGCACACATAGAAGTTAAAAAATGCCATTTCAGATGGTTTATGTGCAGGAAGGAAACACTTCCTGCTCTTAATCCATTTTAGCACATTCCAAATAATAAATACTTTTTTATTTGGAATAGTTATACATGAGGCCCACTATGCCTAGACAAACTTCAACATGTTTCCCACTTTCAATGATGTGTGCTCCACAGTGTTGCACTCAAGCAAAATCAGTAAGGCTTGAAAACATAAATTTTTAAGAATGTATGATGTTACAACGCATACTTTTACAACGCATACCTTTACAACGCATTTTTTACAACGCAACATCCACTACAACGCATTCCATTACAACGCATGCCATTACAACAAATTTTTTAAAACTACCTTTACAACGCATTCCATTACAACGCATACTACCTTTACAACGCATACCATTACAATGCATAACATTACATTGCATGTATGGTAAGTATTGGATAGTGTAGGGGTAAAACTTGCTATTCTAACTCCAGGAGGGTGCAACAGTAGGGTAAGTGTTGGATAGTGTAGGGGTAAAAATTACTATTCTAACTCAACTCCAGGGGGGTGCAACAGTAAGGTAAGTGTTGGATAGTGTAGGGGTAAAAATTACTATTCTAACTCCAGGGGGGTGCAACAGTAGGGTAAGTGTTGGATAGTGTAGGGGTAAAAATTACTATTCTAACTCCAGGGGGTGCAACAGTAGGGTAGGTGTTGGATAATGTAAGGGTACTATGTGTTGTAATGTTATGCATTGTAATGGTATGCGTTGTAATGACATGCGTTGTAGTGGTATGCGTTGTAGTGTCATGCGTTGTAATGGTTGCGTTGTAATGGCATGCGATGTAATGGATGTTGCTTTGTAAAAGTTTTGTTGTAGTGGTAGTGCGTTGTAAAAGTTGTGTTGTAAAGGTTGTTTCCCCATTTTTAATGCCTGCCCTATAGCGGAGTTATTTTTGGGGCACAACACCAGGTCTAGCATTGCTAGTAGGTAGGAATTTGAATCAAAACAAATGGCTTATTGACCATATACCCCTATGGAATGCCCTTTTCACTCAAATCACCGCTAAGAGGTGCAGGGCGTTATGTTGAGTTGCTTTGAGGCAATTTTCTTTCCCAAAACAAGTTTTGCGGAAGGTAAATCCTAAATAAATATTGTACACCAGTTTGTGCTACGTTTGTGACACAAACTCAGCAGAAAATGTTATTAAGTCAGTTTCCCAGTCTTATCAATTTCCTTGCATTGTTTGTTCAATTCTGTTTTTTACAGCCTTATGGACAGGCAAGGAATCTAAAGATGGAGGGCCGTATACACCAAAGGATTCCTCTTGATGTGCCTCAGACTCAGAATTACGAAACCCCAGGTAGTCTTTAAGAGGCTTGACAACCTCTGCCACTTTATGACCCAGGACTAGCTTGTCTCTATGAGGCGTATGCTTCAAAATTCTCTACTTTATGGGCAATCTCATGCTCCAGTCCCAGAGCTCTTTGCCTTAGCCTGTAAATCTGCACTGATTTCCTTGTCCTTAATATTCAAGCTTCAACTACAGACATAGATCCAAACTGATTTGCTCTGGAGGTATGAAAGCTCCTATATCTCAGAAGAGTTGTTAGACCTTATGGAGGTCTTCCCCCACACTTTTTGCCAATCTCGTTTTACTGGCCTTAGGTCCCTGCACACTTTACCACTTCTAACCAGTGCTAAACTGCATGGTCTCACTCTTAAAACATGGTATAGTAAAGTGTCACTACAAGTGCCCAGAGCCTGCAATTTAAACGCTACTCGTTGGCCTGCAGCACTGAATGTGTCACCCGCCTAAGTAGCCCTTTAAGCATGTCTCAATTCCCATTCGCAATTTGTGTGTGAGTAGTTTACAACTGCCATGCTGACCTGGCGAAATAAACCTTTTGGCAGGACCAAACCTTCCTTTTTAATACATATAAGTCACCCCTAGGTAGGCCCTGGACAGCCCAGTGGGCATGGTGCAGCGTATCTAAAAAGTAGGACATGTTCGTGATGTGAAATACCCTTACATTTGTTTTTCAGTATGAAAGGCCTGCTTCTCTCATAGGATAACATTGAAGTTGCCTTATTACATTTAATAAGCTGTAAATTCCAAATGTTAACCAGTTCATGATTGGTGTCCTTGGAATTGTAATGTCAAATCCTCTCTCGTGGTAAAGCCTTATTTTAAATTACAATTTTGAAAACACAACATTGTGAAAGTTGGCTTTTGCCTGCATTAGCCATTTTAGTGCTTGTAGCATGCCCCTGGGTCACATGATTAGGTGTAGCTGACAGTGGGGCTTTGTGTAGTCCTCCTAAACAGCCACACAAAATAAAGAGGCTAGATGTGCATGGGTGGGCTATCACTGGCAGGGTGGGAGGGAGGAGCCTTACTTACACTTCAATAGGCTGTGTTCTGCCTCCACACAAAGGGGTATATATCCCCTGTAGTTAGTCTGGACCCAGGACAGGGAAGGCAGCATGTTGGGGACTTCAAAGAAAAATCATCACTATAATTCTGGTCCTGTGGATACTCTTTCAGTTAGAAGGACTGCTGTGCTGCTGAAAGGTCTGCCGCTCTGCTGAACTGCTGCTCTGATGAATTGCTGCCCTGCTGTGTTGACCTGCTGCCTACTGCCCTCTTACCTGGGTGAGCAGGACTGAACCTGACTCTGTTGGACCCAGGAGCCCAAAGTGACTCTAAGGGCTAGTTGGTGGCCCTACTGACTACAGCCTCAGGGACAGAAGGCTCCAACAACCTTGAACTCAGCACTTGTACTCTGCCACCTATGAGTCTACCATGCCAAGGTGTACCCCTCCTGTCCTGGACTCTTGAAATTGTGCCTAAGGTGCTATGCAAGCCTCTGTGGATCCAACTTAACCAATGCTTTTCCCCTGCTGCGCAGCGTAACCCCGAGCAGAACCGATGCATCATCACTGCTACGTGGATCGGTTCCAAAGACCTGCATTGCACAGTAGCCCATCTCCTCACTGGAACCGCCACTGAGCCATGTATTCTTGGTGCAGGCTTTTGCATCCCTACTTGACAACAGCCTCGGCGATGATGGTGGACTGCGAATCACAGCTCCTTGGACTTGACACATTGCTTTGGCTGTGGGAAACATCTTTGATGCAGACCCTCGCAAAACTCTGAAAGCCAGGATTTAATGTACTTTGTTCAGCAGGTCTAACTGGCTCCCTTTAGCGGGCCTGTAATCCGACGCAGTTGGCCTGAACTTTTAACTGTGTCCGAGTCCGGTGCAACAAGATACCCACAGCTGGCGCTTTAGTGCTTTTTTGTGCTATTTTTGCCAAAATCTTTAAGTCTTTAAATCTCAGATTCTTCTAATTGGATTTTTGTCATTTTGGTCTTACTAAAAATTACTCTATTATTCTAAACTGATCTGGGATCCTTTTGTGTTGTGTTTGCATTGTATTACTGTTTGAGGTCTTGCACAAAACATTTACACATTGCCTCTGAGTTAAGCCTGACTTCCTTTTGCCAAGCTACACGAGGGCTGAGCACAAGTTAACTTAGAGTTTGCTTGTGGCTTCACCCTGACAAGTATTGTGGCTTCTGCTTGAGGAGGGTTTTACCCCCCGTACCAACCGGAAACCCAGTTTCTTACATGATGAATAAGAAGACAATGAGGAAAAGGAACAGGCACTTTAGTTGTGCACTTTGTGGTGATGAATTGTCAGGAATACATGGAATGGACTGGTGACTAATATCAAGCTTGACACAGAATGTTTCTTGGGTGATTTGTAGACAAAACAAGAAAGGTGGGGAAATACTGGGTTGAGTGGATGTATCTAATGAGAGTAAAGATCCAACACAACTAGGAACGGATGCTAGAGAGTGCTGCTAAGCAATGTGCTTTGCGGCTCCTGACCAGGGACTGGAAGCCTGCTCTAGGACGTTCCCACCCAAGCGGTGGTGAATGAATGAATGAATGAATGCATGAATGAATGAATGAATGAATGTGTATTCATACAGCGCAATTGCTGTCCTGAGGCGTCCAAGCGCTAATGCAGTTGTGATTTACTTAAAAGAAAAGAGAGTGAGTGAAAAATTAAAATGGAGCATTAAAAAAGAAAAGTTTTTAATTGTTTCCGAAAAGAGGACAGGTTAGGATTGGACCTGAGTTGAAGGGGGAGTGTGTTCCATAACCTGGTGGCGTTGTAAGCAAACAACCTGACGCCCGTTCTTGCCTTTTTTATTCTGGGAACTACAGCCATGAATGCCTGGCTGGAACGAAGATTCCTCCTATGATGATACTGAATGTTAGGTCTCGACTAATGGTTGGTCCTGTGTCCCAAAAGGCTTGGTGCGATATACACATAGCCTTGAAGGCAATTCTTTGCGGTATCGGCAGCCAGTGCAGACTACTCAGTACGACTTTAACTGACTGTCTGCATGGCAGCTGGAGTAGTGTACGGGCCACGCAATTTTGTACTATCTGCAGCTTGCGCAATGTGTATTCGGGGGCACCAATGTATAAGACATTGCTAAAGTCTAGACGGGACTGAATCAGGCCTTGAATAACCACCTGCTTTGCCTCCAGAGGCAGGAGAGGAAGAACTTTGCTCAACATCCTGAGCAGAACAAAGCAGGTGGCAGAAAGTTTTGTGGCCTGAGTGTTGAACGATAGAGTTTTATCCAACCATACCCCCAGGCTTTTTATAGTATCCTTGGGGGCTGGTGGAGTGCCTAGACATGGGGGCCACAAGGAGTCAAAAGATGTAGGGTTCGTGGGGCCCAAGAGCATCAGCTCTGTTTTGTCCCCATTAAGTTTGAGGGAGGAAGAGGTCATCCAACCCTTTACCTCCTCCAGGCACCTCCTTAGCCCTCCAGATGCTGGACAGCTGCCCTCCTGCACCAGAGAGACCACTAGCTGAGTGTCATCCGCGTAAGAAACGATTTTGACCCCAAACGGACGGACAACCTCAGCCAGTGGTCTCATACAGATGTTAAAAATCGCAGGGCTTAGGGAGGAGCCCTGTGGGACTCCACACCTCAGTGGCCTGCTTGTGGATAACGTATCACCCTCAAAAATTTGGAAAGACCTGTTGCTCAAAAATGATTTGAGCCAAAGCCATGCTCCGCCTGTTATGCCGATACTCGAAAGACGGCTCAGCAAGATATCATGGCTGACCGTGTCGAATGCTGCACTAAGATCAAGGAGGATCACTGCCACTGATCCCCCCTGATCCAAGATCTTTCTGGTTTCCTCTGTGACTGTCAGCAGCGCAGTCTCCGTCCCATGTCTGGGACGAAAACCCATCTGGGTGGCATCTAATAGCTGGTTATCCTCGAGATAGTCCACCAGATGGTTGTTGATGTGCTTCTCGAGGATCTTGCTCACCCAGGGGAGCAGGAAAATTGGACGATAACTGCTAAAGTCACCAGGGTCCAGGTTAGTTTTTTTTTAGCAGAGCACGGACCATTGCCTGTTTCCAAGTAGGCGGAACGGTACTAGAAATAATGGAGGCATTCAGGAGGTTCATGATGGTAGGGAGTACAACCTGTGCTGCCAGCATCATAACTTCTGGGGGTGCTGGATCACTTGGTGACCCCGATTTTACCTGGCGAGCTGTGGAATCCAAGGAGTCAGAGTCCAACAATGGGAAGTGATCAAAGGTTATTAATGCTTGAGATATGTTATCCCCCGGGTTTGTCTGCTCCTGGACTGTGGGTTATGATATAGTGGAGGGAAAAGAGGAGTAAATTTGATTAACTTTGTGGTGGAAATAATCTGCCAAGTCATCGCATTGGGCTGGAGTTTTGCCCAAATGCATGCCCGGGGAGGAGAGTTTAGTAAGGCTTTTTACAATGTGAAAAATTTCCTTTGGTTTGGAATTGGCTCGCAAAATTTTGTCCGAAAAATAGGTGGACTGGGCAGATTTAATCCCAGTCGTGTAGGATTTAATTGCCTCTCTATATTGGGTTTTTTCAACCAGTGAGTATCCCATGCGCCACCGTCTTTCTAATTGCCTACAGTGGCGTTTCTTTTCCCTGAGAGCCTCCGTATACCAAGGGGCATTTTTTTTTAGAACGTTTCGGAGTAATTTTACGCAAGGGAAGAGTGGCCTCAAGGGTTTGTACAATCCAATCTTCATATTCCTGGTTGGCCACGCAAGGGTCCCCGTTGTAAGAGGGCTGGGCGAACGCAAGTCTGTCAGCCCAGGAATTAACCGGTAGGCGAGTCCAGATTCTGGTGTTCCTTGCGGTGATGCTAGGGGGAAGTGGCTTGTGAGTGGTCCAAGTGAAAGGTACTAGTAGGTGGTCAATCCAGGGAATGGCGATTGGAAGCCCAACCGTCAACTCAACACAGTTGCTGTCCTTCCTAAATGCCGTTGTCCAGCCTTCTTTAGTTTAAAGTTCCTTCACTAGCTGAATGGGGTCACTTTATGATTAAAGTGGCATGTGCCGCAGTGATAGTGTTTGTATATGCGTGGTCTGCGCTGCTGTCGGCTGAGTTGATCATCTCTGTGTTCCCTCCCCTGATTGTTCTTGGACTGTAATACTGACATTCATCTCTCGAGGGTCTTAAGGAGAAAGAAATAATTATGTTTCTGGACATTGATCTGGAGAGGCAGAATCTGGAAAATGTATAACTCTCCATCTAGCCCACAAACAGGAGTGCTGTTTAGTTAGAACTTTAAATATCCTGGAGATCGACATGGAAGTACTCCGGAAAAACATGGGCACCATGAGTCAACTCAAAGTGCATTCCAAAGTAAAGCATATACACCAAATGGCACCACAGTCAAGGACACAAGATCCAGCCCAGCCCGGATTCCCTATAGCCTATTCCTCTCTGGTGTAAAGTGGGCACTATCTGGTGGTAAGGCTGCAATGACTGGACCAAAAAAAAAGGGAAGTGCTGTCGAATTCTGACCCACAAATGTGAGGCCAAATCAACAATGTTGAGTAGTTACCCTGGCGGGAAGAAGGTACAGCTTCTTAAGGCTTGGTAGAGAAACAACCAATTTTCTTAAGTGAGACAAGCAAGATCAGACCTTGTACTAGGTGATAGGAGGCTTATGGGTAGAAAGGAAATGGGGCAACTATAGTTGAAAGAATAGAAAGTCTAAGAACGTTGTTTTTTGGGAAGGAGACGCAGTTATGAACAGTGACAAACCTCAGATGCTTGCTGCTTCTGTGCAGTTGATAGATTATGCTTAGAAAGCAACTGTATTTAGTGGATTTAATATTTACTATTAAGTTTGGAATAACTAAGGAAGGGGCTCATTTTACCTAAATACATTTATTGCAGCACGATTAACATATTATAGATTCTGTCATGAGGGCTGCAGATGTTTGCTTTTGGACAAGCTCATAGGATGCTGAATGATTATCATCATCATCATCAAACCACTTTATTCGGTTAGGTTAAAACCATAAAAGTACAGACACAAGAATACAAACATATAAGTGCAAAAACACAAAATGCAGTGTCAACAATGTAATGTAATCCGGCGATAACAGTCTATGTGCAAAAGGCGCAATACAGTACTAGTCAAGTAAAGTGCATTCCAGGACAAAAGTGACAGCGCATCCAAGAAAATTAATATAAACATCTTAAAAAAGTATCCACCATAAAAAGTTTAAAAAGACAAAAACAAATGATCTAAAACCTGGTTAATTATAGGCTATCCTCACGGCTATTCCTCAGCCTAACAGCTGACATAAGGAAACTGGCTATATAGAAAATCTCATTGGGATCATTTAGTAGCTGTAGATACAATAAGGCTTGCTTTACCTGAATAAAAACCTTTTTTTTTAATAATGGGAATAGAAACCTTTTTCTGATCTCACTATACAAATCACAAAACATTATTAGGTGCATTGTATCCTGGACCGAAAAGTTATCACAGGCACATGGCCCTAACTCTTTCAGTCTGCACCACCCCTTAGAACTTCCAAGAGAAAGGTGAATTAGATTAAAATGGAAACGAGTTAAAAGTAGACAGTGAAAAGGCATAGTGACAATTTTCAGGTAAGGTTCCAGCGTGGGCGATGTTTTTAAAAGGTAATGTGCTTTTACCGTTACTTTTGTCAACTCCAGTTCTTGCCGTTGTACCGCCCATAGATTTAAAAGCTGTTTTTTCACCCAACTGAGATCCGTTCTTGTGATTTTCTCGGGTCTTCAAAGAGGTCCTGTCGACCAACTGTTGCCAGTGTTTCCTTTACATAAACAAGCCACCTAATCTTATGTACATGATCTAAAATGAGACAATTCTTGATCAGTCTATGGTTAAGATCTAATTCAGGATTAAGCCATAATTTGAGCAAAAAACTAACTGGAGCCAGCCTAAGTGTGTCTGTTATATAGCCCATCCCCAATTCCTGGTGGACAGATTAAGTGGGTGTTGACTGCGGGACCGATAATATTCCCCGTAGAAATGTATTCTCCTCTAACTGTATCCCCTCCATGGGTCTATACCCCCAAATCGAGGAACTATATGTGGCAATTGCAATACATTTCTATTTATAAATATTCAGCATTGCCTTTACAGGTTTGGTCCCCAACCGCTTTGAAAACCCATTTACAGCTGCAGTTGCCCTAGCGATACCATTAATCTTAATCTTGTATTGAGCAGCCCATGAGCCGTTCTCATCGAAAAGAACCCCCAAGTACATAAAAGAAGTTACCCTAGTAACTTCGGAGCCTTCACAATAAAAAACCTTACAATTTCGTTTACTCTGGCGGCCTATACTCATACCATGTGATTTGGATATATTTACCTTTAAATCTAATGATTTCATAAAATTTCCAAATCACTCAAGCAGCTTCTGTAGGCCGACTGCTGTACGCGATAACAAGACAGCGTTGTCGGCGTACAGAAGCACAGGGCAACGCTCCTGACCGATTTTAGGGACATCTAAGCTGGCTACGTCTAAAAACTTACCTAAATTATTAATATAAAGAGTAAAAAGTAATGGGGCTAAAATACAGCCTTGTCGGACTTCACGACCAGAACTAAAGTGCCTAGTGCAATTCCCATCTTGATCGATCCGTACCCATGCAGAGAGGTTCTGATGCAGGTCAGCTAAAAAATGAACGAGACTCTTTTCCATCCCCATCCCTAGAAGGACCATCCAGAGCTTTGACCGATTTACTAAGTCAAAAGCTGACGATAAATCCATAAACGCCAGCTGGAGTATTCCCCCTTTGGCTGAGGTGTATTTACCAATTAACAGTGATAAATTAAGACACCGGTCTTGAGTCCCCCTGCCGCTTCTAAAACCGTATTGGAAATTTTATATTACATTCTTCTCATCTAACCATCCCATCATTTTACCTAAAACCACCCTCCCTAAGACCTTTACAGCCGAATCAATTAAAGAGATTGGTCTGTAACATCGGGCATCTCCTCTGTTGTCCTTTTTAAAAATGGGGACTATGATAGATGTGGCCCAGGAAGGTGGATGGTTCCCCATTGCTGCAGTATTAAAGATTTTAGTCAAAACTTGTGCCCAGAAAACAGGATGCGTTTTATATAGGTCCGCAGGAACACCGTCTGGACCTGGGGCCTTATTACTGGACATGTCCTTAATGGCCAGAACTACTTCCTCCTCTTTAAAACTCAAAGCCGAGGTTGAATCTCTTGAAACAGCACAGGGGACAAGATCTAAAGATGGGGGAGTCTCATATATAGCCCTGTAGAGACCTGGAATCAACCAGGTCTATCTGGGATCTCTACCCGTTTCCCTTGGGTTTCACATTAATACTTAAGTTTTATAATCACTGTAGTCCCAATTTTAGCATTCAAATAAACAATGATGCTCTGAATTTTAAGTAACGCTCACCGTTTTACTGCTTCACTCCAAACATTTATACATAACACAATTCAGTGAACAAAATATAAATGGTTCTAATACATTGTACTCTAATCATGTATTGACATTTTCAAATTCGACAAAAATATACATGTGAAAAAAATATATATAATAACATTTCCCAATGCATTTCGGGTCATGTGCGACCCTTCTTCAGGGGACTGTGACTTTAATAACACAACAAATCAATAGTGTGCAATATATAGTCTGGTGATTCGCGCTTCAGTTCAGTTTTCGGGCACTACAAAACAATGTGATACATCATTATTCACAACTCTGTATGCTTCATAATAAATCTGCCTTAACACTACTTTCAAAAACGATACCATAACGTGTGTGTGCAAGTGCGAAAATAAAATGATGTGTGTTGAACCAACATCATAAACACCATCAAAGACACCATCTGCCAAAAGTGTGTTGCGTGTCCTGTCTGCCCTGTGAAAAACTGAAACAGGTTCACTGAATCAAACCTGCTTGATAGTGTATAGCCGTCACCTGTCAATGATGTGGTTGATGTAAAATCACCTGATTTTTACGTGTGACCAAAAGCATGCTGTAATTCAAAACTTCGACTTACCCTATGTGTAGTGCACCGCTGATAAGCCGATATTGATTTCAGGGGCTATATAGCCTCAAAAAGAGCTAGCCACTGTGCTTCGGTAATATTACATTCTACCACGGTATTACCACTTTCAGAAAAAAATGGCTTATTTACAATTTCCCAATAACTGCGGCTGTTTTTTAGGACCTCAGCCAACATCAAGGCCTCCGAAGCTTCCTTCCTGATGTCTTTTTTTCTTGCTTTTACAGCTAAATTGTAGTCCTTTCTGAGTATGGCCAATTTGGTCCTATTTTGCGGGATCTGTTTAATAGCACTTATTAAAAGGCTATGTGCCAGAGAAAAGGTGCTATCAAACCATTTCTCGGCCATTTGTTGCCCCCTTTTAACCGGGGCCATTAAGTTCAGAGATGTTTGTTTGGAAATGGCCGTAAAGGCCTCAATAACTGCTGTGCCCTCAGATGTGACATCTAGACATATATCCAACATGGCCTTTGCCGACAAGAGAAGTGTATCTAAAAAAATCTCCGGAATTATTTTTGTCCATTTCAGCCTTCTCCCTTGATCAGTGGGTTTGATGCTACCCTCCGCCCTTGTGTGGCTCATGGGTTGCACCAAGCCACACTCTTAAATTAAGCTCCAAAATGACCGGATTATCATCACTAAAATTTGAGTATTTTGCACTATAAGAGGTAACACTACACAACAGAAGGGGTGACAAAAAAATGTAATCAATCACAGTATTACAACCTCTGGCAGTAAACGTTGGGACCCTGTTAGTTGGTTCAAATGTACTTGGTTCATAGAGATCCGCTACTGCTAGGACCCCTTCCAGACATTCCCCCTGTCTGTTATGCTCAAAACAAGGTAAAGCATATACTGTGAACTCATCACTATCCAAACCCCCCTGACAATCCTGCTCACACGGATGTATATTAAAATCTCCCAAAAGAATATTCGGGTGATAAGTGGTTTGATTTTCCCTGTACTCCTCTAAAAAGGATTTTAAAATCAGCAGATGTTCGTTTCCATTCAGACAATCTGCTGAATTATAAAAATTAACTACCCAAAATGTTATGGTATTCCGCTCCCTCAGTTCAACTGCTAAACAATTGGGTGTTCCTACTTCAACCCTTTTATACAACCACGGCAGTTTAACATAGAATAACAAAAGGAGCCCCCCTTTGGCTCTGCCAGAGGAAACAAATTCCGCTGGCTCTGAAAAAATGTATAGCTGTCCAGCCACCATTCTTCCTCCGTGTCCCAGATCTCCTGAAGTCCCACAAGATCATACGAGTTAATCAGTTCTAGCCACTTGGGATCGTCTTTTTTAGATCTTAAGCCAGCAATATTCCAGCTCATGATACCAAACTTGGGCATGTTTAGATTACTTGGCCCACAGGGTTCAATATTCTCTAGGTGACTGTTCTGATTAGAAATCATTGTTTCCAGTCAATCATTCTCGTCCAGGGTAGTAGGTGGCGGAGAGCTATTTACATTCAGGTTATTTTGACCCGCTGCACTTCCACTGGCTGGGTCCTCCCCCCTGCACATTTACTAGACTCCTTGTCAGTTGCGGGCCAGATGATAATCCCCCATTATTTGTGTTATTTACATATTGACTGGGTCTTGGTAAACTGCCCCCAAAACCTGACTTTTCCCTAAGGGTCCCAGTGTTTTGATTTTTCCCTTTCATTGGTGGATAGAAACAAGCCAGGGGAAAAACCCTAATGCCCCCTGAACCCCAAGGTGGGCAGTCCTGCATATCTTCCCTGCAAGATCATCTCTATCAAAATTTACCACTACACAATCACCCTCAATTTCCTTTCGGTTTGGTCCTACCCAGGTTATACGTCTTGCCATGATAATATGAGATGATACTTTAAAGCTATTTTCCCACTGGTTACAATCTAGCCAATATTTTGCTTTTCTCCATAGATCCAGAGTTGGTTCGTGTGTGTTGACTTTCATTTTATTCGCTTCTGGTGGCAAGAAAAGTCGGCCTACAGTAGGGGGAGGTGTATTGGTGTTGGTGCTTGGTCCAGGTTTGGGGGCGCTTGATGTTTCTCTAGGTTTTGTATTTAAGTGCCCAGCAGTTTCCTTGGACAAAGCTAGCTGAGGCCCCTTACTCTCTTTAACCACACTGCTATTCAATACACCAGCCTTTCTTTGCTCGTTACTATTGCCCCCATTAATCATAGTGCTTTTGGCTACCTCCTTACACCGGGCTAGTGGTTTGTCAAGCCGTGGTTTTGTAGCCAAGCAGCAATTTGGGCATGTACCACTGCCAAGTATAGCTTTATTTACTGTGATGGTGAGAACTTCAATCTTAGATTGCATTCCCTCTATTAGCTTACACAGTTGATTTACTACACTAGTCAAAGCAGCACTATCACTATCGCCCCCTAAAGGAACCGAAGGCGTAGAGAAATCGACGCTCCCGCCTTGATCCATATCACTAGTTCCTAGTGCAGAGTCTGGAGAACATGATTGATTTAGGTGGGCCCCAATATGAATATCAGGGCTATCAATATTGGCTAACGCGGAAAACCTGTTTTGGCAGACTATAGTGGCTCGATTTCTGGTGGACCAATTGCTCCTGGTTCTAAATCAGAATTACCAATCTCATTTCTTCTGAGAGTATCATTCAGTTTACCAGGAGCACTATTACATTGCTTTCTCCCCAAGAACATATCAGGGACCACTATGGAGCCTTGTTTGCCATCCCCCCTTGACTCTTCGGGCAATCCACCCACATTTTTAACAACATTCCAGTTTAGCGGGTCATCTGACATAAGTAGAGTTTCACAGTCCTCCACCAGCCCTTCAATGCGGCTCATAACACAATTTTCCCCTGCATGCCTCAGGACTTTCTTAGACTTCCTTGGCTTTTTGACTTTAATTGATGCATTAGGGCCCCCTTCCATGCTTTTTCTTTTCCCCATTGTTTGTAGTAAAAATGTACCTGTACAAGTCTCGGGGGAGATTAGGGGGGTGGCCCAGCCCCGCCTCGTCCTGCCCCGGACGGCCACAGATTGCCCACCCTTTGCAAGGCGCGTCCCGCGCGCGTCCCACGACGCGGGAGGGACTGCTCGCTTTTAGGCGCCTCCAGGTGCGGAAGTGGGAGGTGGCAGGCTGCGTCCCCGTCATGCAGGGGACGCTTGGAGTGGTAGTCCCTGCTTTCTTCCCCTTACAGCGGCCGCGATGTTAGAGTTGCGGCAGCGGGGAGAGCAACGCTGTCTGCGCGACCCCTGGGCAGCAGCTTCCGTGGCTTTAAGGTAGGTGAAAATAATGTGCCCCCAAACGAGCTGAATGATTAATTATTGTAATATTAAAGCCTTAATTTTACTTTTCACAGTTGCATTGCTTTAATTGTAATTGCGAATGTTTGAAAGTAAGAATGCAATAGAGTTTTGAATGAACGACAGTGTAAATATTACAATTTTACATCTGTGGAAGATATATTACTGCCTAGAACCATGTGAACGTATGATTCCAGCTTAATGATATAAGAGGGGACGCCTTCACAATACTTTGGAATTTCAAAAGTAGGCTGAAGCTTTTAAGGTGTGTAAACAGACAATGCATTTACTGACAGTGACAATACGTACCTTTTAAGAAATGATAGTCATACACTCCTAAGATCTGCGTCTTGCTGTATTAATCATGCACTTGAGAGGAACTTTCTATCAAACAATTAAATCCTACAGACATATCACATTACAGTCTAATGACTGTGTCTCTTGTCGGTACCTACCAGGAATTGGTGTTCTCCAGATGAACTGCCAAGTACTTTCTTGTAAGTTCTCATTTCCTTTAGCTGCAGCTCTGTTCTGGCTTAAGGTATTCCTCAGATATAAGAGGCTATAAATTACCCTTATTACCTTAATCATCGCAGGATTGCTGAATAAGCTCCACTCCATCATAGACAAATCACATTCTACCAGCTGCTCCAGGCCTTAAATATGTGATACGTTTTATACGAACGCCAGTCGATCAATATATGAGGAATTATCATTGCAAAGAGCATCACATGCGCAACGACGCCCCATGAATATATTTCGAGCTGTACTAGAGACATAACATCACCCTTTGCTGAATTTACTGTATGGGACTAAATTAAAAATGTAATGGGGGTACCTTTGGAAACTTTGCATATACTTTCATCTGAAGTGCAGAAACAAATCATGACTCTGGAAAGTAATGGGTTACATATCAAGGAAATCTTTTCCCCTCCTCTTCCTTCTCTCCCTGTTCCGTAGTGCCTGAAGATTGTGACATATCGTGAAGCAAAGCTGTTGGGACCCTTCCACAACGTCGTACAGTATTGCGTGCTGTCTGTGGGTGTTAGCAGACAGCGCTTGTGGTGTATCAGATGTGTTTGATGGGGAGTCGTATGTAAATGGGTTGAGGGAGTGAATACATGCAGTGTGCTGAATCTCAGAATGATTGTAGGGTAGTGGCAGATATAGTGGAATGCTAAAGACTCTGAGTAGTTGCCAGTATGCATGAAGGGAGATTCAGTACTACCAGCTGGGATGTGTCTGTCACAGAGCCCTGTTGTGCAGACTTAGATAGAGCTGTAGTTTATACCGTGTAGTAATTACCGTACTTAATAAACTAGCTTTTTTGCTGCCATTATGGTACTGGTAGAAAATGTGGCTTAGGTCTACGTAGATCTACTTTACATTTGAACCCACATATTAAAATATTTGTGTACTTAGGCCCAGATTTACTAAGATTGTGGGTCAGGTTGTATCAGTTTTATTGAGTAGCCGCAATGCGAATACATGTTTGGATTTACCAAGCCACACAAATTAAGATTTGAGCGACTTTGTGTGCGATTTTTCACCCAAAATAACTCAAGGGGGCGCATATCACTGC
Source organism: Lissotriton helveticus (assembly GCF_964261635.1). NCBI lineage: Eukaryota > Metazoa > Chordata > Amphibia > Caudata > Salamandridae > Lissotriton > Lissotriton helveticus. The sequence goes on along the minus strand of NC_136063.1, from coordinate 1,790,649,260 downwards.
CTTGCATTACCTTACGTCAGGGAGGCGTTTCAGGATTGCAGCATGGACATTCCTGTGCATCCACCCATGTTTTTTTGCCACAAACCAATATTTACTTAAATCAGTATACATGGGTATGCGCCAAAATGGTGTATCCTACCTGAGGCTAGCCTAACAAGGAGAAATATATTTTCTTCTCCTTGTTACTTTACTTTTGCATGTGTGATGTGCTGCATGTAGCAGCACACATGCAAAGAGGAATAAGTCTCTGAGAATAGTTTTTGTGAAGGAAGGTATAATACCGGGCACATTTCTGCACTCTCCCTCTGACACAACACAACGCAGAATCCTTCCCCTGCTTTGTTGCATCAAAATGTAATACATCTGGCCATTACTGCTCAAGGCAATGCTGAATTTAAGGCACTCAGTGTAATCTGAACTGATGTATGACTCAATTTCGTTAAGAGGGAAACGCACATTCCAGTGTGACTGTGGTTGCATTACGCACACCTTATGTTACTCCCTCTTTTCTTGAGTGGTTCACATAAATATTTTTGCAAGCTTATAGGTTGGTAGGAGGGTGTTGCAGTAGCCCCAGACCAACCTTCTCCTCATGTTATTATTCTGACTGACTGGTATGCTTTACCCCACAGATGACCCATGTCACAAGTCCCCAGGCAAGTTATCCATATATATAATTTTGTGTTGCTCCACAGCGGAGTTCTAAAGGTCCAGTCAAATTTGAATTAATTTTATTAGTGATTACTGCCCCAGTGACCAGGACTTGACATGCCTCTGTGGTGGCAGCCTATAGATTGTAATGAAGTGCTGGCTGTTTTACTTCCACCCAAGGTAGGACAGGCCTTTTATTCCACTGGGCATTTCTGTGGTAGGCTGAAGGCCTGAAGCCCTCCGAGGCCAGTTTTGAAAGCCCAGGGCCACTCCTGATGCTTGCACAGCTACCCGAGGTTAATTGCAGAAGGCCATGGGAGGCTTTAGGAGGGAGAAATAAAGAGGATGGGTGGAGGAAGGTAGATAGAAAGCAATCAAAGAAGGAGAAAAGAGAGAGAGAAAAGAATTAGAGAGCGAATGGATGGATGGAAGAGGGAGTTTGTGCGAGGAGACAAAGGGAGTGGACGGGTTTGAGCATTTTTGCTTCGGCTGCTTTTGGTTCCTCAGCCCTGCACCTGAAGATGAGATTTCTTACTGGGTCAAAACGTCTGTCATGTGACTGAATAACAATGAGTATATGCCATGAGCATTGACATTTAAAAATCATCATTGAACTTGTGACCCTCCCCTTTTCCCCTCCCTACCACTTCATCCCTTTTTAGCTTTTCTTTTCCTTTTCCTTCTTCCCCTATTTTGTGCAATTTTGATACTTTCTTCTTGTATTGGGGTTTTCACAATCATTAAACACTGTGAATTGTTTGGGTGTACGACCTCTTGTTTATTATGCCCCATGTATATATGGTTACCAGCCTTGAGAAAACCCCAGGCGTGCCAGCCACTTTGGGTGAAACACGTGTCAGCTGTATTTTCTTTCACATCAGGTTTTAAACAAAGAACTTTTTCTGCATTTATTCCTAAAAGACCATAAAAAACCCCTAGGTACTTCCTGTCTCCCTCAAACCTGTTCCCATTCAACACCCATGCTATATGAGACATTCCCAGGTTTACAACATAGCATAAATCCGGAAATTCGTCAAATCTGTGCACCTCTGAAAGGGCAGACACAACAATTGGATTTCATCACAGGCACACTTGCGCCATTGCGCTAGGGTGTATATATTGGCGCAAAGCTGCCTAAATGGTGCCAGCACAAAGGAAAGGACAGGGATATTTATGCAGAGCGGAGCCTAAGCTGTGCTGCCGGGGGCGATTCTGACAGGCGCTGGACGCCCGAGCGGTACGTAGGGCTCTAGCCGCGTCCCTCGCTGCCACCCGCCGAGACTCTGCTGTTTGCCAGGCACACCAGAAAGGGCCGGTGATTGACGGCGGCGCCCTCTGCTGACGACGGCGCCGCCTCGAGACCATCTTCACTCACCAGCTCCGGGGGCCATACCTCCGCGACAGACGGGCCTGGGCCCGAGGGCAGAGATGTGCCCCCCCCCTTGCTGGCCGTGCTGCTTCGTGCCAACGGTGGCCTGGCTCCAAGATGGCGCCCTTGGGGACACGCTTCCTACGACCGGCAGCCACAGGCTCCAGGGACACCAACGCATGCCAGGGCGGATGAAATCACACACAACTCACCGGGAGCCAGCGTGACCGCATCAATAGCGTCAACACGGCCTTCACCCCACACGCTCAACGCCACCACCCACATTGTGTTTAACTGGGCTCTGGTGAGAGGCCCCTCCTTCCCTTCAAACCTTGTTTCAAACTTTGCTGCCTCCCATCTCTGCCTGGGCACCTGTGGTCTTTCGCCCCTGACCCTCTGGTCTCCGGATTGAACTCCTCTGCCCCAGCTCCTCATGAACGATGAGGCTGCGACTTTGCTGCGGTCTGCCCTTCTCCCCCTGGACCTGCTGGCTATGTCAACCCTCTTCCTGGACTTTCAAGCTTGGACCTTTGTGCTCCCCGCCATTTTCTTCGTATGACTCACCTCTTCTTCTACCTTTCTCCTCCGCCATTTTAGCGATCTCTGACCTCCCCCTCTGTCCTTTCGACTTTCCTATTGTCTCTCCTGTTGCCTCTGACACACTCCTCACTGTCTTATTCACTACTATATGCTTCCCGCTCTCGTTTATCTCACGTTCCTGCCCTTCTCTGTGACTCTTAGAGTATATCCAGTCCTATCCCTTCCCTATGTTTATAGAGATAACTCTATTCACTAGTATATGCAGTAGACCTTTCTACTCTCTACCATTCCTATGTGACTCTTAGAGTATATCCAGTCGTATCCCTTCCCTATGTATATAGAGATAACTCTAATCACTAGTATAGGCAGTAGTCCGCTGTGCTCTCTACCATTCCTATATGACTCTTAGAGTATATCCATGTGTATCCCTACCCTATGTATATAGAGATAACTCTAATCACTAGTATATGCAGTAGACCTTTGTACTCTACCATTCCTATGTGACTCTTAGAGTATATCCATGTGTATCCCTACCCTATGTATATAAAGATAACTCTAATCACTAGTATATGCTGTAGACCGCTGTGCTCTCTACCATTCCTATGTGACTCTTAGAGTATATCCATGTCTATCCCTTCCCTATGTATATAGAGATAACTCTGATCACTAGTATATACAGTAGACCTATGTACTATCGAACACTCCTATGTGACTTTTAGAGTATATCCAGTCATATCCCTCCCCTATGTATATAGAGATAACGCTAATCACTAGTATATGCAGTAGTCCACTGTGCTCTCTACCATTCCTATGTGACTCTTAGAGTATATCCATGTGTATCCCTTCCCTATGTATATAGAGATAACTCTAATCACTAGTATATGCAGTAGACCTTTGTATTATCTACCATTCCTATGTGACTCTTAGAGTATATCCACTTGTATCTCCTCCTTGTGTGACTTTACATCTTGTACATTTGCAATTTTTTTTCAGTTTGTATCCTTTTTGTAACGCATGTAATCCTAAGTCCTTATGTTTTGCAACTGATTCTTATGTAAAGCGCTCTGACACCTTTGGGTAAAGTTCGCGCTATATAAAATCGCATAAATAAATAAATAAATAAACAAATATTGCTGTAATTACAATGCATCCTTATGGTGTAGCACGGTTCAGCAAGCTGGCTTGAAGGGCTGTGTTGCATCATTTTGTTGTAAATGAGCCCCTAGGTTTGTGATGAAAAGTAATTCACAAATCAGCACTTTATTACAGTTTGGAGCACATTTGGTTACACTGTGTTGATTAATCTGGTGTTACTTTTCTATTCCACAACATTTTTGAAGAGTCAGCCTAAATGCCAAAATGAAGCATTTGACAAATCAGTAAGCTTGCAATATGATCTGATTGCTACTGTTTCAGGGACAACACTCTACACTTACAAAGAGTGGTCAGAAGACCCTAAGCCAATGGTCCCAGGTAACAGGCCGAATAGAGTTTCTTGCATTCCATTGAAGTACTCATGTATCTATTGTTTATCCTGCTCTGTGATGTGCATGAGATCTTCTAATGTTTTCTTCGCATGCCCTTGAGCCTGCTTGTGAGCCTGTGGTGTTTCTATATCCAAGAATGCACTCCTGATCGTTTGCCATCACCGATTTTGGAGTTCTTTTTCTGTTCTGTATATGCCATGTAGTGTACAAACCGAGGACTCTAAATGCTTTGACTTCACTAGTACTGGATGCTATTCTGATGCACAGGGAAAATCACAATTTCCATTGTAACCTATTTTGTACGTTTCTAGTACAGGAACTAGTACCATTGGGCACAGTCTTGTATACTGCAGAGTACCTATGTACCATATCAGGTTTGTCTTGGATGTGTATAGTGTTCTTTTGTTTTGTAATAGTTATTGCTGCTTTCATTTTTTTCCTCCTAATAATGACTGTATCAACTTGTGTCCCTTTCAGTGGTGTTACATCATGAGATTGGGGAGGGGAGTATTAGTATCTGCCAGTTTGTTCTGTGAAATCCGTTCCATGGGTAAAATAGAACTGAGCATGTGATAATTAAGTGGGTAGTGTGTGTGGGCTGATTGTCACAGATGAAAGGAGAATTCTTAGAATTTTACACTTTCTTGAGGTAGTGCCCGTCAGTATTTGAGTATTTACTGAAGGAATGGACAATTATAAGTCAAAAATCACATGAGGAAATGGCTTTTCCTGTCGTAAAGAATATCTCACTATCATCCAGGTCTACGGGGAGTAGCCATACTCGAATCTCTTCACCCAAGAAAAGCGTTCACGGTAATCAACCTAATTATCTGCAAATACAATAAGATTTCGAACAGGATTCGACATCGACGCCAACCCTCGCATCTGGCAAGAACACAAAACTGCTTTGCGCCAACTCATCATACTCTGTAAACTGAAAGCATGTTATGTAACTTCAGAACAGCCATACAGAGCAGCCATACCATCTTGGGTCTGTTTGCATCGTAAGGATGTCTTGAGTTAGGCTGTGGAATATACAGAGCTCTTATTTCCCCCAGATACCAAATTTGAAATCTATATTTCATATCTGACTGTAATCTGCCAATTGTCCCAAAAGACATACCTGCTGTTTGGTGTATTGCTAAGGGGCCGAAATCGGGACCCGAGGACGCTCTGCTCCAGCAACCAGGGACCCTTGCTGCATCTTCTTTCCACAGCCCAGCGCTGCACCCGGGGCGAGGACTCCAGTCCCCAGGGTGCACCGGAGCGCACACAGCTGCCGCGAGTGAGGGGGAGGCGTGGTCTATCACGCTTAAAGTGCTGCCTCTCCCCCCGCGGGGCCGGGGACATACCTGCTGTTTGGTGTATTGCTAAGGGGCCGAAATCAGGACCAGAGGACGCCCTGCTCCAGCAACCAGGGACGCTTGCTGCAACTTCTTTCCACAGCCCAGCTGCACCCGGAGCGAGGACTCCAGTCCCCAGGGTGCACCGGAGCACACACAGCTGCCACGAGTGAGGGAGTAGGCGTGGTCTATCGTGCTTAAAGCGCTGCCTCTCCACCCGCGGCGCGGGCGCAGGACGGTGCCCGGACGAAGTCCGGACCAAGGGCCGGCCCGTCTGAGGTCATCAGAGGCTGAGGGAGGCTGGGCTGGGCCACCCCCCTTTCATGTGTGATTAAACTGCTCCCGACCCCGACATTGCTGGACTGAGGGTGTGGGGCGTGGTGGGTACGCGGGATGCGTTTCTATCAAGGGCAGAATCTGTCCTACAGCACGAAATCCAGCTTACGGAGAAAAGATTCTCACTGGGGTCGTATGTGGAACAAAAAAGATCCTCCCTGGGGGTAATAACTATGGCTAAATCTCCCATGGGCGTCCCGCAAGATATGACGCGCCCAAGTATGGAGTCTTTAGTAGCCGGTATGGTTGGAGTACCGGATAAAGGTTTTACTGCCAACTTAGGGGTATTAGAGGCGCATACCTTAAGCACTGAGGAGTCCAATCAAGACCCAAGGTTGAGTGCTCATCTGGTTTTGGTTGGATCGCCCCCTGTGCAGAACCCAGATCTCCCTGTTTCCCTGACCTTATCCCAAGTCCACACCTTAATGATGTCGCGAGTAGTACAGGGTGATCGAGCCACTAGATCTAAAAGAACCACTAAAGAAAGGGAAAATGTGACATGTACATCGAACTCAGGGCGGGGAATCAACAATGAGGGAGAGAACGGGGAACCACCCGCAAAACGCACAAGGGGCGGTGTGGCACAAAGGGGTAAGGTTAAAGCCAAACTCTAACACCAAATCCCGGGGTCACATGAGAATCTTTCCCCTAAACACAACAATTGTTCGCATCTTACTTCTAACTCTAACTCCCCAATGTTGGTGGATTATGGAAGCAATCCTGATCACTGGAAACACCTGGAGACTTTGATCACTGCTCTCCTAGCACCTTTTTGGAACAAACTAGGGGCGATTGAAGCCCTCTTACAAAGTTCTCAAGTCCTGGATAACCCGGGCCATGGGAAGCCAAGGACTAGGCGGACAGGTGAATGCTCCCTGTACAGACCAACAGAATCTGCCCATGTCAGGGGGCCGTCAAGGACCATCAACTGCTGAACAAGCCAATCCATCCCTGAATCTTGGTAATCAATATGGGGAGGGTACTATCACTTCAAACCCTGTGATTATCAAGCCTTCACAGGACACTTTACACCTGCCACCAGCAGCTTGTCCTTATGTAGTGGTTCTGGCTGGGGTTCCCCTGCTTAGACCAGATCAATCTGAATCCTGGTCCCAGCTGCAAAATAAAACTGTTGACTGGCTATCCAGGCATACATGCTTTAGGGTAGCCATGAGTAATAACATCATTATGGTGCGCAGAGTTGGGTGGGTGGGGCGGACTCCAAAGAACATTGGGGGGATTGTGTTGTTGTCAACTTTCAAAGCCCTGCAGTTACTCAAATGATCTTAAGGGCGCAGGATTTGTGTCCATTGTCTGACACCTCTATCTGGGCCCTGCCACTTGGTTATTTTTATAAGCCCCCATTTAGAACACTGAAGGAGATAGTTCCCCAAATTCCAGTTTTAAATAGGTTTGAGGCTTTATCTGGACTAGACACTAAAGATTGACTAGCTGTTACTAATTTAATCTTAGTGGGCAAATTGAACCCGAGGAAATGACGGAGGTAGAAACACATGTCCCCTTGACCAGTCCTCCGACTTTAACTATACCTCCTATTATGGAGTCACGGCCCACCATACTTGGCATTGCCAATTCTAGCCCTACTCGGTGGTCAACTAAGGGAGGCTGCATAAAAGTTCTGTCATGGAACATAGCGGGCCTAAGGGCCAAAAGGGGAGACACCACTTGGTAACTCTTCCTTGTTACTCACCACATTATAGCCCTCCAGGATACTTGGGTAGCTAAAGAATTTTATTTTTTGCATGGTTTCTTATCATTTTGTAACTTTGACATACCATCCTCCATGAGGAGAGCTACGGGGGGGGGGCTTTTGTTGCTAATCAATCTTAAATTGTCATATAAGCTAAGCTGATAAATTCCGGTTCACCCAATATTTTGGCAGTCGAACTAACAGGGAGGAATTTGCCAACCTTCCTAGTGGTCAATTTCTACAATTCCTTTACGAGAGGTGATGACTTGGAACATTTAAGATCCCTTACTCTATTTTTGGCTAACTATGAGGACAATGCTGGCACGTATTATAATGTATTAGTCCTGTGTGATTTTAATATACATGTTTGCCCTATTAACTGTTTAATAAAATTGGACGAGGAATGTGGTCCTCCGGTGGTTAACGCACTTTGAACACTCTGCCTCTGGGACATTTTTAGAAGGTTTTTAGCGGCCCATAATTTGTTCTGCCCAGTACAGTCGAATAGGTTAACTCGTATACCCATATATATTGGTCAAGGCTGCCTAAGCACTATTGATTACATTCTAGTTTCAGCATCTTTGTTGGCCTCAACAGGCACACTAAATGTAACAAATAATTGTTTTACTGACCATAATCCATTGACACTGGACATTAATATCCCGGTTGTGAATAAGGCCAGGCCCATGGTCCAATTAACCAACATTAGTATCGCTCCAATAGACCAAGCCCGTAGGATAAGGTGGGAAGCGATTACTCCTGACAGTTTTATCGATAATTTAATTAGCGATTGTGCGCAGGAGTTCAGTATCTGCTTGGACTAGGATTCCAAACCATCACTAGCTCCGGGTGCTTTTGACCTAATCGTAAGGCAAGCAGCGGCAAATTTGTCTGTATCCCTCAGACCAAGGCCCCAATACATAAAAAATGGTTCCACGGAACCTGTACAAGCACCCATAAAGTTCTTATGCAGGAGCTCAAAGAAAAACCTAGGGTAGCAGATAGAGTGAAGTATGCTAGGAGGGAATATAAAGCCGCAGTGGGAAGGCAGAAAAAGCAGCTAAGAGAGATGGCATGGGAAGAGCTCAGCCAAGCAAGTGTTTTGGCAAATAGCACCAGGTTTTGGAGAGTCGTGAATAGTTCTATATTTGATGAGTCTCCCAACTCTGTTATAGCCTCCACGTTCCGGCAGAGAGGTGGGTCCAACACTTCGGAGGAGTCTATAGTGATGTGAGTAATGGATCCCCTACCAGGTTAGCTGGCAGTGGGCGTGCTTCGCACCCCCTGGTATTTACATTGGATGAAGTTACTAAGGCGATTATGTCAATATCTAGGGGGAAAGCCCCGGGTCCTGACGGAGTACCGGCCGACCTCTATAGAGCAGATCCCAAGTTATGGGCTAAAATTATAACTCATGTTTTTAATGAAGCCACCCAGTTTGGCTTTCCCTCGTCTTGGGCCAAAGCGGTTATTATACCGATCATTAAGAAAGGAGACAGAAATGATTGGGCCTATTTCGCTTCTGGACTCTGTGGCTAAAATTATGGGGAAAGTCGTCCTTGCTCGCCTCACAGAGTGGCTTGACCAAAACAGTATCGTGTCTGATCTTGAATAAGGCTTCAGGCAAGGAAAAGGAAAGCTGGGCCAATGTCTTAATCTACACCTGGTGATAGGGAAGTACACAGTCGCAAAGCACGGGGACCTCCATCTGGCCTTTATGAACCTAACCTCGGCCTTCGACCTTGTTAATAGATCAAAGCTTTGGGCAACCCTTCAAAACATAGGTTTAGATTTTGACCTGATTGCCTTTCTGGCCACCATCCACGAAAATACTACAGCGGTAGTACGCTATAATGAAGATGGCAGCCTAACCAACTCTTGGGCTGTCAAAAGAGAGTCCGGCAGGGGTGCATTTTAGCCCCCCTGTTGTTTACACTCTATATCAACAAACTAGGCGACGCCCTGACTTCCTGCTGCAAAGACATCCCAAGAGCTGGAACAAATATGATCCCCGCACTCCTGTACGGTGACAACGCAGTCTTGGTGTCAAGGACTGCGCGGGAACTGCAAACGCTTTCAAATTGTTTTATTGATTTTATGGAGTCCCTGGATTTGATTACTAACTTTAAAAAATCACACTCTATGTCCATTGGTTCAGTAAAGGCAAGGAAGGCCAAATTCTATTGCAAGGATATGGAATTAATACAAGTCCCTGCTTTCCCGTATTTGGGGGTTCTTTTTGATGATCGGCGGTCGTGATCCACGTATCGCTTACACACAAAGAACACATTAGCTAGAGCATTGGGGACTATTTTAAGCTTACAAAAAAAAATGGCTCTAAGCCACTCCCGGTCCTCATGAAGATTTACAATGCTAATTGTCTCCCAATGGTGACCTATGGGAGCGACATTTGGGGGTATATAGACACTAGAGAAATTCAAGCGGTTGAAAATACTTTTTTCCGTAGATTGCTGTCGGTCCCGGCCTCTACCCCAGTTTTTAAAATACATGAGGACCTAGGAGCTGGTTTTATTTCTGATCAGATCGCGGTCGCCCCCCTATTGTGTAGGTTAAGAATTTGGTCTCAAACTGCGCCTATTCTTAATCAACTGATCATCCAAGACTGTATTTTCTTAGATAAGGGGTTAGACATACCATGGGTCCGTTATATTAAGACCCAGGTGGAAATTTATGGATGTTCTGACTTATTCTTGAGACTCAGAGTTCTGGGTAAGCCAGCCATTAGAGGTTTTAAGCTGCAGTTCTTGGACAGATTCAGCCTGATAAGGGAGGAAAGGGAATTAGTAAAACCTACCGTGAGAAGTTTTGTCACACTGACTCTAGGTAGACAGCAGCAACCATATTTATCTTATAGAAACAAACCTTACCACCTATTCGTATTAATAAGATTTAGGCATAACCTGGTTCCCTGGCTCCTAGCATTTCTGATAGGGGTTTTTAAAGAAGGCTCATTAAGTCCATGTGACAACTTCTCTGAACAGAATACTCTCCATCTGATATTCTTCTGTGCCTATTATGACTCACTACGTAGGAAATATATTATCCCCCTCCTAAAAGGTCACAACTTTGAACAAGTCAGGCCAGCGCTGGCATACTTGCAAATGCTGGCGACACCAGTGGTGTGTTTTGGGGTTGCAAGCTATGTAGTAGGCGCAATCAGGCGTAGGAACAAGCTATCACCGAACCATAGTGGGAACTCTGGGGCATATTATCAAGGACGGGCGATACATTATCGCCGCTTTTATCGGCAGGAAACTGCCGATAAAGCGGCGATAATGGGCTTGATAATATGCTTTATGAATTCCTATTGAAGCCCATGTTAGATGTCTTCACATGCTAATATGGACAGCCCAGGTTATTTGCAGGTATACTCAAAGTTTTGAGAGACTGGCCAGACTCAGAGATCATATGAGGCGCAGACCTAAACACACACCTAGACACCTACAAAGACAAATCCAGCCAAAAAGACGGACACTCCTGTCGCAGGGTTTCCTTTCTCCCACAGAACTGTGCATAGAGATTTGGAACCTCAGTGAATTAGGGTGACCCAAAACTCACCTCAGTACCCAAAACCCCTTACCAGGCTAGCTACAGTGTCTCATTGGTCATAACAAACCCCCAATGTTTAGACAAACCAGAAAATGAACTTACAATACCTCAGGTCACGTGGAACACATGAACACTCTTTCGTTATACAATCATTTCAAACCAGAACGTGGAGTAAATGAGGACACGTGCACATTTGAAATATTTATTTACTAATGCCGTTTTCTCAAACGCAGTATCTTAGATAATACAAGGAAACATATTATCAGAAGCAAAGTTATCAGCATAGTTACTAGTCCATAGAAAGCAAAAGGTGACAGCATGCTAACATGCTGTAATGAATAAGCGTTAACCACACCTAATTCTCACCCTCCCTAACTAGCATATTATATTAATATCTAAGAAGGTCTCTTTGGGTTTTAGCAGGGCGGGCCCATACCTCAAGATCCTAGTATGAAGAGATCACATCTGCTTCCACCAGCTCTCTCTGCATGCGAACCGCATCAAGTGTGTGTCTGTGTTCTAAGCAAAGCAATATAAAACCCGCCTAAAACCTAAATTTGGCAAAAGCTGCACTTATGTTATGTCTATGAAGGTGCGGAGATCAGACCTCATAACATATCTGTATTGTGTTATCCTTGAAGCTTCAGCACTCTCTGTACAGACATAGTTTATTAAGCAAAGCTGATATCAGAGCAATAACATGTTATTCTCATGCAAATCACAACGGACCTCTAGGTTGAAAGCTAAATCAACAATTAAGTGTCGTGTGCAGAAGCAGCAAAAGGAAAAATGGCGTTTAAACATTTAACAAGCCTATGCTAACTTAACACATTATAAATATAAACAGTAGCTATATGACACTCCCCTAAGGCGGCACATGTCATAAAAGACAGGATGCCCGAATTTGATCTTGTGGATGCATAGGGAGTGCGCCATATAGATGGGCTAGAAGGTACACGCGCATCAACCGCATATGGGAGTTGGTCGGGCCTAGACTATTGGCTACTGGGAAGAGGGGCGAACTATGCTAACTTAACACATTATAAAGATAAACAGTAGCTATATGACACCCCCCCATGATCCGAGCACGGACAAGATAAGATAAGGTAAGATAAGGGCATCTTCATGAAAGCAGAGTTCAAGAACGATGAGCAATGTTATAGTGTTAATAATTGATGGAAAAAAAAATTCCATGAACCAATTCAAAAATTAAAAATGTCAATACTGTGTTCATCAGCACTCAAGTCAATAGGTCTGGGAGGTGAAAAAATGCAAAGAAAAAGGTGTCATGATCAGAAACCAAGAAAGTTTTTTAAGGCAAGACCGAATATGCAAAATATGCAGCAACAGCCTCCAACATGAAATCACTGTCTTCATCCGAAAACAGTTCAGCCATCCAATTCAAAAGTGGGAAAGAACATACGTGCTCTTCTAGTACCGGAGCCTCTATCACCATCAGAGGACAACTCGGTGGGTTTTCAAGAAAGCTCTGTGCCAAGAAATCTTGCGCTGCTGCGAGTATGTTCCAAGGACCCATTAGTCCATGCATCAATGCCAAGGCCATAATCCTATCGCCAGAACAAATCAACTTGTGAGCCACGATGGGACACATCAGCTGATTAAAATCGACGTCAGGAGAAACCGTCTTGCAGAGACACAAATCAATGGCCCAGTCAAAATCACAGCTCAGGCAATGAAATACAGGCTGGACACAGGTGAAATAGGAAGATTGAAACGATAATCCAAACGCCGTGCTTAAAGTCGCAAGCGGCAGTGTGCCATAATATTCAAGCATCCTGTTGCGAAACAGTGCCAGGAGGGGCTGCGCGGCTTCTTGCACATGACGGGCATCCATATTTAATGAAACAAAAAATCACCAGAACGCCTGCCGCTAGTGTCAGTAAAACCGGGAATCCACCAAACAGAATTGAAAAAATGGAATGAAAGAATGCAGGAATGACTCCAAATATTTTCTCAAATGAAGTGACGAGACCGCTGCTAACTATTTTTAAAAAGTGCGCCAGCCCCGTCGTCGAGGACGCGTTAAAGATTGAATGAACCAGTTCGCTGAAATGCAACGGTAAATCAGTATTTAAAAGGGCCTGTACCTCTGTACGGGTGTTAGCTATGTGAAGCACGAATGTTTCTCGAGCCGAACTCAAGGCCACTTCTTTTTGGGACAATAGAGCTCTTATTCTGCTCATGCCATTGAACTCCGCTTTCAAGGTTGGGATGCGCGGCCAGATGGAAACATCCCCGTTCCCATGTGTGGGTGGGTACAGCACATTTTTGCAGCAAACTACACGTTCAGTTACTGTTACCACATAAGCAACACCTTTAATTAACCTGCAACAATCTTCATTATTTAAAAGTAAATAACTTCCGTTCCCCAGCAAGTTAAAAGTCGGGATGATTGCTGGAACTGGAGTCCCTTTTAAAACACAGGCTAAGTTTGGCCGGTCCTGGTTACAAGAACCGTGCAATTGTATGTGCCTACACATTAATGAGTGATCTGGTGTTTCTGTACACTCCTCCCCATTCAGATAAGCCTCCTGTCCGTCTTTCAAACATCGATAAGTAAAAGGAAGGGACCAGACTTCATGGAGAAACGCACTACCTAATGGTTCATATCGACCTATGGCAACATATCGCATACAATTTGTAAATTTATACAAAGCAAAAGGTAATGTTATCAAACCGTGGATAAGCCACGTTGCAGCGGTGGCCTCTGCCACAGAAAAAGGCAAGGACTCTAATCTCTCAATATGTAACATTGAAAAGGAAGCATCTCGCATGGAAAGCAAGCGCTGCTTGTCAGTTACATTAAAGGGGGCAAAGAGAGAGGAGACATTCATGTAGGTCCATGGCACCTTGCCAGACTTAAGTGTTTGTAGGGTCCACGCAAATTGCATAATAGAACGCAATTGATTCTGACCTTGGTACAATACAGACACTTCATCCTGCACAATATCCACTACAGAAGATACAATATTATCCAACGTGTAAATGCGGGAAGAAAAGCATGTTAATACTATTGTCCACCACAGCAAGCACTTTTTCTAGATTGGCTTGATCTATAGCTCTAAGGCTTGTCGCCGCCTCAATCTGTGATGTCTTCCAGATTTCATTTTAAATAGCATATATCCACCTTTTTGATCTACCACTAGCCGGGCCTTTTATGAAATCATTTAAATCTACATCATCATTTAGCTTCGCGAGATGTAATTTAACTGCAGACAATTTAGAATGTTTCAGCCAATTTTGACATAATTTGCCCAATGAGTAAGTCGTGACAGAATGTTCAGTTTCAAAACGTGGATCAGGTCTGACCTGTGTAAAGCCACCAGACAAACCCAGAAAAGGGTGCTGGCATGAATCAGCACTTCTGTGCCACATCAGCCAACCTTTTGAATCCATACTGGATATGTTAAAGGATGAATTCAGCAATAGGGTCTGTAAGTCCCCAATCAAAAACTGAGTATAATTACTCCAGCCAGAATATTCTTCTAACTCAGGGATGGTTGGAGTATTCAATTTTTTAGAAGTAGCCAATCCAAAGCATGTTGTCTGTGAAATAGAGGAATTCAAAAACAACATTTGATTCGGGATGAGACAAGCACGGTGCAAAGCCTCAGTGCCTTGTACCCGCCAGCTTTTAGAACCCCAAACTGATTTTAGGTCAATTGTTTCCTTCCACAATTCATAGCCGCCAACAGCCAGCTGATCAAGAAAGGACTTCGAGTACAATAATTTGGTATCGGTAAGTCTATCCTTGGACATAGGCTTCTGTGTCATTTTGAAATAAAAGGACTCGGGATTAGACTGATTGAAGTCAGTAAAATAAGTGTACTTTTTCAAAAAAGTACTTGAACTGCCTTGTTTAGGAGCGGGGCAATGCTCCCATTGTGTATAATTAACAGTATTCCTTCTTCTAGAAGTAGTTTTATGTAAGAAGTGATTGCCAAAATGTTGAAAGCAAAACAAATCACCATAATTAGCAGATTCTAAGTACAAATCTTCCGCATCAAAGGCAGCATAGTATTTCAAATCAGAAAACAAAGACTCTACGGCCTGAACATCCCAATCATCAGAACGTATGTTTTGTTTCACTACATCCCCCATATTAACTCTAAGCACATTAGGGTCATTAACAACCTCAGTAGGGCCATGAATTTGAAATCTAACGGCATCCCACACTATCCCATCAAGGACAGGCCAAGCAGTGATGTTAACAAATGTCAAGTCTCTTTTCAGCCTGTGTGCAGAATGCGATGAGGAAAGGGGGGCCAAAGTTCCATTGAGATGTCGAATGCATGTTCTTTCCTCGACATAGTGTCCATTTACAATCCGGAAAAAACAAAACACAAACCCAATTGACATAAAAAGGTAAATTGAAAAAAGCACCAGCCAAATATATGTCCAAGGGGGAATCAAAAAATGTTTTTTAAATAAGCTGGCATAAACTGCAAAACGTGACGGTTTCTTCGAGGCATTGGAAACAGTGTCAAATGAAAATCTGGATTCTGTGGCCAAACGTGCTTGCAGGTCAGGCATGGATAAGTCAGTGGGGTAAGTGTAGTCTATTTCATCATGGTCAGTACCAGGCAAAGTACTTATTAAAGGACTGGAAATTGCAGGCAATTCGATGGCCACTTCAGTTTCAGGATTAGAAGCAGTGGCCAAAACTGAATTTCTCACAATGGAAGGACAGGAAACTGCCGGTGTCATGCTAAGAAGAATCGGCCACTCTGTGTATCTTGACATTGTCAATTGAGATAAACCTGTTTTCCTTACGACCAGGAAGCGGAGGTAAAATGACTGTTCTTGTGCCCTTCAGTCCAAGGACTGGAACCGGAGCTCGATAGGAAGGACCAAATTCTTTCTTGTTATCGATCTTCTCTCGAACCAGTTCTCCAACTTGGGATAGCCAGCCGACTACCGGGATCTGCAATGCAACATCCGATGTGGAGGGCAAATGTTCCTTTGCAAGACTGTCTCTGGTCTTTTGTAGATCCTGTAAAACATTGCAAAGTTCATCTACGTCAAAGGTTTTGGCGCCAGCCACGCAGTCTAGACCGTCAAGGTCAGGGACGTACATCTTGATGCCAAAGAGCATTTCGTATGGGGTCCGCCCACCCAGAGACCTTCTAGGGAGATTATTAAGAGCACGCTGCACGCCATTGAGGTGGGCCAGCCAGTTTCTGCCAGTGCCTATAACTCGAGCTGTCAAAGATTGCTTTAAATCACGGTTCATTCGCTCCACTACACTATTACCCTCAGGTCTGTAGGGAGACGAAAACTTGACTTGGACCCCCATCGAAGTCATGGCATCCTTATAGGCCTTAGAGGCGAAAGCCGGACCCTTATCCGAATGGAAGGTACCACAGGCAAAAATTCCTACAAAGACACGCAAATCTCTAATGACAGTCCGTGAATCAGCGCTGCGATGGGGCTAAACCCATACAAAGCGTGTGCATGAATCCACTGCTACTAAGATGTACTTATACGCAGTATCAGAGGAAAAAGGACCGCAGTGATCTAAATAAACACAACCTAGCGGTTTATTAGAAATGTACAACTGTGTCTGTGGCGGACGCGCAGCAGTCGAAGGTTTAATCTGCTGGCAAATGTCACATTGAAGGACATAATCTTGCGTCTGTTTGTACAGTCCCCGCCACCAGAAACGTTGTTGTAATTGAGTTACAGTGGCGGAGACGCCCGCATGTGCAGACGCCACACCTTCATGTGCCGCTGTAATCAACGTAGCCCTGCGATCCGAGTTGGGAATCAAACGTTCTCCAACTTCAGGAATGTTTACAAAAGGAACCTTTTCGGGACTTAAGTGGTATGTGTACTTCGAAGGGAACCCCGTAGGATGTTTACCTCCCTTCTCAGTGGCCGCAACAGCCGCAAAGATGTCATCATCAATCTTACTTTTGGACTGAGTAACTGCTGCAACTAAGTATGTAGACACCGCTGATTTTGCTGCTTCATCCGCAAGCGAGTTACCGACAGCGTGGACTCCCACACGCTGATGGCAGAGAGTATGAATTACAAAAACGAGTGGCATTTTAGCCTTAAGCTTAGCCACTCGAACCCAGATCATCTTGTGTTTTATTGTGCTACCCTTGGAATCACGAAAATCATTCTGAATCCAAAAGAACAAGTTTTCATTGTAAGACTGTACACAGTAGTAAGAATCACTCACAATAAGACTAGTCACACTAGGATCAGCGTACTCCAACGCTAGTAAGAGAGCACGAAGCTCTGCCAATTGTGCGGTGCAGTCCCCTAGAGTCTGCGTATGCACCACTCTGGACTTGAACTCATCGTTCACAATGGCACCGACCACAATGGCGCAAGCGGAAACGTAGGCGTGTTTAGAGCCATGCGCAACCTGCGCCGAACCATCAGTGTAAATGATGCAATGGAAGTCCTCCAAAGGTCGCATAGCCAGAGGAGCAGGATGAACAAATTCATACTGCAAGTACTCTTGCGACCGCAATGAGGCGTCAAAAATAAACGTGACATCCGTGGACGTCAAGGAAGCAGCCCATTGAATCCACCGAGGGTGCAAAGCTTTAGAATTCGGTACACTGGCTTTCGTAACTGCCTCCAAATGAGGACAGAGTGTAACAACCAACATGCGCTTTCCCTGCGACAGAGCACGTTCCTTAAGAATCGCCATCTGCACAGCCGTCAAAACCTTCTCCACAGTGGAAAACCGCATTTCAGCCGAAGTGTACAAGTGTGACTTGTAAGCAATAGGTACTGTGTCTCCTTCATTAAAAGTGAGGTACGTGAAACCCACTGTCCCAGGAATTATTCTTATCACCTGGTTGGTGTGGTTATCACGCGTCAGTAAACATTTTGAAGGGAGCAGATCAGCCTGCAAGGATTGCAAGATGGCTGAGTGCTCAGGCAGCCAGCATGATTTGGAAAAAGTTGGTTGTATCAAAGCATACAAAGGCTTGATACGCTGGGCATATTCCGGAATGTAAGTTCTCCCGAAATTTAAAAAGCCCGGTAAAGACTGTAATTTTTTCAGTGTTGTAGGATCGCGCAACTGTGCGCATTTCTCCAAGAAGTGAGGAGCCAAACCTCTACCTTAATTGTTGAGCTCATAGCCCAGGAACAACATTGTGTACTCAGCAATGTGCGATTTTGCAAAGTTAAATTTGTAACCCATGTCTGCAAAGTTACAAATATTCGAATTTACACGACACAGATGCTCCCAAATCTCGTTGTCTGTGAGATATATGTCATCCACATACGAGCAAGCATCTGGGTCGATCCTCTCCAAAAGAGAGACTATGCGGGCGGTAAATATACCAGGACTATTCTTATAGCCCATTGGGAGACGCTGGAATTGTTTTTGGACCCCAGCGCATGTAAAACTGGTCCATTGGGAGCTAAAGCTATCCAATCTGTGGGCATAAAAACCGTTGGAAATGCCAAGCGTTGTTTTAAAACGCTTACGCACTAGACTGTCCACTAGGGCAGAGCCGTGAGCATTCTGTACTGCCCAGTTACGGCAATGCGAGTTTCAATGCCGGAAATCCAAAACCAAACGATACGATCCATCTGGCTTGGTCACAGTAAAAAGAGGGTTATTCATCGGTGACACACATGTTTCAATAACTCCCTGATATTCCAATTGTTCAAGGATTGCCGCGACGGAAGCCTTGGCTTCACGTCGAATGGGATATTGAGGTTGAGGCTGCGGCTGAGACCGCAATGGAATCTCGTGGCATGGGGACAATTTATCCCAACCACATTGGTTGCGGTACAGAGCCGGCGCTAGAGCCCTAGCCCACTCTTCTGCAAAATGCTGCGCATGCTCTTTCGAGACAGCGTTCGCGAAACTCGGGAGGATTACCTCCTCCCCTCGCGGCGCCGCGAGCACAAAAGGTGGGGGCCAGTCAGCCTCCGAAAGCAAAATGTCATACGTAGATGAAAGATTTTCCCAAAACACCCCTCTGATGGTACGTTGTATGTCACCTTCTATTAACAGGACAATTTCATAAAGTCTATCAGGGGGAGCAAATCTTGTATCGGCTGTTTCTATCGCAACATAAACATCAGTTGCTGTCACCCTCAGTAGTGGACGCAGGGCCTCTCTCACAATGGTAATCTCCGCCGCGCTGTCCAGCAAGGTCAGAGCCCACGTCAGATTCCGAAGCCGCGTTCTCACTATCTGTGGCATATCGATGCGCTGTTAAAGCTGTGACTTTCTTTTTGGCAAACTGCGGTCTCTTTGGCGTTGAGCCATCCTGCTGACCCGTGCCGTCTGTCTTGCGGGGCTGGTCACGTCCTTGCTGACCACCCCGTCCCCTTCCGCCTCCTCCACCACCGCTCTTCGGAGCCGATGAGTCCTGAAAGGAACGAGGAGAGCGTTGATCAGAAACCTGACATCGATCAGGTAATTTAATCGTCGCGCGATCGCGCAAGTCATAAACTCGTTCAGTCGCCGCAGGCACCTGAGCCGCAGGAAAAGATTCTTGAGTCTACTGTTTCTGCTTCCCCTGATTCTGTTTCTTAGGCCAATTTTGTTTTTTGGACTTGGGCTGGACATCTGCCTGAGCAGACTGCCCCTGCGGTTGTTTTTTCTCTTTGTCAGAAAAATACTTTAGACCCTTACTTGTGCAACCCACTTTTTTATAAGCAGCCACTACAATCTTCGCTAACTGGCAGGGTTTTTCGGCATCGGGAATAGCTGCCAATGCGTTAAACACCTGAAAGTTCACAGCGTCCCCCTTGACATTAGCAAGTACGAGATCTCAAACTATTTCAAAGGAGTCACACAGGCGCATACCCAATTCAACCGCTGCTTCCGGTCCGTGATCGTCCTGAACACGTTTAATGATCGTAGGCAGTACAGCCATAGACAGGGTGCCGAAACACCTCGCATAAACAGCCGCAAAAGTTCTCCCTCAGCTCTCACAGTCAACGAGTTCGGGAGCTAAATCTTTAGGTAAACTAATCGTCAAGATTCTATGTTTTTCACAAGGATTCGTGTTAGGAAATACTTCTTCCAGTTGGTCAAATTTCTCGGCAAGCCAAAAAGGAAAGTCATCCTTATCCTCTGGTCGCTTACCAAACACTGCATTGACCATAACCGGATTGAGCTTCAATCCGCCATGTTCAGCTGGAAGAGCCGGACTCCCCGGGGGTCCACCCGGGAGGTGACGACCTATGTATTGCACTAATGCACGAATCACGGCAATGGAGACAACATGTAGCCTACGTACCTCCGCTAGGGTACAATTGCCGTGTTGAGGATGAGGGGTAAATCCAGCCAAACAGGCCAATTTGTGCCTGGAATGGACAAAGGACCTAACCTCGGAGCGGTCAACGAATGGGGTAGGGCGCCACCAAACGAAACGCGATGCTGCCAATGATCTATAGGTACTTCCAGTGCCCTGTACGGAGTATATTCATTCGGCACAGGTGAGGGAGTGTAAGTGTGGAACACACCAGAGTTTGCGTCCACAGCCGGAAACGTCACCCACGAATAAAAGAGTTCGTAAGGGTAAGCTGCATCCGCACTCACCACTAAAACCACAGCCAAGCCTTCTAATGGGACTTGGTAATTCTGCATATGATTGCGCACCGCAATGCGACTATGCTGCGGAATGTCCACAGGTTGGGCCATGACTGCACAGGAAGTTAGAAAAACAAAGGAAACTTTGTAGCACAACTGGGTAGTAATTCAAGGAAACCGTTTTAGAAAGATTCAAGCTTGAAAAGACCTATTTCAAAAATAGGTAGGTTTTTCCGGCACCACCGTTTTCCGGAAACGACAGTGAAGGGGTTAAGGTTTGAATGATATACTACTCGAGTGTCATGATATAAGACCACCAACGGTTGGGCGCCATGTCGCAGGGTTTCCGTTCTCCCACAGAACTGTGCATAGAGATTTGGAACCTCGGTGAATTAGGGTGACACAAAACTCACTTCAGTACCCAAAACCCCTTACCAGGCTAGCTACAGTGTCTCATTGGTCATAACAAACTCCCAATGTTTAGACAAACCAGAACATGAACTTACAATACCTCAGGTCACGTGGAACACATGAACACTCTTTCGTTATACAATCATTTCAAACCAGAACGTGGAGTAAATGAGGACACGTGCACATTTGAAATATTTATTTACTAATGCCGTTTTCTCAAACGCAGTATCTTAGATAATACAAGGAAACATATTATCAGAAGCAAAGTTATCAGCATAGTTACTAGTCCATAGAAAGCAAAAGGTGACAGCATGCTAACATGCTGTAATGAATAAGCGTTAACCACACCTAATTCTCACCCTCCCTAACTAGCATATTATATTAATATCTAAGAAGGTATCTTTGGGTTTTAGCAGGGCGGGCCCATACCTCAAGATCCTAGTATGAAGAGATCACATCTGCTTCCACCAGCTCTCTCTGCATGCGAACCGCATCAAGTGTGTGTCTGTGTTCTAAGCAAAGCAATATAAAACCCGCCTAAAACCTAAATTTGGCAAAAGCTGCACTTATGTTATGTCTATGAAGGTGCGGAGATCAGACCTCATAACAAATCTGTATTGTGTTATCCTTGAAGCTTCATAATTAACAACAAGGGGTGGTGATGGACAGAGTCTCTGAATTAAGCAGAAAACTCTCACCCAGTCAAGAGATCAGGGCTAGATCCAACACCGTTTTTTAGCTCACTGCATCATCCCAGTTTCAGAACCTGGCTGTATGCAAATTAGTCTGTTCCTGTCCCAGTGCATGATGGGAACAGGGCAAACCAAACTACAAAGCCAATTCTTACACTGGAAAGGAAACAAGCTACCGGGGACCGGTTTCTGGCATTTCAGCCTCTTCGGCCCGGCTTGCTTGAATCCTGATGGTGCAGTGAGCAAGGGACTCATGTCTGAGCATACCCTTCCACGCTTAGGGTGGACAAAATAATTAACAACAAGGGGTGGTGATGGACAGAGTCTCTGAATTAAGCAGAAAACTCTCACCCAGTCAAGAGATCAGGGCTAGATCCAACACCGTTTTTTAGCTCACTGCATTATCCCAGTTTCAGAACCTGGCTGTATGCAAATTAGTCTGTTCCTGTCCCAGTGCATGATGGGAACAGGGCAAACCAAACTACAAAGCCAATTCTTACACTGGAAAGGAAACAAGCTACCGGGGACCGGTTTCTGGCATTTCAGCCTCTTTGGCCCGGCTTGCTTGAATCCTGATGGTGCAGTGAGCAAGGGACTCATGTCTGAGCATACCCTTCCACGCTTAGGGTGGACAAAATAATTAACAACAAGGGGTGGTGATGGACAGAGTCTCTGAATTAAGCAGAAAACTCTCACCCAGTCAAGAGATCAGGGCTAGATCCAACACCGTTTTTTAGCTCACTGCATCATCCCAGTTTCAGAACCTGGCTGTATGCAAATTAGTCTGTTCCTGTCCCAGTGCATGATGGGAACAGGGCAAACCAAACTACAAAGCCAATTCTTACACTGGAAAGGAAACAAGCTACCGGGGACCGGTTTCTGGCATTTCAGCCTCTTCGGCCCGGCTTGCTTGAATCCTGATGGTGCAGTGAGCAAGGGACTCATGTCTGAGCATACCCTTCCACGCTTAGGGTAGACAAAATAATTAACAACAAGGGGTGGTGATGGACAGAGTCTCTGAATTAAGCAGAAAACTCTCACCCAGTCAAGAGATCAGGGCTAGATCCAACACCGTTTTTTAGCTCACTGCATCATCCCAGTTTCAGAACCTGGCTGTATGCAAATTAGTCTGTTCCTGTCCCAGTGCATGTTGTAAATTATTTTGTCCACCCTAAGCGTGGAAGGGTATACTCAGATGTGAGTCCCTTGCTCATTGCACCATCAGGATTCAAGCAAGCCGGGCCGAAGACGCCTGAAATGGCAGAAACCGGTCCCCGGAAGCTTGTTTCCTTCCCAGTGTAAGAATTGGCTTTTGTAGTCTGGTCTGCCCTGTTCCCATGATGCACTGGGCCAGGGACAGACTAATTTGCATACAGCCAGGTTCTGAAACTGGGATGGTGCAATGAGCTAAAAAACGGTGTTGGATCTAGCCATGATCTCTTGACTGGGTGAGAGTACTCTGCTTAATTCAGAGACTCTGTCCATCACCACCCCTTGTTGTAAATTATTTTGTCCACCCTAAGCGTGGAAGGGTATACTCAGATGTGAGTCCCTTGCTCATTGCACCATCAGGATTCAAGCAAGCCGGGCCGAAGACGCCTGAAATGGCAGAAACCGGTCCCCGGAAGCTTGTTTCCTTCCCAGTGTAAGAATTGGCTTTTGTAGTCTGGTCTGCCCTGTTCCCATGATGCACTGGGCCAGGGACAGACTAATTTGCATACAGCCAGGTTCTGAAACTGGGATGGTGCAATGAGCTAAAAAACGGTGTTGGATCTAGCCATGATCTCTTGACTGGGTGAGAGTACTCTGCTTAATTCAGAGACTCTGTCCATCACCACCCCTTGTTGTAAATTATCCTTGAAGCTTCAGCACTCTCTGTACAGACATAGTTTATTAAGCAAAGCTGATATCAGAGCAATAACATGTTATTCTCATGCAAATCACAACGGACCTCTAGGTTGAAAGCTAAATCAACAATTAAGTGTCGTGTGCAGAAGCAGCAAAAGGAAAAATGGCGTTTAAACATTTAACAAGCCTATGCTAACTTAACACATTATAAATATAAACAGTAGCTATATGACACTCCCCTAAGGCGGCACATGTCATAAAAGGCAGGATGCCCGAATTTGATCTTGTGGATGCATAGGGAGTGCGCCATATAGATGGGCTAGAAGGTACACGCGCATCAACCGCATATGGGAGTTGGTCGGGCCTAGACTATTGGCTACTGGGAAGAGGGGCGAACTTCTGGGTGACAGACATTGGCAGATTACATAGAACCCTTTCAGATCATAATCCAGTTAAACTCACATTGCAGATGACTGGGAGTGTTCCTCACCAGTTCACCTGGAGGTTCAAATCAGAGGCCTTACTGGACCTGATCTAAAAGGAAATGGTCAGGGAAGCCATCTTGCAATACTTCACTATTAATAAAGGCTCGGTTAGCGAAGCGGCCACACTGTGGGAGGACTTCAAGGCTACCATAAGAGGAAATTGCATAGGTACATCAGCAGGCATACTGAAAGACATCAAGTACGCGAATCGTCAGGTTTGAGACAGAATTGAAACGCCTCGAAAAATAGCAAGAGGTAAAACCGCAAGCTAGCTCTTTGGCGAGAATTAAAGAACTGCTTCTGGGGCATAATGAGCTGGCTGCAGATGAGTTGCAATATTTATCTAAAAGGCATACCACCTGGGCATATGGCAAAGGCGGGAGACCTAGTCACAATCTAGCTACAAAAATTAGGAGTAGGAACAATCAGTGCTCAGATCACTGCTGACAGCAGGACATAGTTACACAATTTCAGGAGTTCTATGCGAACCTATACGCATCAAGAAACGAGTCATACTACGGGGAGCTCGATGACTACCTGAACGACAT
The DNA here is from genome assembly GCF_964261635.1 of Lissotriton helveticus. Classification (NCBI taxonomy): domain Eukaryota; kingdom Metazoa; phylum Chordata; class Amphibia; order Caudata; family Salamandridae; genus Lissotriton; species Lissotriton helveticus. The sequence goes on along the minus strand of NC_136063.1, from coordinate 1,790,624,725 downwards.
TGCGATCAACTGGTTGTGGAACGGGCAGCGCGAATACTTATGTCAGCCACTCACTGCAGCTGATATACGCGTAGCGATCCATGCCCTCCCGAATAGGAAAGCGCTGGGTCCGGATGGGCTCACATGTGAATTCTATAAAGAATATGCAGGGAAGCTCACATCATACTTGTTAGACATGTATGAGGAAGCCTACGAAACGGGCAGACAGCCACCCATGCTCAGGGAAGCCTTAATAATCACCCTTCTTAAAATGGACAAAGCGCCATCAAGCTGCGAGTCGTATCAACCGCTTTCCCTAATCAATATTGACGGCAAGATATTGGCCAAAATTCTGGCTACTGGGCTCCATCTTTTGCTGCCTACAATGGTTCTCCCCGACCAATCTGGGTTCATGCCAGACAGGTCCACGTCACATAATCTGCGCTCTATATTTGCCATGTTCCATCTCCTAGACCCAGACCTGCATGCTGTTGCATTCATGCTGGATGCTGCCAAAGCATTCGATTCTATAGAGTGGGGCTACATGTTCAGTATACTGCGGAGAATGGGGATACCTAAGTTCTTTTGTAGATGGGTCCGATTACTGTATACAGGCGAGGGTATGTGTGGATGGTCTGACACTCGAGCCCATACGTATTTGCAGGCAGGGCTGCGCCCTCCCACCCTTATTCTTCTCCCTGGTACTCGAGCCACTGGCTTGCATCATTAGACAGCGATACATAGAATTGGCACTGCGTTTCGCATTGTGACCCATGGGCATTTCCCTATGTGCCTACAATGTGGTACTCTTCTTCCAAGACCCTCAGCGTTACCTGGCACCAATGATCTGCAAATACACCAGGTTCCAGTGTTTTTCTGGGCTCACAATAAACAGGGGCAAATTGTTAGGGTGTGTTCACAGCAAACAGCTTGTCCTTTTGCTATCCATTGAATGTAGCATTTTTACTTTGCTTCAAGTTCATGTGCTTATTTCAATAGCAATGTTTGTGCTTTATTCTCTTGTACAATGTTTGTGCTTTCTGTTGGAACATAGTGGTTATTTCCTAAAACGTATTCTCGTGTACAATGGTTTTGTCAATGCTTAGTTGTAAAATAACACCTGCCTTCAAGATTTCACATGCAAATACATCCCCACGTGGAAATGGACAATTTCTTTCTACCGTTTACACGTGCAGTAAGCCAGTTCTTATAAAAGGCAGCACACTCCTCTAAACGGCGCTTGTGTTCATCAGTGCTAACCCAGCTCACCTGTGCTCCGGTTGAACTTACCAGCAACTTGGTCTTCGGCGCTCCCTGTCCACGGCGGCTTCTGGCTCCAGGCGGTCTTCGGCTCTCCGCGTCTTCCGGCTTTCCTTTCCCTCGTCCTCCGCTTGCTTGTTCCTTCCGGCTCCTGTCCCCCGAGGACCCGGAAACACATGCCAAGACCTGTAACAGGAAGAAAAAGAACAGTAAACATAAACAACCTTGAGCAACTGTAAGTACTTTTTAACAATTTAAGGACATAGTTAATACAAGAGCCTTTAAATAAGCCTTGGAAATTGAAGAACAATCCTTACTTTTGCATTATAAGACAATTATAGACAATCTTGGTTATCGAACTCTGCTAGACATTTTTCTGTTCGCATTTCTTTTGGTAACAAAACTATCTATGAAGACACACCAATATAAAAAGGAACAGGTCATGTTTCCTAAATTTTGAGAATGGTTGATTTCAAGACAGTTGGTAAAAAGGTACCTGATTATTGCGAGAAATATTATATTGGACAACTTTCATTGGCAAAGTAGAAATTCTTTAGGAAAAGAGAAGAATATATCTTCCTAAGAGTGCCCTATCTGGTGTGAGAATAAACGCCAGTTCAGAGAGATACATCTATATTAGACTGTGTATTGAGAGAGAGTATTAATGCTTGCTTGATACTTTACTTAAGAAGTAATAGACGTAAATATTTAGTAATGTGTATTTTATTTTTCTCCTTGGTTAAAGACTAAGCTCCGCAGACAAGACTTCTCAAACTCTTCACCAAAGAAGACACAGTGCTAGGAAGTCCACGAGAGTCAAAAGGAGCAGTGTTTCTCTTTTGTTATTTTATCCACTTCCCCCTTCCCTTGGGCTTCTTTCTTCACCACATATTGCTGAAGCTGTGTGGTGGGTTAGAGGTTTGAGATAGGGTGCGAATATTCATCTCATCTTTCAAGCAGAACTAATTGGAGTGCCGGTGAGTGAGTCTTGACACAAATCTCTCATAATATCCTTAACTGAGCACACGGCCCGCATGACCTGGAATTCCCGCTTACCTGGTCCACGGACCTAGTGAAATATCTGGGAGTGTGGGTCCATTGGGACGCAGAGCTGGTAATGAGATAGAACTATGGCAAAGCATATACGAAACTGGAACATTTAGTGTCCAACTGGATTAAACTGCCACTTTCCCTTGCTAATCAAATCGCCCTGATTAAAGTGATTATAGTGCCACGTTTTTATACTTATTCCCCATAATTCTGTCCAACCAGCTATTTAAAGATATCTGTTCTCAACTGGTAAGACTTTTTTGGGGTGGCAGGCAGCCAGAGTAGCATGGGACACACTCACTCTGGACTATAAGAGGGGAGGGTTTAGTGTGCCAGATCTGCATCTATATTATTCATGTGCCCAGGTGCAGTATGCACATTAAGGGTATGACCATCACAAATATATCCCGTATATAGCAGTAGAAGATCGGGATTCACATCCAACCCCACTACACAGCATCCTGATTCATTCTAGATGGGGAACGCCCAAAACCGAAATAAACACAATCGACTGCACGATCACCACCTGGCAGACCCTAGGCTGCAAAGCTACTAAGCTCCCCTGTACGCTCTGATGCTCTCTCTAGCACATCATGCAGCCTTATCTGTCATGCAGGAAACGGGCGCTCTGTCCACACTAAAGCATACTGGCATTAAAAAAATGCAACATTTATACCCAAATGGTAAATTTATAACCACAGAGGTTGTACAGAATATACAAACAAAACCCCACTGTTCATGTTCACGCATCAGACTACGGATGGCTATCCAGGCCTGTTATCGCACCTACCCTGATGAACCATCGACACTGCACACTACAACTGCTTTTAACCAGCCCCACTCGTCACAAACTAATTACTAAACTATATAGTGCGGCTCGGGATGCCGATTATCGGAAGCCCTCACATCAAATGGCATTCTGCGCATTTTTCCTTTTAAATACATACACCAGGTCTATCACACACCTGTTCCGTTACATAAATATGGACTCAGGGACACTGACTCATGTAAAAGATGTAAGGTACAAGGGGCAGACTTCATGCATCTAGCATGGGGCTGCCCGCGCATCTATAAGTTCTGGTCTGCGATTATAAATCTCCTGCATAAAATTACTGCTGTCACTATACAATGTACACCCATGTCTGTCTGCTGGGCCTGACCCCCGCATCTGAAAGGTACAGTGGGTACATTTGTAAAGATTGCGCTGCTGATTGCAAAACGAAGAGTGTCAATGCACTGGGGGGATAGGACATCTCCGCAGCTGGAGCACTGGGTCGAAGATCTAGTGTATTGCAAGGAGAACTTGGTAACATATGCTGAAGAACTTCCAGTGGCTTCATGCCCCAAGGACATATGGGCGCCACTCATGGACTACCTAAGACATAAAGAAAAGCATGACCCAGCGGATGACTCGGGTTAAACATCAGTCTATAATGTGCTATATCCATGTGCACCCTAAAATGTTACCTGTGTATGAGGACGATGTGCAGGTAATATGCACTGCAGGCCATGAGATGTTTTTGTCACTTTTTGAAAATGCTAATATTTTTTTTTTTAATGTGTGGTACGGCACATTACAACACATACAATACAACTCATTGACGCTTAGTATGCATTGCATTACAACATTGTACTGTTACCATGCAAAACTGATAGCAAGTACTGACATATATAAATAGTATGTAATAATATATATATAATACTGACACTGACACACTACGCATGTATCTTTACCATGCTGGCTTGCTACCTATTACTACTTCTTTACAAAAGTTGCTCCCTCATGCCCCCGCTCCCTCTAGCCATCCTAGTGACGGGCATTGTGCCACCTGCATCTGTCTCCACTGTGTAGGTATAGGTGAGTGAGTAAGCATCCTGTTTCCACATCGGTTTACTCAGCCTACCCACCGTTTTAGTCACATCTTTCTAATTTTGGTAGACAAATATATATCTATATCCCAGTGATGGTCGCCACTGGGTAGTTACAATTCCATAGGAAATGCCTTTTTTGTTTTGCTAATAACTGTGGTGCAGTTTGACGAATCTTCACAAACCTTTCGAAGAAAAGTGCTACTTTTTGCTTTGTTTGTGGAAAAGTTCAGGGTGATACTTCAAGTGGGGGCCAAGAAAAAAGGGGGTCCAAAAACACAAAATCCCTCTACATTCTTCATAGATTTTATTGAACAGCGCTACCACAAAAAACGTTGGACAGAATTGCATCAAATTAGCTAGATGTAGGTCCTGAAAATGTGCTTTTTGTGATTTGGTGTAAATCCGTTCAGTGGTCTTTGAGATATTAAGCTCAAAATATGTATGGACTTCTGGACTGTTTGGTTCGAGGAGTTCATCGAGCCAAATGTAAAAAAATAGACCCTTTTCATTGGGTCAGGAGGCTAATATTTCTCTGGGCCAACATGCACCTGCACGTTGTCCCCTGTCCTGCAATTTAATAAATACTAATAATATAAGGTGCAAGGAAAGGGATATCCTGCCCCCCCCACCCAAGCCCTGTGGAACTTAGAGGGACCACCCCTAGACCCAGCATTTTTAAAAAGCAGCTGTTTTGCCTCAATCCCATAGGCCTTCCACAGGATTGTGAAACAAAAAAGAAAATTACCTCCTGCCATTTTTTGTAAATTAATTGGGGTGGGACGCCAGTGTGGCCTTCATCCCTGAGTCCATTTTGGACCCTGGGGATCCCACCCGCTGGGCCAGGTACTTTAATTAAGGGGAGGGGGTGGACTTTCCCCCACCTTGAGCTAATGGTGACTCCAGGGATCCCATCCCCCGGTGCCCACTACATTCAGTTAGGTGAGTGGGCACACAGCCCCCTCTCTGATCCTAATCAGGCTAGAGGACCCCATCCATGGGACTGAACTAAACTTTAAAGGGGGGGCCAGCTCAATTACTGTATCCTGTAGAACCCACCCCAGGACACAGTAGTTTCCCTGCCGCAGGCGTGTGGGCAGAGAAGCATATGTTTTCTCCCACCTGGTGTGAGCTTTTTAAAATCTCCCGCTGTGTAGGAGCAGCCATGCCTTCCCTGCCAGCTGGAGCATGGACAGAGAAGGCATGTTTGCTCCCATCCGACGTGAACTTTAAAAATGCTTCCACCAGGAGTGAGTAGACTTTTTTCCCTGCCCGCACTCCTGCGGGGTAAGGAAACAGAGTTTGCTGCCACCCGGAAAAGCATGCAGAAAGAACTGATGCCAAAGAGTGGGAGCAATGCTGACTCCTGCCATGAGTGGTGAGTGGCCTGGGGCCAAGGGGGCCGGTGGCGCCACCAAGGCCCCCAACTGGCTATTACAAATAAAACAGGCCCAGGGAATGGGCTCGCCAGGGCCACCATAGGCTCAGGTAGGACAGCCTTCCTCCCCCTCCCCTTTAAGTTAACTGTGGCTCAGGAAATAAGGTCTCTGGTGCCTATTAAGGCTCAGGGAGGGTGGCTGCATGGTCCCCTCTCCTTTGGAAAGGGATTTGGCCCCGGTGGATGGAGCCCCAGTGGCCTATTAAGGCTTCGGAGAGGGCCATGTGGTCCTTCTCACCTTTGTTATCAATTTAGCCTCAAAGGGTGGAGTCACCAAGGCCGATTAAAGCTCAGGGATGGGGGTGCATGAACCCCTTCTCCTTTTCAAAGTATTAAGGCTCAGGAGTGGGACCACGCCCCAATATGAGGTCCCCGGGGACTCTTAATGCTTGGGGAAGTGGGGCTGCATGCCCCCTCTCCTTAACATGTATGTTTTGGCTTCAAAGATGGGGCCCCTGGAGCCACTTTTGGGTTGAGGGAGTTGCGCATCCATTCCCCTTAATGAAAAATAGTAATAAATGAAAAGGGTCCCTCATGATTTCTTCTATAACATCACTGCAAATATCACTACAATATTTGAATAAAATTATTACTGAAAAACTTTGCATGGTGGGAGTGAGAGTTATAGAGACCTTATGGCACGAGTAATAGTTACTTTGAGACTATTGGCCTGATTTAGATCTTGCGCAGATGGGTTACTCAGTCACAACGGTGACGGATATCCTATCCGCTGAATTATAAATGGCATAGGACCACCACCTCTCCGGGGCCCAAACGTTTTTTATGAATGGGAGAGGGCCTCACCAGGGTGACCCGTTAACAAGAAAGGCCTTCTTGGAGCTATACTTCGCCCTAGGGACCGCCACCCTCCTGCTAAGCTCTGGGGTGTCCAACCCTGGGACATATATGTTTGGTTTTGCTTGGCAGCAGCTGACTCGTCCCGCCAAGTAAAAGCAAAAAATCTGGCTACAGTGGATGGGAGCTGTCAAAGTACAAAGGGACAGAACTACAAGAAAGTGCCGCAGCGTGGCACTGCAAGCCCTTTGGCTGCGCCACGCTGCGGCACTTTCAGAGCACAGGAATGAGACATATCTACAATGATATGTCACATTCCTGTGCTTTCCCCAGCGCTGGCGCAGAAACTGCTGCCATGCGCTGGCGCAGGCACCCTTGCACCATGGTGCAAGGATGCCTGTGCCATGGGGAGATTGCTTTTGTGAAGGAAGGGGCCCATTCCTGCACCAAAGCAATCACTGCAGGCATTTTCCCCTTTCAATGTGTGCTGTAAAATACAGCACGCATTGAAAGAGGAAAAAACAAAGAGAAATGAAAACATTTCTCCTCCTTTCGCTTGGCTATGCCACCCCTATGGTGGTGCAGCAAACTGACGCATTTTCAGGTTTACGATTTCTCGTAAATCTGGAAATGCATCAGTGGACATGGGTTTTGCGTGGAAACTCCCACAGCAACACCCATGTCCTGCCCCTAACACTCAAAGTGCTGAGTGAACAGGGGGGATATTTACAAGCACAGGTTACGTCACACAGGGTTACTTTACCTGTGCTTGTTAATTTTCCTCATTAGGCTGCGTCACCGGTGCGTCACACAAGGTGATGCACCGGTGGCGCATGGGGCTTGTAAATCTGCCCCTTAGTGTCAAAGACGAAACATTTGCTCTTGCACAGATGGAGCTGCATTTTCAGCAGATCACTATGTGCAATAGCAATGCAGGCTCCCAAAGGAGGCAGGGAGCCTGCTGGGACCACAGGGCTTTGAGGCTTCCCCCGCAGTCCCCATGCTGCACACTGGGTGCCCCGGTCCCACAGGATGATCTTTCATCATGTTCAACAATGATATTTGAAGTACGCAAGTTTTTTTTGTTTAGTCCCAGAACTGAAGAGAATGTAGGCTTTATCCCATTTAATAAACAGAAAATGGCACCTTTTGCCTTAGGTTCCTCCCGGATGTTACTCACATGTCACTTTTATTGAAACGTATTATAAACACATTTTGAAAATGTCATTCATTACAGTCAGATTATCTTCTCAGTGCTTCTGTCTTTTTGGGCATGTGCTTCCATCACATAGTTTCACAATTTACAATACATGGCAAAGAAAACAAGACAGTAAAATAATGTGGTAATACAGTGATGGTATTCCAGAATCTATGTGGGTATTTTGTAAAATAATTGCCCTATATTTTGCATAGGGTGTCCCTTGCTCCAAGGCCATACCATGCCTGATCCTCCTTGGTTTCCTACGGCAGCCATTAATAAAAGAGATTTGAAGAGGGATGCCTTTCCTGCCACAACAAACCTAGATTCACGCACCTACTCACAGACCCACTCAGAAACTTATGCAACCACTCACAAATTCACTCAGACACTCATGCACCCACTCACAGACTCATACAACCCCTCACATACCTACTCAGGGGGTTGTGTGGGAGTGGGTGTATGACAAGTACTATGGTGGTGTGAGTGGGTGTGTGAGTGGTTCTATGGATGATGTCATTAGTGATGTCATCATTGATGTCCCTGACCTTGTCATGAGTGATGTAATATGTGAGGTAATAAGCAGTGCACTGCGGGTGTGTAAGTTATTTTTCATGATAAAAAATCAATAGAAATTCTCTGAAAAAAACAAAGGATAAAATGGAGTTATATGTGAGGAAGGTTGTAAAATTTTAATTTCTACTTTTTTAAAACCTTGGCAACTCACTAAAAAAGCAAAACTGAAATAAGACTGTAATTCATCAGTTACACATAACTAACCGAAGTATAACTTGTACCACTGTGATTCACTGTTTATTACCTCACATTTTACATCTCTGATGACAAGCGAAACCTATGTCTTTGCAAGGTTTACTTATGTTAGTTACGTATAACTGGTGAATTTCATTTTTTTGGGCTTTGAAGCAGTTGCGCTTTACATTGAATTTCTAACTGTTTTTTTTCCATAAGTGAAAATCTTGGGGTTATTTAATAAGAGTGCCAACTGGCTCAACAAACACAAACATTTTAGGAGCAAGAATTTGGATGAGATACTAATGGTAGGAAGGGTAGGGTTGGTGGTCCGCTCTTAGAAGATTATTAATGGGAACTGTATTGTTATGAATTTTCTGAGGCCCTAGATTGTGAGATATGTGCTGGGAGTTCAGGAGGTCAGTGGTAAGACTGACACTAATTATTGCGATCTCTCACTGGTCTGGTTTTATAAGCCCACTGGGAGATGCGCTCAATGAAGCTTCCTTGATCAGTATATTCCAGGCCCACAGTCTGTGCTTAGCAATAGGTTCTGCACACTAAGTGACCGTGAGACGTTTGACTGAGTGGGTACAAAACATGTGGATGGGGAAACATTATCTGCCACCACACCTGAGAATATGCCTTATTGTGCTATTGTTCCCCCATCTGATTCTATTTTGATATTGGTCGATACTACCCTGAGAATTATGAGCTGGAATATAGCAAGTCTCAACTCTAAAATTATGTTACCTGAAGGGCTAACTTTCAAAAGGCATTATGATGTACTTATGCTTCAGGAGACCTGGTCAACACAGGAAGTATTAATTGTGTGAGTCTTCTGGCAGGAGGTAGTGTTAGGACCACAGCAACCAGTAGCAATAGTTTTCAGGTTTTGAGTTTCACAAGGGGCATGATTTTTTCCATTAGTTTTTACAATGATTTTACTATTGTCTCAAATACAAAATTCACAATTCGTTTTTAGTTTATGTCTTCTTTTCAGGAAGAAGTCTCTGCTGAAGGTTTATTTGCAGGGTTTTGTTTGACTGGAGACTTTAACGCGAGGTTCCTCACTAACACTAACCTTTTACCCACCCATAGTTTAGTCATAGGTAGCAATACAGTAAAATCTGTGAATGATGCTGATACAAGAAGGTTGGAGTTTATGAATTACCTGGTCTCCCAAGACCTATATAACGCAGTGGATATTGCTGGCAGCACTGATTGATCAATACTTATGTATAGAGACAGAGGTTACTCCTCAACAATAGATCGTTTCTTTCTATCATCTAATTTGACAGTTTTTCTGCTATTTGGGAATATAGTTCCATGTACCTATGAGGACCATAACCCCATTGAGGTTTTATTTACTTTGCCACTTAAGCCAACGCTGAGAAGAGATTGTGGAGCGTGTCATCTGCAATTAACTGGCAATAGTTTACGATCGAAGTGGAGAGCAGTTGATCCCGCCTTACTTTTTCATATTATGGTTAACAAGAATTTAAATCTGGTGGAGGCTTGTCTAACCAATTATGATCTTGAACTCCAGGTGGTACCGGCTTTTACCCAACTTTGTTTGAACATCAGGAGCAAGCTATTGTGTTCCCCAGGCATACTATCAAGGCCAGATGGTTTAGCCGCAACTGTTCTCAGGCTAATCGCCAATTGCATAAAGCACTTATGACTACCCCTATAGATCCCTTGGAAGTGGCACACTGATGTAAGGAATATAAGGAGGCTACTTCCAGGAGGAAGCGGGAAGTGCTGCAACACCAATGGGATACCTTAGCGTTGTCAGCAGTAATTAAGATTAGTAAACTCCTTTGGAGGGCTGTATCCAATATGAAGCACCTGAGTCAAGTTGCTGCCCTGATAACTTGATGTATGGCGAAAGTTATTTGGGAGGGTCATTTTACAAAAATGTATGCTGCTACCGAAACCCTAGATACCCCGGATAAGGAGTATGAACGCATGAAGTGTCAAGTAATTAAGTATAGCCCTGATTTTTAGGCACCTTGATTGGTAAATGGCTTGTTTCACTCCCCATTACCTAACTCATGTACTACTTCCATAATTTGCAGACTTTTTTTAAAAGGGCGACCAGCCTGGCCTTTTTTTTAGGCCAATTCCTCTAATTGATACCCAGTAAAGATTCTTAGGAGGGTACTATGTAACAGAATTAGAGCGTGGCCAAGAAGAAAAGTCTATTTTGTACCCATGCCATTATGGCTTTAGAAATCAAGGTAGCACTATCGAGCAATGCCTAAACTTATGTCTCATTATTGGGAAACTGTTGCTAAATAGAGGTGGTCCGATTCCATGCCCCTTTTTACACCTCTCTTCAACACAGCTCTGTGGCGCTTACTGGAGGTACCTGGTGGTCTAGCTGGCCCCCAGGAACCCTCAGTATCCAAGGAGACTTAATCCTCCAACTTACAACGCACCAGAGGGCGCCTTTACACAGTGGTGCAGGGAGGAGGCGGGGGCTGATATTACAAGTGTGCAAACACTCACCCTGGCGCATTGTAAATTAGGGGATAAAGTCCCCTTGAATACTGAGGGTCCCTGGGCGCCAACTATCCCGCCAGGTCCCTCCAGTAAGTGCCACAGAGCTGTGTTGCAGAGAGTTGGTCTAAGGCCACGCCCCTTTTTACAACACTCTGCAAATGCGACTTCTGGTGCACTGCTGTTGGGGCGATGAGGTCCTCTTGTGTCCTAAGGACCTCAGGACAAAGGTGGACTTCATTGTCCTAGGGTGCCATCCCCTGGGATATTAATGTTTGCAATGATAGGGCGGGAGCCATGCAAACACTGCTTTGCTTCTTGGAAGCGAGAGCAGGAGACCTGCTCTTGTGTCCAAGAAGCAAAGCAGTATTGGTTTTGGGCAAGGGGAGCTGAATGTTAGCAGCTCCCCTTCCCAAAAGCAATGCGCTGGGACCTTGGGGGCATTGGGCCAGGCCCCACGGTACCCAATGGTATGCCTCGGGAATGGGGTCCCGAGGCAGAATTGAACAATATAGAATAGAGGGAATTTTTTTTTTATTCTCGCGCTTGGAGTCGCGATTCCATAGCGTCCAGCGCAGCCCCCCAGTGTAAACGTGATGGGTTCGCGACTCCAAGCAAAGTTGTACAAAAAAGAACATGTATGTTTTTAATATGTAACATTGTCGTGAGGATACGGGATTCACTACGGACATTGCTAAGTTAGCATATGTTATTACACGCTTGGCTGCCATGTTGCCGCTTTAGCACACGTTTCTATATTACTTTATTTTCGTAAAACCAGTGCTTGTGCTCATCCACATATGAACCGTCTACCTTTCACCTTTGACGTAGATAATCAACTACTATGTTACAGGACTTACAAGAGACCCGTGACATTCTTGCAAAAGAACATTTACCCTCAGCCACTGATGCTGCACTATAGATTCCGGTAGTTGGCTGGCTACCGAAGGTTGGAGATCTGGTCCGAGAGAAGGTGGAGAACAAGAAAGAATTTGGCACCTCTTATCATGCACTGGTCCCAGGGTTTGGCATGAAGAGTACTCGTACAGTCATTTTATCACCACTTCCTGGTCGCAAAGACAACAGATACATCTCAGTGGATAATGTCAAGCTACAACACCTGGCCGATCCCAAATAGTATAACACCAGCTGCATCATGTCCAGCAATATCAAGGAATCATGTGTGTGGCACATCTGTCGACACACAGTGTGACACTGCCATCAAGATGAACTCCGTTGATAAGCCCTTACTGACCCCACCAACTTCCACCGGTACGGAGGAAACTGAATATGCTTATCCTACAAGCGAGTCATTGCCTGATTTGCAACCAACTACATTTAACCAGTCACATTCTTCCTTTGACTCGACATCCACTTCATCATTTGACCCTACTAAATTCAGTATTTTTGTCTTCTGGTTTAAAAGACTTATTTTGTCCCTCCTTGCACATGCATCTTGTTAGTGCTGATCCTAATTTTTCTGTTCATGCCCATTGGTTTTGTGACAGTATTTTTCCTACACATCAATGGTCACTACTTGCCAGAACGCTCTGCTGTTCAGTTGGTAACTGGAACTTTGGTTCCGCACTCGTCTTCCCACATCATGAAGCGAGACCAGACTCTTGTCAACATTTCTGCCTTTCCAGTCGCTGATGGCATTGTCTGGGATGCTGTGGATTTCCAATTCATGGCCCAACAGAGATTATTAACGTACCAAATGTACTTTGTGTATCAATGGGTGATGTAGTGAAACAGAACATAGGTTTAGACGATTGGGATGGGCAGGCAGTACAATCTTTATTATCAGATTTGAAGTATTATGCTGCCTTTGAGGCTGAAGATTTGTATTGAAATACTGCTAAGTTTGCCGATTTATATTGTTATCAGCATTTTGGACAGCATTACCTACATAAGGCTAATACATTTAGAAATATTTTTAATCACACAATGGGAACATTGCCAGACTCCATTAAAGGCAGCTCCAAAACTCTGTTAAGGAAATGTACATATTTTACAGATTTTGATAGGTGAAATCCAGGGTCCTTTTATTTTAAATTGAACGTTTCATCTAGTCCCAAGGTGATGTTGACTCACACAAACTTTTTGTATTCTAAATCTTTTATCGATAAATTATCAGTGGGTGGCTATGAACATTGGGAGGCCACCGTTGATTTGAAAGCCGTCTGGGGTTCTAGACCATGGCAGGTTCGTTGGAAATTAAGCCATACATCAGGTGTGCATTATCCCAAAACAAATTATGTTTTTGAATGATTCTATATATCAAATAAACTGTTTTGGCTTAGCCACTACAAAACAGATGAATGCCCCTACCATTCCCACCCTCGCTATGTATCATAACTGGAACTTGCATACTGATTACTCCATTGAAGAACAGCAAGCTTTATTTCAGAATATGACATTTAATGTCTCCAGTTTAGATCCACTAGGATGGTTGGTTTAGCAGAAAACGTCTGATGCTTGCCAATTACGTTCCTATAACACAGTTTCTGGTTACAAACAGGTTAGACCTGACCCACGGTTTGCAAATACACACTCGGTTACTACGTACTCTGTGGGTAAGTTATGTCAAAATTGGTTACAGCACTCATCCTTATCGTCCGTGAAACAATGCTTATCTTTGTTATCTAATAACATTGATTTAGCAGACTTTATCAAGGGACCGGCTGGTCCCAGGAGGAAGAGATTTGTTTACACAGCTTAAAATTAAATGGGAAATAGATCAAGCAGATTTAGAAAAAGTACTTGCTGTAGTTGACAATAGTATTAACACACTGTCTTCCTGCATATACACCTCAGATAATATTGTTTCATCTGTTGTTGATATTGTTCAAGAAGATGTGTCTGTTTTGTATCATGTCAAAGTCAATTGCGTTCTGTTATGCATTTTGCATGGACTTTTCAAACTCTGAAAATGGGAAAAGTGCCATGGGATTATTTAAATGCATCTGCTTTGTTTTTGCCTTTTAATTTGACAGAGGAACAGCAATTTATGTCCAAGAAAGATGCAACATACACTCTTTTACATATTGAAAAGATAGACCCTTTACCCTTCTTCACGGCCGAAACGGACTCTGCTGTCTGGCTCATCCATGGGGTCATCTCTTTACCATTTTCAATGTTTCAATTTAGCTCCTGCATGAAGCATTACCCGATAGGTCGCTATAAACCCCTAGGCAGCGCTTTCCTGCATGAGGTATGGTCCTTGCCTTTCACCTACCGATGTTTGCGAGATGACAAGGAGGTATATCTTACAGGTGAATCTTGTGATTTGACAATGCAATGCAAAAACATAGAGTTACACGGGGCTTGTAGTGTTTTAAAAGGTATTCCAGTACCAGCTATTAAACCCACTTTCACTCTGCTTGCTAAAGGTAGCTATCTTCTTTTAAATAACGAAGACTGTTGTGGTTTGCTGGCTGGCATCCCATATATGGTAACAGTTTCACAGCGCGTAGTTTGTTGTAAAAATTTGCCTTTCCCGCCCCTGCAGGGGAAGCTCAAATTCTTGATTTGATCTTGCATCCTGACTTTGAAAACAGACTTAAATAAATTGAGCAGAATAAAAACGCTATTATTTCAGCAAGAAGTCCCGCTAACTTGTGCCCATGAAACATTCGTTTTGCAGTTAGCGAGCACCAATCTCCCACTCCATTTTGGTGAATTAATTCACAGGATCTTCAATGTGTCTGATACACACAACCTGGTTCTTTTTTTTAAAGTAGTGGGCTCTGGCCTTGTGACCTCTTTTCAGACTATATTTGGTGTGATACCAGCCTTTATTCATTCTATTTTTTCCAGCGTCTTTGGAGGTTTACCTCTGTTGGTCACCGTAGCCACTGGTGTCCTGCTATTGATATGCCTACTACGCAATGGCTGCACCTCTTGTGGTCCTACACAACCCAGATCGGATGTAAATGCTTTGTGACCGTGAGCTTGACTGCTATGGTACACTGCCGCTGGCGACACTCAGCGTAGCTTATGGACTGTCTTTCCGCTTTTCGTACTACACTTGCGTGCAACCCGTCTTCTCCTGCTTGGAATGCTCCTTTCAATGGGCATTGGATCTCTGCATCTCCAATACTTCATCTCCCGACCCGGATTGCGACCTGTTGATGAGTCCCCTAGTGGCCTATGGGTAAGAATGCTCCGGGGTTTGTTTTATGGCATCTGTGGCTGCAGTTGGAGTGTTGGCACAATGGGATATCTGTGCGGATGTGCCAGATCTCCTACAACGTAGTTACATTGCATATCACGCTAGTTGTCCTGCGGTGGTCCTGAAAGATCTGAATTGTGATGACTATGCTTGCTCGTTCTGCTTGCTTAATTGGATTGCATCTCTTTCTTCTACCATTGACAATGATTTCCTATTGGAGGCAGTGGCTGTTTACTGCTCACAAACTCTGATTGATTAAAATGACTGGCGCACATCTGTGCCTATTTTTAATGGTATTTTTGGGCAAACTAGAAATTTGCACCCAATTTACAATCCCATTTTTTCTTTTCTTTTGATTTTTTTTCCTCTCTACTATCCACTTTTTTCCAAATTTGATAGACTATAGAAACTCATAAACTCTGCTCACACTTCTTGAACTCTGTGTTCGTCCTATGCTTACATCCAACAGACTGACCAGGGGAGGGTGTAGTGAGGATACGGGATTCACTATGGAAATTGCTAAGTTAGCATATGTTAGTACACGCTTGGCTGCTATGTTGCCGCTTTTGCACACGTTTCTATATACTTAGTTTTCGCAAAAGCAGTGCTTGTGCTCATCCACATGAGAACTGTCTACCTTTCACATTTCTTGCTGTACTCAGTTGGTCTCATCTGCACATCGTGTTCAAGGTAAAAAAACAATGGCTCTCGTTAATCTGCTTTGGTCAGTCCCATGCATGTCAGACATAATACACACACAGCTACACTACTGAAAATTGAGGGCTTTTAATAAGGCATTCAATGCATGTTAGGCACTTCAAGAAAACCCTTCCAGAGAGAAGAGCTGTGCTTGAATGAAGATGTAAACTTTTGCATCTAAACCTAGAGGTATGGGGTTCCCCCCCTGACAAAACCCAGAGGTCTTCTATTTCTATAATAAACTAGTGCCTAGCAGGGGGAGGGTTGAAAGGCACAGCAGTCCTTTTCCCACTATCTTTATAGAATGATATCCCCGTTTATTTTCTATGGAAATGTAACAATGCTTACTATCTTGTGTTTATGCATTTTGCTGCTAGTATTGGCTCATATACTGCGTTATAGAGCACATTAGTTAAAATAAACATTTTAAACTATACAGTGTCTTTGATTATTCATGATGTGGACAAGTGTGAGTGAGTGAGCGAAAGAGCTTTCTTACTCATGCAATTCCTGAGAAGATCTGAGTTACATGTCCTAGGATGTCTAATCATTGGTAGCTTTGCTGTAGTACGGAGAACTAATGATACACTATAGCTAGTCGGATTGGGGTTCCAGGCACTAAGGATGGTTTTTGATACAGCACTACACACTTAGGTCCTGGTTTCCTGTGCATAATACTGTACATGTGCAGAATCCCTGCAACAAGATTCACTGTTGGGTTATAGGGTGGCTCTAAAAACAGCCCTTGTGTTTATTATGAGTTTCCTGTAGCTACATGTAAGTCACCACTGTAGATGCCCTCCATATGAAAACGTATATTGTTGTTATATATGGAGCCCATTCTATGGTCTCTAAGATAAGCATAAACAGCTTTATTGACATTTTTCTGAGCTTTCTCAATCTGTGGACAGAATTCCATTTCTGTCTTTGGCATAGGTTAGAGTATACAAAGACAGTTTGGGCGAAAAGCAACGTCATTGCTGCAAAGGCGACCTTCATTAGCATTTCCAGACCTACCCTAATCAATGTGCCTAGGTCATTGCCACCACATTGCACAATCATGAGGTCAGGGGGGTGGAGATGTAAAAAGGTTTTAACCAAAGGCATCAATTGGTGCCACTTTAATCCTTTTTGTCCAATCCATTTAATGTCTACATTTTGCAAAGCTAGGTCTTTGTCAATACCTCTGTGTTCAGCATACCCGTTGCACCAGAAAACAAAGCTGTGTCCCACAATCCACATTCTAAGCATCTTGAAGGGAAGACTGGATGTAATGAAAAGATGTCTGTAGCTGAAGTAGTCAGTTGGTAGAACGAGAGGTATCTAAAATGGTGGACAAGATGCAGTTTTAAAAAAAGAAGAGAAATGATTGTCTGTTTAAGAACATTGTTCCTTCAAATTAGAGTACATTTAACTTTTTTTGTAAAGCATATTTCGTATTGGTTAGTAAAAAATTTTGTAAAGGTACAGTAGAAAGGATAAGCTCATATTTTGGAAATGTCATCCGAACCTGACGTTTGCATTTGCAACATTGTCTGGTGTACTTGAAAATATGGTGAATTTGTGACCTGTCAGTTGAGTTGAGAGTTCCATGAACTGTTGCTATAGAAACTGAGATTAAGCAGAATGGGGGTAAGGTTAAAAGTTAGCTGTGGCATTAAAATGTGATTTTGTAATTTATATAAAAGTAATATGTTATTACAGTGACATTTCCCAAGTCAGTGCTATCTTTAAAAGTGGTGTATTATTAAAAAATAGTGGTAAATTAATGTGTGATATATTTTTGAACTCCCATATAGATCGCGTTGCTGCACAGTGGACATATGTGAAAGAAATATGTATACAATATTTTTGAAACATGTGGAAACCTTGAAACTAAGACACGTAATACACCTCACTAAGTAATTCCAACACTCAACGGGTAGTATGACTGCAAGTGTACTCTCTGGGTAAGTACAGGACAAGATGAAAAATGACTGGCTAATTTCATGAGTTTGATAGCATAGAGAGATATGTATGTGTGCTTTTAACAATTTGGAGACACTTATAGTTGAGTTATGTAATAGTGTGCTACTTCATTTTTGACTAGGCCCAACTCTCATGCAGTTATAAAAAACACCCAAATACTCACCATGCAGTACCTTACTTGCCTTTTTTCCACCTATATTGTCTGTTTCTGCAGTTCTCTTGTATCCTTCTGCACTTTACTTGCCTGTTTCTGTAACCTCTCCTACCCCTTTCTGTAGTGCTGTTACCTATGTTCCACCTCTGATACTTCTTTTCTGCACCTCTTTTGCTTCATTCTGCTCTTCACTTGTTTTTTTCTGTACAGCTCTTGCCTGTTTGTGCACCTATGTTGGTTCTTTCTGCACTGCTGTTTCTTCTTCCTGCACCTCTGTTCAAAATGTCTTCAGTTTGTATTCCTTTTTTCTGTACCTGTCTTCCCTCTTTCTGCACCTCTCTTGCCTGTCTCTGCCAACCTGTTCCTCCTTTCTGTACAAGCTTTTGCCTGCTACTGCAACTCTCTTCCCTCTTTCTGCACCTCTGTTGGTTCTTTCTGCACTGATCTGCCTTCTTCCTACACCTCTGTTTCAATTTGTTTTTATCTCTTTTGCCTTTCTTTGCACCCCTTTTCCCTCTTTCTGCACCTCTCTTGCCTTACTCTGCTTACCTGTTTCCTCTGTCTGTACCTCATTTGGCTCTTTTTGCACCTCTGTTGATTCTTTTGCACTACTGTTGCTTTTTTCTATGACCTCTTTTGAACATTTCTGCACCCCTCTTATACAGTTATAAAAACACCAAAGTAGTCACGATGCAGTCTTACAATGATACATGCACTAGATATGTAATGCTGTAATCATTCAGATATGTAATGCTGTGATCATTCAGCCCTCTGTACTGTCAAGGTTGTTGTTTACCATCGATTCCCGAGCGCTTAGAGGCCTGTAGGTGATTGAGCGCGCTATAAATCAAAAATAACAATAACAATAACAATTACTGATGTATTTTTTTTCTGTACCTCTTTTCACGTTTTGTGCAGCTCAGGTGTAATTGTTACCATAATAAGAAAGCCATATATGCATTTATTTGTAGCTTTTAAAATAGAAAGTGTTTCTTTAGTAATGGATACATATATATATATATATATATATATTACCTACTGGCGGTCGCCAGTAGGTATATATAGTTAGGATTTTTTCCCTATGGGATTTTTGAAAATTCTATGTCTAATAACTTTGGCGTTTGTGGACGGAATTGGCTGAAATATTCAGGAAAATGGCACATTTTGTTTCTGAGCAGCCCTTGAAAATTTGGGGGGGGTTCGTCAAGGGGGGGCCGAGAAAAAAGGGGGGTCCCAAAACGTGTTTTTAACATTGAGTTTTCCATAGGGCGGTTGGCCTCACTTTTAGCCCGAACGGCTGAATGGATTTGCACGAAACTTGGCAAAATTGTAGGGACTGGTAGCCCGATGTGCCTTTTGTAGGTCTCAAAATATGTGCTTCAGTGGATTTTGAGAAATTAACGTTCAAAAAAAGATATATATCTGTAACAGCGGACCGGGCAGCGCTCCAGTTCGCGTACTTTTCGCGCAACGGAGCTTTGTGAAGCGAAGCTGATTGGTTCTCCGGCATCTGTAAACATTCCAAACAGTCCGTAGCGGCCGCCATCTTGTCTCTCGGTAGGATCGAGAGACGAGAGGAGGCCAAAGCGAAGGGGCAAATGACCATAAGGGGGCATAGTAGATCCTCGCTGACCCCCTAGGTTTGATGTGGAGGTTTTAAAAGGGCCCCGCGGGGCAAAAAAAATAAATAATAATAATAATCGAACGGCTGAATGGATTTGCACGAAACTTGGTAAAATATTAGGGACTGGTAGCCCGATGTGCCTTTGCTAGGTCTCAATATATGTGCTCCAGTGGATTTTGAGAAATTAACGTTCAAAAAAGATATATATCGGGGGAGGAGCTTGGCGGGCATCCGAGATGGCCGCTTGAGCACAGCGCTCTCCGGACCCTCGCCGCTCCCGACATTTTATCCTGGCTGAATCCTGATTTCTTGCAAGAATTCGTGTAGGGGACGTTTGGCTGATTACCCTAGCACTTTTCAGAAATCGATTTGGATCTCGTATTCCTGAGATATGGTGCTCTGAACTTTTGGGCTCCGCCCTTGAGGTGCGCCCGGGACGGGGTGCGGTACTGTAGCCGTCCTGCAATTGAACAACAACGGCAGGAGATCTGGCCTTGTGGGTCCCCCCTTCCTAAGTTTCGGTTTCGATTCCGTTCCGACTTGGGCCACGGCTGTGGATGTCGTGTTGCGACTGAGACTTGGAGGCAGATCGGCTGTTGGGCTTTCATGTGACCTATTTGCTGGTTTGGCGACCTCTACCCGAGTTGTGCCCCCTTTTTTCTGTACTTTTGATCCTGTACTTTGGGTGTCGGGCCCGTCGGACCTGGTGGCTTGTCCTGTGACGCATCTTCAAAATGGCGGGCAGAGGGGACAGAGAGACGCGCAAGACGAAAACACCTCTGCGCGGAGCTCCAGTTCAATCAAATGTCATGGACCGTTATACCCATTCTAAGGGGTCCCCCGGAGCTGCCCTGCCTGGTTCTAGTATTGCGTCTGAACGAATTTTGGAAGAGTCGGCGGAGCCCTCCTTACAGGATATCATGGGCGCCATCTCGGGTGTGAGGGAATCCATCGGCCTACAGTACGAGGCCTTGGCCCACAAACTTGACACCGTGGCTATTGAGGTGAATCTGATTCGTGCTGACCTCGGCAAGACGAATGAGAGGGTACAATCACTGGATATTAAATCCTCTAGCCTTACGAATGACGTCTCGGAGCTCCAAACAGAGATTGGAAATCTCCGTCGGGGGAACGACTTCATGACCCGTCGCCTGGAGGACTTTGAAAATAGGGCGCGTCGCTGCAATGTTCGCCTGGTTGGTGTACCGGAAAACCCTGAACCCCACTCGGTGGATCTCCTGGTTGAGGATCTGGTCTTGAACCATTTGGCCCCTTCTGGTCTCACAAAATTTTTCACGGTGGAACGTGCACATCGTGTTCCAGGGGGCAAAGTCAAGCCGGGAGCCCCGCCGAGACCCATTGTAGCGAAGCTTTTTCATTATAGAGACCGGGACGCTATCCTGCAGGCCTCGCGGGTGAAGGGCCCGGTGGCCTTTGAGAATGCTACGGTGAACTTTTACCCGGACTTTTCCCAACAGGTTCAGAGACAACGTATGGAGTTTCGTGGTGCCAAGAAACGTCTCCGGGATCGGGGCCTACGTTACGCCATGCTCTTTCCCACTAGACTCCGGGTTGAATACAATGAACGTACCCTTTTCTTTGATCGGCCAGATGCTGTTAATGACTGGCTGGACTCATTGCCTGACTGTCCTCCTGAGACAGACTCCGCCGCTCACCCTGGCGGTGCCGAAGGTGGTGTGGAGATCTAACTGTTCGGCTCTTATGTCTTATTTTGAATACATTCTCAGGAGTGTTGGCCGGCGTCCCTCTACATTGTGATCATTCTGTCTTTTCGTTTGTTATTTTTGTTCTTGCTGAGGTCGGGGGGTGGATGGAACGGAGACCTTTCCTCCTCCGGGGTCTTTGTGTAGAATAGGGGTTCTTGGGCGACAGGCACACTGCAGGTTGGGGTGGCTCTTTAGCTTTTTGCAGGGGTGCAGGGTGGGGGGTGTTTCTCTTCAGTTTGGGGGAGGGGGGTTGGGAAGTTTTTTCTTTTCTGTGTGTTGTTTTCAAGGCGAGTTGCTCCTGTGTTTGCTGCTGTTTCTGATGTCTAGCTCATGGACGAGGGGTCTTGGCTCGGGTGGTTGGGATGGGGGGTAGAGGGTTGAAATTTCTTTCCTGGAACGTTAATGGCCTGGGAGATCGTATTAAGCGCAGTGTGGTCTTAAAATGTATACGACGTTTGTCACCGGACATTGTTTTCATGCAAGAAACCCATTTGATTGGTAATGTTTGTTATGCGATGAATAGATGGGGCTACCGCCTTGTGGCGCACTCAGGGTTTACCTCCGGATCTAGGGGTGTGGGTATTCTTGTTCGAACCTCCCTCCCCCTGGCTATCGATGAGGTGATTCATGATGACCGTGGGAGATATACTGTCCTGGTGGGTAGATATGAAGGCCGCACCCTATCTCTCTTCAATGTTTATGTTCCCCCGGGTTTGCAGGCCTCTACTTTTACTGACTTGGGCCGTGTTCTGTTGGATCTCCCTGATAGCACTCTCTTTCTTGCCGGTGATTTTAATTCGGTGCTTTCCGGCCTTCACGATCGCCATCCCCCTAGAGATACCCCGCAGGCTCAGCAGTGGTTGGGTGGGTTTTTAGATACCTTTGGCCTTGTGGACTGCTGGCGACTGTTGCATCCTACTCAGCTCCAATACACCTTTCATTCTGGGGCCCATGGCAGTCTGTCCCGGCTGGATTATTTCCTGATGCCCGCAGCCCAATCATCGGCGGTTCGTGAGATTTTACACTTGCCGAGGGGTATTTCTGATCACTCGCCGCTCTGGCTTCGTTTCGAGGTTGGGGTAGAGGCGGCGGGCCGAGTGGCTCCCATTAACCCTTGGTATCTTTCCTCCCCTGAGACTCGTACCCTCTTGCTCAAGTCCATGGATGCATATTTCCTGGAAAATGAGGGGTCGGTCTCTTCGGCTGTGTCCCTGTGGGAAGCTTTTAAAACTGTGATTCGTGGACAGGCCCTTTCCTTGATTGTTGAAGCGAAGAGGGCAGGGAGGAAGGAGGTGGTGGACCTTGAGGGGGAGATCTCTGCTTTGGAGGACGAGTTGGAATCTGGTGTCACGCCTGACAAACTCCATGCCCTGGGTCTAAAACAGTTTGCATATAAATCTCTGGTCACTGACGCTGCAAAGGTGATGTTTCGTGAGCAGCAGGGCAGATTGTACGATGTGGGTGACAAGGCGGGCAAACTCCTAGCGTGGTTGGACAAGAAAGAAAGAGTTAATCGTGTGGTGCCCGTGATTCAGTCTGCGAGTGGTGAGAATGTGATTGATCCGACCGCCATTGTTGATCGTTTTGCAGAATATTTCCGTGTGGTATATGCTCCCGTGTCTGTGAGGGATGTTGCCGACTCCCGCCTTCTTCTGCGTGATATCACTTTGCCCTGTGTCACCGACTTGGACCGTATTGCTTTGGACTCCCCTTTTACGAATGATGAGATAGCCAATGCAGTTCGATCGCTCCGTTCGGGCAAAGCACTGGGCCCGAACGGTTTGCCTATTGAGTTGTACAAATTATGCCCCGATAAGGTGGCGCCGTATCTCCGCGCCATGTTTCTAGAATCTCGTGAGCGGAACATGCTTCCCTATGATCAGCGTCTGGCGACAATCGTCGTCATTCCCAAAGAGGGTAAACCGCGTGACCTCTGTTCCTCGTATAGGCCCATATCCCTATTAAATGTTGAACCTAAGGTGTTGGCTAAACTTTTGGCGACCCGTCTCCTTTCGGTTCTTGGGGAGTTGGTCCATCCGGATCAGTCTGGCTTTATCCCGCATCGCAACACTGCTCTGAATTTACGTCGCCTCCACGGCGCGCTGGCGAGGGCGGGGCTTTTGACTGAACCGGCCATTTTGGCGTCCCTGGATGCCTCCATGGCCTTTGATACTGTGGAGTGGCCCTATTTATGGGCGACACTTGAGAAATTTGGATTCGGGTGCGAGTTTATTAGCTGGGTTAGACTGTTGTACGCGGAACCTCTGGCGCAAGTTGTAGTGAACGGTAGAGTGTCGACCCCCTTCTCCTTGGGCAGGGGTACCCGTCAGGGTTGCCCCTTGTCCCCTCTGTTGTTCGCGCTCGCTCTTGAACCGTTGGCGGCCTGGCTCCGTTGGGAACCGTCCCTTAAAGGTATTCGATGGGCCCCGGACTTCGAAGACCGCGTCTCGCTTTATGCGGACGACATCCTCTTGTATCTTACTTCCCCTCGCAAGTCTTTATCTGTTTTATTTGACGTTCTTGCGTCCTTTGGTGCTAACTCAGGCCTCGTCATCAACTGGTCTAAATCCTGTGTATACGTTTTATCTGGTATCTTGCCTCCGTTGCCGAGTAGACTTCCTCTTCAGGTGGTCCGGGATGGTTTCAAATACTTGGGGGTTTTCGTTACCTTGGATCCGTCCCTTCGTTTTGATCGTAATCTCCTTCCCCCGTTGCTTAGGCTCCGTTTGGACGTTGCCCGCTGGCGCAAACTTCCCCTGTCTCCACTGGGTCGGGCGGCCCTGTTTAAGATGATGTCACTACCGCGGTTTCTCTACGTTCTCCAGAATTATTATGATCCTATCCCCAAGACCTATTTTCGGGAGATTGAGAGCCTTCAGAGGCAACTTATTTGGGATGGGCGACCGCGCATTGCTCTCGCGAAACTTTCTATCCCGTGGTACGATGGGGGCATGGCGCTCCCCGATATTAAGAGATACTACTGGGCTTCCCATCTGTCCGCTATTAATCACGCTATGTTCTCTCCGGGTCGTAATCCGGCGTTTGAGATGGATAAACTTCAGCTTCCGGGAGGTGACTTTAATAGAGTACTCTATTCTCGCTCCGATGGGCGCCATCTTGTGGGACCTACTTTGACTGCTTTGACAGTGTGGCGTGCTGCGAATGTGAGCCTGGGCTGGGAGGATCGCTTGACGTTGGCGACGCCTCTTTATGCTTCAGAACGTCTGGGCGGTCTTTGGTCTTCCAAGGGTTTTGACCGTTGGGACTTGATTGGGATCTCTAAAGTGGGGGATGTATATTCTAAGGGTTCTGTGCGCCCGTTTCAGGCCCTCCAGGCTGACTATGGCCTGAGTAATCGGGAATTCTTTCGTTATTTACAGATCAGGCACGCTCTGGTTTCGGTGTTTGCTCCTGGTGAGATTCCGCCTGACTCTTCCCCACTTGAAGACCGTATCCTTGACGGACATCTTCCTGATAGCACTATCTCCCTGATCTATAAAAAGTTGATCAACAATCGGACTGACTTATTGGCCCGACTTCGGGAACAGTGGATGGGAGATGGGTTGGAACTTGATGATGAGGATTGGCAATCGGCCCTCTCCTCTCCGAAGGAGGTGGCTATACCGGCTCGACTCCGTCTGGTCCAATTGAAGATCCTTCATCGGGTGTACGTGACGGGACCGCGACTGATGGTGATGGGCTTTTCCTCTGATGGACTGTGTAAGCGTGGATGTGGTTTGCGTGCTACTTTCCTGCATATTCTTTGGGAGTGCCCGATGGTGGCTGCTTATTGGGTGGCCGTGCTTGATCTGATGACTGTGGTGACGGGGATATCCTTGCGACCGGAACCTCGTCGCTGTCTTTTGAATGTTTGGGAGCCCACGGACTATTCGGTGGCACAGACTAGATGGGCCACCCTGGGCTATATGATTGCGAAGCGAGATATTGCGCAACTCTGGGGGGCCTCCAGGCCCCCTGCCCTCGCGCAATGGGAGGATAATATGGATTGGTCCATGTTCCGTGAGAAAACTGTTTATGTGGCCAGGGGTAGACCCAGGGCATGGGTGAAGGTGTGGGGTCAATGGAACGAATACCGTGGTGACATTTGTACTCCTCCCCTTGTGGACACTATCGAGATTACCCTATCTCCCTAGGCTAGCGTTCCCGGAATCTTCATATAGGGACTGAGCTGGTGTCACCGGCTCTTCCCCCCCTTCTTCTTCCTGATCTCTGCCCCCCTCCCCCCCCCCCCGCTCCATACTCCTTAGTGCTTAGGATATTATTACTGCACCTCCGCTGCTGTCCCCCCCTTGCGTCCCTTGGGCTGACCTTCAGTGATACACTCTCGCCTTTTTGTATGTTTGTTCTTTCATATATATAAAACCTGTTTTGGTCCTGTATTTAATGTGGAGTATTGCATTGTTGATTGACGGTTACCTCTGCGGGCTTATGTGATATGTGTCTACTCCTTTTTAGCGGCTGGCCCGTGTGGTTGTAGGCCCATCCTTGTACGTTTCTGCTTGCTCAAATAAAGGTTTTTAAAAAAAAAAAAAAAAAAAAAAAAAAGATATATATCTGTAACAGCGCTCCGCTTCGCGTAACGGAGGTTTGCGAAGCTGATTGGTTCTCCGGCGTCTGTAAACATTGCAAACAGTCCGTAGCGGCCGCCATCTTGTCTCTCGGTAGGATCGAGAGACAAGAGGAGGCCAAAGCGAAGGGGCAAATGACCATAAGGGGGCATAGTAGATCCTCCTTGACCTCTTAGGTTTGATGTGGAGGTTTTAAAAGGGCCCCGCGAGGCAAAAAAAAAAAAATAATAATAATCGAACGGCTGAATGGATTTGCACGAAACTTGGCAAAATTGTAGGGACTGGTAGTCCGATGTGCCTTTGCTAGGTCTCAATATATGTGCTCCAGTGGATTTTGAGAAATTAACGTTCAAAAAAAGATATATATCTGTAACAGCGCTCCGCTTCGCGGAGATACAATTATATCTGTATTACCTAGCTCTTGCTAACACCAGTTAGCGATGGCTAGTAGGAGATAGCGACCATCTTGGGCCCCACTTTGCATGTGAGTGATATTTATCACTAATGACATGCAAAGTGGGCATGCCAAGATGTTAGCGACTGGAAACAGTCGTTAACATCGCTATCTCCTATTATCAACTTTTGGAAATATTCGCGATAAGCGCGAATATCTCCAAAAGCTAGCACCTGCCCTGAGCAGTTCTAAGGCATGTTATCCAATGGGAGGTGGATAACATGGCTAAGAGCATTAGCTCGGTAATGCATGAATATCGCTGAGTTTTCAGCGATATTAATGCATTGCGGTCGTTTTTTATCGTATTTGCGATAAACCTTGATAATAGCAAGGTTTATCTGCGATAATTTCTGACGATGCTTAGCGGTAAAAAAATCGTTGCTAAGCATCGTTAGGGATAAATATCGCTTAACTTTGGTAATATGCCCCAACGTCTGTTAACGTTCGATTCGAAGGAAATCAGGAAGTGTTGAAAAACATTGTCTGCGCCATCTTGCCTTTTTTCAAATGCCACACTTTTGTCGTGCACGGCAGTCATTTTAGATGCCTTGACCAGACCCACTCTGTGCACGCTGTCGATCCTTAGCATGACTCCCCACCCTCGCAAGCATCTCCCCCAGGCAGTGGTCACCCCCGCTCTCTGTCTTATGCATGGGTAATAAACCACCCCCCATCTGCGCTGCTCTTCCCTGAGAATCACACCCTGTGCCCGCCCGACACCTCCCTTTCGCCCTATTCACTACCGCACCCTCTGACACTCCTTTTCCTCTGTGTCCGATTGTCCAGGCCGGTCCTAGGGTATCAGCTAGCCCTGCAGATGTAGTTTATGGCCCCAGCTGTAAAGAATCACCCCTCTTCAAAGGAGTTATAGTAGATCAAGGCCCACACTCGATGAGATCCGTCACAGCAGACGCGTTCCTATTATCTGAAAACCATCCTGTATTGTGATTGGGGAGGGGACCGAGCCTGAAGCGGAAGATTCCAGGGATGACTCTTTGTACATCAAAGTTTTTACAATTATGTGTCACATTAAAAATATATAGCACTCCAACAAAGTAGTAAGATTATAAAACTTTAATAACTTATAAATATATACAAGAAAACAAAAACAGTAATAACATATAAACATTTTTAGGGAAAAACAACGAAGTAGCGGTCGGCTGTGCGAATAGTCCCAACGCAGCACAACGTCCAGATTTCTGGCGTGGGGCGTCGCGGGGGGTGGGTCATCAGTAGCAAACTGTTGTGCGAATAGTTCCAAGGCAGCAGAACGATGGCACCAAGGTGATGTCCAGTAAGTTGCCGCACTGGTTTTGGTATCCTACAATGCTGCTCTGAATAACGGCGTGGGGCGCCCCGGGGGAGGCGGCGTGAACGGGCCTCTCCAGGTGGAGTGTCATCTGTTGTAGTGGGGCGCCCCTTTACCGTTTCAGTTGCCATTCCGTCCGTTTTTGGTCCACTGTGTCAAAAGCCGCAATTCAGCTGAGTTGCGCCCACTCTTGCGGTGCAGCGATAGGCGGCTGTCACAGGACTCTCAAAATGGCGGCAGGCTCTTTCCTTTTTGGGCCTGGTCCACTGAAATGGCCCTGGGACACCTTGGAAATCGGACGCTTGTCTGCTAGGTCTTGGACCCCATTCTCGAAAGCGTCCCCTCCGCCTTGAGGATTTATCAAAAGTTTTGGGGGCCCCCGACTCCTGTAGGCTTCTGGTGGGGAGCGGTTGCCATGATTGCTCGCGGAATGACCACGACGGAGCTACGAGATGGTGGTGCTCTCATGCTGAAGCCAGCTTCAGTCTGAAACATCCAGAAACAAGGTGGGGCTTTCATCATTTGGGAAAAAAAAAAAGTTTTCATCCAATGAAAAGTGTTGTTTTTAGGTCATATGATCAAGCCTTCCATCATTAGGAAACCAAAAGTAAAATGAACCAATGAAAAGTTTTATAAACAAGTCACATGACCTGTTATGCGGCATAGGGTATAAAATGCGGAGAAAATACGTTGGCACGTGAGGCGGCGTCAGTAGCGGACCGATGTGCGAATAGGCCGAAGGCAATACAACGCGCCAAGATCCGGATGGCACCGAGGTGGTGTCCAGCAAGTTGCAGCACTGGTGTGGCCATCCTACAATGCTGAAAGTCAGCGTGGGGCGCCCCGTTGGCCTGTGAGTTTGCGTCAGTAGCGGACCGATGTGCGATTAGGCCGAAGGCAGCACAACGCGCCAAGATCCGGATGGCACCGAGGTGGTGTCTAGTAAGTTGCCGCACTGGTGTGGCCATCCTACAATGTTGAAAGTCGGCGTGGGGCGCCCCGTTGGCCTGTGAGATGGCGGCAGTAGCGGACCGATGTGCGAATGGGGCCAAAGGCAGCGCAACAATATTTTCGGAATAGAAGACACCACAAGGCGCTGAGATGCCAAGATCCGGATGGCACCGAGGTGGTGTCTAGCAAGTTGTGGCACTGGTGTGGCCATCCTACAATGGTAAAAGTCGGCGTGGGGCGCCCTGTTGGCCTGTGAGATGGTGTCAGTAGCGGACTGATGTGCGAATGGGGCCAAAGGCAGCGCAACAATATTTTCTGACTGACACCACAAGGCGCTGAGATGCCAAGATCCGGATGGCACCGAGGTGATGTCTAAGTTGCGGACCGATGTGCGAATGGGGTCAAAGGAAGCGCAACAATATTTTCTGTATGGAAGATACCACTAGGCGTTGAGATGCCAAGATCCGGATGGCACCGAGGTGATGTCTAGCAAGTTGCTGTACTGGTGTGGTCATCCTACAATGCTGAAAGTCGGCGTGGGGCGCCCCATTAGCCTGTGAGATGGCGTCAGTAGCGGACCGATGTGCGAATAGGCCGAAGGCAGCACAACGCGCCAAGATCCGGATGTCACCGTGGTGGTTTCATAGTTGAGAGGCACTTCATCTGCAGTGGGGCGCCGAGATCCAGATGGCACCGAGGTGATGTCTAGCAAGTTGCTGTACTGGTGTGGTCATCCTACAATGCTGAAAGTCGGCGTGGGGCGCCCCATTAGCCTGTGAGATGGCGTCAGTAGCGGACTGATGTGCGAATGGGGCCAAAGGCAGCGCAACAATATTTTCTGAAGAGAAGACACCAAAAGGCGCTGAGATTCCAAGATCCGGATGGCACCGAGGTGGTGTCTAGCAAGCTATGCAGTTGAGTTGTGTGCGCACTTGCGGCGAATAGGTCGAAGGCAGCATAACAATGTTTTCTGAATAGAAGACACCACAAGGCGTTGAGATTCGGTTACCACCGAGGTGATGTCTAGCAAGTTGCCGCACTGGTGTGGCCATCCTACAATACTGCTCCGAATAACGGCGTGGGGTGCCCGAAGGGGGGGGGGGGAGGCGGCGTGAACGGGCCTTCCTAGGTGGAGGCTCGTCTGCTGTAGTGGGGCGCCCCTTTACCGTTTCAGTTGCCATTCAGCTGAGTTTCGGCTGCTCTTGATGCTACAGCGACAGGCGGCTGCAACAGGACTCTCAAAATGGCGGCCTGTTCTTTGGATTTGGGCCTGGTCCACTAAAATGGCCCTGGGACACCTTAGAACTCGGACGCTCGATTTTTTTTTTCCTTTCCTGTACATGCAAAAAAAGGTAAATGCCCGGTACGTTACACGCTTCATCTGCCACGATGAACTCTCCAGAGGAACCGAAAAAAAATATAGTTGTGGTAACTATACCATGCATCGTCATATGGAGAGGTGGCACCAATTAATTATAGTGCTGCATAAAAGAGAGATTTGGAGGAGAACCCCTGACCTGCTAGTACATTCATCAAAGAAGTGGCACTGAGAGCTTCAGAGGCAAGGGAAACGGTCCCAAATATTTAGAAGAACTTTGGAAAGATTAAAATGACATGTTTAGATTGTGGCAAATTAATTTCATGTAGACAGATGAGTGTTACTCTAATAAATACAGCATATGAACATCATCATAGTCGATGGTTGGTAGAGACATTTTGACTATATCCTGGACCTGCCCGTCCTCGCCCAAAATGGCGCCAGAATAAATGGGACTCGTAACTCCTTGTTGTGTACTGGTTGCAGAACCTTGAAATCACGAGATACGTATGCAGTTTTGAAGCACATGGCGGGCGGGGACGAGAATTGATTGAATATTTCGACATCCCTATTGATATTAAGTTCTGATGTGTTATTGATTACTGTACTGTTGAAAGTTCGAATTAACGTCACCCATGGTACTTGCCCGCAAATGTATATCTAGATAATTTTATTGTAACTGGCCCTGTCGTATTTTACTTATAAAATGTACGTCCACCGATTCCGTAACTGTTAGACACCTTAGTTCTTGCAACCTAATGGCCCGCCCGTTACGTTCCTCTACAGTGTACTTTACTTTACTTTGTGTAAATGTCTATTCATCATATACGATTACAGTTTGCTCCGTGGCCGGCCCACGTGGTTATAGGCTCGTATTTGTATAATGAAATTTTCACAATAAAGGTTTTTAAAAGAAAACATGGTAGTAGTATATACATTGGTAAAGTTTTTAATAATAGTCACTGTTTTAGAATCATTAAAAGGCAAGTGAAATAAAGCAGACCAATTACATGAAGGGTAAAAGGTATAATACGAAGGAACGCAGTAAAGATAAATGGTCAAGGGCTGTTGTGTTTTCTATTCCTGCAACATAAAGTGATCGATAAGAATCTCATATTCAGGCGTATCGGCGACTAAGACAGCAGGTCGACCCTCTTTTGCTCAACGGCTCCGTCATGAGACGAAGAAACGCTCTTTTTCTCGAAAAAAGAATATATTTTACTTGCAGGACAGTTGTAAAATTTCCGGGAAAGTACATTAGCCTGGAACATTATAACATATATTTAAGAAAAAATAATGTTCGGAAGTAATGAAAAGCGTAATTTTTAGGTCATATGACCAAGCCTTTCATCATTACAATAAGAAAAGTAAAATGAACCAATGAAAAGTTTTATTAACAAGTCACATGACTTGTTATGCTTACGTTACGCGCTGCGCGCCCCGGATGACTTCCGGATGCGCTAACGCGGCGCGTCATATGACGCATTACGCGACAACGCAGGTACAGAATATAGTCAAAATGTCTCCACCAACCAGCGGTCGGAACACAACCCCTTTCAGCAGGCTAAATAGTTCTGTTAAATGACAACAGAAGGGACAGGCAACAAGAACCATCAGTCAAAGAGGGGAGGGCTAGTTCTTCTCTACCGGGTTACATTGGGGCGCTACCGGAACTGATCGAATTGGTAGTCTACAGTGTTTCTGGATGTTTCAGACTGAAGCTGGGGTTAGCATGAGAGCAGCACCATTTCGTAGCTCCGTCGTGGTAATTCCGCAACCAATCATGGCAGCCGTTCTTTATCGTTATTTTGGGCGGGGTGGGTGGCGGAGCCGAGCTGTTTTGCAGCCATCATTGTGTGGAGTTCAGTTCATCTCACTAGTTTTGTATTTGTCATGAGGGGTTGTTCCTAATGTTTCTATTTTAGCGAGGTCAAAAAGAGATCCCATTAGTGGCTTACTGATTTTGCTCGATTCTTTTTCTTTTTTTTTACACGATTTTTCGTTATCTGCAAAGACTAAACAGAGTATTGCGACTCTGTGTTTGTTTGTAAATAGAGAATGAACCAAAGAGAACTAATTCTAAAACAGTAAATACTTGGATAACAATGAATCAAATGGAGAGAGAAGCAGGCACGACGGATTACAATGGGGGCAAAGACCTGCGTTAACTACCTTTCACTATCTGCAAAGAGAGAGTACTCCTAATAGAAATGAGGGGGGGGGGCACCATTCAAAGCAGATCAGTGTGCATAAACACGAAAATGTTTTCACTTACCACGTACTTGACATTCGACAGCTTATGATATTTGCTATTAAAAAACCATTGAAATTCACTGAAAAAACCATAGGTTATAGACCATATATAGTTAGGAATTAGCATTTACAAAACCTTGAAAATTCACTGAAAAAACCATAGGTTATAGACCATATATAGTTAGGAATTAGCATTTAAAAAACCTTATTTTACTCACACAAAACCATTGAAATTCCATATATAGTTAGTTGCACTAACTATATATCGCGCACCTGCAATCCACTGCTGATGATGTCACATATTACATCATTCATGACATGGTCAGTGACATCACTGATGACATCACTGATGACATCTCAAATGACATCACTGATGACATCACTGATTACATCATCCATGTGATAATACGATGCACCTCCTCACACTCTAATCTAACCTTTGATACACCCAGTGTTAAATACAAACTACCATTCCTGAAATTATTGACACACCAATACCAGTAACTACATACGCACTCACTGATTTCTAGGTCTACACACACATCCACTCATTCACCCATACAATCACTCATACATGCAGTCACTCATCAATAGAACACTATCATATCCACTCATACACCTATACAGACACTCACACGCTGACACTCATCCACAGAGTTACTCACACACCTAGTCAGTTATGCAAAGACTCAATCACACTCCCATTTCCTCAACTACACAGTTTTACACACTAAACCTTACTTATTCAAACATATACTAACACATACTTACTCTCTTTTACAATCACTGATACAAGTACACATTGATCCATACAGTCACTTACGCAATCACAGGCTCTCGTGTATAGTCATTTATATATGCCAACTCTCACATTCACTGTGTTTTACATATGTACTTACTTGGACATGGAGCACTGAGATAGACATTCACTCACCAACACACCCATGCACACAGTCAACCACCCATACAGCTCTTTCCACATGCACTCTTGAACCCATATACCAAGTGAATCAACTGCTCACACATCTATGCACAGAGTCACACACCTCCCAGCCACCCACACACACACTCACCCTTACATACAAATACTTGGGCAACCAATCGATAACCTATATAGCCACTCATATAGCTACTGATCAACACATGCAGCAGCTTACACAACAACAGACATACTGATGCACACATTCAAACAGATTAGTCACTAACCAATGCATTCAGTAAGACACATTTAATCACTCACTCATACAGTCAGTCACGCACCTACTAAATCCTTTATCCAGACACTCATACATCCACTCATTCTCCAATATATAAAACATATTTTTAGAGAAACACACATTCACTGGATGATGTCATCAGTGATGTCATTTGAGATGTCATCAGTGATGTCATCAGTGATGTCACTGACCATGTCATGAATGACGTAATATGACATCATCAGCAGTGGATTGCGGGCGCGCGAGTTATAGTGAGTCCAACTAACTATAACGTGGGAATTTCAATGGTTTTGTATGAGTAAAATGTTAAGCTAACTATAACTGGTGTGAAACCTATGGTTTTTTCAGTGAATATATATATGTATATCATTATTTTAATAATAGAAAATTATTTTTCAAATTCTTTTTTTAGATATTCTGCTTTACTATTAAGAAAGAATAACCATGACAAGAAAAGCGCAGAGGAAAAAACAACAAAGAAAACAGTACTATTTAAAGTAGAAAGGATCACACAAATTAGATGAACTACAACATGTGGCAAAAAAAGAAAAAGTCTTGTGGTAAGAGAATAAAGGAATGTATTAAAAGAATTTCAAGGCGAGGAAAGGTTTTTGGATTTGATGAAAATAGAAAGAATACTTGTAGAATGAAAAATAATTAAATGGAAAAAAGACAAATAAATAGAAATTCAGGAAATTAGAAAAGAATCTATGTTGAAAGAAGTAAGAAACAATTTTATGAAATTAGGCAATGTATGAATAAAAGTAGAGTACTACAACATTTGTTGAAACATGGCAAGAAATATAAAAGAAGATCTGCATTTTATAAAAAGGAAAAAAAGATTGAAAGTATAGTTGAAAAGGCTTTTGAATTGAAAAGAAGATTGTCCATTTTAGTTGTAAAGAGAATGCAAACATTAGATAAACCAATGCATTCTATGAAGAACACAAAACTAAAAGGAAAAGACTAATCAACAGAACTAACTTTTGTAAAAAAGAAAATTGGGTGAATGGAAGCCTACTTCTAGTTCAGAACCTTTTTTAATGAAAAGATCCATTTTCAAAACAATACATTAGTTCATGCAGTTGATACCAGTGGTCGTGCTTATGAGGTGAAGAACCGTTGTGCAATTGACAAAGAAAAGATGGTCCCTAGAAATGTGGAAGACGTGATAGCTGAAGAAGTTCAAGGGAGACGTACACATTGTAGTAGTATTTGTAGTATAAGACATGAGTCTATTGATATTTTACTAAATTCGTTACGAGAGTATACTAAAAAAAGTATTACAAATAAATTAAGATATTGCAAGGACTAGATCCTTGCAAAGTGAGAAAAAATACTGGCTTGCAAGGTCATTCTCTGGCTTGTCTTTCTAGAAAAGTTTTTCAACGTGTTTTTATTCAATTGAGCATGTTAGCAGTACATCACTCTGCAATGCGGAAGTTAGTAAGTAGATTGTACTATGTAAAAAGTCCTGCAATAATTTTAAGTGACTTAAAAACTGCTCTTTTGCATGGGTCAGTATCAGATGTAAAAAAAGTTTGTGATGATATAGAGTTTCTTTGGTCCTGAACAGGTGTGTAGAGAAAATGAGAGTTTGATAAGTGTAGGTGTTGAAGAAGAGGTGGAAGATAGTAGTACTGAAAATTTTGAAGAAGAAATTACGAAGTTTAAGGTAACTAAACTATGCTTGTATTTGTTGTTGACATACTCACTATAGAAATCTAACTAGGAATGTTGATCTTTATTTAAAAAGTAAAAAAGAAAACAATGATAAGTGGAAGGAATTTGAAGCTTATTTGTTGGTGGAAGATTGCTTTGAGTTAGTGATCAATGTATTTGTATATAATGTTATACCAAATTAGAGGAGAATAAAATGCCAGCTAGAGCTGTAGATAATAACCTAGAGTTGGTAGCTATTCCTCCAGAACTGGTTAGTCTTAATACGCATGAGTCCATTCTGATTCAATCTGTGCACCTGTTTCAGGCTATTGTTCGTATGGAGCCTAACACAGGTAAGTTGCCTCCCACAGATTTACAAAGAGGATTAGAAGGAAGAGTTGTGTATTTACCTTTAGATTTAGAAAGAAATATTGAAACTATTGGTGTAGAGCAAGAGGAAACTGAACCTGTAGTTATTCTAGTTAATGGTGTTCCTACGAAGAGTCGGATAATATGGCAAGAATTAGAAGTTGTCAGCAAA
This sequence comes from Lissotriton helveticus, assembly GCF_964261635.1. Taxonomy (NCBI): domain Eukaryota; kingdom Metazoa; phylum Chordata; class Amphibia; order Caudata; family Salamandridae; genus Lissotriton; species Lissotriton helveticus. Next base: position 1,790,589,241 of record NC_136063.1, on the reverse strand, counting down.
GTGCAAAAGGCTACGTTATATCTCATTAAAAAAATGTTATTTACAAAAATGTGTATATGGAAGAAGAAGAAATAGTTTTAGGAGATGATAACGAAATTTCATGTGGCCAAATTGAAAAAGTGAACATCTCCAAAAGTGAAGAAATTTATGAACATTATAGTGTACATCCTTTACATTCAAAGGAAGTGATTGGAAAGACTATTGAATTATTCCAAATGAAGAAAGCAAAGGGAACTCCCATGAGTGTTTGGGAAAGAAGTTTGGAAGCTCATTGTTTTCCACAGCTCTTCCCCACTGGAAAAGGTGGACGATATGATGAATGACCAATATAGATTCCAGCTTCAGAATATCCTACAACAAGATTATACTCAGAAAATCCAAGATTTTGACAATGTATTCCATATATATTTCATCTTTTGTTTGAAGATGACTTGTCTGGTCTTTATTAGCAGAGCTCCACATAATAAAAATTAACATGTTTCTGCAAAGAAATTCATGGACAAAGTACAACAGAGAGACGCTCATTTAGAATCTCAATTGATTAATTTGATGGTGTGTCAACGTGGTACTAATGAGTAATGGTATTATCGTCATGGAGAACTTAACTGTATGTTAAGGAACTTAGGAACCCCTACATAGTTTGTATGGTAAGCTGTGCTGAATACGCATGGGACGATTTACTTGAATTTATTCTAGAAGCAGATTCGCATATTAAAAACATTGAAATCAAGACAGCTGGAGAACTGTGTCCCTTGGATCATGTAAATGTGTGCAGATATTTTAATCATAGATTTCATGCTATGATGTCTTTTATCTGCAATAAAAACGACCCATCTCTTGGAGAAGTTATTGATTTCTTTTGGAGAAAGGAGTACCAAGCTAGAGGTGCTCCCCATATACATATGCTTTTATGATCAAGGATCATGTAAATGTGTGCAGATATTTTAATAATAGATTTCAAGCTATGATGTCTTTTATCTGCAATAAAAACAACCCATCTCTTGGAGAAGTTATTGATTTCTTTTGGAGAAAGGAGTACCAAGCTAGAGGTACTTCTCATATACATATGCTTTTATGATCAAGGATGCACCTAAATTTGGAACTGATTCTGATGAGATAGTTTTATCTTTTATTGAAGACTATGTTACATGTGGTATTCCAAAAACAGAAGAAAATACCTGAAGACAACAAGTTTTACGGTTTCAAACTCATCGATTTGGCAAATACTGTAGACGGAACTACAAGTCAAAAGAAAAGTTTTATACAAAATGTCGTTTGGATTTCCACCTCTAGTAATTTCCAAAGGAAGAGTCAACAGTTTCATATCAGCAGTGAGGCATACTATAACTCGAAAATCTCCAAATAATACGTACAATTTTAAAAGAAGTGAACATTCAAAGTATATCAATGATTACAATTCAGTGATTTTGTCGATGTGGAATGCAAATATGGCTATCCAGTATGTTGCAGATAATTTCATTGCTGTTGCTCGCTATGTTACATCATATATATCAAAATCTGAAAAGACGGAGTTGAAAGAAATGTGGGAATAATTTTCACAAGCAAAGACTCTTAGTAACAAATTGTACAGCTTTAGTTTGAAGATGCTGTCCCATCGAGAGATTGGATCCTATGTATGTTCGGAACAGTTGACCTCTGCAAGTTTATATTAAAAGTCAAGAGAAATCATTTGGGTAAGTCTAGGTTTTGCTGCAACAAAAATTGAGTATAGAAACCTGTACAAGAAATTGAATAGTTAGCCTTAAATGAACTGGAAAGCACAGATATTGTTAAAACAAACATGTTGGATACGTACTATCCTAAAAGAAATCCCTATATTGAAAACATATGTCTTTATGAAGTACTGCAATATTACAGCTTTAAGAGAAATATTACAGAGAACATAAATGAAGAGAAATATGAAGTAATTGGCTGTGATGGATATTTGGTGAAACATACCAAAGAAAATCTCATTAATCACAGGAAACTCAGTTGCGAAACTCCAGATAAAAGGAAATTTTACTATTTATCATGTCTGCAACTGTTCAAGCCTTGGTCTACTGAAATGGAATTACTTGGAGATTTTCAGTGCTTTGAAGATTATTTTAATGCATGTAAAGGTAGCATTGAATGCACAGTTTTTCCAAATTATCTGCAAATGTTGAATGATGAAATTGAACAAGATGCTACTATTGCAGCTGAGATTGCTAGAGACAGTTCTCAAGACAGTCAAAGTTCTGCTCCACTGAGTCAAGATCCACTAGGAGAACCAATTCTTGAAAATGAAGCAGCAATAGCCACGAGTGAAGTAGAAACAGCAATGCATCAAGCCCAAGAGGATATTATGGAGTTGGGAACCTTGGAAAAACACCTAAATATTGAAAAGAAAGAAATATATCAGCAAGTTACACAACAGATAGACCATGGTTTACTTCATGAAAATAAGAATGCAACTGCACATCATTTAAACCTATTTAAATGTATATAAGTGGTCAAGCTGGTAAAGGAAAAAGTTTCTTAATTCAAGTTTTGACCTGTTATCTACAGAAAACAACTGAATCACATTTATCTTGTGTTATACCCGCTCCAACTGGGTTAGCAGCACACAACATTAAAGGGATTACATTACAGTGTTTACTGTTGCTACCTGTTGAACATGAACACAAGTTGGAATATCACAAGCTATCTGGAGAAGCTTGTTATAAAGTTTCAAGTGTACTAAAGAAAATTAAACTTCTGATAATTTATGCTTGCCTTTGTACATTTAAGAATGCAGCAGATTGTAAAAACATATTATGATGTGTTATTTGGAGGAAAACATGTGATTGTTTTCAATGGTCTACTGCAATTTACTCCTTTAAAAGGGGAACCAGTTTTTAAAACACTTGTGCTTGAAGACACCAGGAAATCTTTGGGGGAAGTATTGGAAATGTCAACATTTGGTCATATTTTGAATACAAATAACTTATTAAAAATATGTGACAGGCAAATGATAAAGATTATGGAAGCCTTCTTCAAGATACAAGAAGGTGTATTGACAGAACATAGTAAAGAAGCTTTGCAAAGTTAGCTACTTACAAACTTGTTTCCAAATGAAAATGTTGATCTGGAAATAATATACAAAAAAATTAGAGAAAAGAAATCTATAATTTGCCTAATGCCAACACTGCAAGGGTTTTCTACATTCAATCAAGAACCTTTAAAGCTGGAAAAACAACAAATATTAAAATTGGAAGCCATTGATAAAATAGAACACAAAGAAATTACTATTATTTTGTCTGAAAAATTATAAACAAAATTGGATTTTTTGGAAAGTCTATATCTAAGACTGGCTTAGAAAAGAATGTATATGTATGTGAAAACTGTCGGGTAATTTTGCGGCGTAATTTGGTTGTGGGAAAAGGTTTAGTAAATGGAGCAATGGGGAACGTTGTTGATTTTGTTAATTATTCCAATAGAGATAGAATTGAATTTTTGAAGATTAAATTTGATCAGATTGAAGAGGTAAAACAGATTGGACATTGTGCTGTCGTTTTTTGCTTGTTAAAGACTTGTATAGTCGTAGAAAACAGTTTCCTCTTTCTTTAGCATATGCGGTGACCCTTCATAAATCTCAAGGTTTAAGTGTAGGCAGTGCTTTGGTGAAGAATGGAAGTAACATGTTTAAAGAGGACATGGCATGTGTTGCATTGTCCCGAGTCAGAACTTTATCTGGATTGTATTTGATTGATTTTGATGAGAGAAAGATTAGTGCAGATGCAAATTGTGTAAGAGAGTATAATCAGTTAAGAAGACTGTATGCTCCCAACTTAGGTGTATACCCTGTATATGAAAAGAGTGTAGTATGTTGAAAACAAACATATGAGAAATCCTGTAGGGAGGTTGGAAATAAGAACAAAAAATCAAGAGAATGTTAAGGTTCCAAATAAAAAGAAAATGGACACTGTTGAAGATATTGTAGGATACCAGTAAGAAAATAGTTCAGGTATCAACTGCTATGCTAATGTAGTTGTGAACATCATATTTGTTCTCCAAAATCTTCAACAACAAATTATGGAGAATTGAGAAAAACGGTTTTGTTATTTGTTGCATTCTATTTTTGAAAACTTGACAACCGATAAAACTAAAATCCAAAGTCCTTCTGTCATTCGCCATCTTCTGGATATATGTTCTGGTTCTTCACAATTTACACGTAATGTAGAGCAAGATGCTCAAGAATTTCTTATGCTTATGCTTGCATTATTGGAAGGTGAAGGAATATAAATTGAAAATCTGTTTGGAGTACGTTACAGATGGGATCATAAATGGGAAGACTATTAATTTGCATCTACCATTGAAATAGACACAGAGCGATTAATATATTTGACAATATCAGATTACAAAACAGTGTCTTTTAACAAATTAGTAAAATCAGTGAATCATAATATGGAATGTAGTCACTGCAAATCTGAAATGTTATCAACAGTATTTATAGAAAGATTTTGACAATATGTCATTTTAAAGCTACAACGTTGTAGAGCAGATGGAAGAAATTGGAAACTAAAATTCTAAATTTTGTGGCACGTCAACTGTCAATTTCAGGAAGTACTTTCAAAGTAGTCGCAATTATTTTCCACGATAGACCTTCTACAACATCTGGACACTATACTATGTATTTAAAGTGCAATAGAGGATGTAATGATGCCCATTTGGAATTTTAATATCGGTTGCCTTATGAATTACCAAATTCCTATCTAATATGTTTGATGCCAAAGGTCTGAAAACATCATTCAGCCTATTGGGAAGATGTCAACATGAATTAGAAGTTAATTTTGGATATTTTTAATGCAAATGATTTTGGAAACATCATTCGGCCTATAGGGAAAATGTCAACAATTACTGTTTCAATTATCATTTCTCTTCTTTGATATTGTATTTAGAACATTGTGTTTGAAAGAAGCGATTCATATATTTGATCTTTGTTTTATATGCAATGTTAATGAGAGTGTTTATTTTTGAAAATGTAAACAGGTAGTTGAGTTTCTTGTAAATATTTTGAACACAGATTTGTTTTTTTAACAATCCTATTGATTGTATTGTTTTGCCCGCTGTTACATGATGATCAACATTGAAATCACTGTGTGTTGTGAAATTCAACAGAATCTGAAAACAGCAAAAAAGGCAAACTGAATTTGTTATGTAATTCTAAAATTATGTTGTGTTCATAAAACTATAAAAGTATATGCAATAACAGTATTTTTTCTTCTCTTTTACAGAAACTAATTCTAAACTTTGAAAATATTTTATATTTAGATTATAATAAAAAACCTGAAAAAATTGTTTAAAAGAGTTTCATATCTTCTTCAGTAAAGAAGGTAAGATAAAGTACTGTAATAAGGATAATGTTATGAATTTATATTTATAGTCACTTTTATTGCAGTCATTCATTTAAATAAAAAATTCCTCACTCATCAAATTACATATGGTCTTCTTCAATCAATCTCTGAAATATAACCTCTGTAGTTAGAACATCACCTCTGCATTACCAATATACAGCTTAGTTCAGTGTAGTAGTACCTGTACAGCTCTGTAATCACCCAAGGAATACCCATGCAGTTACAAAATTACTCAGGCACAACCGACGTATTCCTGTAATCACACAGGCACTAGTTATCCACTCATGCATTAACTCAGGCATTATCCAAGCACTGTTCCAATCATCTATCAACTACCCAAGCAGTTCGGTAATCATCTAGACACAACTCATTTACTGTTTCGAATACCCAGGCACTACTGATGCACTCATCTAATCCTCCAATCACTAGCCATGCACTTATCCAATCACTCTGCCAATACCCAGGCAATGATAAAATCACCATGAACTATACTTGCATTCCTCTAATCATCCAGTCAGTACCCATGTACTCATGCAATGACCTAGGTACTAACTATGTAGTCAAGCAATTATCTAGACATTACTAATAAAGTCATGTAATTACCGAGGCATTAAACATACACTTGTAAAATAAACCAAGCAATGCCCATGCACTAAGAAAGTCATGCAGGCACAACATCTGTACTCCTGCTATCGCCCAGGCACTAGTCATATACTTATGCAATAACCTAAGCACTACCCATGCACTGCTCCAATCACCCGTGCACCACCCTATGCAGTCCTCTAATCACCTAGACACCACTCATTCACTTCTTCAATTATGCAGGCACTTCCTTTGCACTCCAGCAATCACCCTGTCACTACTCAAGCATTCTTCCAATCACCCAGGCAGTATCATGTACTTATCCAATTACTCCAACAATACCAAAGCAGTAGTAGTACAAAGCTTTATTTTGCAATGAAATATCTTAAACAGCACATGGCAGTTAAAATACAATTCATTAGTAAAAAGCATTTGAATAAATACTTAGACCAGGATACAACAATAAAAAAATAATTAAACCAAACACATCTTTGGACATAAAGAAAAAAGTGGTCACCATATAAAATTATCTAAGGTCTTTCAATCTAATCACCCATGCCCAACTAAGAAATGTGGCCACCCCACAGGCTAGGGTGGTGTTGGGATCCGTCTGCAAGATTCTAAGAGCAGAGGCATGGTTGTTAGTCTCAAGCTGACAGCAGACAGGTTTTAACCATTTCGGCCTAGGATTATTATAGGCACGACATACAAAAAAGAAATGTGGGATTGTTTCAGGTGTGTCGGTGCAGAACGGGCAATTGGCAGGTGTTTGGTTAGGGGATTTCCACTTGCAGGTGAGTTCACAAACCGGGAGAATTCCCAGTCTGAACTGGATGTATAAAGCCCTATCTCTGTGTTTCCTAATGAAATCCAGATAGGGTTCCAGACGATATACTGTCTTGTGTAGACGGAACTCATCTGTCAACCTGCCCAAGTTGGTATCTCTAGAGTCTTGGGCATCGACCCACAGCCAATAATCTTTCTTAATCTCTTAATCTCCAGTTTAGACACCGATACACCTGTCTCCAATGCAATTAAAACCAATTGCCAATAAAAACTTCTTTACCCTAGTGAGCCAAACAATTTTATGGGACCACTGCATGTTCATGAATTCTCTAAGGCCATTTGCATAGCTAGATAGCTCAGGTGTACGCCACAAACGAGCCCAGTATAGAAGCGGACTCAAAGTAATAAGATCTTTAATCGATCTGCGTCCAAAGTCATGTTGGAGGGGTTTGCTTGGAGTACCCCTAGGTAATGAAACCAGCTCCCTGAAAAACTTGTTTCCAGCCATAACAAGGGGATCAACATTGTTGAAGCCCCAGAGCTCCACTCCGTACAAAGCACTACCTATAGCTTTTGCGGAGTAAATCTCCAGTGCAGGTGCTATAGGTCTGGATGTTGAGGCTCTATGATCCCTCCCAATGACTCCCAGGACATGTTGGTGATTCAGGGCCATTTTCTCAATATGTGGGTGCCATTTCAATTGATCAGATATCCTTATCCCTAAGTAATCAAATGTTTTGACACGCTCTAGGGGCACATCATCAAGAGTAAGCATACAGTTGGCTTTCTTACTAGGGTTAAAATAAAGTAGCTTGGTTTTGGTTGTATTGATGACCAAGCCCCTTGAGTTACAAAATATGCAAAACCGATCCAGAAGCTGCTGGAGCCCCATAGGTGTTTTAGATACCAGTAGCGTATCATCCGCAAAGAGCATGGCGGGCACTTTAACACCGGCCAGGGTAGGAGCATCAGCATCAATATCAGATAAAAATGAGACAACCCCATTTACAAACAATGAAAAGAGGGTAGGCGCCAGGACGCAACCCTGGCGAACACCTCTATTTACCGGGATTTTGTCAGTTTTCTGCTCCTGGGTACCCCACCGGATGCAAGCATAATTTCCATCATGCATACGAGCCAACAGATTCAAAATGGGCAAGGGGAACCCCATCTCCCGCAAAACCGTCCACAAGCGTTCTCGGGGGACCAGGTCAAACGCCGTCTTTAAATCAATAAAGGCCAGGTAGAGGCCGATCTTGCCAATGGTTACTATCTTCCAATATAGTAGCACCAGCCTAAATGCCTGGTCAAAAGTGCTTGTGCATGCCCTAAAACGTGCCTGGAATTGGGAAATGATATTATTCTCCTCCGCCCATGAAAGGATCCTCTCCAGAAGTACCCTGCCAACCACCTTCTGACCGGCGTCAATGAGGCTGATTGGACGATAGTTGGCAGGGTCTCCCCTATGTCCCTTCTTGTAAATCGGGATCACCTCGGCCCCTTTCCAAGAACTTGGGGCCGGAGCCCCCTGGAGGAGGGCATTAATCAAAATGGAGAAAAATGTAGCCCATTGTTCAATGTTGGCGCGAAATAGGTCGCCAGGGATGCCATCCTGGCCCGGTGCCTTCCCTTGCACAATTTTATTAATGGCTATCTCAACCTTAATCTCTTAATCTCCAGTTTAGACACCGATACACCTGTCTCCAATGCAATATTAAAACCAATTGCCAATAAAAACTTCTTTACCCTAGTGAGCCAAACAATTTTATGGGACCACTGCATGTTCATGACTTCTCTAAGGCCATTTGCATAGCTAGATAGCTCAGGTGTACGCCACAAACGAGCCCAGTATAGAAGCGGACTCAAAGTAATAAGATCTTTAATCGATCTGCGTCCACAGTCATGTTGGAGGGGTTTGCTTGGAGTACCCCTAGGTAATGAAACCAGCTCCCTGAAAAACTTGTTTTCAGCCATAACAAGGGGATCAACATTGTTGAAACCCCAGAGCTCCACTCCGTACAAAGCACTACCTATAGCTTTTGCGGAGTAAATCTCCAGTGCAGGTGCTATAGGTCTGGATGTTGAGGCTCTATGTTCCCTCCCAATGACTCCCAGGACATGTTTGTGATTCAGGGCCATTTTCTCAATATGTGGGTGCCATTTCAATTGATCAGATATCCTTATCCCTAAGTAATTAAATGTTTTGACACGCTCTAGGGGCACATAATCAAGAGTAAGCATACAGTTGGCTTTCTTACTAGGGTTAAAATAAAGGAGCTTGGTTTTGGTTGTATTGATGACCAAGCCCCTTGAGTTACAAAATATGCAAAACCGATCCAGAAGCTTCTGGAGCCCCATAGGTGTTTTAGATACCAGTAGCGTATCATCCGCAAAGAGCATGGCGGGCACTTTAACACCGGCCAGGGTAGGAGCATCAGCATCAATATCAGATAAAAATGAGACAACCCCATTTACAAACAATGAAAAGAGGGTAGGCACCAGGACGCAACCCTGGCCAACACCTCTATTTACCGGGATTTTGTCCGTTTTCTGCTCCTGGGTACCCCACCGGATGCAAGCATAATTTCCATCATGCATATGAGCCAACAGATTCAAAATGGGCAAGGGGAACCCCATCTCCCGCAAAACCGTCCACAAGCGTTCTCGGGGGACCAGGTCAAACGCCGTCTTTAAATCAATAAAGGCCAGGTAGAGGCCGATCTTGCCAATGGTTACTATCTTCCAATATAGTAGCACCAGCCTAAATGCCTGGTCAAAAGTGCTTGTGCATGCCCTAAAACCTGCCTGGAATTGGGAAATGATATTATTCTCCTCCGCCCATGAAAGGATCCTCGCCAGAAGAACCCTGCCAACCACCTTCTGACCGGCGTCAATGAGGCTGATTGGACGATAGTTGGCAGGGTCTCCCCTATGTCCCTTCTTGTAAATCGGGATCACCTCGGCCCCTTTCCAAGAACTTGGGACCGGAGCCCCCTGGAGGAGGGCATTAATCAAAATGGAGAAAAATGTAGCCCATTGCTCAATGTTGGTGCGAAATAGGTCGCCAGGGATGCCATCCTGGCCCGGTGCCTTCCCTTGCACAATTTTATTAATAGCTATCTCAACCTCTTTTTGCCCTACAGGATCAGTGAGGGACAGAGTGGCTATCATAGGTGATACGTCCTGTCCAGGGGGTTCACTGCTATCTGATACCCCTACCCCTTCATACAGACTCCTAAAATGATCGAACCAATCCCCATCAGTGATATGATTGGGTATTGGTTCTGTGTCGCCACCACTTGAGCTTCTGACCAAAGCCCAAAACCACTCTCCATTTTTTGCCTGACTAGCCAACTTCAGCTCCTCCCAATGGGAATCATCCCAAGCCCTCTTTGCCACCAGTAATACTCGTCTATACTGAGATCGGGCTAAGCAGACCTCAGCAGCATCGTGGGTTTTTATGGCAGATATCAAGTTGGATTTTGCCCCCCTACAATCATGATTATACCACTTAACTGCAGGTTTCCTGCTCTTGCGTTGGCTGGACGCCCGAGTATCGATGAAAAGGGCGGCCATCCTATCAATTGTTTCGGCATAAATCACATCTGCCTGGGCGAAACCTGAATCATTAATACAACTTGCAGAGAGCTTCTCGGTCTGGTCTCTTACAATCACCCCAAGGGTGCTGATTTTGTATTCGTCGAGGATGAATTTTTGCCATTTGATAAACCTTCTACAATTTGAAGGGATAATTTCCCTAATAACCAACCTCGGTCTATTCCTAGACTGAGGCTTCCCTCTAAACAGCTGGTTCTGCATACAGAGGGATAGTGGGTTATGGTGCTATGGATGGATGGGATGACAATCATGTCACTCACATAATTCCATAATCTTTGATCGACCAAAATGTAATCTATTCTGCTAGGGCAGGTAACCCTATTGTAGGTATAGGCTCCCGCCAAATCTGATGGCGTGCGCCCATTGACAGCTACCAGGGCATGCTCCATTAACGGGGCATTCATTTGGATGAAATCGGTGTCCATTTTACCAAAACACTTTTGCGATCATCATGCAGTATCCCTCCACTCCTTGAAGCATCCAGGAAGTACCCATGTACTCATGCAATGACCCAGACACTAACCATGTATTCAATCAATCATCCGGATATTACCTAAAAAGTCATGTAATCACCTAGGCATTAAGCATACACTTGTAAAATCAACCAAGTAATACCCATACACTTAGAAAATCATGCAGGAACTGTACATGTACTCTTACTATCTCCCAGGCACTACTCATGCACTTATGGAATAACCCAGGCACTACCCATGCACAGCTCCAAGACCCATGCACGACCCCATGCACTCCTACAATCACCCTACCAGTACCATGTACTTAACCAATCACTCCGCCAATATCCAAGCACTTATAAAGTCACTATGCACTATCATTGCTTTCCTCTAATCATTCAGTCAGTACTCATGTACTCATGCAATGACCCTGGCACTAACCATGTATTCAACCAATCATCTAGACATTACCTATAAACGTATGTAATTACCCAGGCATTAAGCATTCACTTGTAAAATCAATCAAGCATTCACTAGTAAAATCAATCAAGCAATGCCCATGCACTTAGAAAATCATGTAGGCACTACACATGCACTACTGCTATCACCCAACCACTGGTCATATACATATGCAATCACCCACGCACTACCTATGCACTGCTACAATCACCCAGACACTACTATGTACTAATCCAATCACTCTGCCAATATGCAAGCACTCATAAATTCACAATGCAGTATCCTTGCAGTACTCTAATCATCCAGTCAGTATCCATGTACTCATGCAATGACCCAGGCACTAACCATACACTGCTACAACCACCTATGTACTACCCATGCAGTCCTCCAATCACCTACACACTACGCATTCACTCTTTCAATTACCCAGGTAGTACCCATGCATTCCACAAATCATCCTGTCACTACTCATGCACTCCTCCATTCACCCAGCCAGTATCATGTACTTATCCAATTACTCCACCAATACCAAAGCACTTTTGAGACCACTATGCAGTATCCCTCCACTCCTTGAAGCATCCAGGCAGTACCCATGTACTCATGCAATGACCCAGACCCTAACCATGTATTCAATCAATCATCCAGATATTAACTAAAATGACACATAATTACCTAGGCATTAAACAGACACTTGTAAAATCAACCAAGCAATACCCAAACACTTAGGAAGTCATGCAGGAACTACACATGTACTCCTGCTATCACCCAGGCACTTCTCATGCACTTACGCAATAACCCAGGCACTAACCATGCACTGCTCCAATCATCCAGGCACTACCCCAGGCACTCCTACAATCAACCATCCAGTACCATGTCTTTAACCAATCACTCCACCAATACCCATGCATACCTCTAATCCTTCAGGCAGTACCCATGTACTCATGCAATGACCTAGGCACTAACCATGTATTCAAGCAATCATCCAGACAGCACCTATAAACTCATGTAATTACCCAGGTATTAAGAATGCAATTGTAAAATCAACCAAGCAATACCCATGCACTTAGAAAATCATGTAGGCACTACACATGTACTCCTGCTATTACCCAGGCACTACTCATGTACTTATGCAATAAACCAGGCATCATGGTGATTTTAACACTCATGTGGACGTCGCCGCTTGCTCGAAGGCTAGATATCTCTTGGATACCATGCATGGCCTCAACATGTGGCAGCGGGTACAGGGCCCAACACCATGCAGGCCACACCCTTGATCTGATATTCTCCAATCACTCTGGTCTCACAACCTCATCTCCAATACCCCTCACTTGGTCTGACCACTATCTGATCCCTTTTAGTCTGACTGTTTTCCCAGCGATCAGATATGTCAACTAAAGCCAGAGATCTGGGAAGAAAATGGCCCAAGGTTACCAGTGATGCCCTTGAACCTAGATTGGCCAAATCGCTTAGACAGACATCCAATGATCTGAATACTGGCGTTTCTAACTTTAACACCAACCTTTCCTCTGCTATTGATGCCATTGCCCCTTTAAGACCTATATCTTCATTTAGAACAAAGCCCCCTGCGCCCTGGTTGTCTACGGTCTTGGAGACGAACGTATGATACCGTCGCCAAAGCCACCATAGAACCGCATTAAAAACATTTTATAACCTTAAAGGTGCCACAATGAGGGAATATTTAGTCAGCAAAATTAATGCAGCTGAAAACTCTTCCAAAATGTTATTTAAAATTGTGAAGGAATTTGCCAAACCCTCAGCCCTGTCGTGTCCGATACCGCCTAGCCAAATCCTCTGTGACGGTCTCTCGAATTTCTTCTATGACAAAATTGCTGATATTTCGGCCTTCTTCACTCTAGCCTCAGCATCACCCCTACCAGTCCCCAAGGTCTCTGTTGAGGAGGCGTTTGTATCTTTCAAAACCATGTCCGTGGACACTGCTCTGACTAGGCTTCAACTTTGTAAGTCCGGGTCACCTCTTGACCCTGCCCCCGCCCAGGTGCTTAGCACTTTGACTCCCCTCTTGGCGGGCCCACTACTTTCCATCTGGAATACATCGTTACTCTCAAGGCAGTTCCGCTCCCCATGGAAGCAGGCTATGCTGATCCCCTCAGTGTTCAGCAATTATCGGCCTATCTCGCTTCTTCCTAAACCAGCCAAGATACTCGAGAAAGTTGTGCAAAAGCAACTAGCCGATTATCTCGAGTCCAGACTACTATTCCATGACTCACAGTTTGGCTTCAGATCCGGTTTCAGCACAGAGACTGCCCTACTGGAGGTCCAAGTCTATTCGTGAATACGTGGATGTAGGCGAAGAGGCCATGTTGGTACTCCTTGACTTATCCGCGGCGTTTGACACCGTCTCGCATGCCATTTTGCTAGATAGACTATCCAGCGTTGGGATACGGGATACCCCTTTAGCCTGGATCAGGTCTTTTCTGAAGGGCAGAATGCAGAGGGTCCACCTTTGACCTTTTGTTTCGGAGATAAAACCAATTACTTGTGGCATACCACAGGGCTCTGCACTAAGTCCTCTCTTTTTCAATGTCTACCTCTCTTCTCTGGCTGAGGTTGTTGAATCCTGGGGGGTCAGAGTGATCTCTTACGCTGATGACACTCAGCTGGTGTTTTCCTTTAGGGATCACTCTGACGACAGCTTTGCCAACTTTAGACGCTGCCTCATTAACATCTCCTCCTGGATGACTCTGAACACCCTTAAGCTGAACACCGATAAAACAGAGGTGTTATTCTTCAACCAGAGCACCCCACTTCCTTCTATCTTATGGTGGCCATCGGAACTTAACCCTCCTCCGATACCAGTTAAATCAGCACGTAACCTGGGCTTTCATTTTGATGATAAACTGTCATGTGAGACACAAATCAATAAGGTCACATCGGCTTGCTTTGGTAAGCTCTGCATGATAAGGAAAATTCTTCCCTTTCTCCCCCTTGACTCTCGCAGGACTGTCATTCAAGCTCTAATCACCTCACACTTGGATTATTCCAACAGCCTGTATGCTGGAGCTCCGGCATACCTGATTAAATGACTACAATTAGTGCAGAATGCCGCTGCTCGACGGATATGTAAAATTCCTTATCGCCACTCAATCACCCCACATCTGATGAAACTTTATTGGCTGCCAGTTATTTATCGCATCCAAATTAAATCCCTAGTGCTGGCTTTCAGGGCACTTAATGGCCTTGGCCCGGCCTATCTCAGACGCAGACTAAAACCAGTTCAGTCTGCTCGTGCTCTGAGATCTAATCATCGTCACCTTCTCTACTCTCCATGCTTTCGCCGTTATAGGACAGGGGGCAGAGCCTTCGCTGTGGTGACGGCCAAACTGTGGAACGGCTTCCCACTCTGTCTTCGGCTGATCACATCCGAACCAGTGTTCCGACGCAAACTGAAAACATGTCTGTTTTCCAACCTATAGCCAAGCTCCGTCTGACTCCTTTCGTGCTTCCTCAGTCCGTAGCGCCGGGACACCCCCATTGGGGGTAGCCGCGCGCTTTACACCCTTCAAATAATAATAATATGCAATAAACCAGGCATCATGCATGCACTGCTACAATCACCTCTGCACTACCTTATGCACTCCTTCAATCACCCAGCCAGTACCATATACTTCATCAATCACTCCGCCAATACCTAAGTACTTATAAAATCACCATGCACTATCCTTGCACTCTTACAATCACCCAGGCACTACCCATGCACTCATGCAATCATCCAGGCATTACCCATAAACTAATGCAATTGCCCACGCAGTAGCCATGCACTCCTCCAATCACTCAGGCACTACTGATTCACTCTTTTGATTACCCACACATTACCACTCCACTCATACAATCACTCAAGCACTACCTATGCACAGCTGCAATCATCCAGACATTATCCTGCACTCAACAATCACCCAGACACTGCCCATACAATCATGCAATCAGTCAGGCACTAGCCATGAAGCGTATACATGTACTTATACACTTATGCTGCACTTGTACAGTCACTAGACCACTCCCCATACAGTGTTCTAATCATCCAGACACTACACGTACACTCATGCAATCAACCAGATTCTTATTATGCAGTCATCTAATCACACAGAAAGTACCCATGCACTCCTTCAATTTATTTATTTATTTATTTAGTTAATGTATTTATTTAAAAGGTTTATATAGCGCTGTCTGGACCCGAGAGTATCAGAGCACTTTACAGGATAAGTTACAAGTTACACAAACAAGAACAGATCAACAAAGGGCAATTTGATGACGTAGAAAGAGGCATTTGAATCTATCAAGTGGATAAGGATAAAGCATACTGCAAAGATAATGTAAAGAGAATGAGGACTGTTGAATAAGTAGATAGAGAAGGGTTGAGTAGTTGGATTGAGGATGAAAGAATGAGATATATTACAGGAAAGGTAGTAGGAAGGAGTGAGTGGAGGTGAAGCAAGACTTAAATGGACAGAGAGTTCAAAAAAACTTAATGACCCCAATATTTGTTGAGAAGAAGCAGCTTGAGGTTTTTTTTTAATAGGGGGTAAGAAGGGTTGCAACGCAGATCTTTGGGAAGGGCATTCCAAATAGAGGGGACATTACCAGAGAATGAACGAGATTGTGTCTTTTTATTTTTTAGCTGAGGGGGGATTAGGACAAGGGCGTTAGTACTACTCAGAGATCTGGTACACCCTGCTTTTTGAAGTTTGTCCGAAATGTACGAAGGGGTTTTTTGGTGAAGGGCTTTCTGAGTGATGCAGGCAATCGTGTAGGTGGATCTGCCTTCGATTGGAAGCCATTTGAGGTTTTTGAGGACAGGGGTGATGTGATCATGTTGCTTACAGTCAGAGATAAGCCTGGCCGGCAGGTTGAGAACAGATTTAATTGGGGCAAGTTGGACTTTGGGGGAACCAGCAAGGGTTGCATTGCCATAGTCAATTCTGGAAAGGACAAGTGATTGTACAACGGATTTGAAGTCGTCCGCTGGAATAAAGGGTTTAATTTTTTTGAGATGTTGTAGAGTGAAGAGAGCACCTTTTGGCGAGTTTTTTATATGAGGGGTGAGATTGAGATTCTGATCGATGCTAATGCAGAGGGATTTGACCGAGTTGGATGTGGTGAGAGAGCAGTTGAGTGCATTAATATCAGTAATCCAGTGTTGGATAGACAGTGAGTTATTCTTGGGAGCAAAGAGGATGATTTCAGTTTTTTTGGGGTTGAGTTTGAGGTGGTTAAGGTGAAACCAGGCTTGGATTTCAGTCAGGGCATCGTTGAGATGTAAGATGTCTTTGTGGGATTTGATTTTATAATAAAGTTGAGTATCATCGGCATAAAGGTCGAAACTGATTTTAGCTGGTTTAAGGATAAGGGTGAGTGGCTCCATGAAGAGGTTGAAAAGAGTTGGAGAGAGGATAGAGCCTTTTGGAATGCCCAGTGAGATAGGTTGAGGTTTGGAGAGGCAGCCGCTGAGTTTAATTTGTTGGGTTCTATTTTGGAGATAGGAGGTGAACCACTTGAGGACATTGCCGTTAAAACCGAAGCGGTCCTTGAAGGTCTGGAGTACGGTGACATGATTAACAGTATCAAAGGCCGCGGAAAGGTCAAGGACTATGAGGAGGGAGGATTCGCCTTTATCCAAAGAGCGATGAATGTCGTCAGTAGTGTTGAGCATTGCAGTTTCCGTGCTGCATCCCTTTCTAAAACCTGATTGGAAAACGTCAAGGAGCTTGAATGTGTCAATGTGATTAACTCGTTGTGTCAGGACGCAATTTTCAAGGGCTTTGGAAAGGAAAGGAAGGTTAGAGATAGGGCGCAAATTATTTAAGTCGTCAGGGCCTGCTGCCGTGTTTTTTAGGATGGAGGTGATTTGGCCTAGTTGGAGGGAAGCCGGAACACTACCTGTAGTAAAGGAAGAGTTGATAATGTTGGTCCATAGTGGGGCAATGATGTTCTTAAGTTCCTGAACCAAATGAGCGGGAAGAGGATCTTTTGTATGCAAGGATGGTTTGAGTTTGGTGATGATATTGAGAACAGCGCTTTCTGATATCGGATGAAATTCACTCCAGGATGCATTGTTTTTTAGCTGTGGGTCAATAGAGTTAGTATCATACTGGAGGAGAGAGCGTAGGGGTTGAGAAGGGAACAGGTGGAGGGAAGGAAGTGGCAGAAAGTACAGTTGGAATGCTAAGGAGGAGGGGTTGGCTGAGTGGAGTGAGGATGGGGAGAAAGATTGCTCAATCTTGTTGACTTTATCGGAAAAGAAACTAGCAATTTCTTCACATCTCTCAACAGTGGCTAGTACCCATGCACTCTTCTATGCACCCAAGCATTACCCATGCACTCTTTCAATCACGCAGACATTACCTCTGCATAGATGCAATCACACAGTCACTAGCTATATACTCCTGCAATCACCTAGATACTACCCATATACCCTTCCATGCACCCTGGCATTACTCATGCACTCCTTCAATCACCCAGACAATACCGCTGCAGTCATGCAATCAATTATGCACCCACTACCCATGCACTCTTACAATCTTCTAATATTAGCCACATAATTATGTAATCACTCAGATAATACACTTGTAAATCTCTAGTCACAGAGGCACTATACATGCATTCATATAATCACATGCAGTACCCATTCATTTCTCCATATATTACACGTACCGCAATACATACAACAGTTTGAAATGTGTCTATTTTTAAAACCAAATAGGCGGTTCTGAAAAGAAACATTTTTTCTTTTATATTATTTTGTGTTTTTTTTAACTCTTTTTTTTTTAAAAATTGTGTTTTTTTACAAGAAGGAAAAAATTAACAGAACCAACGGTGAAAGGCTACAAAACAATATGCAATTTCAAAGTCATTGCAAAAAACAAAATTTAAAAAAAATGTACAATCATGGTTATCAATTGCAACCACTACAGCATTCGGTGATTGCTCACCATGACGCAAGATTGCTTTGCATTTGATGCAAGTCTACTGCACAAATTGAGGTACAATCTGTGGTGTTGATGATGCAGTCGAACCAGATGTAGTGCTTGGTTGACCACTGTTGTTCTGTCTAGCTTGTTTTTCCAGGTCACGCCTGTGCTGCTCTCTCGCAAGATGTCGCAGATGTACAGTCTGCAAATGCTTAAGCATTAAGGAGGTGCCACAGGAGTACTTCTTGTCAGATCCTCGCGACAAGACACTCTGACATAAGGTGCAGGTAACCTTACAGGCATTAACTTTCTTCTTTCTTCTAGGGTGGGGTCCTTCAAGTTTTAGAATTAAGAGCTTCTTAACCAATTAAATACTTTCTATTGAAGTCACATAGGATTCCCACACCTGGCGCGCACCCGGCGCAAGTTCCCAAAAATATATTCAACAATAATATATCGTTTTTACAACTACCGATAAATGATATTTACAGTTATATTAAGGAATCTCTTGTTATAATATATATAATAAAGTTATATATATATACTTTTAAAACTTAAAGATTTGCAATGAATTCGTATAGCCGGCGCGACCCCTCCCCAGAAATATGTACGTGACGTTACGCGAGGTCAAAATTCGCGCAGCCAGCGCGCAACCGGCGTGCGTGATTTCCCAAAAATGTGTTTAACAATAATATATCTTTATTCCAGTTACAAATATATGCTATTTACAGTCATCTTAAATCATGTCTTGGTATAATATATGTAATAAAGTAATATACATATACTTTTGAAACTTGAAGATTTGCAATGGATTCGCGCACCTGGCGCGACCTCCGGAACTATGTACCTGATGTCACGATCCGCACACCTGTCACTTACTCAACGCGCTTCCTACACGACTTAACCAATATGGTGGCTTCAAATCGTGCACCCACGAGACAGGTACATGATCGGTACGCGAATACACTTTTTTTAATTAAAATTAGAAATAAATATCTATATTTATATTTTAGAAAATAGAAAGTATTACATTATTTTTCATAAGAAATAGAAAACAAAGCAAAATTATTTTGGGACATTACACTTCTTTGAAACTCATTGAAAAAAACATAGGTTTCAGGGATGTTATTGTTAGTAATTCGCATTTAAAAAACCTTTGAAATTTACTAAAAAAAACATAGGTTTCAGGGAGGTTATAGTTAGAAATTAGCATTTAAAAAAACCTTTGAAATTCACTGAAAAAACACAGGTTTCAGGGACATTATAGTTAGAAATTATCATTTAAGACACCTTTGAAATTTACTGAAAAAACCACAGGCTTCAGGGACGTTATAGTTAGAAATTAGCATTTAAAAAACCTTTGAATTTCACTGAACAAAACACAGGTTTCAGGCACGTTATAGTTAGAAATTAGCATTTAAAAAACGTTTGACATTCACTGAAAAAAACAGGGGCGTTAGAGACGTTATAGTTAGTTGGACATTTCACTCGTGCAAAACTAGAGAATTTCGACCGTTATAGTTAGTATAGCTAACTATAACTGACGCCCCCTCAATGCACTGCTGATGATGACACATATTACCTCATTCATGACATGGTCAGTGACATTACTGATGACATCACTGATGACATCTAAAATGACATCACGGACGACATCATCCACGTGATAATCTGATGCACCTCCTCACACCCTAACATAACCTTTCATGCACCCACTCTAAATTACAGACTACCATTTTCAAAACCATAGACATGCCAATACCAGTTACTACATACCCACTCACTGATTCCTAAGTCTACACACACATCCACTTATTTACCCGTACAGTCATTCATACATGCAGTCACTCATTAATACAGCACTATCTTATGCACTCATACACCTATACAGACACTCACACATTGACACTCACCCAAAGAGTTTGTCACACACCTAGTCAGTCATGCAAAAAATCAATCACACTTCTATTTACTCTCCTATACAGTTATACACACACCACCTCACTTATTCATGCATACACTAAGACATAGTTACTCTCTTATACAATCACTGATACAAGCACATATTCATGCATACAGGCACTCTCACATATAGTCATCTATTTACTCCAACACTCACATATACTGCCTTTCATATATGTACATTCTCACCTATGTACAACTGAGACATCCATTCACTCACCAACACAGCCATACACACACTCACCCACCCATACAGCTCCTCACAGATGCAATCTTGAACCCATATACCCAGTGAACCATCCACTCACACATCTATGCACAGAGTCACACACCCCCCACCCACTCAGGCACCCATACAGATACTCAGACAATCAATCAATAACCCATATAAACAGTTATGTAGCTACTTGCCAACCCATGCAACCACTTACACACCAACTGACAGACTGATACAGACTTGTACGCAGTTTAGTCACTAAGCTATGCATTCACTAAGACACGTTTAATCCCTCACTTATACAGACAGTCACGCTCCTAGTAAAATATCTATTCAAACACTTATACAGTGACTTACTCTTCATTACACCTTGGCATATCTATATATAAAACATACTTAAACCTTTTAGAAACACAAAGTCACTGGATGATGTCATCAGTGATGTCATTTGAGATGTCATCAGTGATGTCATCAGTGATGTCACTGACCATGTCATGAATGATGTAATATGTGAAGTCATCAGCAGTGCACTGCGGGGGTGCGAGGTATAGTTAGCACTACTAATTACAACGGTCAAATTTCTCTGATTTTGTTTGAGTGAAATGTCCAACTAACCATAACGTCCCTAAATCCTCTGTTTTTTTCAGTGAATGTCAATGCTAATTTCTAACTATAACATCCCTGAAACCTGTTCTTTTCTTTTTCAGTGAATATATATATGTATATATATAATTATATCAAACGAAGCACTCCAAGCAACCTCCAGCAAACAGGAACTGCAAAGCTGGCGAAGAAGGAGATGGACCACGAAGATCAGGCAAGATGTTGTTTATTTCAACCCAAGATTCAACAGTGACGCGTTTCAAGCTCAAGAGCCCTTGTTCACACACATATATATATATATATATAAATATATATATATATATATATTCACTGAAAAAACCATAGGTTATAGACCATATATAGTTAGGAATTAGCATTTACAAAACCTTGAAAATTCACTGAAAAAACCATAGGTTATAGACCATATATAGTTAGGAATTAGCATTTAAAAAACCTTATTTTACTCACACAAAACCATTGAAATTCCATATATAGTTAGTTGCACTAACTATATATCGCGCACCTGCAATCCACTGCTGATGATGTCACATATTACATCATTCATGACATGGTCAGTGACATCACTGATGACATCTCAAATGACATCACTGATGACATCACTGATGACAACATCCAGTGACTGTATGTTTCTGTAAAGTTAAAATATATCTTACATATTGAAGAATGAGTGGATGTATAAGTGTCTGGATGAAGGATTTAGTAGGTGCGTGACTGACTGTATGAGTGAGTGATTAAATGTGTCTCACTGAATGCATGGGTTAGTGACTAAACTGTCTTAATTTGTGCATCATTATGTCTGTTGTTCTGTAAACTGCTGCATGTGTTGATCATTAGCTATACGAGAGGCTATATGTGTTATTAATTGCTTGCCCAAGTATTTCTATGGGAGATTGAGTTTGTGTGGGGGTGGCTGAAAGGTGTGTGACTCTATGCATAGATGTGTGAACAGTTTATTCACTAGGTGTATGAGTTCAAGAGTGCATGTGGAAACAGCTACATGGGCAGTTGACTGTGTGCATGAGTGTATTGATGAGTAAATGGATATCTCAATGCTACATGTCATAGTAAGTACATATGTAAAACACAGTACATGTGAGAGTTGGCATATATAAATAACTGTGCATGAGAGCCACCGAATGAGTGAGTGGTTGTATCGATCATTGTGAACTTGTATCAGGGATTGTATAAGAGAGTAAATATGTGTTAGTATATGTTTCAATAAGTAAGGTGTGTTTAACTGTATAGTTGAAGAAATGGAGATGAGATTGTTTCTTTGCATGACTGACTGGGTGTGTGAGTAACTCCATGGATGAGTGGAAGTGTGTGAGTGTCTGTATACACTGAGTGTATCTAAGATTATATTAGAGTCTGAAGAGGTTTATCGTATTAGCACAAGAATGATGTCAAATGAGATGTCATTAGTGATGTCATCAGTGATGTCATTTGAGATGTCATCAGTGATGTCATCAGTGATGTCACTGACCATGTCATGAATGATGTAATATGTGACATCATCAGCAGTGGATTGCAGGTGCGCGATATATAGTTAGTGCAACTAACTATATATGGAATTTCAATGGTTTTGTGTGAGTAAAATAAGGTTTTTTAAATGCTAATTCCTAACTATATATGGTCTATAACCTATGGTTTTTTCAGTGAATTTTCAAGGTTTTGTAAATGCTAATTCCTAACTATATATGGTCTATAACCTATGGTTTTTTCAGTGAATTTCAATGGTTTTTTAATAGCAAATATCATAAGCTGTCGAATGTCAAGTACGTGGTAAGTGAAAACATTTTCGTGTTTATGCACACTGATCTGCTTTGAATGGTGCCCCCCCCCCTCATTTCTATTAGGAGTACTCTCTCTTTGCAGATAGTGAAAGGTAGTTAACGCAGGTCTTTGCCCCCATTGTAATCCGTCGTGCCTGCTTCTCTCTCCATTTGATTCATTGTTATCCAAGTATTTACTGTTTTAGAATTAGTTCTCTTTGGTTCATTCTCTATTTACAAACAAACACAGAGTCGCAATACTCTGTTTAGTCTTTGCAGATAACGAAAAATCGTGTAAAAAAAAAGAAAAAGAATCGAGCAAAATCAGTAAGCCACTAATGGGATCTCTTTTTGACCTCGCTAAAATAGAAACATTAGGAACAACCCCTCATGACAAATACAAAACTAGTGAGATGAACTGAACTCCACACAATGATGGCTGCAAAACAGCTCGGCTCCGCCACCCACCCCGCCCAAAATAACGATAAAGAACGGCTGCCATGATTGGTTGCGGAATTACCACGACGGAGCTACGAAATGGTGCTGCTCTCATGCTAACCCCAGCTTCAGTCTGAAACATCCAGAAACACTGTAGACTACCAATTCGATCAGTTCCGGTAGCGCCCCAATGTAACCCGGTAGAGAAGAACTAGCCCTCCCCTCTTTGACTGATGGTTCTTGTTGCCTGTCCCTTCTGTTGTCATTTAACAGAACTATTTAGCCTGCTGAAAGGGGTTGTGTTCCGACCGCTGGTTGGTGGAGACATTTTGACTATATTCTGTACCTGCGTTGTCGCGTAATGCGTCATATGACGCGCCGCGTTAGCGCATCCGGAAGTCATCCGGGGCGCGCAGCGCGTAACGTAAGCATAACAAGTCATGTGACTTGTTAATAAAACTTTTCATTGGTTCATTTTACTTTTCTTATTGTAATGATGAAAGGCTTGGTCATATGACCTAAAAATTACGCTTTTCATTACTTCCGAACATTATTTTTTCTTAAATATATGTTACAATGTTCCAGGCTAATGTACTTTCCCGGAAATTTTACAACTGTCCTGCAAGTAAAATATATTCTTTTTTCGAGAAAAAGAGCGTTTCTTCGTCCCATGACGGAGCCGTTGAGCAAAAGAGGGTCGACCTGCTGTCTTAGTCGCCGATACGCCTGAATATGAGATTCTTATCGATCACTTTATGTTGCAGGAATAGAAAACACAACAGCCCTTGACCATTTATCTTTACTGCGTTCCTTCGTATTATACCTTTTACCCTTCATGTAATTGGTCTGCTTTATTTCACTTGCCTTTTAATGATTCTAAAACAGTGACTATTATTAAAAACTTTACCAATGTATATACTACTACCATGTTTTCTTTTAAAAACCTTTATTGTGAAAATTTCATTATACAAATACGAGCCTATAACCACGTGGGCCGGCCACGGAGCAAACTGTAATCGTATATGATGAATAGACATTTACACAAAGTAAAGTAAAGTACACTGTAGAGGAACGTAACGGGCGGGCCATTAGGTTGCAAGAACTAAGGTGTCTAACAGTTACGGAATCGGTGGACGTACATTTTATAAGTAAAATACGACAGGGCCAGTTACAATAAAATTATCTAGATATACATTTGCGGGCAAGTACCATGGGTGACGTTAATTCGAACTTTCAACAGTACAGTAATCAATAACACATCAGAACTTAATATCAATAGGGATGTCGAAATATTCAATCAATTCTCGTCCCCGCCCGCCATGTGCTTCAAAACTGCATACGTATCTCGTGATTTCAAGGTTCTGCAACCAGTACACAACAAGGAGTTACGAGTCCCATTTATTCTGGCGCCATTTTGGGCGAGGACGGGCAGGTCCAGGATATAGTCAAAATGTCTCTACCAACCATCGACTATGATGATGTTCATATGCTGTATTTATTAGAGTAACACTCATCTGTCTACATGAAATTAATTTGCCACAATCTAAACATGTCATTTTAATCTTTCCAAAGTTCTTCTAAATATTTGGGACCGTTTCCCTTGCCTCTGAAGCTCTCAGTGCCACTTCTTTGATGAATGTACTAGCAGGTCAGGGGTTCTCCTCCAAATCTCTCTTTTATGCAGCACTATAATTAATTGGTGCCACCTCTCCATATGACGATGCATGGTATAGTTACCACAACTATATTTTTTTTCGGTTCCTCTGGAGAGTTCATCGTGGCAGATGAAGCGTGTAACGTACCGGGCATTTACCTTTTTTTGCATGTACAGGAAAGGAAAAAAAAATCGAGCGTCCGAGTTCTAAGGTGTCCCAGGGCCATTTTGGTGGACCAGGCCCAAATCCAAAGAACAGCTATCTCACAGGCTAATGGGGCGACCCACGCCGAGTTTCAGCATTGTAGGATGACCACACAAGTACAGCAACTTGCTAGACATCACCTCGGTGCCATCCGGATCTCGGCGCCCCACTGCAGATGAAGTGCCTCTCAACTATGAAACCACCACGGTGACATCCGGATCTTGGCGCGTTGTGCTGCCTTCGGCCTATTCGCACATCGGTCCGCTACTGACGCCATCTCACAGGCTAATGGGGCGACCCACGCCGAGTTTCAGCATTGTAGGATGACCACACCAGTACAGCAACTTGCTAGACATCACCTCGGTGCCATCCGGATCTCGGCGCCCCACTGCAGATGAAGTGCCTCTCAACTATGAAACCACCACGGTGACATCCGGATCTTGGCGCGTTGTGCTGCCTTCGGCCTATTCGCACATCGGTCCGCTACTGACGCCATCTCACAGGCTAATGGGGCGACCCACGCCGAGTTTCAGCATTGTAGGATGACCACACCAGTACAGCAACTTGCTAGACATCACCTCGGTGCCATCCGGATCTCGGCGCCCCACTGCAGATGAAGTGCCTCTCAACTATGAAACCACCACGGTGACATCCGGATCTTGGCGCGTTGTGCTGCCTTCGGCCTATTCGCACATCGGTCCGCTACTGACGCCATCTCACAGGCTAATGGGGTGACCCACGCCGAGTTTCAGCATTGTAGGATGACCACACCAACTTGCTAGACATCACCTCAGTGCCATCCGAATCTTGGCATCTCAACGCCTAGTGGTATCTTCCATACAAAAAATATTGTTACGCTGCCTTTGGCCCCATTCGCACATCAGTCCGCAACTTAGACATCACCTCGGTGCCATCCGGATCTTGGCATCTCAGCGCCTTGTGGTGTCAGTCAGAAAATATTGTTGTGCTGCCTTCGGCCTATTCGCACATCGGTCCGCTACTGACGCCATCTCACAGGCCAACGGGGCGCCCCACGCCGACTTTCAGCATTGTAGGATGGCCACACCAGTGCGGCAACTTGCTACACACCACCTCGGTGCCATCCGGATCTTGGCATCTCAGCGCCTTGTGGTGTCTTCTACACCGGAAATATAGTAGAAAATATTGTTGCGCTGCCTTTGGCCCCATTCACACATCAGTCCGCTACTGACACCATCTCACAGGCCAACGGGGCGCCCCACGCCGACTTTCAACATTGTAGGATGGCCACAGAAGTGCGACAACTTACTAGACACCACCTCGGTGCCATCCGGATCTTGGCGCGTTGTGCTGCCTTCGGCCTATTCGCACATCGGTCCGCTACTGACGCAAACTCACAGGCCAACGGGGCGCCCCACGCCGACTTTCAGCATTGTAGGATGGCCACACCAGTGCGGCAACTTCCTACACACCACCTCGGTGCCATCCGGATCTTGGCGCGTAGTGAAGCTGCAGCAGCTGCAAATAAGCTTCAGACAGTGTTACAACCGCTGCTCAGAACTCTCAACTATGACACCACCTCGGTGCCATCCGGATCTTGGCGGGTTGTATTGCCTTCGGCCTATTCGCACATCGGTCCGCTACTGACGCCGCCTCACGTGCCAACGTATTTTCTCCGCATTTTATACCCTATGCCGCATAACAGGTCATGTGACTTGTTTATAAAACTTTTCATTGGTTCATTTTACTTTTGGTTTCCTAATGATGGAAGGCTTGATCATATGACCTAAAAACAACACTTTTCATTGGATGAAAACTTTTTTTTTCCCCCAAACGATGAAAGCCCCACCTTGTTTCTGGATGTTTCAGACTGAAGCTGGCGTCAGCATGAAAGCACCACCATCTCGTAGCTCAGTCGTGGTCATTCCGCGAGCAATCATGGCAGCCGCTCCCCACCAGAAGCCTGCAGGAGTCGGAGCCCCCAAAACTTTTGATGAATTCTCAAGGCGGAGGGGACGCTTTCGAGAATGGGGTCCAAGACCTAGCAGACAAGCGTCCGATTTCCAAGGTGTCCCAGGGCCATTTCAGTGGACCAGGCCCAAAAAGGAAACAGCCTGCCGCCATTTTGAGAGTCCTGTGACAGCCGCCTATCGCTGCACCGCAAGAGTGGGCGCAACTCAGCTGAATGGCGGATTTTGACACAGTGGACCAAAAGCGGACGGAATGGCAACTGAAACGGTAAAGGGGCGCCCCACTAAAACAGATGAGACTCCACCTGGAGAGGCCCGTTCACGCCGCCTCCCCCGGGGCGCTCCACGCCGTTATTCGGAGCAGCATTGTAGGATACCAAAACCAGTGCGGCAACTTACTGGACATCACCTTGGTGCCATCGTTCTGCTGCCTTGGAACTATTCGCACAACAGTTTGCTACTGATGACCCACCCCCCGCGACGCCCCACGCCGTTATTTGCTGGGTGGCAACTTACTAGACATCACTTTCGTGTCATCTAGATTTCGGCACGTTCTGCTGCCTTGGAACTATTCGCACAACAGTTTGCTACTGATGACCCACCCCCCGCGACGCCCCACGCCGGAAATCTGGACGTTGTGCTGCGTTGGGACTATTCGCACAGCCGACCGCTACTTCGTTGTTTTTCTCTAAAAATGTTTATATGTTATTACTATTTTTGTTTTCTTGTATATATTTATAAATTATTAAAGTTTTATAATCTTACTACTTTGTCGGAGTGCTATATATTTTTAATGTGACACATAATTGTAAAAACTTTGATGTACAAAGAGTCATCCCTGGAATCTTCCGCTTCACGCTCGGTCCCCTCCCCAATCACAATACAGGATGGTTTTCAGATAATAGCAACGCTTCTGCTGTGACGGATCTCATCGAGTGTGGGCCTTGATCTACTATAACTCCTTTGAAGACGGGTGATTCTTTACAGCTGTGGCCATAAACTACATCTGCAGGGCTAGCTGATAGCCTAGGACCGGCCTGGACAATCGGACACAGAGGAAAAGGAGTGTCAGAGGGTGCGGTAGTGAATAGGGCGAAAGGGAGGTGTCAGGCGGGCACAGGGTGTGATTCTCAGGGAAGAACAGCGCAGATGGGGGGAGGTTTATTACCCATGCATAAAACAGAGAGCGGGGGTGACCACTGCCTGGGGGAGATGCTTGCGAGGGTGGGGAGCCATGCTAAGGATCGACAGCGTGCACAGAGTGGATCTGGTCAAGGCATCTAAAATGGCTGCCGTGCACGACAAAAGTGTGGCATTTGAAAAAAGACAAGATGGCGCACACAATGTTTTTCAACAATTCCTGATTTCCTTCGAATCGAACGTTAACAGACGTTGGGGCATATTACCAAAGTTAAGCGATATTTATCCCTAACGATGCATTGCAAAGATTTTTTTACCGTCAGAAATTATCGCAGATAAACCTTGCTATTATCAAGGTTTATCGCAAATACGATAAAAAACGAGCGCAATGCATTAATATCGCTGAAAACTCCGCGATATTCATGCATTACCGAGCTAATGCTCTTAGCCATGTTATCCACCTCCCATTGGATAACATGGCTAAGAACTGCTCAGGGCAGCTGTTACTTTTTGGAGATATTCGCGCTTATCTCGAATATTTCCAAAAGTTGATAATAGGAGATAGCGATGTTAGCGACTGTTTCCAGTCGCTAACATCTTGGCATGCCCACTTTGCATGTCATTAGTGATAAATATCACTCACATGCAAAGTGGGACCCAAGATGGTCGCTATCTCCTACTAGCCGTCGCTAACTGGTGTTAGCAACAGCTAGGTAATACAGATATAATTTTATCTCCGCGAAGCGGAGCGCTGTTACAGATATATATCTTGTTTTTGAACGTTAATTTCTCAAAATGCACTGAAGCACATATATTGAGACATAGCAAAGGCACATCGGGCTACCAGTCCCTAATATTTTACCAAGTTTCGTGCAAATCCATTCAGCCGTTCGATTATTATTATTATTTTTTTTTTTTGCCCCGCGGGGCCCTTTTAAAACCTCCACATCAAACCTAGGGGGTCAGCGAGGATCTACTATGCCCCCTTATGGTCATCAGCCGTTCGATTATTATTATTATTTTTTTTTTTTGCCCCGCGGGGCCCTTTTAAAACCTCCACATCAAACCTAGGGGGTCAGCGAGGATCTACTATGCCCCCTTATGGTCATTTGCCCCTTCGCTTTGGCCTCCTCTTGTCTCTCGATCCTACCGAGAGACAAGATGGCGGCCGCTACGTACTGTTTGGAATGTTTACAGACACCGGAGAGCCAATCAGCTTCGCTTCGCAAAGCTCCGTAACGCGAAAAGTACGCGAAGCGGTGCGCTGTTACAGATATATATCTTTTTTTGAACGTTAATTTCTCAAAATCCACTGGAGCACATATATTGAGACCTAGCA
The DNA here is from genome assembly GCF_964261635.1 of Lissotriton helveticus. Taxonomy (NCBI): domain Eukaryota; kingdom Metazoa; phylum Chordata; class Amphibia; order Caudata; family Salamandridae; genus Lissotriton; species Lissotriton helveticus. Next base: position 1,790,559,722 of record NC_136063.1, on the reverse strand, counting down.
AAGGCACATCGGGCTACCAGTCCCTACAATTTTGCCAAGTTTCGTGCAAATCCATTCAGCCGTTCGATTATTATTATTATTTTTTTTTTTACCCCGCGGGGCCCTTTTAAAACCTCCACATCAAACCTAGGGGGTCAGCGAGGATCTACTATTCCCCCTTATGGTCATTTGCCCCTTCGCTTTCGCCTCCTCTTGTCTCTCGATCCTACCGAGAGACAAGATGGCGGCCACTACGGACTGTTTGGAATGTTGACAGACGCCGGAGAACCAATCAGCTTCGCTTCACAAAGCTCCGTTGCGCGAAAAGTCCGCGAACCAGACTGCTGCCTGGTCCGCGCTTACAGATATATACCTTTTTTTAAACATTAATTTCTCAAAATCCACTGGAGCACATATATTGAGACCTACAAAAGGCACATCGGGCTACCAGTCCCTACAATTTTGCCAAGTTTCGTGCAAATCCATTCAGCCGTTCGGGCTAAAAGTGAGGCCAACCGCCCTATGGAAATTAACATGGGAAAAACGCGTTTTGGGACCCCCCTTTTTTCTCGGCCCCCCCTTGACGAACCCCCCCCAAATTTTCAAAGGCTGCTCAGAAACAAAATGTGCCATTAGGTATATATAGTTAGGATTTTTACTCTATGGGATTTTTGAAAATTCTATGTCAAATAACTTTGGCGTTTGTGGACGGAATTGGCTGAAATTTTCAGGAAAATGGCACATTTTGTTTCTGAGCAGCCTTTGAAAATTTGGGGGGGGTTCGTCAAGGGGGGGCCGAGAAAAAAGGGGGGTCCCAAAACGCGTTTTTCCCATGTTAATTTCCATAGGGCGGTTGGCCTCACTTTTAGCCCGAACGGCTGAATGGATTTGCACGAAACTTGGCAAAATGGTAGGGACTGGTAGCCCGATGTGCCTTTTGTAGGTCTCAATATATGTGCTACAGTGGATTTTGAGAAATTAATGTTTAAAAAAAGATATATATCTGTAACAGCGGACCGGGCAGCGCTCCAGTACGCGTACTTTTCGCGCAACGGAGCTTTGTGAAGCGAAGCTGATTGGTTCTCCGGCGTCTGTAAACATTCCAAACAGTCCGTAGCGGCCACCATCTTGTCTCTCGGTAGGATCGAGAGACAAGAGGAGGCCAAAGCGAAGGGGCAAATGAACATAAGGGGGCATAGTAGATCCTCGCTGACCCCCTAGGTTTGATGTGGAGGTTTTAAAAGGGCCCCGCGGGGCAAAAAAAAAAAAATAATAATAATAATCGAACGGCTGAATGGATTTGCACGAAACTTGGTAAAATATTAGGGACTGGTAGCCCGATGTGCCTTTGCTAGGTCTCAATATGTGTGCTCCAGTGGATTTTGAGAAATTAATGTTCAAAAAAAGATATATATCTGTAACAGCGCTCCGCTTCGCGTAACGGAGGTTTGCGAAGCTGATTGGTCATTCTGTCACTGGGCTATAGTTGGGCTACATCTGGCTGATATTTGGGCTACATTTGTTTTTTTTGTCTCTGGCGGCCATCTTTGGGCTACATTGGGCTACATTGGGCTTCATTGGGCTTCATTGGGCTTCATTGGGCTACATTGGGCTATATTTGGGCTCCAACATATATATAGGCCAATGTAGCCCAATATATATTTTTCAAAGTAAATTTTCGTAAAAACCACTGGAGCATATATCTTGAGACATAGCAAAGGCACATGGGGCTACCAGTCCCTACAATTTTGCCAAGTTTCGTGGAAATCCATTCAGCCGTTCGAGCTAAAAGTGAGTCCAACCGCCCTATGGAAATGAAGGAAATGAATGGGTAATTTGTAATTAGCAAATAGCTCATCGCAAACTAGGAATGGTAAAGAATCGCTATTTATTCCTTAAAGTTCGCTATTTAGGAAATGCAAAAAACTTTGATGATACATATGGCGGTTCATCTCTAACAAGATAAGAAGCATAGGGATAGATTTATGATGACTGGCGCATCACCAGGGATGTGTTAGTCATTCTGTGCCGCTGTTCCGTCACCTATGGTGTGCTGCATTTACAATGCGGCGCATCATGGGGCAAAAACAGCACAGATGCGTGATGTATCTGTGCCGTAACGGTGGCGCATTGCTGGAGTTGTATCGCAAGTGTGATGAAGCTCCAGCAAGGGTCGGGGGTGCCCCTGTCGCAGGGTTTCTGTTCTCACACAGAACTGTGGACAGAGGATAGGAACCTCGGCGAATTAGGGTGCCCCAAAACTCACCTTAGTAATCAAAAACCCCTTAGCAAGCTAGGTACAGTGTCACATTGGATATAACAAACTCTCAATGTTTAGACAATCCAGAATATGAACTTATAGTACCTCAGGATACGTGGAACTCATGAACAGTCGGTCGTTATATATTTCTTAGAAACCAGAACATGGAGTTAAGAAGAACACATGTGTATTTGAAATGTTTATTTACTAATGCCGTCTTCTCAGGCGTAGTATCTTAGATAATACAAGTACACATATTATCAGTAGCAAAATTACCAGCATAGTTACTAGTACATAAAAAGCGAATGGTGACAGTATGTTAACATGCTGTAAATGAATAAGAGTTAGCAACACTTATAAGCAGCCACGGGCCGTGGAGGGAGTTACGGTGGGGCAGGGAGGCGGGGAGGGGGAGGGGCAGGGTGGAGAGGGCTCTACCCTGCCCCTCCCCCTCCCCGCCTCCCTGCCCCACCGTAACTCCCTCCACGGCCCGCGGCTGCTTATATCTCACCCTCCCTAATACACATATTATATTATTTGCTAAGAAGGTCTGTTTGTGTTGGTTTAGGGCGTGCCCATACTTTAGTGTCTTAGATTTGAAGGAATCCCATCAGCATACACCAGCTCTCTCTTCATGTGAACCGCATCAACTGTTGTGTATGTGTGTTCGGCAAAGCCATATAAAACCCGCCTCATGCCCAGAATTGGCAGAAGCTGCACTTATGTTATGAGTATGAAGTCGTGGAGATCAGACCTCATAACAATTCTGTATCGTGTTGTTCTTGAAACTTCAGCACTCGCTGTACAGATATAGTTTAACAAGCAAAGCAGATAGTAGAGCAATAACATATTATTCTCATGTAAACCACGATGAACTACTAGGTTGAAAGCTAAAGCAACAACTAAGTGTCGTGTGCAGAAGTTGCAAAAAAGGAAAAATGGCGTTTAAACCGGTAATGAGCCCATGCTAACTTAACACGGTGTAAAGATATCCAGGACCTAGATGACACCTCCCCATGATCCGGAAACGAACTGAATAAGATAATAGAAGTGCCATCTCATGAGAGCAGATTGCAACTTTATATGTGGACGGTCCGCAAGGTAAAACATTAAAAACTAGGAAAATTTAATGCTGAAGAAAAATAAAACAGCCAAGTACGTTATCGAGTCTTAAGCCAATAGGCAAGCTAAATGATAAAAACTTGACAAATAAGTCAATGAATTGTCAATGAAATGCTAGTACTCAGCATATCAAACATGAAAAAGGTCTATGACATAACTGTGTATGCAAAATAAGCTGCAACAGCCTCCAATAGGAAGTCACCGTCTTCATCCGAAAAGAGTTCAGCCATCCAATTTAAAAGCGGAAAAGAACATACGTGCTCTCCCAGCACCGGATCCTCTATCACCATCAGAGGACAGCTCGGTGGGTTTTCAAGAAAGCTCTGTTCCAAGAAAGACCGTGTTGCCGCCAGTAAATTCCAGGGACCAATTAGTCCATGCATCAATGCCACAGCCATAATCCTTTCGCCAGGACAAACCAACTTGTGAGTAATGATAGGAGTCATCAGCTGATTAAAGTCGACGTCAGGAGAAACCGGTCCGCAGAGACACAAATCAATGGCCCAATCGAAATCACAGGTCAGGCAGTGAAATACAGGCTGGACACAGGTGAAGTAGGAGAATCGAAAAGATAATCCATATGCCGTGCTTAATATCGCCAACGGCATTGTGCCATAATATTCTAGCATGCGATTGCGGAACAGTGTCAGCAGCTGCAGGGCGGGAGCTTGCACAGGAGGGACATCCATATTTAAAAATGTAAAAAAGCACAAGAGCGTCCGCTGGTAATGCAAGTAAAAATGGGAATCCACGAAGCACAGTGGAAAAAAATAGAATGAAAGAAAGCAGGGATGACTCCAAAGATTTTCTCAAATGAAGTCACGAGACCACTGGTAACAACTTTAAAAAAGTGCGCCAGGCCCTTTGTGGAGGACGCGTTAAAGATAGTCCGAACCATCTTGCTGAAATGGAAAGGCAAATCTGTATTGAAAAGGGTCTGCACCTCTGTACGGGAGTTCGCTATGTGAAGCACGAAAGTTTCACGGGCCGAACTCAAGGCCACCTCTCTCCGAGACAAAAGAGCTCTTATTCTTGCCATGCCGTTGAAATCTGCTCCCAAGGTTGGTATTTGTGGCCAGATTGAAAACTCCCTATGTTCATGAGTGGGAGGAAATAGAACATTTCTGCAGCAAATAACCCGTTCACTTACTGTTACGATAAAAGGAATACTTTTAATTAACCCAGAACAATCTTCATTATTGAGCATCAAATAACTACCATTTTCCAACAACTTGAACGTGGGGATGATAGCAGGAACTGGCGTGCCTTGCAACACGCAAGCCATATTTGGTCGGTGTTTGTTGCATGAACCGTGTAACTGTATGTGCCTACACATTAGTGAATGATCTGGCGTCTCAGTTCATTCCTCTCCATTCAGATAAACTTCTTGATCATCTTTGAAACATCTGTATGTGTATGGAAGCGACCAGACCTCATGAAGAAAAGCACTACCTAAAGGTTCATAACGACCTATTGGTATATATTTCATACAATTTGAAAACTTATATAAAGCAAAAGGCAGCGTTATTAAACCGTGGATAAGGCACGTTGCCAAAAAACCCGCAATCCTCTGCTGATGATGTCACTGAGCATGTCATGAATGATGTAATATGTGACATCATCAGCAGTGGATTACGGGTAATAGTATCTCTAGTTTACTCCCCTATAGCTGTCTTTCTTTTAACATAAGTGTCTGTTTCCTTCCCTTATACTTACTGTTCTTTTTTTTAAAAAAAAATGTTGTTCACTTCCGGTTCGCGTACCGGCGAGCGAACTGGGAAGCGAACTACGAGAAATAGAGGTTGGCACAGTTCCAAATATTGTACCAATTTTTTAATAACGGGGAGGTAGTTCTGAAAAGAACTTTTTTTTTAATTGTTTTTGTTGTTTTATATTTTTTTTATTATTTTTCTGAACATTTTTTTACTTTTTTTAAATTTTTCTGAACAGTTTTATATTTTTTGGGGTTTTTCTTGCAGGGGGCAATGAAAACGATTCATTGTAAAGGGCTCAACAGGAGCAACAAAACAAAAAAAAAGTATTTATTATTTGGGGCGTTTCGTACAAACTTGCATATGATAGTCAATAGCTCTGTTGATCAGAGTGATGCTTCTTTCTCCGTAGCAAATGAATCCATTGCAATGTACGCAGACGTGTTTTACTTCATGAAATCTCGTTTGAATATTTGGCACCATCTCCCTGCCCTCTGGTCCCGTTACTTCCGGTACAACAGATCTTCTGGCCATAATAGGGAGATTATCTAGGTCGTTACGAAACTGTGCAGCACTGTAGTTGTTAGGATGCCACCTAGTCATATGGCGATGCATTGTGTAGTTTCCGAAACTGTATTTTTTGTCGGTCCCTCTGGACAGTCTATCTTGACATATAAGGCAAGTTACGTATCTTGCATTTACTTTTTTCTGACCTTTGGGAATTTTAAAAAATTGCCAAATGAAGTTTTCTTTCCGGTGAGACGTCCTGGGCTCCTCAGGCAAAAAGTGCCTCTCTTCGTGCTCGTCGTCCTGTTCCTCTTCTTCCTCTTCTTGCTGAATTATAACTTGAGCAGGTGGTCCACTCTTCCTTGGATGTGGTGGAGGTGGTGGGGAAGCACCAGCTGAAGCTACTAAAGAAGCCATTGCTCACTGGTAAAAAAAGGGTCTTTCTCTCACAATGATGAAAGTCAGAGTGAGGAAAGAAGGAGGGATTTTCATCATTTGGGAAAAACAATAGTTCTCAACCAATGAAAAGTGTTCATTTTAGATTATATGACCTAGTCTTACATCATTAGGAAACCAAAAGTGAAATGAACCAATGAAAAGTGTTATTACCAAGTCACATGACCTGCTGTGTTTACGTTAAGCGCTTTGCAGGGCCTCCCGGTCTGCTTCCAGAAACCTGTGCTTTGCGACTCGGTAAGCGTACCAGTTCGCTAACGTAGCACGTCATATGACGTATCACGCGACAACGCGAAACGTCATGCGGACGGGAGGCGTCACGATGTTGTTTTCTAACGCGGCAGTTGCGGTAAAGAAACGTTTACCGGCTCGCGGTCTATTTTGCGGCATCAAGGTCAGCTAACGGGAAGCTTCCCGATTCGCGAAGCGGGAACGAAGAAAAAAAAATATTTAAAAAAAAAATTATTAATAAACATATAAAATATATTTTTGGATTTAAAGAAGAATACATTTTACAGCTACAGATATTAGCTGTTAAAAAACCAATGAAATTCACTGAAAAAACCATAGGTTATAGACCATATATAGTTAGGAATTAGCATTTACAAAACCTTGAAAATTCACTGAAAAAACCATAGGTTATAGACCATATATAGTTAGGAATTAGCATTTAGAAAACCTTATTTTACTCACACAAAACCATTGAAATTCCATATATAGTTAGTTGCACTAACTAAATATCGCGCACCCGCAATCCACTGCTGATGATGTCACATATTACATCATTCATGACATGGTCAGTGACATCACTGATGACATCACTGATGACATCTCAAATGACATCACTGATGACATCACTGATGACATCTCAAATGACATCACTGATGACATCATGACACACCAATACCAGTTACTACATACGCACTCACTGATTCCTACGTCTACACACACATTCACTCATTCACCCATACAATCACTCATACATACAGTCACTCATTATTACAACACTATCATATGCACTCATACACCTATGCAGACAGTCACACACTGCCACTCATCCATGGAGTTACTCACACACCAAGTCAGTCCTGTAAAGAATCAATCACACTTCCATTTCTTCATCTATACAGTTAAACACAGAACACCATACTTCAGTGACATCACTGATGACATCACTAATGACATCTGAAATGACATCACTGATGACATCTCAAATGACATCACTGATGACAACATGACACACCAATACCAGTTACTACATACGCACTCACTGATTCGTACGTCTACACACACATTCACTCATTCACCCATACAATTACTCATACATACAGTCAGTTATTATTAGAACACTATCATATGCACTCATACACCTAGTCAGTCCTGTGAAGAATCAATCACACTTCGATTTCCTCATCTATAGTTAAACACAGAACACCATACTTTTCACACATATACTAACACATACTTACTCTCTTATACAATCACTGATACAAGTACACATTGATATGCACAGCGTCACACACCTCCCAGCCAGCCACACACACACTCAGTCTTCCATCCATCCAGTCATTCTTCAATATGTAAAACGTATTTAAACTTTACAAAAACACACAGACACTAGATGATGTCATCAGTGATGTCATCAGTGATGTCACTGACCATGTCATGAATGATGTAATATGTGACATCATCAGCAGTGGATTGCGGGTGCGCGATATATAGTTAGTGCAACTAACTATATATGGAATTTCAATGGTTTTGTGTGAGTAAAATAAGGTTTTCTAAATGCTAATTCCTAACTATATATGGTCTATAACCTATGGTTTTTTCAGTGAATTTTCAAGGTTTTGTAAATGCTAATTCCTAACTATATATGGTCTATAACCTATGGTTTTTTCAGTGAATATATATATATATATATATATATTCACTGAAAAAACCATAGGTTATAGACCATATATAGTTAGGAATTAGCATTTAAAAAACCTTATTTTACTCACACAAAACCATTGAAATTCCATATATAGTTAGTTGCACTAACTATATATCGCGCACCCGCAATCCACTGCTGATCATGTCACATATTACATCATTCATGACATGGTCAGTGACATCACTGATGACATCACTGATGACATCTCAAATGACATCACTGATGACATCACTGATGACATCTCAAATGACATCACTGATGAGATCACTGATGACATCATCCAGTGACTGTGTGTTTCTGTAAAGTTTAAATATGTTTTACATATTGAAGAATGAGTAGATGTATAAGTGTCTGGACGAAGGATTTAGTAGGTGCATGACTGAATGTATGAGTGAGTGATTAAATGTGTCTCACTGAGTGCATGGGTTAGTGACTAAACTGTCTTAATTTGTGCATCATTATGTCTGTTGTTCTGTAAACTGCTGCATGTGTTGATCAGTAGCTATATGATTAACTATATGGGTTATTGATTGATTGTCCAAGTATTTGTATAGGAGACTGAGTGTGTGTGTGGCTGGCTGGGAGGTGTGTGACTCTGTGCCGATCAATGTGTACTTGTATCAATGATTGTATAAGAAAGTAAGTATGTGTTAGTGTATGTTTGAAAATGTAAGGTGCTCTATGTTTAACTGTATAGACAAGAAAATGGAAGTGTGATTGATTCTTTACAGGACTGACTAGGTGTGTGAGTAACTCCATGGATGAGTGGCAGAGTGTAAGTGTCTGTATAGGTGTATGAGTGCATATGATAGTGTTGTAAAGATGAGTGATTGTATGTATGAATGATTGTATGGGTGAATGAGTGAATGTGTGTGTAGACGTAGGAATCAGTGAGTACGTATGTAGTAACTAGTATTGGTGTGTCAATGGTTTCAAAAATTATACTCTGTATTTAACACTGGGTGAAACAGAGGTTATATTAAAACGTGAGGAGATGCATTGTATTGTCACATGAATGATATCATCAGTGATGTGGTCATTGATGTCATTTGAGATGTCATCAGTGATGTCACTGACCATGTCATGAATGATGTAATATGTGACATGATCAGCAGTGGATTGCGGGTGCGCGATATATAGTTAGTGCAACTAACTATATATGGAATTTCAATGGTTTTGTGTGAGTAAAATAAGGTTTTTTAAATGCTAATTCCTAACTATATATGGTCTATAACCTATGGTTTTTTCAGTGAATTTTCAAGGTTTTGTAAATGCTAATTCCTAACTATATATGGTCTATAACCTATGGTTTTTTCAGTGAATTTCAATGGTTTTTTAATAGCAAATATCATAAGCTGTCGAATGTCAAGTACGTGGTAAGTAAAAACATTTTCGTGTTTATGCACACTGATCTGCTTTGAATACTGCCCCCCACCCCTCATTTCTATTAGGAGTACTCTCTCTTTGCAGATAGTGAAGGGTAGTTAACGCAGCCCTTTGCCCCCTTTGTAATACGTCGTGCCTGCTTCTCTCTCCATTTGATTGATTGTTCTCTTTGGTTCATTCTCTATTTACAAACAAGCACAGAGTCGCAATACTCTGTTTAGTCTTTGCAGATAGCGAAAAATCGTGTAAAAAAACAAAAGGAATCGAGCAAAATCAGTAGGCCACTAATGGGATCTCTTTTTGACCTCGCTAAAATAGAAACATTAGGAACAACCTGTTGAAAATAGCAATGCGTATGTACATAAGCGGCGTTCATTTGTGTTCACAGTACCCCTTGTTGATTGTTTCAATCGAGCATTGAATTGTTCGAAGTTAATTCTCTTAAGGATCTTCTCTACCTGCAAACGAGGAAGAATAGGAATATTCTCTCTCCCTTTGCAGATAGTGAAGGGTAGGTAACGCAAGCCTTTAACACGTCGTACCTATTTCATTCCTCATTGATTGATTGATTGTCCGAACATTGACTGTTTGGGAATTAGTTCTTTTTGGAGGTATTCCCTGTTTGCAAATAAACGTAGGAAAATCTTTGCAAGTAGTGAAAGGGTACGTAATGCGGACCTTTCTCCCCCGTTGTAATCTGTCATGCCTATCTACTCCCCACTGATTGATGCACCTTTTTCACCCGGACCATTTACTAGAGATACGTCATCTGGCCCGACCAGAGAGCACCCCTAGTGAAAAGGACATATGCAATAATAACGAAGTGATCACTGTATCCTGTTAACAGAAACTTTACCATGAAACAACCTGGAAAGAAAAAAATAGGAAAACGAAAATCAGTAGGCCACTGATGAACATGAACTTTTATTAAACAACAAACAAAGAAACGATAACATAACGTAATGATAAAACCTATTAATGTCCTAGAAACAAGAAAACGTTAAAGTATGCCAGTGGTGAGAGACCAGAAAAACAGTCCGAGAAACCAAATCACCCCTCGCTGTCCCAACTCATGCACTCTGAAAGTTCAAAGTTTTGAGGAGTGCTTGTAACATTGTCTGAAGCCTATTTGCAATTGCTTCATCTTCACTATTCTTAAAGTAAGTGGGGGCTGTTGTGATGCGGTGCCACCCTGAACCGCTTGACGGAGGCCCCCGAGGGACGGTGTCATGTCGCGGACTCGGAGGGGGCGCTTGGCTCCGGCCCCCTCCCCAAGTCGCGTTGCCCTGGTGTGGCCTGAGATCGCCCCCGACATAGGTGGCCGGCTCCCGGGGTCAAGCGGAACTTTTTTCCTTTTGGTGACTCTTCCATTCTTCACCTTGTCCCACAATCCGTTTCACCTAAAGACACGCTGTAGTGGGGCACCCCTTTTCCGTTTCATTTGCCATTCAGCCCGCTTTTGCTACACTGTGGCTCTTCCGCTATTCAGCTGTTTACCGCCCGCTCTTTCGACTACAGCGTCTCGCTCACCATGTACTTGAGTTGCTCCCGCTCTTGCGGTGCAGCGATAGGCGGCTGCCACAGGACTCTCAAAATGGCGGCCATCTCTTCAGATTTGGGCGTGGTCCACTAAAATGGGCCTGCGACACCTTGGAACTCGGACGCTTGTCTGCTAGAGCTTGGGCTCCATTCTCGAAAGCGTCCCCTCATCCTTGAAGATTCTACAAAAGTCTTGGGGGCCCCCGACTCCCGCAGGCTTCTGGTGGGGAGCGCCTAGCATGATTGCTCGTGGAATGGCCACGACGGAGCTACGAAATGGTGGTGCTCTCATGCTAACGCCAGCTTCAGTCTGAAACATCCAGAAACACTGTAGACTACCAATTCGATCAGTTCCGGTAGCGCTCCAACGTGACCCGGTAGAGAAGAACTTGCCCTCCCCTCTTTGACTGATGGTTCTTGTTGCCTGTCCCTTCTGTTGTCATTTAACAGAACTATTTAGCCTGCTGAAAGGGGTTGTGTGCCGTCCGCTGGTTGGTGGAGACATTTTGACTATATTCTGGACCTGCGTTGTCGCGTAATGCGTCATATGACGTGCCGCGTTAGAAAGTTTAATAAATTATTAAACACAATAAACAATCCTTAAAAAATAAAAAAAAATAAAAAATAATCAACAAAACCAACAATCAATTAACAACAGTATTTGAAAAGTCTATCATTCATTTTTCATTGCAGTACGCTGCCCAGAAAGCTTCCCGGTTCCCGGACCGGGCGCTACCCACGCAAAAAAACAAAAAAAAAATTTTTTTTTTTTTTGCCCCGCGGGGCCGTTTTAAAGCCTCCACATTAAACCTAGGGGGTCAGGGAGGATCTACTATGCCCCCTTATGGTTATTTGCCCCTTTGTTTTGGCCTCCTCTTGTCTCTCGATCCTACCGAGAGACAAGATGGCGGCCGCTACGGACTTTTTGGAATGTTGACAGACGCCAGAGAACCAATCAGCTTCGCTTCACAAAGCTCCGTTGCGCGAAAAGTACGCGTCCTGGAGCGCTGCCCAGAGCGCGCTTACAGATATATATCTTTTTTTAAACGTTAATTTCTCAAAATCCACTGGAGCACATATATTGAGACCTACAAAAGGCACATCGGGCTACCAGTCCCTACAATTTTGCCAAGTTTCGTGCAAATCCATTCAGCCGTTCGGGCTAAAAGTGAGGCCAACCGCCCTATGGAAATTAACATGGGAAAAACGCGTTTTGGGACCCCCCTTTTTTCTCGGCCCCCCCTTGACGAACCCCCCCAAAATTTTCAGGGGCTGCTCAGAAACAAAATGTGCCATTTTCCTGAAAATTTCAGCCAATTCCGTCCACAAACGCCAAAGTTATTAGACATAGAATTTTCAAAAAACCCATAGAGAAAAAATCCTAACTATATATACCTACTGGCGACCGCCAGTAGGTAATATATATATATATTACCTACTGGCGGTCGCCAGTAGGTATATATAGTTAGGATTTTTTTCCTATGGGATTTTTGAAAATTCTATGTCAAATAACTTTGGCGTTTGTGGACGGAATTGGCTGAAATTTTCAGGAAAATGCACATTTTGTTTCTGAGCAGCCCCTGAAAATTGGGGGGGGGGTTCGTCCAGGGGGGGTCGAGAAAAAAGGGGGGTCCCAAAACGTGTTTTTAACATTGAGTTTTCCATAGGGCGGTTGGCCTCACTTTTAGCCCGAACGGCTGAATGGATTTGCACGAAACTTGGCAAAATTGTAGGGACTGGTAGCCCGATGTGCCTTTTGTAGGTCTCAATATATGTGCTACAGTGGATTTTGAGAAATTAACGTTTAAAAAAGATATATATCTGTAACAGCGGACCGGGCAGCGCTCCAGTACGCGTACTTTTCGCGCAACGGAGCTTTGTGAAGCGAAGCTGATTGGTTCTCCGGCGTCTGTAAACATTCCAAACAGTCCGTAGCGGCCGCCATCTTGTCTCTCGGTAGGATCGAGAGACAAGAGGAGGCCAAAGCGAAGGGGCAAATGGCCATAAGGGGGCATAGTAGATCCTCGCTGACCCCCTAGGTTTGATGTGGAGGTTTTAAAAGGGCCCCGCGGGGCAAAAAAAAAAAATAATAATAATAATCGAACGGCTGAATGGATTTGCACGAAACTTGGTAAAAAATTAGGGACTGGTAGCCCGATGTGCCTTTGCTAGGTCTCAATATATGTGCTCCAGTGGATTTTGAGAAATTAACGTTCAAAAAAAGATATATATCTGTAACAGCGCTCCGCTTCGCGTAACGGAGGTTTGCGAAGCTGATTGGTCATTCTGTCACTGGGCTATAGTTGGGCTACATCTGGCTGATATTTGGGCTACATTTGTTTTTTTTGTCTCTGGCGGCCATCTTTGGGCTACATTGGGCTACATTGGGCTTCATTGGGCTTCATTGGGCTACATTGGGCTACATTTGGGCTCCAACATATATATAGGCCAATGTAGCCCAATATATATTTTTCAAAGTTAATTTTCGTAAAAACCACTGGAGCATATATCTTGAGACATAGCAAAGGCACATCGGGCTACCAGTCCCTACAATTTTGCCAAGTTTCGTGGAAATCCATTCAGCCGTTCGAGCTAAAAGTGAGTCCAACCGCCCTATGGAAATGAAGGAAATGAATGGGTAATTTGTAATTAGCAAATAGCTCATCGCAAACTAGGAATGGTAAAGAATCGCTATTTATTCCTTAAAGTTCGCTATTTAGGAAATGCAAAAAACTTTGATGATACATATGGCGGTTCATCTCTAACAAGATAAGAAGCATAGGGATAGATTTATGATGACTGGCGCATCACCAGGGATGTGTTAGTCATTCTGTGCTGCTGTTCCGTCACCTATGGTGTGCTGCATTTACAATGCAGCGCATCATGGGGCAAAAACAGCACAGATGAGTGATGTATCTGTGCCGTAAAGGTGGCGCATTGCTGGAGTTGTATCGCAAGTGTGATGAAGCTCCAGCAAGGGTCGGGGGTGCCCCTGTCGCAGGGTTTCTGTTCTCACACAGAACTGTGGACAGAGGATTGGAACCTCGGCGAATTAGGGTGCCCCAAAACTCACCTTAGTAATCAAAAACCCCTTAGCAAGCTAGGTACAGTGTCACATTGGATATAACAAACTCTCAATGTTTAGACAATCCAAAATATGAACTTATAGTACCTCAGGATACGTGGAACTCATGAACAGTCGGTCGTTATATATTTCTTAGAAACCAGAACATGGAGTTAAGAAGAACACATGTGTATTTGAAATGTTTATTTACTAATGCCGTCTTCTCAGGCGTAGTATCTTAGATAATACAAGTACACATATTATCAGTAGCAAAATTACCAGCATAGTTACTAGTACATAAAAAGCGAATGGTGACAGTATGTTAACATGCTGTAAATGAATAAGAGTTAGCAACACTTATAAGCAGCCAGGGGCCGTGGAGGGAGTTACGGTGGGACAGGGAGGCGGGGAGGGGGAGGGGCAGGGTGGAGAGGGCTCCACCCTGCCCCTCCCCCTCCCCGCCTCCCTGCCCCACCGTAACTCCCTCCACGGCCCGCGGCTGCTTATATCTCACCCTCCCTAATACACATATTATATTATTTGCTAAGAAGGTCTGTTTGTGTTGGTTTAGGGCGTGCCCATACTTTAGTGTCTTAGATTTGAAGGAATCACATCAGCATACACCAGCTCTCTCTTCATGTGAACCGCATCAACTGTTGTGTATGTGTGTTCGGCAAAGCAATATAAAACCCGCCTCATGCCCAGAATTGGCAGAAGCTGCACTTATGTTATGAGTATGAAGTCGTGGAGATCAGACCTCATAACAATTCTGTATCGTGTTGTTCTTGAAACTTCAGCACTCGCTGTACAGATATAGTTTAACAAGCAAAGCAGATAGTAGAGCAATAACATATTATTCTCATGTAAACCACGATGAACTACTAGGTTGAAAGCTAAAGCAACAACTAAGTGTCGTGTGCAGAAGTTGCAAAAAAGGAAAAATGGCGTTTAAACCGGTAATGAGCCCATGCTAACTTAACACGGTGTAAAGATATCCAGGACCTAGATGACACCTCCCCATGATCCGGAAACGAACTGAATAAGATAATAGAAGTGCCATCTCATGAGAGCAGATTGCAACTTTATATGTGGACGGTCCGCAAGGTAAAACATTAAAAACTAGGAAAATTTATTGCTAAAGAAAAATAAAACAGCCAAGTACTTTATCGAGTCTTAAGCCAATAGGCAAGCTAAATAATAAAAACTTGACAAATAAGTCAATGAATTGTCAATGAAATGCTAGTACTCAGCATATCAAACATGAAAAAGGTCTATGACATAACTGTGTATGCAAAATAAGCTGCAACAGCCTCCAATAGGAAGTCACCGTCTTCATCCGAAAAGAGTTCAGCCATCCAATTTAAAAGCGGAAAAGAACATACGTGCTCTCCCAGCACCGGATCCTCTATCACCATCAGAGGACAG
Organism: Lissotriton helveticus; assembly: GCF_964261635.1. Classification (NCBI taxonomy): domain Eukaryota; kingdom Metazoa; phylum Chordata; class Amphibia; order Caudata; family Salamandridae; genus Lissotriton; species Lissotriton helveticus. The sequence continues at coordinate 1,790,544,339 of NC_136063.1, read as the reverse complement.
CTCGGTGGGTTTTCAAGAAAGCTCTGTTCCAAGAAAGACTGTGTTGCCGCCAGTAAATTCCAGGGACCAATTAGTCCATGCATCAATGCCACAGCCATAATCCTTTCGCCAGGACAAACCAACTCGTGAGTAATGATAGGAGTCATCAGCTGATTAAAGTCGACGTCAGGAGAAACCGGTCCGCAGAGACACAAATCAATGGCCCAATCGAAATCACAGGTCAGGCAGTGAAATACAGGCTGGACACAGGTGAAGTAGGAGAATCGAAAAGATAATCCATATGCCGTGCTTAATATCGCCAACGGCATTGTGCCATAATATTCTAGCATGCGATTGCGGAACAGTGTCAGCAGCTGCAGGGCGGGAGCTTGCACAGGAGGGACATCCATATTTAAAAATGTAAAAAAGCACAAGAGCGTCCGCTGGTAATGCAAGTAAAAATGGAAATCCACGAAGCACAGTGGAAAAAATAGAATGAAAGAAAGCAGGGATGACTCCAAAGATTTTCTCAAATGAAGTCACGAGACCACTGGTAACAACTTTAAAAAAGTGCGCCAGGGCCTTTGTGGAGGACGCGTTAAAGATAGTCCGAACCATCTTGCTGAAATGGAAAGGCGAATCAGTATTGAAAAGGGTCTGCACCTCTGTACGGGTGTTCGCTATGTGAAGCACGAAAGTTTCACGGGCCGAACTCAAGGCCACCTCTCTCTGAGACAAAAGAGCTCTTATTCTTGCCATGCCGTTGAAATCTGCTCCCAAGGTTGGTATTTGTGGCCAGATTGAAAACTCCCTATGTTCATGTGTGGGAGGAAATAGAACATTTCTGCAGCAAATAACCCGTTCACTTACTGTTACGATAAAAGGAATACTTTTAATTAACCCAGAACAATCTTCATTATTGAGCATCAAATAACTACCATTTTCCAACAACTTGAACGTGAGGATGATAGCAGGAACTGGCGTGCCTTGCAACACGCAAGCCATATTTGGTCGGTGTTTGTTGCATGAACCGTGTAACTGTATGTGCCTACACATTAGTGAATGATCTGGCGTCTCAGTGCATTCCTCTCCATTCAGATAAACTTCTTGATCATCTTTGAAACATCTGTATGTGTATGGAAGCGACCAGACCTCATGAAGAAAAGCACTACCTAAAGGTTCATAACGACCTATTGGTATATATTTCATACAATTTGAAAACTTATATAAAGCAAAAGGCAGCGTTATTAAACCGTGGATAAGGCACGTTGCCAAAAAACCCGCAATCCTCTGCTGATGATGTCACTGAGCATGTCATGAATGATGTAATATGTGACATCATCAGCAGTGGATTACGGGTAATAGTATCTCTAGTTTACTCCCCTATAGCTGTCTTTCTTTTAACATAAGTGTCTGTTTCCTTCCCTTATACTTACTGTTCTTTTTTTTGTAAAAAATTTTTGGTTCACTTCCGGTTCGCGTACCGGCGAGCGAACTGGGAAGCGAACTACGAGAAATAGAGGTTGGCACAGTTCCAAATATTGTACCAATTTTTTAATAACGGGGAGGTAGTTCTGAAAAGAACTTTTTTTTTTATTGTTTTTGTTGTTTTATATTTTTTTTATTATTTTTCTGAACATTTTTTTACTTTTTTTGAATTTTTCTGAACAGTTTTATATTTTTTGGGGTTTTTCTTGGAGGGGGCAATGAAAACGATTCATTGTAAAGGGCTCAACAGGAGCAACAAAACAAAAAAAAAGTATTTATTATTTGGGGCGTTTCGTACAAACTTGCATATGATAGTCAATAGCTCTGTTGATCAGAGTGATGCTTCTTTCTCCGTAGCAAATGAATCCACTGCAATATACGCAGACTTGTTTTACTTCATGAAATCTCGTTTGTATATTTGGCACCATCTCCCTGCCCTCTGGTCCCGTTACTTCCGGTACAACAGATCTTCTGGCCATAATAGGGAGATTATCTAGGTCGTTACGAAACTGTGCAGCACTGTAGTTGTTAGGATGCCACCTAGTCATATGGCGATGCATTGTGTAGTTTCCGAAACTGTATTTTTTGTCGGTCCCTCTGGACAGTCTATCTTGACATATAAGGCAAGTTACGTATCTTGCATTTACTTTTTTCTGACCTTTGGGAATTTTAAAAAATTGCCAAATGAAGTTTTCTTTCCGGTGAGACGTCCTGGGCTCCTCAGGCAAAAAGTGCCTCTCTTCGTGCTCGTCGTCCTGTTCCTCTTCTTCCTCTTCTTGCTGAATTATAACTTGAGCAGGTGGTCCACTCTTCCTTGGATGTGGTGGAAGTGGTGGGGAAGCACCAGCTGAAGCTACTAAAGAAGCCATTGCTCACTGGTAACAAAGGGTCTTTCTCTCACAATGATGAAAGTCAGAGTGAGGAAAGAAGGAGGGATTTTCATCATTTGGGAAAAACAATAGTTCTCAACCAATGAAAAGTGTTCATTTTAGATTATATGACCTAGTCTTACATCATTAGGAAACCAAAAGTGAAATGAACCAATGAAAAGTGTTATTACCAAGTCACATGACCTGCTGTGTTTACGTTAAGCGCTTTGCAGGGCCTCCCGGTTTGCTTCCAGAAACCTGTGCTTTGCGACTCGGTAAGCGTACCAGTTCGCTAACGTAGCACGTCATATGACGTATCACGCGACAACGCGAAACGTCATGCGGACGGGAGGCGTCACGATGTTGTTTTCTAACGCGGCAGTTGCGGTAAAGAAACGTTTACCGGCTCGCGGTCTATTTCGCGGCATCAAGGTCAGCTAACGGGAAGCTTCCCGATTCGCGAAGCGGGAACGAAGAAAAAAAAATATTTAAAAAAAAAATTATTAATAAACATATAAAATATATTTTGGGATTTAAAGAAGAATACATTTTACAGCTACAGATATTAGCTGTTAAAAAACCAATGAAATTCACTGAAAAAACCATAGGTTATAGACCATATATAGTTAGGAATTAGCATTTACAAAACCTTGAAAATTCACTGAAAAAACCATAGGTTATAGACCATATATAGTTAGGAATTAGCATTTAGAAAACCTTATTTTACTCACACAAAACCATTGAAATTCCATATATAGTTAGTTGCACTAACTATATATCGCGCACCCGCAATCCACTGCTGATGATGTCACATATTACATCATTCATGACATGGTCAGTGACATCACTGATGACATCACTGATGACATCTCAAATGACATCACTGATGACATCACTGATGACATCTCAAATGACATCACTGATGACATCATGACACACCAATACCAGTTACTACATACGCACTCACTGATTCCTACGTCTACACACACATTCACTCATTCACCCATACAATCACTCATACATACAGTCACTCATTATTACAACACTATCATATGCACTCATACACCTATGCAGACACTCACACACTGCCACTCATCCATGGAGTTACTCACACACCTAGTCAGTCCTGTAAAGAATCAATCACACTTCCATTTCCTCATCTATACAGTTAAACACAGAACACCATACTTCAGTGACATCACTGATGACATCACTGATGACATCTCAAATGACATCACTGATGACATCTCAAATGACATTACTGATGACATCATGACACACCAATACCAGTTACTACATACGCACTCACTGATTCCTACGTCTACACACACATTCACTCATTCACCCATACAATCACTCATACATACAGTCACTCATTATTTCAACACTATCATATGCACTCATACACCTAGTAAGTCCTGTGAAGAATCAATCACACTTCGATTTCCTCATCTATACAGTTAAACACAGAACACCATACTTTTCACACATATACTAACACATACTTACTCTCTTATACAATCACTGATACAAGTACACATTGATATGCACAGAGTCACACACCTCCCAGCCAGCCACACACACACTCAGTCTTCCATACATCCACTCATTCTTCAATATGTAAAACATATTTAAACTTTACAAAAACACACAGACACTAGAAGATGTCATCAGTGATGTCATTTGAGATGTCATCAGTGATGTCATCAGTGATGTCATTTGAGATGTCATCAGTGATGTCATCAGTGATGTCACTGACCATGTCATGAATGATGTAATATGTGACATCATCAGCAGTGGATTGCGGGTGCGCGATATATAGTTAGTGCAACTAACTATATATGGAATTTCATTGGTTTTATGTCAATAAAATGTCCAGCTAACTATATATGGTCTCTAACCTATGGTTTTTTCAGTGAATTTTCAAGGTTTTGTAAATGCAAATTCCTAACTATATATGGTCTATAACCTATGGTTTTTTCAGTGAGTTTATATATATATATATTTTTTTTATATATGTTTATATATTTATATATATGTATAAATATAAATACATATATTACCTACTGGCGATAGCCAGTAGGTATATATAGTTAGGATTTTTTTCCTATGGGATTTTTGAAAATTCTATGTCGAATAATTTTGGCGTTTGAGGACAGAATTGGCTGAAATTTTCAGGAAAATGGAACATTTTGTTTCTGAGCAGCCCCTGAAAATTTGGGGGGGTTTTGTCAAGGGGGGGCCGAGAAACAAGGGGGGTCCCAAAACGTGTTTTTCCCATGTAATTTTCCATAGGGCGGTTGGCCTCACTTTTAGCCTGAACGGCTGAATGGATTTACACCAAACTTGGCAAAATTGTAGGGACTCGTAGCCCGATGTGCCTTTGCTATGTCTCAAGATATAGGCTCCAGTGGTTTTTACGAAAATTAACTTTGAAAAATATATATTGGGCTACATTGGGCTATATATATGTTGGAGCCCAAATGTAGCCCAATGTAGCCCAATGTAGCCCAATGTAGCCCAAAGATGGCCACCAGAGACAAAAAAAACAAATGTAGCCCAAATATCAGCCAGATGTAGCCCAACTATAGCCCAATGACAGAATGTCCCAGAGTGTTCTAAAGAACAACTAGAGTGCTAACAGTCCTACTTATTACAAAGGTATGGCACACCTGAAGCCATCTTGATTGGAATAAAGTGGTAACTCTTAAAACATTTAATTTAAAAAGGAACAAAATGAGGGGGTTCATTTTGCCATAGAAAGTATGATTAGCGAATATATGACGAAATCCCGCATACCATCAGTCCGCAAAAAAAATCCTGCATGTACTATTAGGCCGCAAATTAAAATAACGAAAACTTTTAGAACGAATATGCCTTTAGCATACACTAAACAACTAAACTACCCTAAACCCTAAAACACTACCCCCAGCATGACCCTACACTACACAAACAGTACAACACTACCCTAAACCCTAAAACACTACCCCCAGCATGACCCTACACTACACAAACACTACAACACTACCCTAAACCCTAAAACACTACCCCCAGCATGACCCTACACTACGCAAACACTACAACACTACCCAAAACCCTAAAACACTACACCCCAGCATGACCCTACACTACGCAAACACTACAACACTACCCTAAACCCTAAAACACTACCCCCAGCATGACCCTACCTACACAAACACTACAACACAACCCTAAACCCTAAAACACTACCCCCAGCATGACCCTACACTACGCAAACACTACAACACAACCCTAAACCCTAAAACACTACCCCCAGCATGACCCTACACTACGCAAACACTACAACACTACCCAAAACCCTAAAACACTACACCCCAGCATGACCCTACACTACGCAAACACTACAACACTACCCTAAACCCTAAAACACTACCCCCAGCATGACCCTACACTATGCAAACACTACAACACTACCCAAAACCCTAAAACACTACACCCCAGCATGACCCTACACTACGCAAACACTACAACACTACCCTAAACCCTAAAACACTACCCCCAGCATGACCCTACACTACGCAAACACTATAACACTACCCTAATCCCTAAAACACTACCCCCAGCATGACCCTACACTACGCAAACACTACAACACTACCCTAAACCCTAAAACACTACCCCCAGCATGACCCTACACTACGCAAACACTACAACACTACCCTAAACCCTAAAACACTACCCCCAGCATGACCCTACACTACGCAAACACTACAACACTACCCTAAACCCTAAAACACTACCCCCAGCATGACCCTACACTACGCAAACACTACAACACTACCCAAAACCCTAAAACACTACCCCCAGCATGACCCTACACTACGCAAACACTACAACACTACCCAAAACCCTAAAACACTACCCCCCAGCATGACCCTACACTACGCAAACACTACAACACTACCCAAAACCCTAAAACACTACCCCCAGCATGACCCTACACTACGCAAACACTACAACACTACCCAAAACCCTAAAACACTACCCCCCAGCATGACCCTACACTACGCAAACACTACAACACTACCCAAAACCCTAAAACACTACCCCCAGCATGACCCTACACTACGCAAACACTACAACACTACCCAAAACCCTAAAACACTACCCCCAGCATGACCCTACACTACGCAAACACTACAACACTACCCTAAACCCTAAAATACTACTCCCCAGCATGACCCTACACTAAGCAAACACTACAACACTACCCAAAACCCTAAAACACTACCCCCAGCATGACCCTACACTACGCAAACACTACAACACTATCCTAAACCCTAAAACACTACGCCCAGCATGACCCTACACTACGCAAACACTACAACACTACCCTAAACCCTAAAACACTAGCCCCAGCATGACCCTACACTACGGAAACACTACAACCCTAAACCCTAAAACACTACCCCCAGCATGACCCTACACTACGCAAACACTACAACACTACCCTAAACCCTAAAACACTACCCCCAGCATGACCCTACACTACGCAAACACTACAACACAACCCTAAACCCTAAAACACTACCCCCAGCATGACCCTACACTAAACAACCACCACAACTCTACACTACACTAACACAACACTACACTACACAACACTACACTACACTACACAATCACTAACCCACGAAAAAATTAACACAAACCCACTTACCTCTCTCGTCATCGTGGTTTTCACAACGCAAATGCATTTACCATACATGCCTTTAAAACGTAATTCTTTGTAAAGGCATGCGCGATAAATGCACATGCGTTTTGAAAAAATGCGGGATAATGGTATGCGAGGTCAATGACGTTGCGGGATAATGGTATGCGGACTCAAAGTCTGCGGGATAAAAAATGCGGGAAAATGGCTGCAAACCATGATTAGCAGCAGACTTCCCTGGTGAGCACTAGCTTTACTACAGTGATCTAAGGAGCAACTAGAGTGCTAACATTCAGAATTTATGGCAAATGTGTGACACATCTGAATGCCTTCTTGATAGAACCAACGTAAACAAGCATTGAAAATGCAATAGATCTCGCCCTCGTTTAAGTTAAAGCCATTCTGTTTGTAAAGAGGTGGCTTTTTAGCTTTGCTTTTATTAGTGTTTTTAAAACTTTCATGTAAATAACATGCATATGTATGCATATATGTATATGTATGCATGCATTTATATTTATATAGATATGCAGATTATATATGTTTATATATGTATATTACCTACTGGCGATAGCCAGTGGGTAAATATAGTTAGGATTTTTTCTCTATGGGATTTCTGAAAATTCTATGTCTAATAACTTTGGCGTTTGTGGACGGAATTGGCTGAAATTTCCAGGAAAATGGCACATTGTGTTTCTGAGCAGCCCCTGAAACTTTGGGGGGGTTTTGTCAAGGGGGGGCCGAGAAAAAAGGGGGGTCCCAAAACGCGTTTTTCCCATTCATTTTTCCATAGGGCGGTTGGACTCACTTTTAGCTCGAACGGCTGAATAGATTTACATGAAACTTGGAAAAATTGTAGATATGGTTTGCCCGACGTGCCTTTGCTATGTCTCAATATATGTGCTCCAGTGGATTTTGAGAAATTAACGTTTAAAAAAATATATATATCTGTGACAGCGCTCCGGTTAGCGCCCCGGTTCGTGTACCTGACGCGTAACGGAACTTCGCGAAGCGAAGCTGATTGGCTCTCCGGTGTCTGTCAACATTCTAAACAGTCCGGAGCGGCCGCCATCTTGTCTCTCGGTACGATCGAGAGACAAGATGTGGTGAAAAACGAAGGGGGAAATGAAGGAAAGGGGGCAAGGTAGACCACTCCTGACCCCCTAGGATTGATGAGGGGGATATTAAAGTGTCCCGCGGGGCAAAAAATAAAAAAAATTGCGATTTTACGCCATAGAGGCGCGTCCCGGTACGCGAACCGGGCAGCTCACCGGGCAGCTAACCGGGCAGCTAACCGGCAGCGTAGCTGTCAACATTGTAAACAGTCCGGAGCGGCCGCCATCTTGTCTCTCGGTAGGTTCGAGAGACAAGATGTGGTGAAAAAAGAAGGGGGAAATGAAGGAAAGGGGGCAAGGTAAACCCCTCCTGACCCCCTAGGATTGATGAGGGGGATATTAAAGTCCCCCGCCTTTTTTCGCGGTAGAGGCGCTTCCCGGTACGCGAACCGGGCAGCTAACCGGCAGCGTAACGGGAGTCCGCCATCTTGTGTTTTTGGAGCGTCCGGTTCGCGTACCGGGTAGCGTCCCGGTAAGCCTAACAAGGGGAAAACCAAGAGAAACAGTAAAAAAAAAATTAAGGGAATAGATTTCCAGCAAACTTGGCAAAATTGTAGGGACTGTTTGTTTGATGTGCCTTTGCAAGGCCTCAAGATATGTGCACGTGTGGATTTTGTCTAATTAAGGTTAAAAAAAATATATATATCTGTAAGCGTGCTCCGGCACGCTTACGTTACGGGTTTTGTTTCCACTGCAGAGCCGATACGTCACGGTTATGCGACGCGTCATGAGGCGTCTCACGTGGCTACGTGATACGTCACGTAATAAAGAATATATTTTACAGCTATAGATATTAGCTTTTAAAAAACCAATGAAATTCACTGAAAAAACCATAGGTTATAGACCATATATAGCTAGGAATTTGCATTTACAAAACTTTGAAAATTCACTGAAAAAAACATAGGTTAGAGACCATATATAGTTAGCTGGACATTTTATTGACGTAAAACCAATGAAATTCCATATATAGTTAGTTGCACTAACTATATATCGCGCACCCGCAATCCACTGCTGATGATGTAACATATTACATCATTCATGACATGGTCAGTGACATCACTGATGACATCTCAAATGACATCACTGATGACATCACTGATGACATCTCAAATGACATCACTGATGACATCATGACACACCAATACCAGTTACTACATACGCACTCACTGATTCCTACGTCTACACACACATTCACTCATTCACCCATACAATCACTCATACATACAGTCACTCATTATTACAACACTATCATATGCACTCATACACCTATGCAGACACTCACACACTGCCACTCATCCATGAAGTTACTCACACACCTAGTCAGTCCTGTAAAGAATCAATCACACTTCCATTTCCTCATCTATACAGTTAAACACAGAACACCATACTTCAGTGACATCACTGATGACATCACTGATGACATCTCAAATGACATCACTGATGACATCTCAAATGACATCACTGATGACATCATGACACACCAATACCAGTTACTACATACGCACTCACTGATTCCTACGTCTACACACACATTCACTCATTCACCCATACAATCACTCATACATACAGTCACTCATTATTACAACACTATCATATGCACTCATACACCTAGTCAGTCCTGTGAAGAATCAATCACACTTCGATTTCCTCATCTATACAGTTAAACACAGAACACCATACTTTTCACACATATACTAACACATACTTACTCTCTTATACAATCACTGATACAAGTACACATTGATATGCACAGAGTCACACACCTCCCAGCCAGCCACACACACACTCAGTCTTCCATACATCCACTCATTCTTCAATATGTAAAACATATTTAAACTTTACAAAAACACACAGACACTAGATGATGTCATCAGTGATGTCATTTGAGATGTCATCAGTGATGTCATCAGTGATGTCATTTGAGATGTCATCAGTGATGTCATCAGTGATGTCACTGACCATGTCATGAATGATGTAATATGTGACATCATCAGCAGTGGATTGCGGGTGCGCGATATATAGTTAGTGCAACTAACTATATATGGAATTTCATTGGTTTTATGTCAATAAAATGTCCAGCTAACTATATATGGTCTCTAACCTATGGTTTTTTCAGTGAATTTTCAAGGTTTTGTAAATGCAAATTCCTAACTATATATGGTCTATAACCTATGGTTTTTTCTGTGAATATATATATACATATACATATACATACATTCATATATATATGTATGTATATATATATATATATATATTCACTGAAAAAACCATAGGTTATAGACCATATATAGTTAGGAATTAGCATTTACAAAACCTTGAAAATTCACTGAAAAAACCATAGGTTATAGACCATATATAGTTAGGAATTAGCATTTAAAAAACCTTATTTTACTCACACAAAACCATTGAAATTCCATATATAGTTAGTTGCACTAACTATATATCGCGCACCTGCAATCCACTGCTGATGATGTCACATATTACATCATTCATGACATGGTCAGTGACATCACTGATGACATCACTGATGACATCTCAAATGACATCACTGATGACATCACTGATGACAACATCCAGTGACTGTATGTTTCTGTAAAGTTAAAATATATCTTACATATTGAAGAATGAGTGGATGTATAAGTGTCTGGATGAAGGATTTAGTAGGTGCGTGACTGACTGTATGAGTGAGTGATTAAATGTGTCTCACTGAATGCATGGGTTAGTGACTAAACTGTCTTAATTTGTGCATCATTATGTCTGTTGTTCTGTAAACTGCTGCATGTGTTGATCATTAGCTATACGAGAGGCTATATGTGTTATTAATTGCTTGCCCAAGTATTTCTATGGGAGATTGAGTTTGTGTGGGGGTGGCTGAAAGGTGTGTGACTCTATGCATAGATGTGTGAACAGTTTATTCACTAGGTGTATGAGTTCAAGAGTGCATGTGGAAACAGCTACATGGGCAGTTGACTGTGTGCATGAGTGTATTGATGAGTAAATGGATATCTCAATGCTACATGTCATAGTAAGTACATATGTAAAACACAGTACATGTGAGAGTTGGCATATATAAATAACTGTGCATGAGAGCCACCGAATGAGTGAGTGGTTGTATCGATCATTGTGAACTTGTATCAGGGATTGTATAAGAGAGTAAATATGTGTTAGTATATGTTTCAATAAGTAAGGTGTGTTTAACTGTATAGTTGAAGAAATGGAGATGAGATTGTTTCTTTGCATGACTGACTGGGTGTGTGAGTAACTCCATGGATGAGTGGAAGTGTGTGAGTGTCTGTATACACTGAGTGTATCTAAGATTATATTAGAGTCTGAAGAGGTTTATCGTATTAGCACAAGAATGATGTCAAATGAGATGTCATTAGTGATGTCATCAGTGATGTCATTTGAGATGTCATCAGTGATGTCATCAGTGATGTCACTGACCATGTCATGAATGATGTAATATGTGACATCATCAGCAGTGGATTGCAGGTGCGCGATATATAGTTAGTGCAACTAACTATATATGGAATTTCAATGGTTTTGTGTGAGTAAAATAAGGTTTTTTAAATGCTAATTCCTAACTATATATGGTCTATAACCTATGGTTTTTTCAGTGAATTTTCAAGGTTTTGTAAATGCTAATTCCTAACTATATATGGTCTATAACCTATGGTTTTTTCAGTGAATTTCAATGTTTTTTTAATAGCAAATATCATAAGCTGTCGAATGTCAAGTACGTGGTAAGTGAAAACATTTTCGTGTTTATGCACACTGATCTGCTTTGAATGGTGCCCCCCCCCCCTCATTTCTATTAGGAGTACTCTCTCTTTGCAGATAGTGAAAGGTAGTTAACGCAGGTCTTTGCCCCCATTGTAATCCGTCGTGCCTGCTTCTCTCTCCATTTGATTCATTGTTATCCAAGTATTTACTGTTTTAGAATTAGTTCTCTTTGGTTCATTCTCTATTTACAAACAAACACAGAGTCGCAATACTCTGTTTAGTCTTTGCAGATAACGAAAAATCGTGTAAAAAAAAAGAAAAGGAATCGAGCAAAATCAGTAGGCCACTAATGGGATCTCTTTTTGACCTCGCTAAAATAGAAACATTAGGAACAACCCCTCATGACAAATACAAAACTAGTGAGATGAACTGAACTCCACACAATGATGGCTGCAAAACAGCTCGGCTCCGCCACCCACCCCGCCCAAAATAACGATAAAGAACGGCTGCCATGATTGGTTGCGGAATGACCACGACGGAGCTACGAAATGGTGCTGCTCTCATGCTAACCCCAGCTTCAGTCTGAAACATCCAGAAACACTGTAGACTACCAATTCGATCAGTTCCGGTAGCGCCCCAATGTAACCCGGTAGAGAAGAACTAGCCCTCCCCTCTTTGACTGATGGTTCTTGTTGCCTGTCCCTTCTGTTGTCATTTAACAGAACTATTTAGCCTGCTGAAAGGGGTTGTGTTCCGACCGCTGGTTGGTGGAGACATTTTGACTATATTCTGTACCTGCGTTGTCGCGTAATGCGTCATATGACGCGCCGCGTTAGCGCATCCGGAAGTCATCCGGGGCGCGCAGCGCGTAACGTAAGCATAACAAGTCATGTGACTTGTTAATAAAACTTTTCATTGGTTCATTTTACTTTTCTTATTGTAATGATGAAAGGCTTGGTCATATGACCTAAAAATTACGCTTTTCATTACTTCCGAACATTATTTTTTCTTAAATATATGTTATAATGTTCCAGGCTAATGTACTTTCCCGGAAATTTTACAACTGTCCTGCAAGTAAAATATATTCTTTTTTCGAGAAAAAGAGCGTTTCTTCGTCCCATGACGGAGCCGTTGAGCAAAAGAGGGTCGACCTGCTGTCTTAGTCGCCGATACGCCTGAATATGAGATTCTTATCGATCACTTTATGTTGCAGGAATAGAAAACACAACAGCCCTTGACCATTTATCTTTACTGCGTTCCTTCGTATTATACCTTTTACCCTTCATGTAATTGGTCTGCTTTATTTCACTTGCCTTTTAATGATTCTAAAACAGTGACTATTATTAAAAACTTTACCAATGTATATACTACTACCATGTTTTCTTTTAAAAACCTTTATTGTGAAAATTTCATTATACAAATACGAGCCTATAACCACGTGGGCCGGCCACGGAGCAAACTGTAATCGTATATGATGAATAGACATTTACACTGTAGAGGAACGTAACGGGCGGGCCATTAGGTTGCAAGAACTAAGGTGTCTAACAGTTACGGAATCGGTGGACGTACATTTTATAATTAAAATACGACAGGGCCAGTTACAATAAAATTATCTAGATATACATTTGCGGGCAAGTACCATGGGTGACGTTAATTCGAACTTTCAACAGTACAGTAATCAATAACACATCAGAACTTAATATCAATAGGGATGTCGAAATATTCAATCAATTCTCGTCCCCGCCCGCCATGTGCTTCAAAACTGCATACGTATCTCGTGATTTCAAGGTTCTGCAACCAGTACACAACAAGGAGTTACGAGTCCCATTTATTCTGGCGCCATTTTGGGCGAGGACGGGCAGGTCCAGGATATAGTCAAAATGTCTCTACCAACCATCGACTATGATGATGTTCATATGCTGTATTTATTAGAGTAACACTCATCTGTCCACATGAAATTAATTTGCCACAATCTAAACATGTCATTTTAATCTTTCCAAAGTTCTTCTAAATATTTGGGACCGTTTCCCTTGCCTCTGAAGCTCTCAGTGCCACTTCTTTGATGAATGTACTAGCAGGTCAGGGGTTCTCCTCCAAATCTCTCTTTTATGCAGCACTATAATTAATTGGTGCCACCTCTCCATATGACGATGCATGGTATAGTTACCACAACTATATTTTTTTTCGGTTCCTCTGGAGAGTTCATCGTGGCAGATGAAGCGTGTAACGTACCGGGCATTTACCTTTTTTTGCATGTACAGGAAAGGGAAAAAAAATCGAGCGTCCGAGTTCTAAGGTGTCCCAGGGCCATTTTGGTGGACCAGGCCCAAATCCAAAGAACAGCTATCTCACAGGCTAATGGGGCGACCCACGCCGAGTTTCAGCATTGTAGGATGACCACACAAGTACAGCAACTTGCTAGACATCACCTCGGTGCCATCCGGATCTCGGCGCCCCACTGCAGATGAAGTGCCTCTCAACTATGAAACCACCACGGTGACATCCGGATCTTGGCGCGTTGTGCTGCCTTCGGCCTATTCGCACATCGGTCCGCTACTGACGCCATCTCACAGGCTAATGGGGCGACCCACGCCGAGTTTCAGCATTGTAGGATGACCACACCAGTACAGCAACTTGCTAGACATCACCTCGGTGCCATCCGGATCTCGGCGCCCCACTGCAGATGAAGTGCCTCTCAACTATGAAACCACCATGGTGACATCCGGATCTTGGCGCGTTGTGCTGCCTTCGGCCTATTCGCACATCGGTCCGCTACTGACGCCATCTCACAGGCTAATGGGGCGACCCACGCCGAGTTTCAGCATTGTAGGATGACCACACCAGTACAGCAACTTGCTAGACATCACCTCGGTGCCATCCGGATCTCGGCGCCCCACTGCAGATGAAGTGCCTCTCAACTATGAAACCACCACGGTGACATCCGGATCTTGGCGCGTTGTGCTGCCTTCGGCCTATTCGCACATCGGTCCGCTACTGACGCCATCTCACAGGCTAATGGGGTGACCCACGCCGAGTTTCAGCATTGTAGGATGACCACACCAACTTGCTAGACATCACCTCAGTGCCATCCGAATCTTGGCATCTCAACGCCTAGTGGTATCTTCCATACAAAAAATATTGTTACGCTGCCTTTGGTCCCATTCGCACATCAGTCCGCAACTTAGACATCACCTCGGTGCCATCCGGATCTTGGCATCTCAGCGCCTTGTGGTGTCAGTCAGAAAATATTGTTGTGCTGCCTTCGGCCTATTCGCACATCGGTCCGCTACTGACGCCATCTCACAGGCCAACGGGGCGCCCCACGCCGACTTTCAGCATTGTAGGATGGCCACACCAGTGCGGCAACTTGCTACACACCACCTCGGTGCCATCCGGATCTTGGCATCTCAGCGCCTTGTGGTGTCTTCTACACCGGAAATATAGTAGAAAATATTGTTGCGCTGCCTTTGGCCCCATTCACACATCAGTCCGCTACTGACACCATCTCACAGGCCAACGGGGCGCCCCACGCCGACTTTCAACATTGTAGGATGGCCACAGAAGTGCGACAACTTACTAGACACCACCTCGGTGCCATCCGGATCTTGGCGCGTTGTGCTGCCTTCGGCCTATTCGCACATCGGTCCGCTACTGACGCAAACTCACAGGCCAACGGGGCGCCCCACGCCGACTTTCAGCATTGTAGGATGGCCACACCAGTGCGGCAACTTCCTACACACCACCTCGGTGCCATCCGGATCTTGGCGCGTAGTGAAGCTGCAGCAGCTGCAAATAAGCTTCAGACAGTGTTACAACCGCTGCTCAGAACTCTCAACTATGACACCACCTCGGTGCCATCCGGATCTTGGCGCGTTGTATTGCCTTCGGCCTATTCGCACATCGGTCCGCTACTGACGCCGCCTCACGTGCCAACGTATTTTCTCCGCATTTTATACCCTATGCCGCATAACAGGTCATGTGACTTGTTTATAAAACTTTTCATTGGTTCATTTTACTTTTGGTTTCCTAATGATGGAAGGCTTGATCATATGACCTAAAAACAACACTTTTCATTGGATGAAAACTTTTTTTTTCCCCCAAACGATGAAAGCCCCACCTTGTTTCTGGATGTTTCAGACTGAAGCTGGCGTCAGCATGAAAGCACCACCATCTCGTAGCTCAGTCGTGGTCATTCCGCGAGCAATCATGGCAGCCGCTCCCCACCAGAAGCCTGCAGGAGTCGGAGCCCCCAAAACTTTTGATGAATTCTCAAGGCGGAGGGGACGCTTTCGAGAATGGGGTCCAAGACCTAGCAGACAAGCGTCCGATTTCCAAGGTGTCCCAGGGCCATTTCAGTGGACCAGGCCCAAAAAGGAAACAGCCTGCCGCCATTTTGAGAGTCCTGTGACAGCCGCCTATCGCTGCACCGCAAGAGTGGGCGCAACTCAGCTGAATGGCGGATTTTGACACAGTGGACCAAAAGCGGACGGAATGGCAACTGAAACGGTAAAGGGGCGCCCCACTAAAACAGATGAGACTCCACCTGGAGAGGCCCGTTCACGCCGCCTCCCCCGGGGCGCTCCACGCCGTTATTCGGAGCAGCATTGTAGGATACCAAAACCAGTGCGGCAACTTACTGGACATCACCTTGGTGCCATCGTTCTGCTGCCTTGGAACTATTCGCACAACAGTTTGCTACTGATGACCCACCCCCCGCGACGCCCCACGCCGTTATTTGCTGGGTGGCAACTTACTAGACATCACTTTCGTGTCATCTAGATTTCGGCGCGTTCTGCTGCCTTGGAACTATTCGCACAACAGTTTGCTACTGATGACCCACCCCCCGCGACGCCCCACGCCGGAAATCTGGACGTTGTGCTGCGTTGGGACTATTCGCACAGCCGACCGCTACTTCGTTGTTTTTCTCTAAAAATGTTTATATGTTATTACTATTTTTGTTTTCTTGTATATATTTATAAATTATTAAAGTTTTATAATCTTACTACTTTGTCGGAGTGCTATATATTTTTAATGTGACACATAATTGTAAAAACTTTGATGTACAAAGAGTCATCCCTGGAATCTTCCGCTTCACGCTCGGTCCCCTCCCCAATCACAATACAGGATGGTTTTCAGATAATAGCAACGCTTCTGCTGTGACGGATCTCATCGAGTGTGGGCCTTGATCTACTATAACTCCTTTGAAGACGGGTGATTCTTTACAGCTGTGGCCATAAACTACATCTGCAGGGCTAGCTGATAGCCTAGGACCGGCCTGGACAATCGGACACAGAGGAAAAGGAGTGTCAGAGGGTGCGGTAGTGAATAGGGCGAAAGGGAGGTGTCGGGCGGGCACAGGGTGTGATTCTCAGGGAAGAACAGCGCAGATGGGGGGAGGTTTATTACCCATGCATAAAACAGAGAGCGGGGGTGACCACTGCCTGGGGGAGATGCTTGCGAGGGTGGGGAGCCATGCTAAGGATCGACAGCGTGCACAGAGTGGATCTGGTCAAGGCATCTAAAATGGCTGCCGTGCACGACAAAAGTGTGGCATTTGAAAAAAGACAAGATGGCGCACACAATGTTTTTCAACAATTCCTGATTTCCTTCGAATCGAACGTTAACAGACGTTGGGGCATATTACCAAAGTTAAGCGATATTTATCCCTAACGATGCATTGCAAAGATTTTTTTACCGTCAGAAATTATCGCAGATAAACCTTGCTATTATCAAGGTTTATCGCAAATACGATAAAAAACGAGCGCAATGCATTAATATCGCTGAAAACTCCGCGATATTCATGCATTACCGAGCTAATGCTCTTAGCCATGTTATCCACCTCCCATTGGATAACATGGCTAAGAACTGCTCAGGGCAGCTGTTACTTTTTGGAGATATTCGCGCTTATCTCGAATATTTCCAAAAGTTGATAATAGGAGATAGCGATGTTAGCGACTGTTTCCAGTCGCTAACATCTTGGCATGCCCACTTTGCATGTCATTAGTGATAAATATCACTCACATGCAAAGTGGGACCCAAGATGGTCGCTATCTCCTACTAGCCGTCGCTAACTGGTGTTAGCAACAGCTAGGTAATACACATATAATTTTATCTCCGCGAAGCGGAGCGCTGTTACAGATATATATCTTGTTTTTGAACGTTAATTTCTCAAAATGCACTGAAGCACATATATTGAGACATAGCAAAGGCACATCGGGCTACCAGTCCCTAATATTTTACCAAGTTTCGTGCAAATCCATTCAGCCGTTCGATTATTATTAATATTTTTTTTTTTTGCCCCGCGGGGCCCTTTTAAAACCTCCACATCAAACCTAGGGGGTCAGCGAGGATCTACTATGCCCCCTTATGGTCATCAGCCGTTCGATTATTATTATTATTATTTTTTTTTGCCCCGCGGGGCCCTTTTAAAACCTCCACATCAAACCTAGGGGGTCAGCGAGGATCTACTATGCCCCCTTATGGTCATTTGCCCCTTCGCTTTGGCCTCCTCTTGTCTCTCGATCCTACCGAGAGACAAGATGGCGGCCGCTACGTACTGTTTGGAATGTTTACAGACACCGGAGAGCCAATCAGCTTCGCTTCGCAAAGCTCCGTAACGCGAAAAGTACGCGAAGCGGTGCGCTGTTACAGATATATATCTTTTTTTGAACGTTAATTTCTCAAAATCCACTGAAGCACATATATTGAGACCTAGCAAAGGCACATCGGGCTACCAGTCCCTACAATTTTGCCAAGTTTCGTGCAAATCCATTCAGCCGTTCGATTATTATTATTATTATTTTTTTTTGCCCCGCGGGGCCCTTTTAAAACCTCCACATCAAACCTAGGGGGTCAGCGAGGATCTACTATGCCCCCTTATAGTTATTTCCCCCTTTGTTTTGACCTCCTCTTGTCTCTCGATCCTACCGAGAGACAAGATGGCGGCCGCTACGGACTGTTTGGAATGTTGACAGACGCCGGAGAACCAATCAGCTTCGCTTCACAAAGCTCCGTTGCGCGAAAAGTCCGCGAACCAGAGCGCTAACCGGTCCGCTGTTACAGATATATATCTTTTTTTAAACGTTAATTTCTCAAAATCCACTGGAGCACATATATTGAGACCTACAAAAGGCACATCGGGCTACCAGTCCCTACAATTTTGCCAAGTTTCGTGCAAATCCATTCAGCCGTTCGGGCTAAAAGTGAGGCCAACCGCCCTATGGAAAACTCAATGTTAAAAACACGTTTTGGGACCCCCTTTTTTTCTCGGCCCCCACTGGACGAACCCCCCCCAAATTTTCAAGGGCTGCTCAGAAACAAAATGTGCCATTTTCCTGAAAATTTCAGCCGATTCCGTCCACAAACGCCAAAGTTATTAGACATAGAATTTTCAAAAAACCCATAGAGAAAAAATCCTAACTATATATACCTACTGGCGACCGCCAGTAGGTAATATATATATATATATATATATATATATATTCACTGAAAAAACCATAGGTTATAGACCATATATAGTTAGGAATTAGCATTTACAAAACCTTGAAAATTCACTGAAAAAACCATAGGTTATACACCATATATAGTTAGGAATTAGCATTTAAAAAACCTTATTTTACTCACACAAAACCATTGAAATTCCATATATAGTTAGTTGTACTAACTATATATCGCGCACCCGCAATCCACTGCTGATCATGTCACATATTACATCATTCATGACATGGTCAGTGACATCACTGATGACATCACTGATGACATCTCAAATGACATCACTGATGACATCACTGATGACATCTCAAATGACATCACTGATGACAACATCCAGTGACTGTATTTTTCTGTAAAGTTAAAATATGTCTTACATATTTAAGAATGAGTGGATGTATAAGTGTCTGGATGAAGGATTTAGTAGGTGCATGACTGACTGTATGAATGAGTGATTAAATGTGTCTCACTGAGTGCATGGGTTAGTGACTAAACTGTCTTAATTTGTGCATCATTATGTCTGTTGTTCTGAAAACTGCTGCATGTGTTGTTCAGTAGCTATATGAGTAACTATATGGGTTATTGATTGGTTGCCCAAGTATTTGTATGGGAGACTGAGTGTGTGTGTGGGTGGCTGGGAGGTGTATGACTCTGTGCATAGATGTGTGAGCAGTTGATTCACTAGATGTATGGGTTCAAAAGTGCATGTGGAAACAGCTGTATGGGCGGTTGACTGTGTGCATCAGTGTATTGGTGAGTGAATGGATATCTCAGTGCTACATGTCAAAGTAAGTACATATGTAAAACACAGTACATGTGAGAGTTGACATATATAAATAACTGTGCAAAAGAGCCAGTGAATGTGTGAGTGGCTGTATGGATCATTGTGAACTTGTATCAGGGATTGTATAAGAGAGTAAATATGTGTTAGTATATGTTTGAATAAGTAAGGTGTGTATAACTGTATAGTTGAGGAAATGGAGGTGTGATTGATTCTTTGCATGACTGACTAGGTGTGTGAGTAACTCCATGGATGAGTGACAGTCTGTGAGTGTCTGTTTACACTGAGTGTATCTAAGGTTATATTAGAGTCTGAAGAGCTTCATCATATTATCACATGAATGATGTCATCAGTGATGTGATCAGTAATGTCAAATGAGATGTCATCAGTGATGTCATCAGTGATGTCATTTGAGATGTCATCAGTGATGTCATCAGTGATGTCACTGACCATGTCATGAATGATGTAATATGTGACATGACCAGCAGTGGATTGCGGGTGCGCGATATATAGTTAGTACAACTAACTATATATGGAATTTCAATGGTTTTGTGTGAGTAAAATAAGGTTTTTTAAATGCTAATTCCTAACTATATATGGTGTATAACCTATGGTTTTTTCAGTGAATTTTCAAGGTTTTGTAAATGCTAATTCCTAACTATATATGGTCTATAACCTATGGTTTTTTCAGTGAATTTCATTGGTTTTTTAAAAGCTAATATCTATAGCTGTAAAATGTATTCTTCTTTAAATCCAAAAATATATTTTATATGTTTATTAATAATTTTTTTTAAAATATTTTTTTTGTTTCGCTCCCGGTCCGCGAACCGGAAAGCTTTCCGTTAGCTTAAATTGATGCCGCGACCCGGTCCGCGAACCGGTAAACGTTCCGTTTGCGCAACTGGCGCTTTAGAAATCAACATCGTGATGCATCGCGAAAGCGCGACGTATCGCGTTGCCGCGTAATGCGTCTTATGACGTACCGCGTTAGCGCACCCAGAAGTGCCCCGGGGCGCGGACCGAGGCGCGAAACGCAGTTCCCCGGAAGCGATCCGCGGCGCGTCGCGAAAGCGCGACGTATCGCGTTGCCGCGTAATGCGTCTTATGACGTACCGCGTTAGCGCACCCGGAAGTGCCCCGGGGCGCGGACCGAGGCGCGAAGCGCAGCGACCCGGAAGCTATCCGGGGCGCGGACCGGAGCGCGTAACGTAAGCATAACAGGTCATGTGACTTGTTAATAACACTTTTCATTGGTTCATTTCACTTTTGGTTTCATAATCATGTAAGGCTAGGTCAGGTGACCTAAAAATAACACTTTTCATTGGTTGAGAACTATTGTTTTTCCCAAATTATGAAAACCCCTCCTTCTTTCCTCACTCTGACTTTCATCATTGTGAGAGGAAGACCTTTATTAATACTTGAGAAATGGCTTCAGTAGTTGCTTCAGCTACTGCACCCCCACCACCACCTCCACCTCCTCATGGGAAGAGAGGACCACCTCCCCAGGTCATGACCAACACAGAGGAGGAAGAAGAAGAAATAGAAGAAGAGGAGAGAGAAGAACCACAGTTCTTGGAAGAGATGCCCCGGGTTTCCCATAGGAAAGCCAGTTTCATCTGGCAGTTTTATTCAATCCCTCCAGGGCAAAAGAAAGTGAATGCGAGGTATGTCACCTGCCTCATCTGCAAAGATAAATTATCAAGAGGGACTGATAAAAAGTATAGTTACGGGAACTATACCATGCATAGGCACATGACCAGGAGGCATCCACTCAATTACAGCCGGGCGGAAATACGGGATATGGAACAAAATCCAACATCAACTCCTGTGGCCAGGTCAAGATCGTCAATATCATTGACACCAGCAGAGGCACGGGAAACTGTGCCAAACATCCAAGAGAATTTTGGCCACATGAAACATACTTGTATGCACTGTGGTGCGTTGATAGCATGTGGCAACATGAGTATCAATTCAATAAACCTAGCTTACAACAATCATAATTGCCCTAACCGCCCCCAGTAATTTTTTTTTTGCTCCTGTTGAGCCCTTTTCAATGCCTGTTTTTTGTTGTTTCCCCCCCCCCAAAAAACCCCAAAAAAATATAAAATCGTTCAAAAAATACAAAAAAACCAAAAAAAATTCAAAAAATAAAAAAAAAATATAAAACAACAAAAACTTTAAAAAAAAAGTTCTTTTCAGAACTACCTCCCCTTTCAAAAAAAATTGCTAGAATGTTTAGCACTCTGGCAAGCTCTATTTCTTTTGGTTCGCTTCCCGGTAAGCTTCCCGGTACGCGGACCGGGAGCTAACCCAAAAATAAAAAAAAATAAAAAAAGAGTAAGTATAAGGAAAGTAAACAGAGAGTGATGTTAAAAGAAAGACAGCTATAGGGAGTAAAGAAGAGATACTGTTTAATAGATCTATTTACCGAAGAAAAGACGGAAGAGGGTATAATTGTGAAAAACAAAATAGATAAGGAAGTGAAAGAAAAAAAAGAGAGTAGAACAATAACAAAGAAGAGTTTCTTGGAGAATGGGAGTGAATGTTCAAAATAAGATTAAAACATGGGGAATAACAGAGAGAAAAAATAGAAAACAGAAAACAAAAAATAACAGAAAAAGATTAATTGAAACAGCAAAGAAATGTAAGTAACATAGAGCCATATCATCAACATAGGCAATAAAAGTTTTGCAGCTTTTATCGTCAGAAATGTGTCGCTAAAGCCGCTTTTGCGGCAGAAAACTGCCGCTAAAACCACTTTTGCACCAGTTTTCTGCCAATAAAAACAGCAATAATTTTATTGGCTGTGTTCATAATATGCCCCTTAGTGTGCTTCAACTACACAGAGAAAGCATTATGAACAAGTAGTGATAGAGTGATCAGTCAAAGACACTAAGAGTAATAGAGACGGAGTGAGTGAACAAGAGTGAGGAACTATGAGAAGAGAGGGACTGAGAAAAAGAGTGGAAGGAGTTGAGTAAGTAGGTAATAGAGAAAGGAATGAGGGAAGTAGCAAAGGCAGGAAACTGAGGGTTAAAGAAATGAAGCAGTGGAACTAATAGAAGTTAAATGTGATAGAAATGTAACGAAAAGAGTACAAAACATTTACCTTATAATTGTCGTTAAATTACTCACTTTTTGTTTTTATACTTTCAATCTGTGAAAGAGAGAACAAACATTGGAAAAATATTAAAACATGTATTTAAAAATTACAAAAGACAAGGGAAAAGATTGAAGGACAAACAGTTTTTCAACAACGTTGACACTTACAGAAGCTTCTGCTTCTCCAGGCCCCCTACACAGTCCTAAAGATATACATTTTAAACTAACAGTATCTTGTTGCAGATGAAGTGAGGCCTATCTTAAAACATGGTGCATCTTTTGCATTGCTGTTGTCTCAGAAAAGTGTCGCAAGACACTAAAATTTTAAATGATTGCTTCAGGATGCCAATAAGATGTGTCCTATCCAGAGGTTTGTTTGAGGTGAGGCCTACTCAGGGTTGCAGATGAAATTTAGAGTTGTTGAAGAGTACAGAGAAGATAATACATTTGCAGGCCTACCAATGAAGTGAGTCATGTCCACTGCACTCTTGAACAAAGGCCAAACCTCCTCTGTTTCCCTGGACAGACCTAAACTTGATCTGCACAATGTGATTCGTAATGATAGGAAACACAGGTGATGTAATTGAAATACGTGCAATTTCTTTTGCTCATTTCACAATCACATCACTTGTGTTTCCTTTGCTTAGGTATCTCATTGTGCAGATGTAGTCCAGCATATGAAAGAGTACGCAGAAGTGCAGCACTGCATGCAACAACTTTGACACTTACAGAAGCCTCACCTTCTCCATGCCTCCTACACAGTTCTACATATACATCATAAATGCAAACAGTACAGAATTAATTATACATGTTAAATGGTTTATTTTTGCTGTTCTCAGAATGTATCAAAATTCACTAAAAACAGTGATTTGAAGGTATTCATCATATAACAGCGGGGAAAAAAAACACAATCAAAATGATTGTGTTTAAAAAACCCATACAACATAACAAATCAGAATTCAGAACTCCTTAAAGTTAACTTACTTTCCATGACGTCAAAGGATGTCCTATGAACAGCTTACACTCTGTTGTGCTGTTATTACTTTCAGCCCGCCACTTTCTGAAAGAAAACCTCCATCGTTTTTAAAAACATGTTACATGCAATAAATGACTTCTTGCTCTCTACCACAAGTTTCCACAAGGCCAAATCTTGTCAGAGCCATTTATAACTCTTGGATTTCTTGTAAGCCAATCCCGTCATTTGGCATTTCTGCAACTTTCAGAATTAAAATGTTGAAGATCATTTTCACAATCCTTGAATAGTAATATCTTCCCCTTCTTGCTCAGTCATGTTCTACATTTCCTATGACACTGATACTGCTTACTATGAAGCAGACTTACACTACCTCTATGACTACTACAATTATTTAATTCTCTACATCACTTTTAATCACAAAGCAATGTAAAACAGTAGACAGCATTGCAGACTTACATTCCCTCTACTCTATGTTTTGATTGGCTGCCTCAATTAGCTTATAAAAAGAAATAGTTTTTCTGAACTCATTCAAAGTGCACTTATTTCTCCATGACGTCCAGTCTTATGGTTAGAAGTTATGTCTCTGAACTACACTTATCCTCAAGGCCAAATCGTGTAGGAGCCATTAGAACTTCTTGAAATTCCACAGAGCACATCCCGAGATTCTTTCCCTAAAATTTTGGTTTTAAAAACACCAGGTAAGAGTTTTTAAGGTCATACGGCAATTTTTTTTTGAAAATTAAAACAGAATCATTGCAGAATGACCAGCAATTTCTAGACTTTAAATAAGCTGTGTAATGTCCTGATGTTATTGAAGGACCGTCATGATATATAATTGCTGCAGTTACAAAAGTCCTTCCTGATATTGACAACTGCGAAGCCACAAAATTTTTAATTAAAGTTGTCAATTTTGTTCCATCAGGCCTACATCGTTGGAACATTAAAATGACATACTGGCCATATGTTCATATAAATAATGTGGACATCATTTCAGATTTACATTGGCTACACTCCATGTTGTGATCAGCTGCTTTTACTAGCTTATTAAAGGAGACTGATTTACTGTCTGGCAAAATTAAATATATAAATCTTTCTGAGTCTACACTAGTAGTACTTGATACCATACAGTTCTCGCAGTCATGCTGCCATTGATAAGAAAGCCCAAACAGCTGATCTACATCTACACCTTCAGCATGCAATACATCAAGGATATACATTAAAAACTCCTGACAATCTTGCTGAATATTTTGAGAGAATTGTGTTTGGCCTGAACATCTGTCTAACAGATTTCGAATTTCAGACACACTTTCTATGTTTGTTCTATCAGTGCTACATTTTTCTAAGACAGAATTTAACAAACTGCAAAATCTTTGATCAGAATTGACCACAATCTCTTCTTTTACATTTTCTAGAGAAAACAAAACATTAACCACTACATTAGCATAGCAGTTGACACCAGAACTGTTTTCAAATTGAAAACCAACAACATCTTCAACAGAATCCTTTTTGTTTCTGCTTATAATTTCAGGTTCATCGACTTTTCGTCTTTTTGCTACAACCTCCCTAGTATTGGTCACATTTCTTCGTTTCCGGCCTACCACACGTTTCTCAAACAAAGGATATTGAGGCAAATGTGGCGCATACTCTCTTCTTAACCTATTGTATTCCTTAACACAATCTAGATCCGCACAAATGTTTGTGACATCACACTCAATCAAGTACAATCCCGATAAAGTTCTAACTCGTGACAATGCCACATATGCCATACCCTCCTTGAACACAGAACTGCCAATATTCACCAATGCACTGTCTACACTTAAACCTTGCGATTTATGGATTGTCACCGCATATGCCAAGCAAACAGGAAACTGCTTACGGCGAACATATAAGTCTTTTACAAGCAAAAATCTAGCAGAACAACGACCAATTAGCTGTACTTCCTCAATGCCATCAAATTTAATTTTTAAAAATTCAATTCCATCTCTATTTCTGTATTTTACAAAATCAACAACATTACCCATTGATCCATTTACCAGACCTCTTTCAACATGTAAATTCCTTCTTAAAATTATACGGCAGTTCAAGCACACATTCAGAGTCTTTTCAAAACCTGCAGTTTTAGATATACTCTTCTCTAATGAATCCAATTTTGTTTTCAGATTCTCAGACAAAATAATTGTTGATCCCATATGCTCTACTCTGTCAATAGCTTCCAGTTTCACAATCTCTTGCTTTTCTAAATGCAACATTTTGTTGTTGAATTTGGCACATTCTGCAAGAGTTGGCATCAAATATATTCCAGATTTCTTCTCAGTAATTTTCTGAAAAATATTCTCAGGCACAACATCTTGTTCTGGATATAAATTTGACAGTAATCGTGCATGTAAAGCTTCTTTCCCATGCTCGGTCACTTTTCCAATTCTAACATCTTGTAGAATAGTCTTGTAAACTTCATCCTTCGCCTGACGCATATTTTCATGCAGTTCAGCATAATTGAAGTTTAACCATATATTGACGTTGCCAATGCTGCCTAGGCACTTCCTGGTATCTTCATGCGTGAGCATTTTGAACACAGGTTGCCCTTTCACTGGTGTCAGCTGCAGAAGATCTCCGAAAACAATGATGTGTTTGCCACCAAATAACACATCATACTCTGTTTTGAGAACTTCTTGCATTCTCAAATGCACAAAGGCAAGCATGACATTGGAAACCATGCTTACTTCGTCAATGATAAGAAGTTTCATTTTCCTCAAGATTCTTGAAACTTCAAAACAAGCATCTCCAGATAGCTTGTGATATTGTAATTTGTTGTCATGCTCCACTGGCAGCATCAGTAAACGATGTAAAGTAATCCCTTTAATGTTATGTGCTGCCAGTCCAGTTGGAGCGGTGACAACACAAGACAGCGATGACTCTGTCCTTTCCTGCAAATAGCATGAAATTGCTTTAATGAGGAAACTTTTTCCAGTTCCCGCTTCTCCACTCACGTACAGTCGGACAGGCTTCAACGACGTACATGAGCACTCTTTCTTGTCATGACTTAATCCATGATCAATTTGCATGGTAACTTCGTCATATATTTTCCTCTGCTCAACGTTGAGTTGTCTTTCCAACTCTTCTAAGTTAACCGCATCCTCCTGAGCATGTGCCATGGCTCTTTCCACTTCATTCATAGCAGTGGCAGCTTCATTTTCGATAACAGGTCCTCCTAGTGGATCCTGACTCAATGAAGCAGAACTCTGACTGTCCTGAGAACTGTCTCTGGCAATCTCGGCTGCAATCATTGCTTCCTGCTCAATTTCCGCATTCGACATTTGTACATATTTGGGAAAAGCAGGACATTCTATGGTCTCCTTGGCGGCATTGAAAGAGTCTTCGTAACAGAGAAAATCTCCAAGCAGTTCCTCTTCTGCACGCCAAGGCTTGAAAAGTTGCAAAAGTGCTAAATAGAAAAACTCCTTTTTTTCAGGAGATTTGCCACTCAATTTTCGATGGTTTACCAAGTGGCATTTTCTTTGCTTGACCAGACATCCCTCACTTCCTATTACAGCATACACTCCTTTCTCAGTATCTTCTTTGATGTTCCTCTTGAATATGTAATTTTGAAGAACCTCATACAGACAAACATTCTCGAGGTGAATGCTTCGATTTGGATAATATGTATCCAACATGTTGGTCTTCAAAATGTCGGTACTGTTTGGCTCCTTTTCCGCCAAATACTCAATTTCCCGCACAGGTTTGAGAACTCGATTACGCGTTGCAGCAAGACCAAGACTCGCCCAAATGATACTCCTGGACTTGGCATAGAGACTTGCTGAAGACAACCGGTCAGAACATTCGTACGCTCCGATTTCTCGATGCGACAACATCTTCAGACTGAAACTGTACAACTTCTTGCTGAGGCTCTTTTCATGGGAAATGTCCTCCCACATATCCTTCAATTCTGTCTTCTCTTTTTTGGTGATGTAAGACGTCACATACCGAGCCACAGCCATACAGTTATCAGCCACAAACTGTATATCCATGTTAGCATTCCACATGGACAAAATCACCGGGTTGTAGTCGTTGATGTACTTGGACTCTTCGTTCCTCTTCAAATTGTATGTGTTTTTAGGTGATTTCTTCATCACATTATGTCGCAGCGAAGACATCAAACTGTTTACTCTTCCTTTAGAAATCACCGGTCGTGGAAAGCCGAAACGACATTTGGTGTAGAACTTGTCCTTGTTTCGGAATTTACGACGACAGTACTTTCCACATCGATGGCTTTGGAAACGCAGAACTTTTTCTCTTAGGCTTTTCTTCTCCTTTGCGTTTGGAACAGCACACGTAGAATACTGTTGTATAAAACTCATCACTGAGTCTTCTGGATCCGTTCCAAATTTAGGTGCATCCTTGATCCACAGCAACATATGTATATGAGGAGCACCTCTTGCTTGGTACTCCTTTCTCCAGAAGAAATCCAACACCTCTCCAAGAGGTGGATTCTTCTTATTCATGATGAAAGACATCATAGCTTCAAATCTATGATTGAAGTACCTACATACATTGACTGGATCCAAAGAGCACAGTTCTCCGGGTGTCTTGAATTCGATGTTTTCTACGTTAGCATTTGCCTCTCGTAGAAATTCAAGTAAGCCTTCCCAGCCATACTCGGCACAGCTCAGAGTGAGGAACCATGTGGGAGTACCTAAGTTCCTCAGCATACATTTTAAATCACCATGACGACGGTACCAGTACTCATTAGTACCACGCTGACACGCCATGAGATTAATCAGGTGAGAATCCAAAATACTGTCTTGGACATTGACTTTATCCATAAAGTCACTTGCCGAGATGTTTTGCATGTGTATACCACTTTTCAAGATGTGGTTCACTGCATATGACAGTCCAGACAGATCGCTTTCAAACAGGAGATGAAACAAATAAGGAATGCATTGTCGAAACCTAGCATCTCCTGCATACAATCGCAAAGTCCGGTATTCAGAAGCAGGAATTTGATGAGGTCGCTCATCATATCTTCCTCCCTGACCTGTTGGAAAAAGCTGTGGGAAACACCGAGCTTCCAAACTTTCCTCCCAAACACTAATGGGACTCCCTTTGGCTTGTTTCATTTGAAACAACTCAATAGCATTCCCCATGACTTCCTTGGAATGCAAAGGATGAACACTATAATGTTCATATATTTCTTCACTAGTAGAAGTTTCTACTTTCTCAATTTGACCAGCACACAAATCGCTATCCTCTTCCTCACTTACTTCTTCTTCTGCAACATATACATTCTTATAGTATTTATTATTTTTTTTCAAATACAATGTTGCCTTTTTAACTTTCCTAACATCTACTAAATCTTGCCATATTTTCTTATTCTTTGTCGGAACCCCATTAACTAAGATAACCAGAGGTTCCTCGTCCACTTTTTCTACTCCAATTGTGTTAATGTTTTTCTTCAAATCTAGAGGCAAATAACCAACTCTTCCCTTTAATCCTCTCTGTAAATCTGATGGAGGCAATTTCCCTGTCTTTGGCTCCATTCTTACAATAGCCTGAAAGGGATGGATACTTTGAATCAAAATAGATTCATAAGTATTTAAATCCTTCAATTCAGAAGGAATCTCAACCAATTCCAGATTATTATGAACTGCTCTAGCAGGCATCTGGTTTTGATTTAATTTGCAACAACAATAAGTACACACACGTTGATCCAATCCCAAATCAAAACAATTTTCTACCATCAAGTATGTTGCGAAATCCTTCCATTCACTATTATTTTCCCTTTCACTTTTTGCATATAAATCCACTAACTTAGTCTGATTCTTATAATAAGTGCGTCGACAACACACACAAGTGAAATTTGGCCTCTCACTTGATTTGACCTGAAACGTGGCAATTTCCCTCTGGAAATTATCTGTACTGGAAACCTGTACACTATCTTCCACATCACCCGCTTCTTCTTGGTCAATTTCAACATTCTCCTCTTTATTTCCAAAGTAACAAAACTCAATTTCTTCACATATATTCTTCACATCTATTTCAGAACCATGCAAAAGAGCAGCACATAATTTTTTAAGCATAATTGCTGGACTCTTAGCATAATACAACATTCTAACAAATTTCCTCACTTTATTATGATGCACTGCTAGCATCCTGAAATGATGAAAAACACTCTGGCATACTCTCCTGGAAAGACAAGCCAGTGAATGACCATGCAAACCTGTCACTTCTCTCACTCTGCAAGGATCTAATTCTTGCAACAACCTTATTTTCTGCTTCAAACTTTTCTTATTAAATGACCGTACAAAATCACAAAGCAAATTGATGGAATCCTGTCGCACACTGCAAATACTACTACACTTCCAGGTGTACACAGGACCCTTAGCACGTCTTCCTAAAACCTCATTACCTAACACCTCTTCTGCCTCTGTTGTCACAAGTTTTTCTTTTTCAACTGGACAACCATCTTTCACTTCATAAGCACGACCACTGGTGTCAACTGCATGCACCAAATCATTATCCTGGAAATAACTCTCCTCATTAAAAAATGCCTCACAGCTTGAACTATGCATCCATTCTCCAGAAAAAACTTCACAAAACTTACTACGATTAACTATTCTCTTCCATCTACTATTTCTTTTGAAATCATAAATTGCCTTGTTTAGCTTCCTAATTCTATTGATTATCAAAATAAATAACTTACGTTTAATTTCAAATGCCTAATCAATAACTTTCTCAACTTTTTTTTTCTCTTATAAAAAACCACTTTCTGTTGACCTTTCTTAATATTTTTTAACAAATTGCCAATTATCCTGTTGCGGAACATTCGTTTACGAATGTCCCTAAACTGTTGTTTCCTTCTACTATCATGCACAGAGTTATCTCTTGCTCTAGCAGTAACATTTTTGATTGGCCTTTCCTTTCGATTTGAATTGCTTTTCTTTTTCTGGACTGAAACATTTTCTGTAGTAATATTTTTTTTACTACAAATATTTCTTATGAATGTTTTTGTACTCTTACCCGGTGCTTTCTTGTTGACTTGACAAATCTTTTTGTTAGAGGACTGCTGCTTTTTTTCAATCACCTGCTGTCTTTGACGTTTTGCAGCCTTTCTCAGTCTTTCTTTCGTTGGAATGGTGAAATGTTGAAATGATCTGCAGTTGAATCTGTGGTAAAATATATTTAAAAATGTTATTAACCACAATTACCCAACAGTACATCAATAACAGTAATCAAAAACTTAAAACACTACTTTACATTTTTACATATAAGATTTTTTAGTGCATGGCAATTTTAGAATACAGAAGTAGCAGAAAAGAAATGGAATTTATATTCATGTTACCTGTGCTATCTTATATGTGAATCTGATCTAATTTTATGAGTATATTTTAATATTTTATTGAAGACACTACACATAACCTGTTTTTGAAGGTGTCTTTATTTTTAAATTAAACGGTTTACATTTTTACTTTTTATTTATTATAAATTTTAAAAATAAATGTTTATAGTTCCATAGGATCAAGCAGGTCAGCTTCCCAACCTATGTCATATAATTCGGACAAATCTGCATCCTCATCACGTTCTTCTTCATCCTCAGGATTTAAATCATCCAAGGGATCAACATCCACTGATGTTTCAATTACAAGTTCAATGATGAGGTCAAAATCAACTGATTGTTGATTGTCGCTCATGTTGATGTTGTCTTTATCTTTAAAGAAAGATAACAACAATGAGATGTTGCAGAGTAAGAGACAAATCTCAGAGATTATAATAGTAAAATTGTTTAACAAGAGTAACATTTTGCAGCTATTATTTAGCCATGTCCAGCGATGCTGAGCAGGTGAAGCCTATGTCTAATTTTTTAGTGAACAGGACTCATCTCTTCTTAACCTTGACTTAAAATGTCCTTAAGACACATGAAAGTGTTTTTTGAAAGCCTTTGCGATTTTTTGGGGTCACTTTTAACATGGTTATGTGACTCAAACAGTCAAAATCTAAATTTACCATGCACAAGTGTGACCATATTTACAAGGAATGTGCCCCACGGAGAAAGGTCTTTTAATGTAATATGGGAAAAATGACATCAGAGACACTGAAATGCCTTATAAAGAAGCATACACCATTATATCCTTGTCATAAATTTACAAACCATTCCTTTTCCCCAAAAACGATTTTCAAATCATAATTTGAAAACACTGCACATGAGGAAATGACTTAAAATGTCCTTAAGACACATGAAAGTGTTTTTTGATTGCCTTTCCAGCATGGTTGGGTCACTTTTAACATGGCTATGTAACACAAACATTCAAAATCTAAATTTGCCATGCACAGGTGGGAGCATATTTACAAGCAATTTGCGCCACAGAGAAAGGTCTTACATTAAAATGGGAAAAATAACATCAGAGACAGTCAATTGCCTTATAAAGAAGCATACACCATTATGTCCTTGTCAGAAATATTATAACCATTCATTTTCCTCAAAAACGATTTTCAAGTCATAATTTGAAAAGACGCCACAACTCCTATGCAGAAAAACACCCTGTCAGTACTAATACTTCACATTTTCTCCAATTACATTTTCTCAAAGAAACAAAATCTATTTGTAAAACACTTGAGACAAAGCAACATTTGAAAAACACAACTTTCTTCATAATTTTCTCCTTAAAGCACACTATTCTCTATCTAAATTAAAGAAATATTTTCTCACCTTAGCAAATACTTTGAGTTTCAAAACAGTCTCAGAAACACACCAATTTGTCTTCAGCAGAGCAAAAGGTATGCACTCCAGAGTCTGCAGCTATCAAAAGCACCGAAATGCTGTAATTCTTCACACATATCTCTCATGTCACCCAATCAAAACTCTTCCCTCACTTTTTTTCAAATGAAAACCCTTCCCCCCTCTGCCATTTCATGCCTTTTCTGCATGGCAACCACCTCTTGGAAGACTTCTGGTGTTTGCAAGTTCACACAACAATGTTGCAATTGAACTCTGAACTCTCAGTGCACCTCATATCCAGTGCATTCTTTCATTTAATGATTTTTTCTTGACCACTCAAAATACATCTTTCAAACAACTCATCCATGCACCCTAACTTTCTGTTTTCAGCAATCAAAATCCACCAATCACTGTTACTGCTTCATTAACACAGAAACTCCACAGTTTTTTTCATTTTAAACTCTTATTTTTTCAACTGCCATTTCATTGCCACACTTCATCTGACTGCAGGAGAACCTTCTCTCACCATGTTTTCTGTCTGGATTGTTGGACATAGTTACATCTATTGGGCTCAGAGGTATGCTGAGAACAGGAATTTACCTAACCTCAATTTACAAGATGTGGAAATTAAGTGGTTTGGCCACAGAGGATTAAAATGTCACCAATTGATACCATTGGTGAAAACCTTTATGCATTTGCCAAAACCTGACCTGTTAATTGTGCACTGTGGAGGTAATGATTTGGGCACTTTGACTGGGGTAGGTCTGGAAATGCTTTTAAAGGACACCTTTGAGCAATTGATGGCACTTTTTCCTCAAACTGCCTTGGTATATTCAAATATATGCCAAAGACAGAAATGGAGGTGGTCAAACCAATTTTGTCCACAAATTGAGAAGTTGAGGAAGCATGTAAACAAATCTGTTTCAGCTTACATGAGAGACCATGAAATGGGCTCCCTGTACAACAATAACTTGCGTTACTACATGCAAGATATCTACAGAGGAGATGGAGTTCACTTCTCAGATGAGGGCAACAGAATTTTCATTCTGAATTTAAGACTGTGCATTGGTACCTACTTATAAGTACCTAAATGTACCATAAACCCAAAAGCTCTTCTCAGAGCTACCCTACATCTGATCACTCACAATTATTATTTTACTCTAACATTTTTCACTAATTTTCAACAAAGTACGCTCCCTGGGGCGCTTCCCGGTACGCGAACCGGGAGCTAACCTCGCGAAATTTTTTTAAAAAATGTTTTTTTTCCGCACATATAAGCCTCCTCAGCCACCCTCGGAAAACCTAGGGGGTCAAAATAAGTCTACCGTGCCCCCTTCTACCCATTCTGAACATTATTTGCCCTCCATCTTGTATCTTAATTCGACCGAAACACAAAATGGTGGACTCCCGTAACGCTTAAGGTTCGCGAACCGGGGCGCTCACCAGTTCGCGTACCGGGTCGCTCCCTGGGAAGCGCACCATCAAAAAAGGTGGGAAAGTAGTTTACAGAAAAGCGACTGGAGACAATTTCACCAAATATAGATTAGCTCATACTACATACCAATCCCTACCATTTTCACAAATTTGATTGGAATTCCATTTAGCAATTTAGCCTGTAGACCTCTCTAAATACCCTGAGGTAAATTACTTCTCAAAACACATCTGAAGTGTTGGAATTGACAACCAATTAAAATGTTACTTTCATTTTCTACTTTTTTTACCTGACATTTGATTGGTTATGTACCTGAATATATATAAAGAAAGAGAGAGAAACACAGCCATTTTGACTACTACTTCCTGAACTACATTGCAAGATCATTTTCACTCACAACTAAACTTGTTTTTAGAAGGTGAGATATTATTTTATAAATTTGAAAACATTTTCAGATAGTTATATACTATCCCTCTGTAAGAGTTAGACATTGAGAAAGGCTTCTTTATTATAATTATGGATTGATTTAGGTTTCTGTGGTATAATTATGAATTTACTTAGGCTTCTTCACAGGCACTTTTTAATAGTACTACTTCACGCCTGAAACCATACAGTGCCCATAGATTACTTCTCTGTTATAAACTCACAAGTACCTGTCTGAACTTAAACCCAACAGTGCCCTATCTCTACTGATATATTTATTTTTTATGCAAATTACAGCAATAAAATGGAAGGTGAGCAGAATGTTTCCTTCGAAATTGTTCTGGACAGCAACAATGAACAAGTTATGGAACCCATTGATGACTTAGAATTCATGGATGAGTCACGGGACTATGAATTACTTCAATGTGTAGAATCTGTCGATAATTTACTCCATTATGATGACGGTCAAATGTGGGAACTTATGTTCACTCAACAAGAGGACATATCGGACAGTCAAATGCTAGACGTTCTATTAAATTTTGAAAAACAATCCGAAAAATAAAATTGTATGTAATATTAAAAAATTGTTTGAGTCTTTAATCATTTTTATATGTAATTCATAAACTAGTTAAATGTTAGAAATGTTATTACATTTTGAAACACAATCACAATAATAAATAATTGCTTAAAAAATAAAAAAATTAAAAAATAATCAACAAAACCAACAATCAATTAACATACAGTATTTGAAAAGTCTATCATTCATTTTTCAATATAGTACGCTGCCCAGAACGTTTCCTGGTTCGCGAACCGGGCGCTACCCACGCAAAAAAACAACAAAAAAATTTTTTTTTTTTTTGCCCCGCGGGGCCCTTTTAAAGCCTCCACATTAAACCTAGGGGGTCAGGGAGGATATACTATGCCCCCTTATGGTCATTTCCCCCTTTGTTTTGGCCTCCTCTTGTCTCTCGATCCTACCGAGAGACAAGATGGCGGCCGCTCCGGACTGTTTAGAATGTTGACAGGCACCGGAGAGCCAATCAGCTTCGCTACGCGAAGTTTCGGTACGCGTAAAGTCCGCGAACCGGAGCGCTGCCCGGAGCGCGCTTACAGATATATATATTTTTTTAAACGTTAATTTCTCAAAATCCACTGAAGCACATATATTGAGACCTAGCAAAGGCACATCGGGCTACCAGTCCCTACAATTTTGCCAAGTTTCGTGCAAATCCATTCAGCCGTTCGGGCTAAAAGTGAGGCCAACCGCCCTATGGAAAACTCAATGTTAAAAACACGTTTTGGGACCCCCCTTTTTTCTCGGCCCTCCCTTGACGAACCCCCCCCAAATTTCCAGGGGCTGCTCAGAAACAAAATGTTCCATTTTCCTGAAAATTTCAGCCAATTCTGTCCTCAAACGCCAAAGTTATTCGACATAGAATTTTCAAAAATCCCATAGGGAAAAAATCCTAACTATATATACCTACTGGCGACCTCCAGTAGGTAATATATGTATATGTATATATCTATATATATATTCACTGAAAAAACCATAGGTTATAGACCATATATAGTTAGGAATTAGCATTTACAAAACCTTGAAAATTCACTGAAAAAACCATAGGTTATAGACCATATATAGTTAGGAATTAGCATTTAAAAAACCTTATTTTACTCACACAAAACCATTGAAATTCCATATATAGTTAGTTGCACTAACTATATATCGCGCACCCGCAATCCACTGCTGATCATGTCACATATTACATCATTCATGACATGGTCAGTGACATCACTGATGACATCACTGATGACATCTCAAATGACATCACTGATGACATCACTTATGACATCTCATTTGACATCATTCTTGTGCTAATACGATAAACCTCTTCAGACTCTAATATAACCTTAGATACACTCAGTGTATACAGACACTCACACACTGCCACTGATCCATGGAGTTACTCACACACCCAGTCAGTCATGCAAAGAAACAATCTCACCTCCATTTCTTCAACTATACAGTTAAACACACCTTACTTATTGAAACATATACTAACACATATTTACTCTCTTATACAATCCCTGATACAAGTTCACAATGATCGATACAACCACTCACTCATTCAGTGGCTCTCATGCACAGTTATTTATATATGCCAACTCTCACATGTACTGTGTTTTACATATGTACTTACTATGACATGTAGCATTGAGATATCCATTCACTCATCAATACACTCATGCACACAGTCAACTGCCCATGTAGCTGTTTCCACATGCACTCTTGAACTCATACACCTAGTGAATAAACTGCTCACACATCTATGCATAGAGTCACACACCTTCCAGCCACCCCCACACAAACTCAATCTCCCATAGAAATACTTGGGCAACCAATTAATAACACATATAGCCTCTCGTATAGCTAATGATCAACACATGCAGCAGTTTACAGAACAACAGACATAATGATGCACAAATTAAGACAGTTTAGTCACTAACCCATGCATTCAGTGAGACACATTTAATCACTCACTCATACAGTCAGTCACGCACCTACTAAATCCTTCATCCAGACACTTATACATCCACTCATTCTTCAATATGTAAGACATATTTTAACTTTACAGAAAGATACAGTCACTGGATGTTGTCATCAGTGATTTCATCAGTGATGTCATTTGAGATGTCATCAGTGATGTCATCAGTGATGTCACTGACCATGTCATGAATGATGTAATATGTGACATGATCAGCAGTGGATTGCGGGTGCGCGATATATAGTTAGTGCAACTAACTATATATGGAATTTCAATGGTTTTGTGTGAGTAAAATAAGGTTTTTTAAATGCTAATTCCTAACTATATATGGTCTATAACCTATGGTTTTTTCAGTGAATTTTCAAGGTTTTGTAAATGCTAATTCCTAACTATATATGGTCTATAACCTATGGTTTTTTCAGTGAATTTCAATGGTTTTTTAATAGCAAATATCATAAGCTGTCGAATGTCAAGTACGTGGTAAGTGAAAACATTTTCGTGTTTATGCACACTGATCTGCTTTGAATGGTGCCCCCCCCCCCTCATTTCTATTAGGAGTACTCTCTCTTTGCAGATAGTGAAAGGTAGTTAACGCAGGCCTTTGCCCCCGTTGTAATCCGTCGTGCCTGCTTCTCTCTCCATTTGATTGATTGTTATCCAAGTATTTACTGTTTTAGAATTAGTTCTCTTTGGTTCATTCTCTATTTACAAACAAACACAGAGTCGCAATACTCTGTTTAGTCTTTGCAGATAACGAAAAATCGTGTAAAAAAAAAGAAAAGGAATCGAGCAAAATCAGTAGGCCACTAATGGGATCTCTTTTTGACCTCGCTAAAATAGAAACATTAGGAACAACCCCTCATGACAAATACAAAACTAGTGAGATGAACTGAACTCCACACAATGATGGCTGCAAAACAGCTCGGCTCCGCCACCCACCCCGCCCAAAATAACGATAAAGAACGGCTGCCATGATTGGTTGCGGAATGACCACGACGGAGCTACGAAATGGTGCTGCTCTCATGCTAACCCCAGCTTCAGTCTGAAACATCCAGAAACACTGTAGACTACCAATTCGATCAGTTCCGGTAGCGCCCCAATGTAACCCGGTAGAGAAGAACTAGCCCTCCCCTCTTTGACTGATGGTTCTTGTTGCCTGTCCCTTCTGTTGTCATTTAACAGAACTATTTAGCCTGCTGAAAGGGGTTGTGTTCCGACCGCTGGTTGGTGGAGACATTTTGACTATATTCTGTACCTGCGTTGTCGCATAATGCGTCATATGACGCGCCGCGTTAGCGCATCCGGAAGTCATCCGGGGCGCGCAGCGCGTAACGTAAGCATAACAAGTCATGTGACTTGTTAATAAAACTTTTCATTGGTTCATTTTACTTTTCTTATTGTAATGATGAAAGGCTTGGTCATATGACCTAAAAATTACGCTTTTCATTACTTCCGAACATTATTTTTTCTTAAATATATGTTATAATGTTCCAGGCTAATGTACTTTCCCGGAAATTTTACAACTGTCCTGCAAGTAAAATATATTCTTTTTTCGAGAAAAAGAGCGTTTCTTCGTCCCATGACGGAGCCGTTGAGCAAAAGAGGGTCGACCTGCTGTCTTAGTCGCCGATACGCCTGAATATGAGATTCTTATCGATCACTTTATGTTGCAGGAATAGAAAACACAACAGCCCTTGACCATTTATCTTTACTGCGTTCCTTCGTATTATACCTTTTACCCTTTATGTAATTGGTCTGCTTTATTTCACTTGCCTTTTAATGATTCTAAAACAGTCACTATTATTAAAAACTTTACCAATGTATATACTACTACCATGTTTTCTTTTAAAAACCTTTATTGTGAAAATTTCATTATACAAATACGAGCCTATAACCACGTGGGCCTGCCACAGAGCAAACTGTAATCGTATATGATGAATAGACATTTACACTGTAGAGGAACGTAACGGGCGGGCCATTAGGTTGCAAGAACTAAGGTGTCTAACAGTTACGGAATCGGTGGACGTACATTTTATAATTAAAATACGACAGGGCCAGTTACAATAAAATTATCTAGATATACATTTGCGGGCAAGTACCATGGGTGACGTTAATTCGAACTTTCAACAGTACAGTAATCAATAACACATCAGAACTTAATATCAATAGGGATGTCGAAATATTCAATCAATTCTCGTCCCCGCCCGCCATGTGCTTCAAAACTGCATACGTATCTCGTGATTTCAAGGTTCTGCAACCAGTACACAACAAGGAGTTACGAGTCCCATTTATTCCGGCGCCATTTTGGGCGAGGACGGGCAGGTCCAGGATATAGTCAAAATGTCTCTACCAACCATCGACTATGATGATGTTCATATGCTGTATTTATTAGAGTAACACTCATCTGTCCACATGAAATTAATTTGCCACAATCTAAACATGTCATTTTAATCTTTCCAAAGTTCTTCTAAATATTTGGGACCGTTTCCCTTGCCTCTGAAGCTCTCAGTGCCACTTCTTTGATGAATGTACTAGCAGGTCAGGGGTTCTCCTCCAAATCTCTCTTTTATGCAGCACTATAATTAATTGGTGCCACCTCTCCATATGACGATGCATGGTATAGTTACCACAACTATATTTTTTTTCGGTTCCTCTGGAGAGTTCATCGTGGCAGATGAAGCGTGTAACGTACCGGGCATTTACCTTTTTTTGCATGTACAGGAAAGGAAAAAAAAATCGAGTGTCCGAGTTCTAAGGTGTCCCAGGGCCATTTTAGTGGACCAGGCCCAAATCCAAAGAACAGGCCGCCATTTTGAGAGTCCTCTTGCAGCCGCCTGTCGCTGTAGCATCAAGAGCAGCCGAAACTCAGCTGAATGGCAACTGAAACGGTAAAGGGGCGCCCCACTACAGCAGACGAGCCTCCACCTAGGAAGGCCCATTCACGCCGGCTCCCCCCCCCTTCGGGCACCCCATGCCGTTATTCGGAGCAGTATTGTAGGATGGCCACACCAGTGCGGCAACTTGCTAGACATCACCTCGGTGGTAACCGAATCTCAACGCCTTGTGGTGTCTTCTATTCAAAAAACATTGTTATGCTGCCTTCGACCTATTCGCCGCAAGTGCGCACACAACTCAACTGCATAGCTTGCTAGACACCACCTCGGTGCCATCCGGATCTTGGAATGTCAGCACCTTTTGGTGTCTTCTCTTCAGAAAATATTGTTGCGCTGCCTTTGGCCCCATTCGCACATCAGTCCGCTACTGACGCCATCTCACAGGCTAATGGGGCGCCTCACGCCGACTTTCAGCATTGTAGAATGACCACACCAGTACAGCAACTTGCTAGACATCACCTCGGTGCCATCCGGATCTCGGCGCCCCACTGCAGATGAAGTGCCTCTCAACTATGAAACCACCACGGTGACATCCGGATCTTGGCGCGTTGTGCTGCCTTCGGCCTATTCGCACATCGGTCCGCTACTGACGCCATCTCACAGGCTAATGGGGCGACCCACGCCGAGTTTCAGCATTGTAGGATGACCACACCAGTACAGCAACTTGCTAGACATCACCTCGGTGCCATCCGAATCTTGGCATCTCAACGCCTAGTGGTATCTTCCATACAAAAAATATTGTTACGCTGCCTTTGGCCCCATTCGCACATCAGTCCGCAACTTAGACATCACCTCGGTGCCATCCGGATCTTGGCATCTCAGCGCCTTGTGGTGTCAGTCAGAAAATATTGTTGCGCTGCCTTTGGCCCCATTCGCACATCGGTCCGCTACTGACGCCATCTCACAGGCCAACGGGGCGCCCCACGCCGACTTTCAACATTGTAGGATGGCCACAGAAGTGCGACAACTTACTAGACACCACCTCGGTGCCATCCGGATCTTGGCGCGTTGTGCTGCCTTCGGCCTATTCGCACATCGGTCCGCTACTGACGCCATCTCACAGGCCGACGGGGCGCCCCACGCCGACTTTCAGCATTGTTGGATGGCCACACCAGTGCGGCAACTTACTAGACACCACCTCGGTGCCATCCGGATCTTGGCGCGTTGTGCTGCCTTCGGCCTATTCGCACATCGGTCCGCTACTGACGCAAACTCACAGGCCAACGGGGCGCCCCACGCCGACTTTCAGCATTGTAGGATGGCCACACCAGTGCGGCAACTTACTAGACACCACCTCTGTGCCATCCGGATCTTGGCGCGTTGTGCTGCCTTCGGCCTATTCGCACATCGGTCCGCTACTGACGCAAACTCACAGGCCAACGGGGCGCCCCACGCCGACTTTCAGCATTGTAGGATGGCCACACCAGTGCTGCAACTTGCTGGACACCACCTCGGTGCCATCCGGATCTTGGCGCGTTGTATTGCCTTCGGCCTATTCGCACATCGGTCCGCTACTGACGCCGCCTCACGTGCCAACGTATTTTCTCCGCATTTTATACCCTATGCCGCATAACAGGTCATGTGACTTGTTTATAAAACTTTTCATTGGTTCATTTTACTTTTGGTTTCCTAATGATGGAAGGCTTGATCATGTGACCTAAAAACAACACTTTTCATTGGATGAAAACTTTTTTTTTTTTCCAAACGATGAAAGCCCCACCTTGTTTCTGGATGTTTCAGACTAAACTGGCGTCAGCATGAGAGCACCACCATCTCGTAGCTCCGTCGTGGTCATTCCGCGAGCAATCATGGCAGCCGCTCCCCACCAGAAGCCTGCAGGAGTCGGGGCCCCCAAAACTTTTGATGAATTCTCAAGGCGGAGGGGACGCTTTCGAGAATGGGGTCCAAGACCTAGCAGACAAGCGTCCGATTTCCAAGGTGTCCCAGGGCCATTTCAGTGGACCAGGCCCAAAAAGGAAAGAGCCTGCCGCCATTTTGAGAGTCCTGTGACAGCCGCCTATCGCTGCACCGCAAGAGTGGGCGCAACTCAGCTGAATTGCGGCTTTTGACACAGTGGACCAAAAACGGACGGAATGGCAACTGAAACGGTAAAGGGGCGCCCCACTACAACAGATGACACTCCACCTGGAGAGGCCCGTTCACGCCGCCTCCCCCGAGGCGCCCCACGCCGTTATTCGGAGCAGCATTGTAGGATACCAAAACCAGTGCGGCAACTTACTGGACATCACCTTGGTGCCATCGTTCTGCTGCCTTGGAACTATTCGCACAACAGTTTGCTACTGATGACCCACCCCCCGCGACGCCCCACGCCGTTATTTGCTGGGTGGCAACTTACTAGACATCACTTTCGTGTCATCTAGATTTCGGCGCGTTCTGCTGCCTTGGAACTATTCGCACAACAGTTTGCTACTGATGACCCACCCCCCGCGACGCCCCACGCCGGAAATCTGGACGTTGTGCTGCGTTGGGACTATTCGCACAGCCGACCGCTACTTCGTTGTTTTTCCCTAAAAAATTTTATATGTTATTACTATTTTTGTTTTCTTGTATATATTTATAAATTATTAAAGTTTTATAATCTTACTACTTTGTCGGAGTGGTATATATTTTTAATGTGACACATAATTGTAAAAACTTTGATGTACAAAGAGTCATCCCTGGAATCTTCCGCTTCACGCTCGGTCCCCTCCCCAATCACAATACAGGATGGTTTTCAGATAATAGCAACGCTTCTGCTGTGACGGATCTCATCGAGTGTGGGCCTTGATCTACTATAACTCCTTTGAAGAGGGGTGATTCTTTACAGCTGTGGCCATAAACTACATCTGCAGGGCTAGCTGATAGCCTAGGACCGGCCTGGACAATCGGACACAGAGGAAAAGGAGTGTCAGAGGGTGCGGTAGTGAATAGGGCGAAAGGGAGGTGTCGGGCGGGCACAGGGTGTGATTCTCAGGGAAGAGCAGCGCAGATGGGGGGAGGTTTATTACCCATGCATAAGACAGAGAGCGGGGGTGACCACTGCCTGGGTGAGATGCTTGCGAGGGTGGGGAGCCATGCTAAGGATCTACAGCGTGCACAGAGTGGGTCTGGTCAAGGCATCTAAAATGGCTGCCATGCACGACAAAAGTGTGGCATTTGAAAAAAGACAAGATGGCGCAGACAATGTTTTTCAACACTTCCTGATTTCCTTCGAATCGAACGTTAACAGACGTTGGGGCATATTACCAAAGTTAAGCGATATTTATCCCTAACGATGCATTGCAAAGATTTTTTTACCGTCAGAAATTATCGCAGATAAACCTTGCTATTATCAAGGTTTATCGCAAATACGATAAAAAACGACCGCAATGCATTAATATCGCTGAAAACTCAGCGATATTCATGCATTACCGAGCTAATGCTCTTAGCCATGTTATCCACCTCCCATTGGATAACATGGCTAAGAACTGCTCAGGGCAGCTGTTACTTTTTGGAGATATTCGCGCTTATCTCGAATATTTCCAAAAGTTGATAATAGGAGATAGCGATGTTAGCGACTGTTTCCAGTCGCTAACATCTTGGCATGCCCACTTTGCATGTCATTAGTGATAAATATCACTCACATGCAAAGTGGGGCCCAAGATGGTCGCTATCTCCTACTAGCCGTCGCTAACTGGTATTAGCAACAGCTAGGTAATACAGATATAATTTTATCTCCGCGAAGCGGAGCGCTGTTACAGATATATATCTTGTTTTTGAACGTTAATTTCTCAAAATGCACTGAAGCACATATATTGAGACCTAGCAAAGGCACATCGGGCTACCAGTCCCTAATATTTTACCAAGTTTCGTGCAAATCCATTCAGCCGTTCGATTATTATTATTATTTATTTTTTTTGCCCCGCGGGGCCCTTTTAAAACCTCCACATCAAACCTAGGGGGTCAGCGAGGATCTACTATGCCCCCTTATGGTCA
The DNA here is from genome assembly GCF_964261635.1 of Lissotriton helveticus. NCBI lineage: Eukaryota > Metazoa > Chordata > Amphibia > Caudata > Salamandridae > Lissotriton > Lissotriton helveticus. Next base: position 1,790,500,151 of record NC_136063.1, on the reverse strand, counting down.
TTTGCCCCTTCGCTTTGGCCTCCTCTTGTCTCTCGATCCTACCGAGAGACAAGATGGCGGCCGCTACGTACTGTTTGGAATGTTTACAGACACCGGAGAGCCAATCAGCTTCGCTTCGCAAAGCTCCGTAACGCGAAAAGTACGCGAAGCGGTGCGCTGTTACAGATATATATCTTTTTTTGAACGTTAATTTCTCAAAATCCACTGAAGCACATATATTGAGACCTAGCAAAGGCACATCGGGCTACCAGTCCCTACAATTTTGCCAAGTTTCGTGCAAATCCATTCAGCCGTTCGATTATTATTATTATTTATTTTTTTTGCCCCGCGGGGCCCTTTTAAAACCTCCACATCAAACCTAGGGGGTCAGCGAGGATCTACTATTCCCCCTTATGGTCATTTGCCCCTTCGCTTTGGCCTCCTCTTGTCTCTCGATCCTACCGAGAGACAAGATGGCGGCCGCTACGGACTGTTTGGAATGTTGACAGACGCCGGAGAACCAATCAGCTTCGCTTCACAAAGCTCCGTTGCGCGAAAAGTACGCGTCCTGGAGCGCTGCCCGGTCCGCTGTTACAGATATATATCTTTTTTTAAACGTTAATTTCTCAAAATCCACTGTAGCACATATATTGAGACCTACAAAAGGCACATCGGGCTACCAGTCCCTACAATTTTGCCAAGTTTCGTGCAAATCCATTCAGCCGTTCGGGCTAAAAGTGAGGCCAACCGCCCTATGGAAAACTCAATGTTAAAAACACGTTTTGGGACCCCCCTTTTTTCTCAACCCCCCCTGGACGAACCCCCCCCCAATTTTCAGGGGCTGCTCAGAAACAAAATGTGCCATTTTCCTGAAAATTTCAGCCAATTCCGTCCACAAACGCCAAAGTTATTAGACATAGAATTTTCAAAAATCCCATAGAGAAAAAATCCTAACTATATATACCTACTGGCGACCGCCAGTAGGTAATATATATACATATATATTTATACAAGTTGTGGCTAAGTGCTGTAGTTTTACACTGCAAATGTGTACTTGCTATGTGAATCTGTTTAACTAAGGGGCTGAGTCCCTATTTTCTGAACTAGCAAGAAAGATTTTAAATGTAATCACTGCGAGACCTACTTTGGCCTGTATTTCAGCAAACTGTTTTATCTCAAATGAAACGCATATAAGAAATGTACCGGAATCCAGACGCTTTTCTACTGCTTTGAATTATTACCAGAACCATTCCAGATTGTCTGTGCCCTATTCATCAAAGAGGCCACAGGTAATGAATGTATATGTAAGCACTATAATGGATTCTGAAGCGTGCAAGTCAGCATTTATTTTAAAGCTGAGGTGTTCCAATAAAAGTTAATATAACTGCATGGATAGATACTAGTTATCATGGCATAATGTGTAGTTTCTGCTCTCTCACAATGCAGGGGCTTGTCCATGTCATTTTCACTTGTGCTGCACTAGCCTCCTTTAGCAGGACATTTCTTTGACAGTTATATATTAAGGGGAATCAATGTCAGAATAATTTAATATTTTACAACTTAGCATGTGCTGCAAACTGAAAAAATACATAATAATGTTGTGAATCATCTTCATCAAGGTAGAAATATGTATGGGCACTTGGCATATAAATTCTGCTAGGAACGCATTCATTTTGCCTACTTATTTTATTCCTTTTCAAGTCTGACTACAGACAGCTTTAGCTGTCTATAAAGACATAATGTCACAACATCACACACTTCCCACCACACAACATATACACATAGAGACAATGTCAATTACTTTTGGTCGGCCCTCTTCACCTATTGGATCATTTAAATAAGTTGTCCTCGCTATAGTTCTTAGGAAAGAACCAGCAGTTTGGTGGATGTCTGCCTTTCTGTCGGAGGCCATGCAAGTATTGGGTTTTGGAGGGCTACTACAGTGTGTCCACAACACAACCCTTTTGTACTGCTCCGATCGGCTTGTATCCTTGGCCTACTGGTACTGGTTCCTTCTCCTCACGCACCATGATGATGAAGCCTGTGTCCGCGGCTGCCAGGATCCATACTTGTTACAATCATTCAAACATGGCTACAAGGCATGAGCATTGTGTGACTCGCGCAGTCTGCATTTCTGGAGCCTGTTGGCATCTCCTTCCAAAGAATACTTTCAAGTAATCACTTTTAGAATGCCATTGCTGGGACAATACTGCTTATCTGCAGACGAAGAAGCACTGAGCTGCAGGTGAGCTGTGTCACTTTGGGTATGATGTGAAGGAACATCGTTCATGCAATGTATTGTAGTGTAGTTCCAATATTCCCAATAGGCTCTGCGCATTGGAATAATATCTTCAATAGTATAGACGTAGGACTGAGGTTAACTAGGCCTTCTACTGACGATATTAGACTTAAGTTTTGTGTGCCAGCTAGCTCAGAGTTCACTAGAAACTTTCTCGAATAGGCGAGGAGGAGTTTAACCTCCCTGGATAGACAAGAAGGGATTTAGTTTCTGACAACCATAGAACATGACAACTTTGCTCTCCCTGATCAAGAGTATATATCTAGAGTCGTGTGAAAACAAAAGACAGCTATTTTACTCAGTCAATACGTGCATACTTAGTTTCACCAGATTGTAGAGAAAAGAAGAGACGGGCGTTTTCAATAAAAGGTGTTATTTATTGATCAGTCTCTTTTCTCATACAAGAGAAATGAATCGCTACAATTGTAATACTTATGGTTAAGTAAAATGTATACAGTAAAAGCAGGAGTATAAAATAATACTGTAAAAGCATTGATATGGTTTCTTAGCCATAAGTTACTTTAAAATGGATAAAAGATATACATACATATATACATTGACTAATCGTACTTAACTGGTGCTTCTAACTACGCCTACCCCGGTGTACCTGACCTGAGCCTAATACATGGGAGGGAGTAAGTAAGTAGCAGTTTAAGTTAAGTTTGTTTTGCCAAGAGTCTGACTCAAGAATTCTCTATAAGGGGTTAGTCAGTTCAGTACCTGGGATTTAGAAGGCAGGAGGGCTGGTATCTCTTTCTCAGGACTCGGTATCCCAGTTACCCGCGAGGGCAAGCTGGAAACGCTGGAGGCTGGATTCCTCGGCAAGAGGAAAGGCAGCGTTTTTCCTCAGCGCATCAAAAAAGGGAGGGGCAGCGTCCGTGGGCTCTCGCATCAGCTGGGCTCTCCGGCAAGTAGTCGCTGCTCCAAGCTCATCACCACCGTGTCTTTACTTAGGGCAGTGTCGGTATATTTATACCTGAGAGGTGCCGGGTTTGACGTAAGGATGGACATAAGACGTCAATTAAGAACTGGTCGTTCTTACATTCTTTACAGGAGTTCTCGAACGAAATCAAAACAATAGCAGCGGGGATTTCCCAGGTTTGCTGGAGGCTTGGTTTGTTTAGAGAACTCGGTGTGCTTTCTAGGGGGCTGGAGGAATAGTGCTTGCTTAATGTGACAGCATGCGCTATGACTAATTTATGAAACGGGTTTCTGTGCCGTTGTATGGATATTAGTGATTTATAACCGGACAAGGGTCAGAAATTGGAGTATCGATACAGGTCCCTAGATAAACACACTACACCCACTCCACGAATTCATGTCCATATTTACTAATCTAAGCAATAGTAAAACATAACTAATAGTGCATGTGTATACCGAACCACCCCAAAATACATTTTTTGCATTTGAAAAATGGCATATTCGAAATACACTAAAATGAGTATAGGTACTGTATGCATTCAAGCAGTGTAATCATTCAAAAAGGATGCACGTTTTATATCAGCATGAATGATTTGCGAAAATAACACATGGAATGGCTCTTAATACAGAAGAAAAAGTGCGAGACCACTCCATCACATATAAACACAACTACTTGTAAATATGCTAGAGGCTGAGGTAATGTATTGTCTCTAGAGTTCCTAAAAATAGAAGCTCTGTTCTCTAAGAATAGTTCTACTTTAAGCAGAAGATAAGTGCCAAAAAAGGTAAATATTTTGGATTTGGGAAAAAAACTAATCGTTTTCAGGGGAAGAAGGAAAAAATTGTCAGTAGCTTTTGTTTTTAAAGCCGAAGGCCAAATTCAGAGTTCAGGGAACGCTGTGTGCTCGATTGCTTAAAGTTATTCTTTCTGTTCCGGGGAAAACATCATGTCAGACAGATTTTCAAAAAAGCAGTTTACCGCTTCAGGTGAAAGTTCGACCAAGTTGGAAAATGTCGCTACCATGCAGTCGTTCGCATGTTCGCTTTCAGTGATGTTTCGATCAGCATTGCTTACTGAAGGTCGTACCTGTTTTACGCTGCTCTCATCTTGTACTTCACTACCCTTCAATCGTAGTGGTGAAGTCTCCACGAATGCCGTCATCAGGATAGGTAGCCGCTGGGGACAGCACAATGCATGAGCCTTTACTGGACCCAACAAAGTATCTGCATCCAATGGTACTTCTGATTGTAGTGTAAGACATGTGTCCAACACTCATTCCTTGCCGCATAGCATGCATCTCAATACAGGTAAGACACAATTCTGCCATATGGGTCTGAACGAAACAAACCAGGTCATATTCAGATCTCTTAGCCGGGCTAATCCAAGGACTTTAGTTATGCGGTCCCGATAGCGTATAGCTAGGATCGTTTCTTCCATTGTTGCTGTAGTCTTGTCTGTGACATGGCTTGCCATAACGAAGCAGGAGTAGCAAAAATAAGATGCCTGCTACGAGTCCCAACAGGAGTGGAAGTCCGCCAAAGACAGAATGGACGAAATTGGGAAATATACCCAGGACTGCTTTGAATGGGGTTAACAGTCCCGAAAAAACGGTCTTAAATACACTCGCGATACCATTTGTATCAGAAATATTTAAGATTTTGCTTAGCATTTCTGCGAAGTGTAGGGGGCAATTTGTTGATAACAATGCATGTATCTCTCCCGTTGTCCTTGCAACTTGGAGATCATACGTTTCTTTTGATGACGTCAAGTGAACTGGCGTCTGTAGGAGCACAGTCTTCATTCTGCTTAAAGTATCAATTCGAATAGAAGAGATATTCAAACTGGGCCAAATTTTTCCCTCCCTGTCTGGAGTGTCATTCGGAAACAATACTCGCTCACAGCAAGTGCCCATGGAACTTACGCTTACTAGATAAGGTTTTCCTGGCAGCAAGCCACAACATCTGTGATCTACAATTAGAATGTAACTCCCGTTAGAAAGTCTTCTAAAGAATGGTTCTATTTTCGTTGCAGGTGTGCCGAGCTGGTGACATGAAAGGTTATTTGAAGTCCCCTCACAGGCCCCATGTAAATTTATACCCTGACACAGAAGTATACCACTTAGTGATTTTTCACAATTGTTACCACTAAGAAATACACTCTGTCCTTTTTCACTATAACATGTGTGTGTATGAGGTAGGTTCCATGTTGACTTAATGTATCCTTTACCCAACCTTTCATACTGGCCTGCCTGCATATATTTCTGGCAGTATCGAAATTGGAAAGTCGTTATCGGAATAGTTATGATTCCATGTATTATCCATTCAATGACAGGTCGTTCTGACATTGTCAATGGTAATCTCTCAAGTTTTTCAATGCTCAGAATTGTATACTCTGCACCCTTTTGTGCCAAGCTGATTTGTGTATCAGTAAGGTTAAAGATACCGAATAATGACGTTGTGTTGATAAAACGCCAAGGCACGTAGCCTGAACGCAGATTTTGTAACGTCCAGCCAAGCTGTACAATAGAACGCAATTGTGACTGACCGTGTTGTAACATCAGTAAGTCTTGCTCTATTATATCGATTGCAGATGATACAATACTGTCCAGTGAATATTTTCTGGAAGACATTAACCCATTGTCCACAACAGAAAGTGATTTTTCCAAATTAACACAGTCAATTTCCCGTATTTTCTCTGCTGTTTCAATTTGAGTTACTTTCCAAGCTTCGTTGTAAGCTGCATATATAGAGGCCGCTATGAAACGTTTTTGACGCTGTTTGCGTGGTCCCTTAATGAAATCACGCAAGTCAGCACCTTCTTTAACTCTTTACTCTTTAAGTAAAGTCAAGTGTTGCTTAATTTCTGCCAGTGTGATGTTCGTAGCCATTCAAGGCAGAGTTTTCCTACACTGTATGTAGTTACAATCCCTGGATGTTGTCGCTGGGAGTATCTAGGGTCTGGCCTGGTTAATGTGAACCCCTGTATTTTGTTCAGGAATCTATCTTGACAGTTATTTGTGTCTGTGGGCCAGATCAACCATTTTTTCCAATCAGGATGTGTTCTGTTTTGGTTTAGAATATGGGATACGTCTATCTCAACATCTGTAGTGCTATTACTGTCAGGTGTTGGCTTTGGAATAGACGGTTTGTTCAAGTCTTTAATTTTGGCTAGGCCAAGACAGGTAGTCTGTTGAATTGTGTCATTCAAGAATATAATTTGTTCTGGGATCATGCAGGCTCTAAATAATGATTCTGTACCTTGCACTTGCCAATCTTTTGTACCCCAGATTGTTTTCGTTTCAATATTATTGTTCCAGAAATCAAAACCGAATGTATTCATTTTGTCAAAAAATGATTCTGAATAGATTAATTTTGTATTTGTAAGCATGGTTTTCATTCCTGTCTTATTTAACAGTTTGAAATAAAACGTTTCTGCATTACTTGTGTTAAACCCTGAGAAATATGAACATTTTTCATAAAATGTTTTCGAACTGCCTTTTGGTGGAGTTGCACAATGTTCCCATTGGTTATAATTAAAAACATTTCTAGGTTGAGCAGATTTATGCAGATAATGGTTACCATAGTGGTTGTAACAGTACATCTGGTCATAATTAGATGAACCCTGTAAATAATCATGTTCTGTAAATTTAGCTGACATCACTAGATCTGACATCATATCATTAATACTTTCAAAGTCCCAATCATCACCGAATGTGCTTGGTTTAACAAAGTCACTTAATGAAATCTTGAATTGATGAGGATACTTCAGGAGCTCAACAGGGCCATAGATTTCGTAATCAGTTTTGTCCCATGCTACCCCACCGGGTATAGGATTGGCTGTGAAGTTTACTGAAGAAAGTTCTCTTTTCTCGATGTGTGAAGACTTGTGTGGTTTTAGGACCAAGTTGATATTCTGACTTGCTGTGTCCATTGTAACAGATTTTCCCTCCATGAAATGTCCCAAGTATAGTACCAGGATGAGCCAAAGTATGAGGACAAAAACACCTTGTGCCACCCAAAATTCAATCCATGGAGAAATCAGATAGGTTTCTTGTAGCTGATGAAAGAGTTCTTTTGCTTTGTCTTTAAAAGTCTTTGATGTTGTCGGCTGTTCCTCAGGTTCGCTCGGATCCTCAGAAAAGTCATTGAAGTTGATGAGATAGCCTGATGCTGTTCTGTCAATTGTTTCAATTGCTTCTGGATTCCTTTTTGTTTTTGGAATTTGCTTTGTTTCATTAGCATAGTCTGTGGTTACATCATTGTAGACTGGTGTTTCTTGATGTAAGATTTGGATTTGGGTTTCAAGAGGTTTAAGTTCCATGGCTTTGTTGCATAGTCCTTGTTGATTCACTGTAGGTTTATCAAATGTGATTAGTCTCTCAGTTAGAACCTCTGTGTTTGTAGCAAACTTTGGTGTTCTGCTATTTCTTGGGAGTCCACTTGGCCTACTACTTATTATCGGCCACATGATTGTGGTTTAACAAGGTCGATGGATACAACTCGGTTCTCCTTTTTACCAGCAAGGGGCGGTAATACAACTGATCTTGTCCCGTTGATAGCCAAGACAGGTACTGCTTTTCTGTATGAAGGCCCAAATTCCTTCTTTACCGCGATCTTCTCTCTGACCAGATCCCCGATTTTTGGAATCCAGACAGGCCTTGCTGGGACAGGTGGTTTCTTTTCAGTGGTTGTTGGCTGTTGTTTAAACTTTATGTTGCTCAGGTCTTTTCTTGTTTCATTTAAGTCCTGAGAAATAGCCAAACGATCTTTGATATCAAAGCATTTTTCTTTAACCACTGAAGTGTGACTATCGAGGTCCTGGATTAACATTCTAGTCCCAAACAATAGTTCGTACGGACTGAGACCTCTCAGAGAATTTCTTGGCAGATTATTAAGACTACGTTGGACACTTATTAAATGTTTGACCCACCCAGCTCCCGAACCTAATACCTTTGCCGTTATAGATTGCTTTATGTCACGTTTTTTTCTTTCCACAATTCCGTTTCCCTCAGGATGAAAAGGACAAGAGTACCGCAATGCAATGCCCATGCTGGTCATGGCCTCCTTATAAGCTCGAGAGCTAAAAGCAGGACCCTGGTCAGAATGTAGCATGCCAATTGCGTATGTGCCAATAAAGACTCGCAAATCTTTTATAACAGTTCTGGCGTCAGCCGAGCGCTGGGGCCCCATCCAAATAAATCTCGTGCATGAATCCACTGCGACCATGATATATTTATAGTTGCCATCCCTTTGTAAGGGACCGCAGTGGTCCAGGTAAACACATGCTAATGGTTTATCTGAGATTAGAAGGGGCGTCTGTGCTGGTCGTTTCACAGTTAATACCTTCATCCTTTGGCATATTTCGCATTCTAGAACATAGTTCCTAGTTTGTCTTCTCATGTGTGGCCACCAGTATCTCTGTTTTAATAGCGATACTGTGGCTGAAACACCAGCGTGTACAGAAGCGAGCCCTTCGTGTGCCGCTATAATGAGTCCTAATCTATATTCCATGTTTGGAATTGCCCTATCCCCCACTCCAGGGATTCGAGCAAATGGAACATTATTCGCATCAGTTATGTATGAGTACTTTACTGGAAAGCCTTTCAGGAGTGTTTCTATCGCATCTTTTACTGTAGCGCTGACAGCTTGTAATATTTCGCTGTCTATTTTGTTTTTGACCGGGTGACAGCGGCTACGGAAGCCGTTTGGACAGCTGCCTTCGCTGCTTCATCAGCCAATGAATTCCCTGCAACGTGAACGCCATCACGTTGATGACTCAGTGTATGTATCACGTGAGTCTTTTGTAGTTCCTTTTGTAAAAGAACTACTTGTTCCCAAAGCGTTTTGTGCTTGATTGTGCCACCTTTTGCGTCTTTGAAACCATTCTGAACCTAGATCTGCAAGTATTAATTGTAAGACTGCACGCCATAATATGAATAGCACACTATGAGTGTGGGGAATTCACGATCGGTATTTTCAAGTGCCATCTTAAATGCTAGTAGTTCTGCTCGCTGAGCTGTACAATCTCCTAGAGATTGCGTTTTAGTGACCAGTGGTCTAAATTTTCCTTCGTGCCAACGACCTTTGACAATCGCGCACGCAGCACTGTAAGCTTGTTTACCCCCAACTGTGGGCTGTGCTGATCCGTCCGTATATATTATACAGCCGTAATGTTCTAGAGGCAGGATTTCGGTCGGCAGACAACATTCAAATTCATATTGGAGAAATTCTGGTGTTTTTAAATTAGGATCAAATTCATATACCACGTCTGTTGCAGCAAGAGAATTAACCCACTGTATCCATCTCGGATGTAATGCTTTAGCATTTGGAATGCTTGCCTTTGTTACCGCCTCTAGGGCTGGTATTGGTGTAACAATGATTATTCGTTTACCTTGTGCTAGGGATCTTTCTTTCGCTACAGCAGTCTGTACCGCGGTTAGAATTTTTTCCATTGGGCTAAATTTTATTTCAGCTTTTGTGTACAAATGTGATTTGTTTGCTATTGGTACCGTTTCTCCCTCATTAGAGGTTAGGTATGTGAATCCGCATCTTTCTGGGATGACTCGGATTACAAGGTTGCGTGTGTTATCGCGTGTTTGCAATTTTGTTTTAGCTAACATGTCTGTTTGCAATGATCTCAAAATCTCTGTGTGTTTTTGAGTCCAATTGATTCCTTTAAAATCTGGTTTTATTAGGTCATAGAAAGGTTTAACTCTCTCTGCATAATTTAGAATGTAAGTTCTTCCGAAATTCAGGAAACCTAGAATTGATTGTAAGTTTTTCAGCGTTCTTGGTGCTTGGATTACAGCGCATTTCTCTAAGAAATTGTCAGCCAGGCTTTTGCCTTACCTTGATAATTCATATCCTAAAAACAGGAGAGTCAGATGGGCAATTCTTGACTTCTTGAAGTTGAATTTGTAACCCTCTGCTGCGAACCCAAGTATTATGGTGTTCACTCTTTTCAAGTGAGTATCCAAGTCATCATCTGTTACATAGATGTCATCGACATAAGATAATGCCTCATCATCATACATTTGTAGTAACTCTGTTACTCTCGCTGAGAATAATCCTGGGCTGTTCTTGAACCCCTGTGGCAAACGACAGAAATTTTTCTGCGAGCCATTTATTGAGAAAGCGGTCAAATATCTGCTTTCAGGTGCTATATTTTGACAAAAGAATCCATTAGAGATGTCTAATGTTGTTTTGTATTTTTTGCGCACTATTTATTTATTTATTTATCGATTTGTTGAGCGCGGTTGCTGCCCGGGGGCGTCCAAGCGCTGAGTTTAAACAGAGACGTGACGGAGCAGGGATGCAAGAACTAGAGGGGTTTGGCGAATAGTACTGTTTTCAACTTCTTACGGAATGAGAGCAGGTCGGGTGTGGATCGAAGAGCGAGGGGGAGGGCATTCCAAAGCTTGGCGGCGTTCAGCGAGAACAGCCTACCCCCAGACCTAGCTCTCTTCACTCTCGGAACAACTGCCAGAAAGGCACCCGTAGACCGGAGGTTCCTGTTAGGGTGGTAGGGGGTGACAAGGCTGTTGTTAATTGCTGATCCGGTCTTCCAAAAGGCCCGATGCGTGATGCACAGTGCCTTGAATGCCACTCTTTGCCTCACTGGCAACCAGTGTAGGCTTTTCAGGCCATGTCTGGCAGATTGGAATCGTGGAATCTGGAGTATGGTACGTGCTGCGCAGTTTTGTACCACCTGCAGCTTCCGGAGGGTCATCTCAGGAGCCCCTAGGTAGAGAGCATTGTTTGAGTGCAGACGGGACTGGATGAGGCCTTGTACCGCCACCTTCTTGGCATCTAGGGGCAAAAGTGGAAGGACCTTCCTCAACGTTCTCAGTAGGCCAAAACAGGTGGCAGACAGCCTAGTGGCCTGAGTGGAGAAAGAGAGCTTATTGTCTAGCCATACTCCCAGGCTCTTAACACTATCCTTGGGAGTAGGGGGTACACCAAGACCACCGGGCCACAAGGAGGTAAAGGATACTGGTGAAGCTGGACCTAGGAGCATGAGCTCTGTTTTTCCTCCATTCAGTTTGAGGGAGGAGTTGGTCATCCACTCCCTCACGTTCTCCAAACATTTCAGCAGGCCGGCCGAGGATTGCCTGTTGTTCTCTTGGGCCAATGAAACCACTAGCTGGGTATCATCGGCGTACGACACGATCTTAATGCCGTACGGTTCGACTACCCCAGCCAGAGGTTTCATGTATACATTGAATAATACAGGGCTCAAAGACGAGCCCTGCGGTACTCCACAGCTGAGTGGCCTGCTGGCAGATGTTGTGTCGCCATCAAAGATCTGAAAAGATCTATCAGCAAGGAAGGAACTGAACCACCTTAGTGCATCACCCGAGATTCCGATGTTCTGGAGCCGGTTCAGCAGAGTGGCATGGCTGACCGTATCGAAGGCAGCACTTAGATCAAGGAGGATCACTGCCACTGATCCTCCCTGATCCAGTATCCTTCGAGATTCTTCGGTGACTGCTTACAAGGCAGTTTCAGTCCCATGTTTAGGTCTGAAGCCTGTTTGGGACGTGTGTAGTAGGGAGTGATTCTCCAGGAACTGGACCAACAGGGCATTTATGTATTTCTCCAGCACCTTGCCAGCCCACGGGAGGAGTGAGATGGGGCGGTAGTTGGAGTGGTCATCTGGGTTTAGGTTAGGTTTTTTTAAGAGCGCCCGTACCATGGCTTGCTTCCAAGCAATGGGGACTGTACATGTGGATAAGGACAGATTTAGCAGTTCCAGGATTACAGGGAGGGTGACTTCACCTGCCTGCATCAAGATTTCTGGAGGGGCTGGGTCGCGAGGGGAGCCCGACTTTACTTGACGTGCCACTTTGTCCAAAGTGTCAAGGTCCAGGAGGGGGAAATGATCAAGCGTAGGCTCAAGAGTCGGCTGGCCTGGGGGGGGGAAGTTTTCCGGATGGAGTGAGTCGGACGCCTCATGATTTGAGGCCGTGGCTGGAAAGGTGGAGTATATGTTTAGTACCTTATTGTGGAAGAATTCCGCCAGTTCGTTGCATTGCTCTTGGGTCTTGATCAGAGGGGGAACAGTGATGGCGCGGGTACATTGTTTTATTATATTAAAAATTTCCTTGGGCTTAGATTTGGCTTCCAAGATTTTGTAGGAGTAGTAGAGTGCCTGGGCTGTCCTGATCCCTTCTTTATAAACTCTGATCGCCTCTCTATAGGATGCCTTTTTTTCCGGGAGGAAATCTAAGCGCCAAGCTCTCTCTTGTTGTCTGCAAAGGCGTTTTAACTCTCTTAGCGAGTCGGAGAACCAGGGGGCTGATTTCTGCACTCGCTTTGAGGACGATCTGCGAAGAGGCAGGAGTGGGTCCAAGGATTTAGTGATCCAGCTTACATAGTTTCCGTATGCCACGTTGGGGTCTGGGCAGGGCGGCGGGCGGGTGGAATCTAGCTCACGTCTCCACGGTTCCACGGGGAGTTTTGACCAGTTTCTCCTCATTGTAGTATGAGGGGGTAGTTGGGGGACTTTATAGGTGACCCAGGTAAACGGGACCAGAAAATGGTCTGACCATGGAAGGGGGATGGGTTGATCCGTAATTAGATCCGAACAATTACTAAAGATAGGGTCCAGGAGGTTGCCTTTTTCGTGGGTCGGGGCAGTAACCAACTGGACCAGTTGAAGGGCTCCAAGGTCGTCTATTAACTCCGTGGCGGTGTGGTCTGACGGCGAGTTGAAATGCAGGTTGAGGTCTCCCAACACCGTGTGATTGGCCGTCGATAGAATTCTTTTTGCTATAATCTCTGGGAGAGCTCTAAGGAATAGTTTTGCAGGCTCGGGGGGACGATAAATCAAGGTACCTGAGAAGGAGTTATTTGCGTTGAGCTCTATACAGAATTCCAGACTCTCGCAGCCAGGGATAGTATCTGCTGTAGTGCGGCAGTGGTACTGGTCCTTTATAATGATGGCCAGACCACCCCCTCTCCCTTCCGGTCTGTCGAGTCTGAGGATGTGGTAGCCAGTTGATAAGGCTGCGACTATATCAGGCTCCGATTGAGCCGTGAGCCACGTTTCTGTCAAAAAGAGCACGTCTGGCTTGTGCTCCTCAAGCAGCATGGCAATTTGTGTGCAGTGCTTAGGTAGTGATCGGCAGTTTAGAGCATACATGCTGTATTTCTGAGCTGAGGCCAACGGAGTGTTCCGAAAGGAGTGTCTGCAGTCTGGGCAGCGGAAGGGAAGCTCTGTAGGGGCATATATATGCGTGCACTGGACAGCGACAGTTCTTCCTATGCTGTGTAAAGCTGTCGAGCTATAAGTCCTGCCCTGGGGAGTAGGGGAGCCAGGGTTTGTGGCCCCTGGTCCCGTCTGGTCGCGGACAGGCGCAGACGGGCTTGCCTTTGGCGCGCCTTCGGCGCACCGCCGGCGCGCCCGCTGCTCCTCCGGAAACAGCACATTCTTAAATATCAAAGAAGAAGGGCGTGGCCTAAATCGGTGGGCGGAGCCCGGGAGGTCGCGGCGGTTGCCTGCTGCCTGCTTCAGCGCCTCACTCGGCTGAGCGGCGATTCAAACGACCAGGTGAGCAGAGTGCAAGTTTTGCAAATAACACAAGTAAAATCACGTTATACAGTTTTTAAAATCAACTTTTTAAGGTAGAAGGTGGTTCCTAGCTCTCGGCTTTCCGCCTCAAGAGCTCCGTCTAAGCAGCGCTGGTCACAAGCGCGCCTAGATATAAGGGGGGGGGCGTGGCCTAAATCGGTGGGCTGCACTGTGTGAGTTTTGTACTGCAAAAGTTTTGCAACATGAGTTTAGGTGTCTGTAGTCCAAAACTAGACGATATGAATCATCTGGTTTGGAGACAGGAAACAAAGGATTGTTCATTTGTGAGGTGCAAGTTTCAATCACCCCCTGGTATTCAAGTTGATCTAAGATCTCCCTGACCTGTTTTTTAGCTTCTTGCTTAATTGGGTACTGCCTCTGTGCAGTTGGTTGTGATTTTAACTGGATTTTTTGAGGAAAAGAGTCCTCATCCCATCCCACATGGTTTTTATATAATGCAGGAGCTTGGGCTACTGCCCACTTTCTTGCAAGTGTATATTTTTTTATGAATTGGAATGTGATTTGAGAAGGCAGGCATAATCATTTCTTCGCCATGAGGGCACTCCCTGACAAACTCTGGTGGCCAGTCTTTTTCAGCTAAAAGGATGTCATAGCCTTTGGAGAGATTATCCCAAAATAGACCCCTTATTTTCCTAGTCTTCTCTCCCTCTATACGTAATGTTATTTCAGATATTTTATGAGGTTTGCTAACTCTGGTATCTGCAGTTTCCACCTGAATGTATTTATTCGTGTCCACTGTCTCCAGATGATTCATCAGGATCTTGCGAGCTATGCTCACTTCTGCTGCGCTGTCTAGCATTGTCTGAGCCCACTCTCCGTTTTTCCGCTGTGTCCTCAGGATCCTCGGCATGTTTGATTACTTTAATACTGGCTACCTTCTTCTTTGGAAATTGTAACTTTTTACTTTGATGAGCAGGTTCCTTGTCTTTTGACTTGAAGTGCTCTTCCCTGTGTTCTGACCGTCCTCTTCTTTCCGATTTCTGCGAGGACGTCTGAAAAGATCGAGATGGACGTGTATCAATATCTTGAAATCTATCAGTTTCTTCAAATTATCCCTATTTCTAAGGTTGTATTTTTTCTCAGAGGGCTCCCTCTGGGGAGACTTGTGTCCTTGGTCCGGAGATCTCTCTCTCCGCCGAGGAGACCTTCCTCTGGACTGGAATCTTTTTTCTTTGGGAGTGGATTGTTTATTTCCATCCCGGCTCTTTTTTGGAGCTGTTACATTATTTTTAATAAATACCTTTTCAGGATTTTCAGTTAGTTGGGGTTTCACTGGTTTCCCACCCAAACTATCTCTTCCTAGTTCTTCATAGGATTTTTCTATGATTCTGGCAAGTTCAAATGGTTGTTCTGCTATAGCTGTTTCTGGCGGATCGCTACAGATGCTGCTTCTCTTTTTATGTTGGATAACAATAAAGCTGAGACCTGGTTGAAGTCTTTCAGTAATTTCATACCCAGAGTTAAAGCAGGCTCTGGACCGTATTCATTTTGAATCTGTTTTAGCACATCTGGTATTACCCCCATGGACGGAACATGTGTTTTTGTGTAAATGGAAGCAAAGACTGTGCCCCAAGTGTCACAGTCCTCCACATGTGGTGCGATCCCCATTGGAAGACAGATAGTCAGAATTCTGTGTTTCTCAGTAGGGGTAGTATCCGGAAATACCGCCTCTATTTGAGTGATTTTTTGTGCTAACCAGAATGGAATTTGTTCCCGTTTAATGGGTACTTTGCCTAGACAGGACTGTATGTTCTGTGGTGTAATTTTATTTGTGTTCCCCTGATGAGGGGTCAGCTGTGGAATTTTAATAGCTGGTTGGACTGTTGAAGTCCGCATTACATATTGGATTAATTGTCTATGTATTTTAATCAGTTGTTTTAACTGTGCTAAAAGTTCTGGTATTAACATTTTTTCAATGTCGGGATGTGGTGTGTAGCTGGCTAGAACCGGCCACGTTGCTCCTGGTCTACCTAGTGGACAGAGCCTGGTGATGTGATCATTATGTTTTAGGGCGCCTTTAAACCAGAGCAGGTGCTCTTGGTATTTTAATGGGATTTCCACCTCCTCGAAAGGAGTGTACTCATCCGGTGGTTCCTCTATTTTGTAATAGTGGAATTCTTTTGTGACAGCGTTTGCTGCTGGAAAGTTTATCCATGAATAGAATACCTCTGTCTGACGATATTCATGTGCCTCTATTACGAATATGACTGTACCACCTCTCGATGTCAGTCCATTTTCTATTAGCTTAAGAGTTATAGTTTTTCTTATGCTGACCGGGATGAGTATTGCATCCGGGTCTTGTTGTAGGAGACTTGTGTCATCCGCTAGGAGTTGAGCTGCTATCTAGCTGCCTCCCTTTCTTCTTCATTGTCTGACATTTTACTGACAGGAAGGTTTTTTGTTGCAGGTCAGGTTTTCAAGGAAACAAAGATTAGGTGCACAATATTTTGGAACACTGTATCCTTCAACGTTGAATAAACCAAAAACCATACATAGGAGTCTCCTCCTACTAAGTTTGGCGGATTTTTAACCTTTGACCCACTCCAGACGTCTTTGGAGTATTTATGGGAGAAAGGGTCTGTGTGAAAAAGCACGACTGAGTTACTCTAATGCCTTGCGTTAGTTTTATCGCCTTACCAAAACGTTGGGCGCCATGTAGTGTAGTTCCTATATTCCCAATAGGCTCTGTGCATTGGAATAATATCTTCAATAGTATAGACGTAGGACTGAGGTTAACTAGGCCTTCTACTGACGATATTAGACTTATGTTTTGTGTGCCAGCTAGCTGAGAGTTCACTAGAAACTTTCTCGAATAGGCGAGGAGGAGTTTAACCTCCCTGGATAGACAAGAAGGGATTTAGTTTCTGACAACCATAGAACATGACAACTTTGCTCTCCCTGATCAAGAGTATATCTCTAGAGTTATGTGAAAACAAAAGACAGCTATTTTACTCAGTCAATACGTGCATACTTAGTTTCACCAGATTGTAGAGAAAAGAAGAGACGGGCGTTTTCAATAAAAGGTGTTATTAATTGATCAGTCTCTTTTCTCATACAAGAGAAATGAATCGCTACAATTGTAATACTTATGGTTAAGTAAAATGTATACAGTAAAAGCAGGAGTATAAAATAATACTGTAAAAGCATTGATATGGTTTCTTAGCCATATGTTACTTTAAAATGGATAAAAGATATACATACATATATACATTGACTAATCGTACTCAACTGGTGCTTCTAACTACGCCTACCCCGGTGTACCTGACCTGAGCCTAATACATGGGAGGAAGTAAGTAAGTAGCAGTTTAAGTTAAGTTTGTTTTGCCAAGAGTCTGACTCAAGAATTCTCTATAAGGGGTTAGTCAGTTCAGTACCTGGGATTTAGAAGGCAGGAGGGCTGGTATTTCTTTCTCAGGACTCGGTATCCCAGTTACCCGCGAGGGCAAGCTGGAAACGCTGGAGGCTGGATTCCTCGGCAAGAGGAAAGGCAGCGTTTTTCCTCAGCGCGTCAAAAAAGGGAGGGGCAGCGTCCGTGGGCTCTCGCATCAGCTGGGCTCTCCGGCAAGTAGTCGCTGCTCCAAGCTCATCACCACCGTGTCTTTACTTAGGGCAGTGTCGGTATATTTATACCTGAGAGGTGCCGGGTTTGACGTAAGGATGGACATAAGACGTCAATTAAGAACTGGTCGTTCTTATATTCTTTACAGGAGTTCTCGAACAAAATCAAAACAATAGCAGCGGGGATTTCCCAGATTTGCTGGAGGCTTGGTTTGTTTAGAGAACTCGGTGTGCTTTCTAGGGGGCTGGAGGAATAGTGCTTGCTTAATGTGACAGCATGCGCTATGACTAATTTATGAAACGGGTTTCTGTGCCTTTGTATGGATATTAGTGATTTATAACCGGACAAGGGTCAGAAATTGGAGTATCGATACAGTCCCTAGATAAACACACTACAGTATCAGGCCCTGAGATTTCTCCTCAATGATTTTATGCTGGCCGTGGAGCAGACAGATTAAGGGGCAGATGTATCAACCAATTTGTTAGCCGTAAAACGCTGCGAATTGCAAAAAAACTGCATTTGCGACTAAAAAATAGGAAAAAGGTATGTATGAAAGAAACCGCATCGCAAAATAAAGAAAACATGAAATCTGCTAATTATATTGTGATTTCTTAATTTGTGATGTTCCAAGTTTGCGAAATTCGCAAACATGACATCGCAAATTAAGAAATCTCAATGACATGTATGACAAATTCGCAAATTGCGAAATCGTGAAAATCGCAATTTAAGAAATCGCAATTACCACCAAGGGCATGCAGGTGGTAACCAGGTGGGAGGTATAAAAAGCAATCCACAATGCAACAGAATTTTCCACAATGGCAGGACTATATGTGATAGCCAGGAGGCTGCGTATCCGTGCCCTTGCACAGAGGAGACTGAGACAGGAGAGAATATTCAGACTGCGCATCAAGCTGTTCCAGCAGACTGAAGAGGACATCCATGAGAAGTACAGGCTGCACTCACACACCATCTTGGACCTCATAGATGAGCTGAAAACCTATTTGGAGCACCCAACAGGCCGGACCCAAGCAATTCCCACCTATGTGCAGGTATTGTGCTCACTGCACCTTCTGGCCTCAGGGAGTTTCCGAGGAGTCATAGCAGAGGTTGGTGGGGTGTCCCGGAGTAATCTTTCATGTTTTTTTCAAGCCTTTTTGGATGCAATGCTGAACAGGCTAGGACATCACATTTACTTTCCAAGCACCCAACAGGCATTACAAGAAACCAAATTAGACTTCTATCAAATTGCACGTTTCCCCCATGTATTGGCTGCATTGATGGGACTCATATCGCCATCACACCGCCAGCAGCCGCAGAATATGTCTTCAGAAACCGGAAATGCTACCATTCCCTGAATATCCAGATTGTGTGCAATCCAAAATACATCTTCAAAGACATTGTGGCAAAATAGCCAGGCAGCACACATGACTCTTTCATTTTCCGACATAGTGGGATATATGGACGTCTGAGTGCTGGACAGTTTGGAGAGGGATATCTGCTAGGTAAATAACTATTACACATCCACCCATCCATCCATTACTCATTTTGCAGGGGAACATTGACTTACTTTTCATTTCCATCCATGCAGGTGACAGTGCCTACGCAGTGTGAGACTTCATCCTAACATCATATCTGAATCCGGCAAATGCAAGTGAGAGGAGGTACAACAGGGCACACCGGTCAATGTGCAGCGTCTTAGAACGCACATTTGGCATTTTGAAAAGCTGTTTCAGGTGCATACATAAAAGTGGAGGGGCACTGCAGTTCAGCCCTGAGACATGTTGTAAAATAGTAACAAGCTGCCCAATTCTCCACAACATGGCAATGAGGAAAGGGACTGAAATTGAAGTGAGCGACTCAGACACATCGGATGATGATTGCACACCTCCCCCTGGCAGGGCAGCAGCAGGAGTAGGGGCAGCGGCTGGACGCCAGAGACGGTCTGAGACCACACAGAATTACTTTTAGGTAAGAAATGAATGTATTGTACCAAAATATCTGTGTCACGGGTGCTGTGTTTATTCACACTTCACACACATTTTTGATTTCAGAACCCATAGCATGTTACAACACAGTCATGGAACTGTTAAGTAAAATAATTACAAAACAATAGGTTGTGTGCTTCACCACTGTAAACAATAGTGTTCTAAAGCACTTTACTTCCTACGGTGGCAGCTGGGTGCAGGGCGGTGCTCAGATTGTGTTCTCTCCATTCCATGGATACTAGCAGCACCATGTCTAGCACTGCGATGTTGAGTGGGTGGCAATGTAGGAGTGTTACTGCTCCTGCTGGAGGTCTCTTCACTTTCTCCTGACACCATTAGGGTGCTGCCACCAGAGTTGGCTGTTTGCAACGGTTCCACAGCATTAGTGACTTGCTCTAGCCCTCTAGCAATGTCTTGGCTGCAGTGGGTCATCTGCATCTGCATGGTGATGCTGCATCTTGTGAGGTTGCTTGTTGCTGTGCAGAGGAGGTTCACAGCCTTCGTATAACTGTGCATACGTGCATGGGCATGTTTTGCAGCCCTGTTTCCTGTGCTTTCAGTGCGCTCAAGTGTAGCACATAATTTTTCTATTGCACCTGCCATCGCCATCATGCCCTCACCCATGTTACGCTGATTTCTACTTAAAGTGGTCAGCTACCTATTATTGACTACAGTGCCTTGTGTTGCAGATGCTGCACTTGAAGCATGTCCAGCTCCAGTCCTGCGAATAGAGTGCTTGCCTCATCATTGACACTACTACTCCTGGACAAGGACCTTTGTGCTCCATATGTGCGAGATCTTTGATGTGGTTGCTGTTGTCCTTGGCTCTCACCAGGTTCCTGAGGGTCCTGACTACTGTCTCTTGCATCCCCAGTGTTGTTTATGTCATCCTCCAAAGGAGGCAGAGGGGGCACATGTCTACGCTTCCTGCGCACTATTGGTGTTGTAACACATTCTTCACTGCTTTCCCCTTCATTGCCGTAATCTACATTAATTTGGGAGTCCTCTCCCTCAGCAATGTCCCCTGGTGCCCTTGATTGTGCTGTGGATGTAAAGGGGGACATATGAGTTTGTGTATTGTCATGCATCTTAGACCAAATAAAGTTTTCAAATTTGAAGTTCTCTCAATTCGGACACTCTCATTTTGCCTACAATGCAACCCACAATCTAAGCATGTGTGTCATTGCTCTCATTTACAAAATATCCTTCATCATACTACAACTCCCATGATGCATTTGTATGTGTGTAGTAAGGAGTGGACCTGAAGCCAAATATGTACTTCATATCCCTCAATCTACACTGTGTGCTTGCAATACCTAGCTGATTCTATCTTTTTGCAATGCATCTTACCTTGAGAACTGGAAGCAGGGTCGGAGTTGTCAGTCTCAGCCACTCCACTAACAGTCTCTGGCAGGAGAGTGGCCTCCACAAGCTCCTCATGTGGTGTTGGTTGTTCAGCTGTTGAAGTTCCACCACCGGTCTTCTGTGCCTCCTTCAACCTGGCTGCCACCCTCTCCTTTGAGCTCTGGCGCATGTCATACCATCTTTTTCGCAGTTCCTCTACGGTACGTGTGGTGACTCCAACTGCATTTACCTTTTGTGGAATTTCAAGCTAGATCTTTCTCTTCCTTGACTCTGGTACCTTCAAGGCTTTCTTCACAAAAAGCAGTTCATGGCTGCAAACCATTTCCTCAATTAAGACCTCCTGCTGCTTTTCTGAAAACTTGTGCTTCCTCTTTCTTTTTTCTGACTCCATGCCCTCCTGTGGCCTCTGTGACTCCATTGCAGAGCTAGCAGTTCTGTGCAGCCTCCAAACACACTCCTAACTGCCACTGGGTGTGGCTCAGGCAAGCAGGAGCAGGTAATCACTCCCACTTCCTGGTTGTGATGTCATCAAGCTGCACCTGCATTGCAGATTCCCGGATTTGCGATTTCTTAAATTGCGAATTTCGCAATTAAGGAATCGCATAACATGATTCTGCAATTTTTTTTTGCGACATTCAAGATATCCCCAAAATTTTGCGATTAATTGCATACATCCCGTTTTGCGAATCTGCAACTGTGAATGGCAAATTTTCGCAATTTGAGATTCACAAAACTGATTCTTGATACATCTGCCCCTTAGTTATTTATCAAAAAAATAAAAGCGCCCCTTTCCGATTCTGAATGTCAGTTACGCTGCATATCCTTTTAGATTCTTATCTAAACAATGACCAGGCTTACACACCTTTATTCAAGAGTTCAGGCTGTCACTCAACTGCTCTGCGAATGAAGATTGTAAGCCACTCACCTAAGTACACTGCTTGGTGCAGGCCTGTGCTCTGCTTTAGCGCATGGCCCTGCTACCAGTCTCATGTATGCATTCTATTCTTTAAAAGCACCTGTGCTTCCCAAAATGGAGCCTCTTTGGTGCCAGTGGGTCTTCCCCTCATCCTCGTCCCGCCTGAGCTCCTGTGCTCATACTGCGCACCTTCACCGCCTGCCTTCTGTACTTCTACATGCTTCAAAGCACAGAGATTCTCACTTCTGGCCACATCTTCTGTTATCTGCAAGAACCATAATTACGAAGAAGTAAGAGAGCGTAAAAATAACAAACGAAAGGAAGATAAACATTTAATGGAGAAATACCACCAGTTTCTATGTTTGGGCAAAATATGTGCAAAAACAGATACTCAAAACGAGCAGGGCATTCCAGAGAATAGCAAGGCAGGAGATATTAAGAATGCAAAAAAATACTTGCAATGGGCCTGTTAATGTACTTGCGCTCGCATATTTGTGTCGTTTAAGTTGCGCCAGCAGGTGCAACGTCAGGAAAACATCCTGGGGTATATTTTTCAGAACTGTGGTGAAGGGCACCAGTCCAGTCTTTTCTGCCAACGCTGGTGCACAATTTGGTACCTAGCACCAACACAGGCACCCTTGCACCATGGGGTGGATAGTAAGTAGTGGATAGGTGCAGGGGATGAAAGCAGCCGAGGTGTGGGGATAGTGAGCAGAGGATAGATGCAAGGGTGAAAGCAGCACAGGTGTGTGGATAGTAAGCAGAGGATAGGTGCAGAAGTGAAAGCAGCGCAGGTGTGTGGATAGTAAGCAGAGGATAGGTGCAGGGGGTGAAAACAGTACAAGTATGTGGCTAGTAAGCAAAGGATAGGTGCAGCGGTGAAAGCACACAGGCTTGTGGATATTAAGCAGAGGATAGGTGCAGGGGTGAAAGTGATACCGGTGTGTGAATAGTAAGAAGAGGATATGTGCAGGGGGGAGTGCAGCAGAGGTTTGTGGATAGTAATCAGAGGATAGGTGCAGAGGTGAAAACAGTAAAGGGGCGTTTTCCTCATTCTGTGTGTGCTGCAGAATGCTGCAAACATGGAAAGTGGAAAAAACAAGAAGAAATGAAAACATTTCTCCTCGTTACGCCTACTCTGGGGAGGCGTAAGATTTTTGGCACTGCCCCAGCTTTATGGGATTTTGTAAATCTGGGGCAGCATAAAAATGTATGGGTGTTGTGCGGAAACACTTCCTGCAACGACCATGGAACGTCTCATTGACGCAGAGACAGGTAATGCAATGCTTCTAATGCCTTGTCTTACTCCATATCTATGAGGCCATGCAAAGCCATGCAGGGTGGCTTTGCGTCGCCTTATAGACATGATTGAAAGGCCTGTGCTACCAGAGCATCAAAGAATGTGATGCTCCGGCAGCACAGGTCTCTTGTAAATAAGCCCCCGAGTCTATAAGAGAGAATGGGATCAGCCAGAGATGCAACATACAAATTAAAAAGAGAGGGACTAAGAGACTGAGGGAAGAACCCCAAGGGACCACACCCAAATCAGATGTGAGGGAAGGGCAAAGGATGCAAGGGAAATAGCCTGAGCATGAATGAACTGATCCTATGTCACCAATTTTCTAGAATCGATAAGAAGAATACCATGGGATAGCGTATCAAAGGCAGTAGAAACTTCTAAAAGTATAATGGCTGTGGCATCACCGTCATCTAGAATCATTCTGATGCTGCTGCTCGCTATAACTAATGTGTGGGAAAAACCCTGATTGCAAGGAGCTTAATGACTGATGTTCTTCAGCGTAAGATGATAATTTAAGATTAACAGTACTTTCTGTAATTTTTGACACCGGAGGTAACAAGGAAGTTTGCCAGTAATGCATAATAATGGTAGGTCCAGCATTAGGTTTTGCAGTCCAGGTATTGACAGTGATTTTTACTGGAATCAGGGATAGAAGCATAAATCAATGAATAATTAAATAATGTTGTAAGAAAAAGATCTAAAATGGCTGTGATTGGCATGATAAAGCTGCCAGAGCAGTAATCCAGAAGAGATGAGGTAGAAATAGTGTTCAGCTTAGCCAACAACAAATCTCGGTTAATTGGAGAAAAGGACCAAGCAGCAACCACATTCCTTGTCAGGTTGAGGCACAAGCAAACCCCAAATTAACCTGTATTCAACCCATTCGTAGCTTGGCCCAGAACAGACATGCTTAACTTAGAAGCGATGTGTAAAGGATTTGTACAATTCTTCAAACAGTAATAAAGTTAAAAACACCAGAAAAAAAAACATCACCAATTAAGAAACATAGAATGTATTTTAATAAGTAAATCAAGACAAAAACATCAACAATCCAATCAGTAGAACTGGAAATATGAAATTTTAAAGGGTTGATTGAAAATGGTGCCAAAAGCAAGTGGCAATTGTGAATATCTCGTCGCACCGGAACGGGACAAAGTCACATTTCAGGCTGATGACAAGAGGACAGCAGACAGTAGGTCAGCACAGCAGCAGCTCCTTCAAAAGAGCAGTTCTGCAGAATGGCCGTCATTTCAGCAGCAAATCAGTCCTTCTTCCTGACAGAGCATCCACAGTTCCAGAAGTATACAGAAGGGCTGGTGTTGGAGCTCTAATATTATACCCTGTTTTTCATTTGAAGTGAGGAGAACATTCTAGAGGCATGCCTTTGAAGTGCACATGTGCCCTGCCTTCCTGGCCCTGGCTCCAAACAAACTACAGGGGGTAAGCAGCCCTTTGTGTGGAGGCAGGATACAGCCTGTTCAAGTGTTAGTGGGGATTGAGCCCAGTTCCTCCCTGCAATACTGCCTGTGATGGCCCATCCACGCACACCTAAGCTCCCCAGTGCGTGTGGCTGTCTAGGAGGAATACACAAAGTCTAACTGTCAACTACACCCAGTTAATTGACCCAGAGATCGACTCCAGGCACCAAATGTCTAAGACAAAAAAAATGCCTAATTTCTACAACTGACATTTTCAATATTGTAATTTAAAATCCCACTTCACCACAAGTTATGAATTTTCATTACAATTACAAAGAAACCAAACATGAACTGGTTACCAGTTCCAATTAGGAAACTACAGCTTATGAAATATAATAAGGTAAAACCAATGTCATCCAATGGGAGAGGTAGGCCTTGCAGTAGTGAAAAACAAATGTAAGAGTTTTTCACTACCAGGATATGTAAACTTTAAATGTACATGTCCAACTTTTTAAATACACTTCAACTTGCCCTCTGGGCTGCCCAGGGCCTAATCTAGGGGTGACTTATATGTATTAAAAAGGAAGGTTGGACCTGGTAAAAGGTTTATTTTGCCAGGTGAAAATGGCAGTTTAATACTGCAAACACAGGCTGCAGTGCCAAGCCTGACATATTTTTAAAGTGTTACTTAAGTGAGTGGCACAATCAGTGCTGCAAGCCTACTAGTAACATTTCAATCTTATCATGTTTTAAGGAGAGAGCACAAGCACTTCAGCACTGGTTAGCAGTGATAATATGTGCAGAGTCCGAAGGCCAGCAACAACAAATTCAGCAAAAAAGGAGGTCTGAAGGCAAAAAGTGAGGGGGAGAACAACGTCAAGGATGCCAGGTCTAACAAAGATTGAAATTAAACAAGTGTGCAACAAGTAGAACAGTGTGATCCTCTAGGTGAGTGGCAGTGATAGAGTCTGCAAGGAAAACAATTACTTTTATCACCAAGTAAGGGAGACTGTTAATGACTACAGCTTCAAACTTAGTGTTCGAATTGATGGTTATGGTTGTGGTCAATGCACAAGATTGTGCATCCTTAACTAGACTTGTAGCATACAAGGAGACAATGAAGTGAAATTTGTAAATTAGCTTCCACTCTGTGAGAAATGACTAATGTTTACCTAAAAAAACGCAATTGGCTGCTATAGTTATATCAGGCGCCGACTCCTCTTGAAACAATGGTCAGTCATACAACCAAAGTCAAAATGATAAACAATAATTAAGTTGTGGACCACAAAATTAAGCTTACCTATTGAGTGAGCATTTAAAAAAAAAAAAGTACAGGCGACATAAATGTCACAATAGGGGTAAGAGTGAAAATATGATTAGTTTAATGAAGACAGTCCAAATGTGAAGTTGGTAATATGGGCAAATCCTACAAGGGGCAATGCTGGACATTGTGCAGCTGGTGGAAGGTATGGATGGGCGGAACATGTGGAGTTACACTACAGATTTCAGCAGAGTTGCATAAAAACTCTTCGAGAATCCACTGAGTTCCCCCAACAGGCGTAAATATGCATGTAGTGCTGCTCACACTGCAATTCAGCACCAGTAGCACAAGTAGTGCTGAAAAATCAGCGCTAACGACCCTGGGGCATATTATCAAGGACGGGCAATACATTATCGCCGCTTTTCTCCGCAGGAAATTGCCGATAAAGTGGCGATAATGGGCTTGATAATATGCTCTGTGAATTCCTATCGAAGCCCATGTTAGATGTCTTCACATCTAACATGGGCTTCGATAGGAATTCATAGAGCATATTATCAAGCCCATTATCGCCGCTTTATCGGCAGTTTCCTGACGATGAAAGCGGCGATAATGTATCGCCCGTCCTTGATAATATGCCCCACTGTGTGTTGAGCAGCAATCTGAGTTGATGTTGATGTTGCTGCTTCTTGAGTAGAAAAGCTACTCGTGTGGCAACAAATCTACTCGAGAAGCAGCCCTCTCACTCTGACCGGCCACGTTAGCAAACGGCCCTACAGACGCCAAACCTTGGTCACATTTCTAGAGCCTCACAGTAAAACATTCCGCCATGCAGTGATTGGGAGAATTTGGCAGGAACTTGCTGTTATTAAAAGAGTAACATGGAGTCAGCAAATTCTTCCAATTCTATGGGCGCAATTGAACATTCCACCCAACCCTAGTGAAAGTCTGGAGAAATGGCATAGAAGAAGGAAGGGAGGCAAGACATGAGGGCCAAGCATTGATGAGGGAAGAAGCCTGAAGGCTGAAAAGTTGATCCCTGCTCATCTGAATTCTGCACCAGGTTGTCTGTATGTGCAGCACCCATGTTTAAATGGAGGTCAATGGTACTATACTATACTAGTATTTGTGGAGCACATGCCGACCCATAGGCATCCCAGTGCTCATTGTACAACATTGACTAGGAAGTATGCTCCATCAGGGGTTAGATGGTGTACGATATACAGATTGTCTAACTAACACACACTGCCTAATGCCTAAATGGAGGTTGTTGGTGGAGGACTGCGAACATTTGTAGCACTATCACACCCTTTCCTGATGGCCCAGAAACTACTCCTTTTGCAGCACCTGTTATTCTAAAAACAAAATAAGTACTACTTCATCCTGTGAATACTCAGAGAAATGAAATCCCCAGACAGAAGACAGCAGTGTAATCAGTAATCAATCAGTAATGAAGTGCAGGTAAAGAATTCCAAAAAAGACAAGCTAAGCCCAAATTCATAATCAAGCATTGGCCGAGCAAGTAAGTCCGATCTAAGCAAGAGCTATTGGCTTTACCAATGTGTTTTAGCCATGTTGTACACCAAAGTGTCTGCTGTTCAGCATGGTTAAAATCTTATGGTATAGAGCTATCTTGCGAGTGGAGTGCCATAGAGTGGAGTGGCTTGGAGTGGCATAAAGTGGCATAAAGTGTTGAAGAATGGCGTCGAGTGGAGTGTCATGGAGTGGAGTGTCATGGAGTGGAGTGTCATGGAGTGGAGTATCATGGAGTGGAGTAAAGTGTTGTAGAGTAGAGTAAAGCATCTTAGGGTAGAAAAGTGTCATAGAGTGGCATGCCATAGAATGGAGGGAAGTGCCGTAGAGTGGAGTGGAGTGGCATTGAGTGGAGTAGCATAGAGTGGGAGTGAAGTGGCACAGATTGGAGTGACATAGCATGGAGTGGTATGGAGTGGAGTAAAGTGGAATAGAGTGTCATAGAGTTGAGTGCCGTAGAATGGAGTATCATCTAGTAGTGTGGAGTAGATTGTCATTGAGTGTCTTGGAGCAGAGTGTTGCAGAGGATGGTAGAGTAGAGTAGAGTAGAGTAGAGTAGAGTAGAGTAGAGGAAAGTGGAGTGGCATAGCGTTTAGTGGGGTAAGGTGGAGAAATATGTTATAGAGTGGAGCAGAGTAAAGTGGCAGATAGTGTCGTACAGTGGAGTGGCATAGAGTGTGTTAGACTTGGCCCTTTCGGCAGGGTCATCCCCCAAACATTTTGCGTTCACTCCTTAATTTTTTTGCTGAATTCATTTTTGTTGGGATTAGGACTCTATGCACTTTACCACTGCTAACCAGTGCTAAAGTGCTTTTGCTCTCTCCTTAAACATTTTAGATGGGCTTATACCCAATTGGCATATTTAATTTACTAATAAGTCCCTAGTAAAGTGGCGCTAGTTGTGCCCAGGGCCTGTATATTAAATGCTACTAGTCAGTCTTCAGCACTGATTGTGGCATCCACTTAAGAAGCCTTTTTAATATGTCTCAGGACTGCCATTGCAGACTCTGTGTGTGCAGTTTAAGCTGCATTTTTGACCTGGCAAAATAAAACTTTTGCCTAGCCCAGGCCTTCTTATTTAATAGTTAAGTGACCCACTGAGTAAGCTTTGGAGAGCCCAGAGGGCAGAATGTAATGCATTTAAAAACTTGACATGTACTTTTGTGTTTTCATGCCCTGCTAGTAAAAAACCCTTAAATTTGTTTTTTTTATTCACAAATTTTAAAATGACACTTTTAGAAAGTTGCAAAAAGAACATTTGCCGCCCTAAGTGTAAAGGGTACGGCCAGACGTCGGTCCCGTGCTCACCGCACCACTGTATTCGAGGTAGCCAGGCTGATGAGGGGTAATGCCCCAAAACCGGTCCCGGGATGCTTGTTTCGGGTCCAGGGAGGACCTAGCTTGGCAGTTTGGGCTGAACTGTTCCCATGAGGAACAGGGTCAAGACTGATTTGCATATGGCTGGGTTCAAACTAGGGTGGAGTAGTAAGCAAAAGAACTATGGATTAAACCCAGATCTTTGTGAGTGGGGGTGGATGTTTGCAGGGTTCAGCATTCTGTCCATCAATTGTCCTGTTTTCATTTGTTGCCCTAAGTGGGAAGGGTTAGTCCAGACGTGGGTCCCATGCTCACCACGCCACTGGGTTCGAGCTGGCCTGGCTGATGAGGGGTGATGGCTTAAAGTGGTCCCAGGATGCTTGATTCCAGTCCTGGGAGAAGCCGGCTTGGTAGTTTGGGCTGAACTGTTTCCATGAGGATTAGGGTCAAGACTGATTTGCATATGTCTTAGTCCAAACTGGGGTAGCATGGTGAGCAAAAGTAAACCCAGATATTTATGAATGGAGGTGAATGTTTCGATTGTTCAGCATTCCGTCCGACAATTGCTCCTTTTACACTTTTAGAAAGTTGCCATTTTCCTGCCCTTAGCCCTTTTGTTCCAATAGCATTGGTCACATGAATGGGTCTACCGGACAGTTAGACCTGTGAATTCCTCCCAGACACACAATATAGGAATAAGATGTGCATTAGTGAACCATCTGCTGGCAGGATGGTGGATGGGGATGAGCACAGATCCACTTACAACTGACTAGTGTGTGCTCTGCCTTCACACAACGGGCCTAAAAGCCCTTCATTGTTAATGCAGCCAGCTTGGAGCCAAGGCATGGAAGGCTGGGAGTTCCATGCACTTCAAAGCCACAGTCTAGATGCTTCTCCCATCTCCCAGAACAAGGGCATTGGGGTACTAAAGAAGGGCCTTAGACACAACTCTTCAGTACACATCTGGGCCTGTGGATACTCTGCCAAGAAAAAGGACTGATGTGCTGCTGAAAGGACTGCCATTCTGCTGGACTGCTGTTTTGAAGGAGCTGCTGCTGTGTTGACCTGCTTCCCTCTTGCCTGGGGAGGGAGACCTGTAGCTTCATCTTGAACCCAGGACCCCAGAGAGACTCAAAGGGCTACTCTGTGGCCTCCTGATCTGAGCCTTAGGGACATAAAGGACTCCCCAACAGCTCCTGGGCCCATCCTTCAGTGAGTTCCTGACCCCCAAGTGGTGTCTTTAGGTTGTAACCACTTGGTGTGGCTCACAGGATCTTTAAATCAGGCTTTTGGATTCTTTCTAACTGCAAATGGACCTGCTCATACGCAGACCGCCCCGCTCACACCCACAAGCCACCGGTAGCCCATCTCTTCAAACAGCAAGCATCGATCGCCCCTGGGGGACGCCATCACAAACCACCAGCATGCTCATCTGCAATGCCTGGCCTACTTTTCTTGCCACGCCGACCTCTGCCTGTAACGCTGTCCTTGCTTCCTGCAAGACTACCCAATGCAAACAGAGTTCTTATCTCAAACTTGAGAAGTTAGGCTTTCAGTGGGACTAATCTGGTACTGTATCTGACCTGGCATTGCATCGTAGTTGGCCTGACATTCAGTTTTACTGAATAAACTATAGAGCACACAAACGATCATGTGTGGAAATGATGACATCATCAAGTGTATTGATTGGAGTTAATAGTATTAAAACATTTGTTTCTTACACACTTCAGAATTACAAAAAAAATGTGCTTTATTTGTTCTTTCCTAATTCCAACACATTTGAAATAATAGCACATTTCATTTACAGACATATACATTTTGTCATGTGCTGATAAAAATAACATGATCCACGAAATAGGGGGGGGATGGCCTGCCACAACCTTTTGGATTACAACTGGGCATCGCACCTTCGTTTTGTGGTGGAGTGGGGGGTGACAGGGAGTGAGAAGGAATGGTTGCATATGGATCGGGCAGTGACCGGGCGAACCATTTGGGACCTTGTATGGCTTCATCGGGTGGCATGCTCTAGGAATGCCTACATAGCAGTACCCACAAGAACGGTTTTGGAGATATGGGATAAAATAGCTGTACGCAGAGGCCTCACGACATTGCCCTCACCGCATACCCCGATAGAGGGGAATCCGTTCTTCCCACCGGCCCCTCACAAGCGTGTCTTTGCCAAATGGACACAAGGTGACTGCAGGGTGATTTGTGGCATGTATGAGGGGGGTACACTCAAGACCTTTGCCCAATGTAGAGAGGAGTTCCATCTCCCATCGGAAGCGGGATTGCAATATGCGCAGCTGCGGTACTGGGTGTCCGAGGAGGAGATATATCAGGCGGCTACACGCGCCTTCACCCCCTTCGAGCGGCTGGCCCGCTCTTTTGTTGGATCGAGGGGCTGATATATCAGATCTACCAGATTCTGCAGCACCCAAGGGCACCGCCCTCTCACCCGTATCAACACTAATGGCAGTCAGCGTCCGGCACGGACATTGTTCCCTTGCAGTGGTGTCTACTATGGCAGGATATTCCTAAAATCTATTGTAGCATCCCACAGCGGGAAAATGCCTATAAACTCATGACTCAATGGTATTACACTCCCCAGCGTCTCCGCAAGATGTTTCCTACAACCTCTGGAGGTGCCAGTCTGCATCTGGGGACTTTATTCATATTTGGTGGGCATGCCCATTGTTGACCCTATTCTGGAAAGAGGTCTTTAGCCACATCAAGGGGGTATTGGGGTTCCCTTTGCCTGAAGCCACGAGCACAATCCTACTAGGTATCAAACCTGCTAGCCTGAAGGCACTCACCCTGAGCGATTGGATTCTGGCGCTTCAAATGCTAGGAGCGGCCAAACAGCTTATAGCCCTGTACTGGAAAAAAAACGAAGCCCCTCCAATCGCAGCCTGGTTTGTGCGTTTATCGCATGTCGTCACGATGGAGCTCTTCGCAGCGCGACTGCAAGCGCGCGACACGCGTTTTAAGACTGTTTGGTAACCTCTGGTTAAATATCTCTGTGCTGTTGAAAATGCGCGTCACATGCCTACCAAGCTCAGGACGCTGCGCCTCTTTGAAGATGCTATTGTTCCACCTGACCCTGGTAGATTGCTTCCGTAATTACCCCGTGCATTGAGACCCCGTTAGCATTGGTGCCGGACCGGGCCTTCCTTTCTTCCCCACTCCTCCCCCCCGCGCACATCACTCCTAACCTTGCTGTGTTGTCTTCCTCCCTCTACTTCTTTCTTCTCTTTTCATCTACTTTCTTTTCTCCTCTCACCGCTACTCCTCGGGTTATTGGGCCTTGTTGGACTAACTGTTGATTTTGGGCCGGTTGCCTGTTCGTTATAGGAGTAGACCTCAGTGGTCTTGCCTTATCATAGACCCAGATGGCATTACCCTATACACCATGTGACGCGGCCGGCCACTCAGGGGTTGTAGGTGAAACGCTGTGTACAATCTTGCTTTTTGCGTAGACTACTAACGACACCAGTGAAATGTCCAGTTACGCGTCCGGCCCTGTATAGGGTTGTAGGCTTAACGCTGTGTATCGAATAGCCCTGTGTTATGTGTTTTTGTCTGAAAAATAAAACAGATCTGAAACAAAGGTTGACATTATCAAGACAGTATGGCGTCTTAAACTGCAATTGAAAACACGTGGTCAAAGAAACACTAGTATAGGTTCACAGTCTTGCACTGTATCTAACCTGTCTCCCAAAAACAAAACATCACAGTTTTATTCATATCTATTTTTCAGTTTAATTGGAGCATGGCAATACGATCAAGGTGTGAATTCTCTATTTCCAGTTTATGGTGAGTCTCCTGAAAACATTGAGCGCATTGTTTGTATTTGCCACACTCTTTCTCATCCTTGAGTTAGTTGCCCCGGACTGATGTTCAACGATGCGGAAATGAGAACAATGGATATGGTGATGACTTTATGTTTTCAATTGACATCGAACGCGGATATTAGTAGCTTTGTAAAGTTTATGCAAAGTGAGGAAAAAAGTATG
The DNA here is from genome assembly GCF_964261635.1 of Lissotriton helveticus. Lineage (NCBI taxonomy): Eukaryota > Metazoa > Chordata > Amphibia > Caudata > Salamandridae > Lissotriton > Lissotriton helveticus. The sequence continues at coordinate 1,790,467,694 of NC_136063.1, read as the reverse complement.
AGGTGTAAGTAACAATCAAAACACTCATAGAAACTCTAACTATGAAGAGAGACATATTTAACTGTGTTGAATGTATAGAGTGCTCAGGGGAAAGCAAGAAGGAAGACGTGACTAACATTGGGCCCTATTAGGATGGCGGACGGACCTGTGTCCTTCCGCCACCCCAGAGGTGGAGGGACCGTCCGCAGGGGCAGCGGCAGTCCCTCCGTGCAAAAGAGGATGTGACCGCCACCCTGGCGGTCACATCCTATATTTTTAACATTGCGGCGGGCGCTGCTTGAAGCAGCACCCGCCGCAAGGTTAAAAAAATGCATGTTTACCTTTGCATGCACGAAGCGGCAGGCACCGCGTGGTGCCTGCCGCTTCGTGCACGCAACGGCAGGGGGGTACCATAGGTACCCCCCATGTACAACCACCACCCCCCCTTCACCCCTGGGGCCCCGCAACGGGCCCCCAAACAAAAGTCCGTATGCCTTTCCACGGCGGAAATGCCACCGTGGAAAGGCATAGAACTGTAGACATCCTAATATGCCTGGCAGTGCCTGATAGACACCGCCAGACATGTTAGAGCTTTTCCGCCACGGTCGGAAGGCGACCGCGGAAGAAAAGCGGCGGGCGGTCTTCTTGACCCCCCAGCCATCCTAATCTAGTGGGGGGTCTTTGAAGGCTCCGCAGCGGTTTTTCCGCATCCTCCGGGTCGCCGGACACTTCCGCCGGCCCGGAGGATGCGGAAAAACCGCAATCCTAATCGGCCCCATAGTTTTATTTTCTGTGCATCTCTGGGCTGACTGGTTATTATTCTGCATAATGTCATATGCTTGTAGGTGGCTTTCAATAGTATACAATTGTATGTTATTACCTTTGTGACATTTGCATTAAAATAGTTTTAATTTTATTGTTAAAAAAATAACATGATACTGCCTTTCATCTCACATAGGCACCTCTCATTTTGAAGCAAAAATGAAAAGTAAATACTAAGCTAGGAAGCCAGACCTTGACATGTGACCTCTGATGTTGAAGCCATGGCAAATTTGATGAGATAAAAACAAACTTTAAAGGCCTTTTTACAGAAAGTAAATACTCATGAAGAATGCATGGAGCCCTGGTAAGCAAGCTATGCTCTACAGGGCGGACTAACTCAAGCTCAACAGCCTAAACCAAATGAAGCCAACAAATAGAAAGCAAGCAAATGTGAGTTACAAAGCCAATAGTAAACGATGGGTGGAATGTATTCCCAGGGAAGATTCCCGAATGTCACCAAGATGTCTTCAGCTGTGCTGTCTGGTAGACTGCGACCTAAAAGATATAGAATTAGCATCCATTGGATTTTAACTACGTTTTTCAGGAAGTGCTGTAAGACTAATAGCTAATAAAATCAGTGTTAAAACACTACAAAATAACAAGTGAATAGAATCGCAGTAGTGCCAGTAGAATGATATGGGGACAGCTCCAGAACATAAAATAGAAACCCCATTGAAACTGTATTGAGGAATTACAAGTAATGAGAAAGCCTATGTCAATCTATCAAGTGATGAACAATGTAACAATTTGTTATTATTGGGCAGTTTTAGTTACAGCCCCATGCCCTCCCACTTAATACCCTTATGATCTTTAAGCCCTCATTACCACACACTTACTTCCTGTACTCGTTGATTTATTACTTAAGAGATCAAAATACTTTCAGCATTATAGCAGTGGACATCTGGCATGTGATCCACAATCGTGCTCACTACTTCAACCTGAGTTGTGTGGGCCTGTAGCCTAGTCAGAATTGTCTTTGTCACAGCCCCCAACCCATCTGCCATACCAGCACTAATCACTTGCCCCAACACTCCCTCACCAAATCCTGAGCACTGCACTAAAAATGCAACCCTACCTGCAACAAGTGCAAGGCCCTTTGCTATCACCAAGTAGCTACCACACATTACTAATAAAACTCCTAATCCTTGCAGACTAGACTTAAGGTGGAGAGCTCTGGTGGTGGCAGAGGTGGCTTTATCACAGGTTCACCAACTCCCCCACATGTACCACACTAGCAATCATCACCTTCCCCAAGGCTTCCTTAACAAGTGCTCCTGAGCACTGCAATACAAATACAACCATGCCTGCAACAAATGGAAGGCTCTTTGCTATACTGCGGCCCTTTCACCAAACATCCGTAAAATAACAAGGAATGCCAAAACGTATTGGTCTGGCTTATAAAAGAAAATCAGACCTATTGGCTTTGTCAATGCTTTTTTGCTCTGGATATGTAGCTTATGACATCTAAAGTATCTGAGGTCTGCTTGTAGCCTTTGTTACTTTGCCTCCACAATACTCACATCAGTACAAACCTAGCACATGTTCTTATGTAGCAGTGCACACTTTCCCATCACAGGATGCTGCAAAGTAACAGAAGCAGATTTCTTGCTCTCATCCCTTTGTGAGGCTATGTGGCTACAAATATATATTGCATTACCTGCAAAAAACAAGCCAGTAATTTAATAAATTGTTCGTTGTATATCTGTTGGTTTCAGTGCCTCACATCACACAAATTAAATATTTACCCTAGAGGATCAGGCACATGGATCATTCAGACCTGCATCTGAATGGGATTGAGCATCCAATAAAAATTAAACTTAGATTTCTTTCAAAATAATTAAATTAGTCTTTCTAAATATCAATATATGTAAATATTTTCCTTCTACTTCTTCACCATAAATAAATCACACTCATAAAGAGAGGCAGTCAATCAAGCAATTCTATTCTATGTGTCTTATATAGTGCACAGCAGCCCTAAGAGAACTTCTGGCACTGAGATATGCACACCTACAAGACCAGCGCAAGAAATGCTGAAATTAGAATAGATGGATATTTAAAGGTTCCTGAAGGAGGTTTCTGACTGTGTTAGCCTTAGTTTGACAGTGAGGACATTCCACAACTTGGCACCCAGATAGGCAAAAGATGTGCCACCACATCTGGCTTACCTGACCTTGGGGGTGTTCAACAGAGAAGAGCTCTCGGAGCAAAGACATCTTCTTGGCACATATGGACAGATTAGTTTTTATATCAGAAAGGGACCTTTTTCCTGCAGGGCTTGGTGGGCCATGCATAGGACCTTGAAATAAATCATTTTTTTGATTTGAAAACAATGTAGTGCAGCCATGGTTGGGGCTGCCGAATGGTGTTTAGGGATCTTAAAGAGTGATCGTGCTGCAGCATTTTTAATGGTTTGCAGGCATTTTAAGACATTTATAGAGGGCTTCCTAGAAACAGGGAATTAATGTAATTATGCTGAATGCTGTGTTTTGAGTGCGACCTACCGTTAGTAACATGTTAACAGTAATGGCTTCAAAAGTATGCAGCATTGGTACCTTGCTAACTCCATCTAATCTATGAGGTCTTAATGTGGCCTTACACTGTACACATAGTAGGGAGCATCAATGGTCCTGTGGAGTGCAGACAGTTGGTGTTAAGGGGCTTATTGAGTAATTTTAGCTCACTAGTAGAGTATGTAAACTGCATAACTAGAAAGCAACAGGGGTCCTGGCCCTGGTCGGATGTGGATGGACTTGCCTTTGGTGCGCCTTCAGCATGCCAGTGGGGCGCCTGTTGCATGTTGTAGCACTATCACACCCTTTCCTGATGGCCCAGAAACTACTCCTTAGTTTGCAGCACCTGGCATTCTAAAAACAAAATAAGTACTACTTCATCCTGTGAATACTCGGAGAAATGAAATTCCCAGACAGAAGACAGCAGTGCAATCAGTAATTAATCAGTAATGAAGTGCAGGTAAAGAATTCCAAAGACAAGCTAAGCCTAAATTCATAATCAGTAGTTTGAGAAAACACGGGTACCCCAATAGTTAAACCCGGGGTTAAAGAAGTTTTGAGAAAGAACAATGGTTTTTGGTGGCCTAAAAAGATCCTTATGTTTGTCAGATATAGTTAATGCTATTTGAATTAATCAATCCTGGGAGAAAGGGTTTTTGGTAGGATAGCATATAAAAGGGTACTTTATTCTATTTGTAAACATATATTTCAAGTACTCACATTGGTGACAAAGTGCATAAGGTGACTGGGTGACAAAATACAATAAAAACTATATACAAATGTCACACAAACAAGGATATATTCCACAAAATTATATACAATGGGGCAAAGGAATTTTCCTTGGTAGGGTCGACGGCGTTTCGATCTATATCATTTTAGATCATCATCAGGACATGGTGAGCTTGTTTAGAGTGGTGGAATTTCATTTCCATCTAATTAGACAAGGGGATAGTTAGTTTGATTGCCAAGTCTGAAGATTGGTATCTAGTGTCTTCAAACAGATATATTTATTAATTTCTTAGGTATAAGTCTTTAATGGCGGCGACAGTCCGTTATTTAAGCATCGTCCCGGCAGGAGTTGATCACCGCGTCCGCCGAAATGTATTCCAACACTCTAATCAAGCTCACCATGTCCTGATGATGATCTAAAATGATATAGATCGAAACGCCGTCGACCCTATTAAGGAAAATTCCTTTGCCCCATTGTATATAATTTTGTGGAATATATGCTTGTTTGTGTGACATTTGTATATAGTTTTTATTGTATTTTGTCACCCAGTCACCTTATGCACTTTGTCACCAATGTGAGCACTTGAAATATATGTTTACAAATAGAATAAAGTACCCTTTTATATGCTATCCTACCAAAAAGCCTTTCTCCCACGATTGATTAATTCAAATAACATTAACTATATCTTACAAACATAAGGATCTTTTTAGGCCACCAAAAACCATTGTTCTTTCTCAAAACATAAATTCATAATCAAGCATTGGCCGAGCCAATATGTCCGACCTAAGCAAGAGCTATTGGCTTTGCCAATGTGTTTTAGCCATGTTGTACACCAAAGTGGTTGCTGTTTAGCATGGTTAAAATCTTATGGTATAGAGCTAACTTGCGAGTGGAGTTGCTTGGAGTGGCAAAAAGTGTTGAAGAGTGGCGTCGAGTGGAGTGTCATAGAGTGGAGTGTCATGGAGTGGAGTGTCATAGAGTGGAGTATCATGTAGTGGAGTAAAGTGTTGTAGAGTAGAGTAAAGCGTCTTAGGGTAGAAAAGTGTCATAGGGTGGCATGCCATAGAATGGAGGGAAGTGCCGTAGAGTGGAGTGGAGTGGCATTGAGTGGAGTGGCATAGAGTGGGAGCGAAGTGACATAGATTGGAGTGACATGGTATGGAGTGGACTAACCTGGAATAGAGTTGAGTGCCGTAGAATGGAGTATCATAGGGTAGTGTCGAGTAGATTGTCATTGAGTGTCTTGGAGCAGAGTGTTGCAGAGGATCGTAGAGTAGAGTAGAGTAGAGTAGAGTAGAGTAGAGTAGAGTAAAGTGGAGTGGCGTAGCGTTTAGTGGGGTAAGGTGGAGAAATATGGTATAGAGTGGAGCAGAGTAAAGTGGCAGATAGTGTGGTACAGTGGAGTGGCATAGAGTGTGTTAGACTTGGCCCTTTCGGCAGGGTCATCCCCCAGACATTTTGCGTTCACTCCTCAATTTTTTTGCTGAATTCATTTTTGTTGGGATTAGGACTCTATGCACTTTACCACTGCTAACCAGTGCTAAAGTGCTTTTGCTCCTTAAACATTTTAGATGGACTTATACCCAATTGGCATATTTAATTTACTTATAAGTCCCTAGTAAAGTGCCGTTAATTGTGCCCAGGGCCTGTATATTAAATGCTAATAGTCAGTCTTCAGCACTGATTGTGGCATTCACTAAAGAAGCCTTTTTAATATATCTCAAGACTGCCATTGCAGACTCTGTGTGTGCAGTTTAAGCTGCCATTTTGATTTGGCAAAATAAACCTTTTGCCTAGCCCAGGTCTTCTTATTTAATAGTTAAGTCACCTACTGATTAAGCTTTGGAGACCCCAGAGGGCAGAATGTAATGCATTTAAAACCTTGACATGTACTTTTGAGTTTTCCTGCCCTGCTAGTAAAAAACCCTTCAATTTGTTTTGCACTACTGCAAGGACTTGCTCTCCCGTAGGATAACATTATAGTTGTCTTAGTGTCTTTAGATTTGGTTTTTTTATTCACAAATTGTAAAATGCCACTTTTAGAAAGTTCCAAAAAGAACAGTTGCCACCCTAAGTGTGAAGGGTACGCCCAGACGTGGGTCCCGTGCTCACCGCACAACTGTATTCGAGGTAGCCAGGCTGATGAGGGGTAATGCCCCAAAACCGGTCCCGGGATGCTTGTTTCCGGTCCAGGGAGGACCTAGCTTGGCAGTTCGGGTTGAACTGTTCCCATGAGGAACAGGGTCAAGACTGACTTGCATATGGCTGGGTCCAAACTAGGGTGGCGTAGCAAGCAAAAGAACTATGGATTAAACCCAGATATTTGTGAGTGGGGGTGAATGTTTGCATGGTTCAGCATTCTCTCCATCAATTGTTCCTATTTTCATTTGTTGCCCTAAGTGGGAAGGGTTAGTCCAGACGTGGGTCCCTTGCTCACCACGCCACTGGATTCGAGCTGGCCTGGCTGATGGCGTGTGATGGCTTACAGTGGTCCCAGGATGCTTGATTCCAGTCCAGGGAGAAGCCGGCTTGGTAGTTTGGGCTGAACTGTTTCCATGAGGATTAGGGTCAAGACTGATTTGCATATGGCTTAGTCCAAACTGGGGTAGTATGGTGAGCAAAAGTAAACCCAGATATTTATGAATGGAGGTGAATGTTTGCATTGTTCAGCATTCCGTCTATCAATTGTTCCTTTTACACTTTTAGAAAGTTGCCATTTTCCTGCCCTTAGCCATTTTGTGCGAATAGCATTGGTCACATGAATGGGTCTACCGGACAGTTAGAAATGTTAATTCCTCCCAGACACACAATAGAGGAATAAGATGTGCCTAAGTGAACCATCTGCTGGCAGGATGGTGGATGGAGATGAGCACAGATCCACTTACAACTGACTAGTGTGTGCTCTGCCTTCACACAAAGTGCCTAACAAACCTTCATTGTTACTGCTGCCAGCTTGGAGCCAAGGCATGGAAGGCTGGGAGTTCCATGCACTTCAAAGCCACAGTCTAGATGCTTCTCCCGTCTCCCAGAACAAGGGCATTGGGTACAAAAGAAGGGCCTTAGACACAACTCTTCAGTACACATCTGGGCCTGTGGATACTCTGCCAGGAAAAAGGACTGATGTGCTGCTGAAAGGACTGTCATTCTGCTGGACTGCTGTTTTGAAGGAGCTGCTGCTGTGCTGACCTGCTTCTCTCTTGCCTGGGGAGGGAGACCTGGATCTGCAGCTTCATCTTGAACCCAGGACCCCAGAGAGACTCCAAGTGCTACTCTGTGGCCTCCTGATCTGAGCCTTAGGGACATAAAGGACTCCCCAACAGCTCCTGGGCCCATCCTTCAGTGAGTTCCTGACCCCCGAGTGGTGTTTTTAGGTTCTAGCCACTTGGTGTGGCTCACAGGATCTTTAAATCAGGCTTTTGGGTTCTTTCTAACAGCAAATGGACCTGCTCATACGCAGACCGCTCCGCTCACACCCACAAGCCACCGGAAGCCCATCTCTTCACACAGCAGGCATCGATCGCCCCTGGGGGACCGCCAAAACAAACCACCAGCATGCTGATCTGCAATGCCTGGCCTACTTTTCTTGCCACGCCGACCTCTGCCTGTAACGCTGTCCTTGCTTCCTGCAAGACTCCCCATTGCAAACAGAGTTCTTATCTCAAACTTGAGAAGTTAGGTCTTCAGTGGGATTAATCTGGTACTGTATCTGACCTGCATTGCATCGTAGTTTGCCCGACATTCAGTTTTAAACGATCATTTGTAGAAATAATGACATCACCAAGTGTACTGATTGGCTTTAATAGTATTAAAACATTTGTTTCTTACACACTTCAGAATTACAAAAAAAATGTGCTTCATTTGTTCTTTCCTAATTCCGACACATTTGAAATAATAGCACATTTCATTTACAGACATATAAATGTTGTCATGTGCTAATAGAAATAACATGATCCACGAGATGGGGGGGGGGCTGGCCTGCCACAATCTTGTGGATTACATTTGTGCGACACACCTTCGTTTTGTGGTGGAGTGGGTGGTGACAGGGAGTGAGAAGGAATGGTTGCATATGGATCGGGCAGTGACCGGGCGAACCATATGGGACCTTGTATGGCTTCATCGGGCGGCACGCTCTAGGAGTGCCTACATAGCGGTACCCACAAGAACGGTTTTGGAGATATGGGATAATATAGCTGTACGCAGAGGCCTCACGACATTGCCTTCACCGCATACCCCGATAGCGGGGAATCCGTTCTTTCTGCCGGCCCATCGCACGCGTGCCTTTGCCAAATGGACACAAGGGGACTGCAGGGTGATTTGCAGACTGTATGAGGGGGGTACACTCAAGACCTTTGCCCAATGTGGAGAGGAGTTCCATGTCCCATCGTAAGCGGGATTGCAATATGCGCAGCTGCGGCACTGGGTGTCCGAGGGGGAGATGTATCAGGCGGCTACACGCGCCTTTACCCCCTTCGAATGGCTGGCCCGCTCTTTTGTTGGATCAAAGGGGCTGATATATTGGATCTACCAGATTCTGCAGCACCCAAGGGCACCGCCCTCTCACCCGTATCAACACTAATGGCAGTCAGCGTCCGGCATGGACATTGTTCCCTCGCAGTGGTGTCGACTATGGCAGGATATTCCCAATATCTATTGTAGCATCCCACAGCAGGAAAATGCCTATAAACTCATGACTCAATGGTATTAAACTCCCCAGCGTCTCCGCAAGATGTTTCCTACAACCTCTCCTTTGTGTTGGAGGTGCCAGTCTGCATCTGGGTACTTTATTCATATTTGGTGGGCATGCCTATTCTGGAAAGAGGTCCTTAGCCACATCAAGGGGGTATTGGGGTTCCCTTTTCCTGAAGCCACGAGCACAATCCTACTAGGTATCAAACCTGCTAGCCTGAAGGCACTCACCCGGAGCGATTGGATTCTGGCGCTTCAAATGCTAGGAGCGGCCAAACAGCTTATAGCCCTGTACTGGAAAAAAAACGAAGCCCCTCCAATCGCAGCCTGGTTTGTGTGTTTATCGCATGTCGTCACGATGGAGCTCTTCGCAGGGCGACTGCAAGCGCGTGACACGTGTTTTAAGGCTGTTTGGTAACCTCTGGTTAAATATCTCTGTGCTGTTGAACATGCGCGCCACATGCCTACCAAGCTTAGGACGCTGCGCCTCTTTGAAGATGCTATTGTTCCATCTGACCATGGTAGATTGCTTCCATAGTTACCCCGTGCATTGAGACCCCGTTAGCATTGGTGCCGGACCGGGCCTTCCTTTCTTCCCCCCCTGCCCCCCGCGCACATCACTCCTAACCTTGCTGTGCTGTCTTCCTCCCTCTACTTCCTTCTTCTCTTTTCATCTTCTTTCTTTTCTCCTCTCACCGCTATTCCTCGGGTTATAGGGCCTTGTTGGGCCGACTGTTGATTTTGGGCCGGTTGCCTGTTCGTTATAGAAGTAGACCTCAGGGGTCTTGCCTTATCATAGGCCCAGATGGCATTACCCTATACACTATGTGACGCGGCCAGCCCCTCAGGGGTTGTAGGTGAAACGCTGTGTACAATCTTGCTTTCGGCGTAGACTCCTAACGACACCAGTGAAATGTCCAGTTACGCGGCCGGCCCTGTATAGGGTTGTAGGCTTAATGCTGTGTATCGAATAGCCCTGTGTTATGTGTTTTTGTCTGAAAATGAAACAGATCTGAAACAAAGGTTGACACTATCAAGACAGTATGGCGGCTTAAACTGCAATTGAAAACACGTGGTCAAAGAAACACTAGTATAGGTTCATATTCTTACACTGTATCTAACCTGTCTGCCAAAAACAAAACATCACAGTTTTATTTATATCTATTTTTCAGTTTGATTGAAGCATGGCAATACGATCAAGGTGTGAATTCTCTATTTCCAGTTTGTGGTGAGTCTCCTGAAAACATTGAGCGCATTGTTTGTATTTGCCACACTCTTTATCATCCTAGCGTTAGTTGCCCCGGACTGATGTTCAACGATGCGGAAATTAGAACAATGGATATGGCAATGACTTTATGTTTTCAATTGACATCGAACGCGGATATTAGTTGCTTTGTAAAGTTTATCAAAGTGAGGGAAAAAGTAGGAGGTGAAAGTAACAATAAAAACACTCATATAAACTGTAACCAGGAAGAGAAACATATTTAACTGTGTTGACTGTATAGAGTGCTCAGGAGAAAGCAACTGGAAGAAGTGACTAACATTGTTTTATTTTCTGTGCATCTCTGGGCTGACTGGTTATTATTCGGCATAATGTCATATGCTTGTAGGTGGTTTTCAATAGTATACAATTGTATGTTATTACCTTTGTGACATTTGCATTAAAATAGTTGTAATTTTATTGTTAAAAAAAATAACATGATACTGCCTTTCATCTCACATAGGCACCTCTCATTTCAAAGCAAAAAAGAAAAGTAAATACTAAGCTAGGAAGCCAGACCTTGACATGTGACCTCTGATGTTGAAGCCACAGCAAAATTGATAAGATAAAAACAAACTTTAAAGGCCTTTTTACAGAAAGTAAATACTCGTGGAAGAACACATGGAGCCCTGGTGAGCAAGATATGCTCTACAGGATGGACTAACTCAAGCTGAACAGCCTAAACCAAATGAAGCCAACAAATTGAAAGCAAGTAAATGTGAGTTACAAAGCCAATAGTAAACGATGGGCGGAATGCATTCCCAGGGATGATTCCCGAATGTCACCAAGATGTCTTCAGCTGTGCTGTCTGGTAGACTGCGACCGAAAAGATATAGAATTAGCATCCATGGGATTTTAACTACGTTTTTCAGGAAGTGCTGTAAGACTTATAGCTATTAAAATCAGTGTTAAAACACTACAAAATAACAAGTGAATAGAATCGCAGTACTGCCTGTAGAAAGACATGGTGACAGCTCCAGAACATAAAATAGAAACCCCATTGAAACTGTATTGAGGAATTACAAGTAATGAGAAAGCCTATGCCAATCTATCACGTGATGAACAATGTAACAATTTGTTATTATTGGGCAGTTTTAGTTACAGCCCCATGCCCTCCCACTTAATACCCTTACGATCTTTCAGCCCTCATTACCACACTCTTACTTACTCTACTCGTAGATTATTACTTAAGAGATAACAATACTTTCAGCATTATAGCAGTGGACAGCTAGCGTGATCCACAATCGTGCACACTACTTCAACCTGAGTTGTGTGGGCCTTCAGCCTAGTCAGAGTTGGCTTTGTCACAGACCCCATCCCATCTGCCATACAGCACTAATCACTTGCCCCAACACTCCCTCACCAAATCCTGAAGACTGCACTAAAAATGCAACCCTACCTGCAACAAGTGCAAGGCCCTTTGCTATCACCAAGTAGCTACCACACATTACTAATACAACTCATAACCCTTCCAGACTAGACTTAAGGTGGAGAGCTCTGGTGCTGGCAGAGGTGGCTTTATCACAGGTTCACCAACTCCCCCTCATGTACCACACCAGCAATCATCACCTGCCCCAACGCTTCCTTAGCAAGTGCTCCTGAGCACTGCAATACAAATACAACCATGCCTGCAACAAAAGGAAGGCTCTTTGCTATACTGCGGCCCTGTCACCAAACGTCCGTAAAATAACAAGGAATGCCAAAGGCTATTGGTCTGGCTAATAAAAGAAAATCAGACCTATTGGCTTTGTCAATGCTTGTTTGCTCTGGATATGTAGCTTATGACATCTAAAGTATCTGAGGTATGCTTGTAAACTTTGCTACTTTGCCTCCACAATACTCACATCAGTACACACCTGCACATGTTCTTATGTAGTAGTGCACACCTTCCCATCACAGGATGCTACAAAGTAACAGAAGCAGATTTCTGGCTCTCATCCCTTTGTGGGGCTATGTGGCTACAAATATATATTGCATTACCCACAAAAAACAAGCCAGTAATTTAATAAATTGTTCGTTGTATATCTGTTGGTTTCAGTGCCTCACATCACACAAATTAAATATTTACCCTAGAGGATCAGGCACATGGATCATTCAGACCTGCATCTGAATGGGATTGGGCATCCAATAAAAATTAAACTTTGATTTTTTTTAAAATAATTAAATGAGTCTTTCTAAATATCGATATATGTAAATAATTTCCTTCTACTTCTTCACCATAAATAAATCACACTCATAAAGAGAGGCAGTCAATCAAGCAAGTCAATTCTATGTGTCTTATATAGTGCACAGCAGCCCTAAGAGAACTTCTGGCACTGAGATATGCACACCTACAAGACCAGTGCAAGAAATGCTGAAATTAGAATAGATGGATATTTAGAAGTTTCCTGAAGGAGGTTTCTGACTCTGTTAGCCTTGGTTTGACAAGTAGGACATTCCACAACTTGGCAACCAGATAGGCAAAAGACGGGCCACCACATCTGGCTTACCCGACCTTGGGGGTGGTCAACAGAGAAGAGCTCTCGGAGCAAAGACATCTTCTTGGCACGTATGGACAGATTAGTTTTCATATCAGAAAGGTACCTTTTTCCTGAAGGACTTGGTGGGCCATGCATAGGACCTTGAAATAAATCATTTTTTGGATTTGGAGCCAATGTAGTGCAGCCATGGTTGGGGCTGCCGAATGGTGTTTAGGGATCTTAAAGAGTGATCGTGCTGCAGCATTTTTAATGGTTTGCAGGCATTTTAAGACATATTGAGGGCTTCCTAGAAACAGGGAATTACTGTAATCAAGCTGAATGTTGTGTTTTGAGAGCGACCTACCGTTAGTAACATGTTAACAGTAATGGCTTCAAAAGTATGCAGCATTGGTACCTTGCTACCTCCATCTAACCTATGAGGTCTTAATGTGGCCTTACAATGTACACATAGTAGGGAGCATCAATGGTCCTGTCGAGTGCAGACAGTTGGTGTTAACGGGCTTATTGAGTAATTTTAGCTCACTAGTAGAGTATGTAAACTGCATAACTAGAAACCAACAGGGGTCCTGGCCCTGGTCGGATATGGATGGACTTGCCTTTGGTGCGCCTTCAGCATGCCAGTGGGGTGCCTGTTGCGTGCACCCACTGTGTGTCTGCGCCCTAGAGTGGCTTTTAAGGGGCGGAGCTGGCGAGACTAGGGGCCAGATGTAGGTAATCCCTTTTTACAGATTCTAAAATACCAAATTTTACCGATTCATTATTTTAGAATCGGAAAATGGGATTTAGGTAAAAATTCGTAAAAATATACAGAATCGGTAAAATTCAGAATCTCCGATTCGGTATTTACCGAATCGGTAAATACCGAATCGGTAAATACCGAATCGGAGATTCAAAATATAACCAATTGAGCTTGTCAACCAATCAGGTACATCTACCACACCCCACACCAAAGCAACAGAGGAACCAACTAATCAAATGCATCTACCCCACTCCACAACCAGGAGGTGGCTTCACCCTTGCAGGTGCAGAATACCAGAACATTCTGGAGAGCTGTGAGACACTGAGCAACTAGCTGCCCTGAGCTGAGCTGAACTGCACAATGGAATGACAGGAGTCACAGAGGGAAGGAGCAGAGCTCAAGAGAAAACTGAAATTCCGCACAGCTGAACTGCAGGTGCTAGTGGAGGAGGCTGTGAAACACCACACCCAGCTATTTGGTAAGCAGTCTCTGCATGTTGCAGAGTCTGTGAAAAGAAACACCTGGCTGGGGATCCAGTCAAAGGTGAATGCCATCGGGGTCACAACCAGGGAAATTGATGACCTTTAAAAACGGTGGTATGATCTTAGGATCATAACCAAAAAAAAGCTGGCAGCACAGATAAAAGAAGCCAGTGCCACTGGGGGAGGAAGGAGCAGGGCATCTGCCCTAACAGACCTGAAGCAGCTGGTGGAATCCACCCTGGAGCCAGAGAGTGTCCGTGGGATAGGGGATGCTGACAGCTCAGCCAGAGCTGCATCAAAACAAGGTAAGCTGAATGGACATCAATTCTCCCCCTTCCCTATCCCCCTTCTCCAGTGTGGTGTGTGTCTCACACTCCAGTAAAGGTTTTAGGATTTACCTGTAATGCATCATGGGAGACGTAGTCATAGAAACATACATCACTACATACATCACAGAAAACAGAAAGGCATGCTACACACTACATCCATAAGCAGTTGAGGACTTTGCAATTGTGTGACAGGAATGTGATTTAATAATGACACACAGGTGTACAGCACCACTGAGCCAATGTCCATATCTGTCCACAGGAGAGTCATCGCGCAGGACAGCGCAGGAAAGAGAGAAGAGGGCACCCCAGACCGAAAGGAGTGAGGTCGCAGGCACAAGTGCAGGGCAAAGCACTGAGCCGCCACCCGCACCCACAGCACAGGCAGCATCAACACCAGAGCAACCCACCACACCACAGCCTTGTTCGCCTCTGCTGTACGACTCACCACAGCAGGACCCACCAGCACTCTCTCCCACACCAGCTACAGATTCCACAGAACTGGTAAGGCCAAGGAGGCATGATGTGCCCCCTCTCAGAATCTTGGAGACGTCCAATGAAGATAAGAGGGAGGGTGACACCCAAACGTTTACACTAGAGCCAAACAATGCTGGGCAGCAGTCCACATCTGAAGATGTGCGTACCGGTGCCAGACGCCGTAGGGTACGGGAGAGAAGCACATCTCAGGATGGAGAGGGGGTCTTCTGTGGGCTGGAGGCCACAATGGTCAAAGTGTAGTGCCTGCAGGCAAAAGGAATATTATCTGTTCAGAGACAGGTGCGTCAGTTAAACACCAGGATGGGCAACATAGACCGGGGAATTAGCTCCATGGCAGAGAGCATGAAAGACATGGCAGATGGAATAAGGGACATGTCGCAGGCCATGATGGCTCTCAGTGAAAATCTCAAGTCAGATCGCACACAGAGGCGTCGGGAGAGGCAGTGTATGCAGAAAAATACAAAGGCAATGTACCGTCTTGCAACAGCCACCTCCCTGCTATGTCGGTGCTCTGTGACTATGCAAGAGGGCCTTGTGCACTGCTGCACAGATGTGTCTAGGGGGATGAGGAGAGTGGCATCTGCCATGGAACTGCTACTCACCAACCAGTCAGCCAACGCTGGGGACCTAGGTGTAGGGGACACATATGACACCACCAGCAGGAGCAGCAGTAGCACTCCCATACCAGACATAAGAAGAAGCAGCAGTGACCATTAAACTACGTCATTCACATACAAAGGCTGGCTGTGTCTCCTTACTCACTTAGAAATAGCTGCGTGTGATCTCTGCCCGTCTCAGTCTCCCATCTGTTGCTGGCGCTGCTCCTGCTGCATAGGGCTCACGCTGTTCAGTCCCATCATCAATGTCCTCATGATGTGTTATTTCCACTTCTGTGCCTTTCTTGGTGGCAAGGTTGTGCAGCATAGCACAGGTTGCAATGATTTTACAGCAGATGATAGGAGTGTACTGCCGTGCACCTCTGCTCTTGTGGAGGCAGCGGAACCTGCTTTTTAGAAGTCCAAATGTGCGTTCAACAACGTTGCGTGTAGCTCTGTGTCCCACATTGTAATACCTCTCACTCCTGGTAGATGGATTCAGGTAGGGGTGAGAACAATTTATTTATTTATTTAAAATATTTCTAAAGCGCTCTGCAACCCTACGGGCATCCTGGCGCTGTGTTCGTATAGCTAATAAACGCTGTGCATCATGGGCAGAAGGGATATCATGAGTTGGAGTTAGATTTTAGGGAAGAGCCACGTTTTCACCTTTTTTCGAAAGGCCATCAGATCATCTGTTTTACTGATATCGATAGGTAGTCTATTCCACAGATGAGCTGCCGCTATGATGAAGGATCTGCCACCGCAGGTGGTTTTCCTAATCCTGGGTATGCTGATGAGGTTGGATGAGGAAGACCGAAGGGGCCGAGTGGGTTCGTACCACTTAAATTTGTTTTGAAGTGGTCGGGGGCCCATCCCATGTACTGCCTTAAACACAGTGCATAGGGATTTAAAGAGGATCCTCTGATGTACAGGTAGCCAGTGTAAATCGGCCATAGCAAGGGTGGTAGAGGATCTTCGCTCTCGGGAGAGTGCCAATTTTGCTGCAGCTGCCTGGATGCTCTGAAGTCTGGAAATCAGATAAGCAGGGGATTCCAGTAGCAGAGCGTTACAGTAATCCAGGCGGCTGAGAATGGTGCTCCTAACTATGGTGGCTCTGACCTGTGTTGGTAAGAGGGGTAGTAGCTTTCGAAGTCCTCGCATTAAGGCGAAGCAGCTACTTACTTGACAAAGGACCGCACAGCATAAGCGCTATCGCCTAGGTGGAAAAGAGAGTGGCATGAGTTACATACTCCAAATACATTCATCTGCAGTAACTATCAGGGTGTGTCACAGTTATTTACCTCCCAGGTATCCTTCCCCAAATTCTCCAGCAGCAAGGCGTGTGTAGATCCCACTGTTCTGGAATATGTAGGAGTTGTGGGTGCTCCCAGGGAATTTGGCCACAATGTCTGTTATGATGTTGCCAGCGTTGCATATCACCTGCACATTGATTGAGTGGGTTGACTTTCGGTTCCTGTATATGTATTCTGTGGATGCAGGTGGGCAGATTGGGATGTGGGTGCCATCTATACAGCCTTCACCACAAACAAGTAATCATCTGGTTCATAGAGCTCAATCCTCTCTAAAGGCAAATTTCCTTCAACGATCTCATCTACTTCTGATCGCATCACATCAATTCTTTTTGCCTTTATTGCCGCACTCAAAGTACCTCGACTAGAGCCTCTAATCCTTTCTTCACAAGCACTGTCTTGTTCCCTGCACCTGTTCACTTCAGATATGGCTCTGCAGGGCATTCTATTCTCAACGCTCCCTTTGTCCCAGTCCTTCCTTGGCCTATCACTCTGAGCCCCTTCAATCGCCTCCCATGTTCTCAGATCTGGCCTCAAATCTCTGAAAGATTTTGGTCTCGGACCCCTCAAGTCCATCGGACCTCTCGACGAGTCCGCTGTCGCTGGCAATGGGGTACTCCACTCTGGAGGTCTTGGCGTTTGACTCATCCCATCCACCACACTACTTCTTTCACTAATTATACTTCCTTCCATACCCATCCGCGATGGACCTCCACTTCGCGTCTACTCTGAATTATACACTGACACTATCGGACCAATAGTGACCGGTCCTGTAAGAGCATCCGACAACCTATGAGAACTGACACCTTCTACATTCTGTCCTTCTCCCGTTGAGAGCTTTCCCACTACCTCAGTTCTAGGAGCGAATTGCGGTACCCTCACTTCCTCTACCGGGGCTGACCGCTCCTCGCCTGACTCTGGGTTATATGGGGGTGGTCTCTCAGATAACAGCCTTTCTATCAAGCTGCCATCCGTATCACTGCCGTCGTCCTCTGTGCTCTTTTTCTGTGCGTCCCCTGTTTTAACCAACAGTGGATACAACCTACCTCCTTCGATCGTCTGTATTCTCCATCTCTTTTCCAATGCATCCCACCTTGCGTCTTGGACTGCCCTAACTGACCTCTTCACTCTTTCCTGTCGCCTGTCCCTGTTTCTTTCGTGTGCCGCCCTAATCCATGCATTCAATGCCTCAAACTGTGTCGGGCTAGGTAAAGGCTGCAAAGAAGCCATAATTGCTTTCAACTGATATAACTCTTCTAATCTGAAAGTTCCATATCTAGGAAAAGTCAACAATATAGTGTGCAACTCAACATTTGTAGCCATGTAATGAGCCGGAGTATCCTCGGGTGGAGCCTCTTTCCCCCCCCCGGAGTTCTAACTTCTTTTCTTTTCTGAATACATCTCTCAAAACTTTAAAACATTTCATAATGAAAACCAATGTTTCTTCTCTCGCAGCGCTCCTGTACTTTCTGATGGCAATCCACCAATCCCAGCGTGGCTTCACACCATCCGCCCTATCCCAGCGCGGCACCTACTGACGTCACTCGCCTCCGCTTTGCAGCAGTTCCCGTCCTTTACCGTTCGTCTCACACTCACACACGCGTCCCAAGCTTACACTGAAATGATCACTTCCGACCAAGCAACCACTTCGCTGACTGTACGTCCACAGTCTGACTGTACGTCCACAGTCGCATAATTGTCACCAAACTGGCAACTGTCTGTCCGCGAAACGACCCGACAATCACCTCAACTGATAGGTTACAAACACGCAGCAACTAACGACCAGCGTCAGTTACTCACGCACTCACACATTCGTTTCCCCTATCTCGGTCCAGCGGGCGATCGATGGTACCTCATGATCCCCTTAACAATGGTTGACAACCACTTAAGCTACTCCTTGAGCCTAAGATTTTCCCGGGCTGTGCGCGCTCACAGCCTGATCTCCTTTCATACAACAGGCCTTCCAACTCCGCAAGACATCACAACACAACACAACATATAACACCGCAATCTATCAACATATAACCCTATTCATACTCACTCTCCTACGAACTGCTGCTTTTCGCCCCACCGTCACTCTCCGTCAGTTTCCATGGAGCGCTGTCTTCCACCGATAATATACTGGGCAATCATTCTCTAATTTCTATGGGCCTTGGGAGACTCTTATCCTAATCTAGATCAGATTTTTCCCTACTCTATAAAGGGAACCATCCTACTCTGCTACCAACTGGGGAAGCTGGGATTTTCATCTAGATTTTCTTGGTCATCTCTAGAATCCCAAACCAGGTCGACTGGACCTTTTCCCTGTTCTAGAAGAATAAAGGGAACAGCTTTGAACAACTTCTCCATCAAATCCAAATTAAACTCAAAGGACCACTGACTACAAACTGAAGTTTCAAAGGTTTATTACAAAGCCAAAAATAGTTGGACATACAAACATCTCAGCAAGAGGTTCAGAAAATAAACTGGCACTAATACAAACATAATTCTACGCAAGATTCTCATACAACTCAGAATAAACAGCAAAGTCAATTTGAGTAACATTAGGCAACCAAGAACAGTCCCAGCTTGAAGTTTGGACTGCATTTACAAAAAGGAAAAACAAAGTGATTAGTCTGTCCCTACACTATTCTAAGGTGACATCCCTACATAACGTTCCCATCAGACAAGAGTAAAGGTGTCAGCAGTGAAGACTTCCAAAGAAGTACATTCACTTTCTTCAGACAAATAGTCTAACTGTCGAGCTCGTTCTAAGATGCTCCTGCTTACACCCCACTCTGCCCTAAGTTTCTCAAGACTCTCTCTGCTTTCTACATCCTGCTCTGTCTGTTCCCTGACTAAGATCTGCTCTCCACCCTCGGGAGCTGTCCCTCATACAAAAACCCAAAAACAGTAGACACGCCTAAAGGTGCACCCCTCTGGCAGGTGAAGATCCTCTGATTTTTCCAGTATGGCACCTTTCCATCCAGCATCCGTTGGTGGGCCTTGGGTCCCATGCACCTTCCTCGCTAAATTTTGCACTCCCAAATTCTTTGGCAGCTTTTCTTCATTTGCGCCTACTATCCTAACTCATAAACAATGGACTCTTCTACCTAACAAGCCTTGTGGCCTTGCACCTGCAAGCTGAAATACATGGGGACATCTCCACAAGCATTCAAAGTTACAATTCAACATTTTGCTGAGGACAGCTTCTTCCCTGAAGAGAGAAAATCTTTCCTTCTCGACTAAAGCTAATAAAGGAAAATACAATTAGGCCTCTACTGGCTTTAACATGTCCCAGGCACTTGCACGTTTAAAGACATTTCTAATACAACATGACATTACATTTCACCACTATGGAGTATTAATCCTGCTTTCAATGTAAGCACTAACTTTTATATTAGAAGCCTATATTGATTCAC
This sequence comes from Lissotriton helveticus, assembly GCF_964261635.1. Classification (NCBI taxonomy): domain Eukaryota; kingdom Metazoa; phylum Chordata; class Amphibia; order Caudata; family Salamandridae; genus Lissotriton; species Lissotriton helveticus. Next base: position 1,790,447,871 of record NC_136063.1, on the reverse strand, counting down.
TTCTTAATAAGCATGTATACATTTCAAAAGCATTTCATTAGTAATACGACATTTCACATATGATTATACTTCTACATTAGGCAACACGACATTTCGATTAGAACACTACATTAGTCTTTAATTAATAATCACATCACTAAATATTGTGCTGATTCCCAGCCTAACATTATAAGTCTAAACTACATTAGTAGACCCTCTAAATATGTGGGTGTTGACTACTCGGGATTATGGTTCACCCCTACAAATTTCAAAATTACATGGCGCTCTCTCAGTTTCTTTAATTGATTTCTATGATGCATATATCTGAGGCCACTAATCTGGGCCCTCACAATTTGATTTTGATAAATTAAGTCTGACTATTTTTGAACGAAATCCCTTGAAGGCACTGTTATCTGATCTAAATCTTTTAAAAGTGGCATTTTTGAAATGGTAGTGATAAATTCACTTTTACTAGTAAAGAGGATTTATCATTACCATTCCAATGATATGATACATGACAGAGATACTCCTTCTCAATCAGGTGTAAGTTTCGGCTCCTCCCTACCATCCTGCACAGCATGGCCCAACAGGATGAGGATAGCCACTTGTTCATACCTATGCTCCTTTTGTGTGTAGCTGTCTAGAGGGAATGCACAAAGTCCAGCTGTCAGCTTCCCCAGATGAATTTTGCACAACAGTCTGCAGGCACACAGGGCTCTAAACAGAAAATCCCATCTTTCTAAAAGTGCCATTTTTGAAAAGGATAGTGATAAATGTACCTTTACCAGTAAAGAGGATTTATCATTACCTTTCCAATGATATGATGCATAACAGAGTTACTCCTCCTCAATCACGAATTAAAACTTATAAGTGCAATCAGAAATTCCCAATGTTAACCTGTGAGAGAAGTAGGCCTCACACTAGTGATAAACAAATGTGGGTGTTTTTCATTACCTGGATAAGCAAAACTAAAAGTTCATGACCTACCTGTTGATTATACATCACCTTGTCCTATGGGTAAACTAGAGCCTAGTGTAGGGGTGGGTTATGTTTAATAAAAGAGGAGTTTAAGGCTGGGCAAGGGGTTTTAAATGCCAAGTTGGTATTTTTTTTTTTCTGGGCAAATCACTTAATCTCCCTCTGCCTAACAAAAATGAAACGCAACCGGTGCTCATGTAAAGGGCTCTGATACCTGATTTCGGGTCAAGTCACTCTAAATAAAACTTCGAAACATTCCTCTCATAATTCTGGGTAACCTCATTACTCCCAAGTTTAGTCTGTAGTTCATTTATCTTTAAACTAGAGCTTAGTCTGAGTATAATATCCCCTAGTAATGCCTCTTCTTGTGTGATATGCGCATCCCAATCATAAATGCTATAATGCTAAAATGTTTCGCTCAAAATGTCTTTTGTTCCCATACAGCACTATGCTAAGGTTCCTGTTAAACTGGACATTCATGGTGTAGTATTCCCCCAGTCTATTTGCTTTCACTCCCCTAGTTTTGCTAATCTAATTTTTGTTGGCTTTAGGACTCAGTGCACTTTAACTCTGCTAACCAGTAGTTAAAGTGCTTGTGCTCACTCCTTAAACATAGTAAAATAGGCATAGACCTAATTAGATCCTTTGATTTACTCATATGGGGCGCTGACTAATGGTACCACATGTACAGAGGGCCTGTAAAATAAATGCTGCTAGTAGGCAGCAGATTCATTGTGTCATCCACTAAAGTAGCCCTGTAAAAGAGGACTAAGGCCTGCCACTGCAGCTTGTAGAGTAGTTTTAAACTGCCATTCTGACCTGGAAAAATAGACCCTTTGCCAGGCCTAAAACATCCTTTTTAGTACTTATAAGTCACCCCTAATGCAGGCTTTAAAGACTCATAGGACATGGTGCATTGTATTTTAAAAGTAGAACACATAGGATTAAGTTTTACACGATTTATCTCCTTTGTTTCTGGATGCGGTGGTGGCTCCTCCGCTAAGGCAGAGGAGTGTCACCCCACTGCCTTCAAGCAGGAAAATAAAGGAAAAAAATAAAATGATAATCACATAATGTTATTATCATTTTATTTATTCCTCCTGATGAGGCAGCTTGCATGAGTGACAGAGCTGAAAAGCAGGGGAGGAGGGTACAACCCTCCAAAGTGCATAATGACAGTTTGGTCGGTCCTCAAGGGTCACCCAAAACAGTCATGCACATTTCCCTGTTCTCCATGCAGGCTGCATTAGAGCCTGCATGGAGAACATGCCCACCCCTACAGCCCCTGGATGAGCGCCGTGTCACTGTGCTCAGACCAATCACAATGCTGCATTGCAGCATTTTGATTGGCTTGGGGTTGGGAGCCTAGCTGCCTGCTTCATGTTCCGACCTGGAGTCAGACAGAGGAGAGAAGACGTGGGACCCAGCGGCGGAAAGGTAAGTGTTATTTTTTTTATTGCAGCCCACAAATCCCCCCTCCCATCACCACCACCACGCGGGCCTGCCCACCACCTGCGAGCCGTGCAGGCTGCCCCTCTCTGGATGGACAGTTTGCAGTGGATTGTCATCAACTGTTCTATCAGGAGGATACTGCGGGTGGAACTTTGCATCTTGAGTGGTAAGAGCAGAATATATAATATATGGGGCAGCGTGTTGTGGTCTCGCCTTCTGGTGAAGCATATTTGTGGTGCATGTGTCTTTACATTTTTATAAATGTTCTCCTACCACACAGAATCATTGCATAATGCCAGGAATCCTACTATCCAAAGAAGTAGTGGACTGTATGAAATACCAAGTAAATGTTGAGGATGATATATCCGCTACCACTGAAGTAGAAGAAGGAACACCATGCAGGCCACATACTAACCTTCACCTTCTACTGTGCCTAGCATATAAGGCCATGTAGTGAGTGAGCAATTAAATGTGTGTGACCAATAGTCATATGTTGATTTAAAATGTTGTATTCATAGGTGCCAGTGAGGTGATGAATCAATAAATTTAGAATAAAATGTGGGGCAATATTAGGGGTTGATGAGCAACATTTCTCAAGGATTACAAAGATTTACAGTCACTTTGAAAAAGATATTTAGTTTATGTGTTTTATTACCTTGCCTAAAGGGTGTGTGTGTGTGTGTGTGTGTGTGCGCGTGTGTGTGTGTCTCTGTTTACTCATGTACACAGACAGGTATATTGCATGCTGACACTTGTAGAGTCTGACGGTGAAGTAGTCTTTTGCAGAGTATATTTCTCTGCATTTCCTTAATGCTATTGTGTGGGATACAGGGAAACAACCTCTTACCTAGCCTATTTACTTTCTACAGTGGTATTTACTCAGACTGGACATTTCCTCATAGCATAAAATCTCAATACAAACACTGTTATTTTTCTTTCTTTTTTATTTTTTATCAAAAATATTTTTTATATTTATATATATTTCTATATTGTCATATGCTTTTTTTTGTTATTTTGTATTAGATTCACATAAACATTTACAAATATGACAAAATCATGATATCATTTCCATTTGCCAAAGACCATTATTGACTTCTCCTAGCTCAGAAACAAATTATGATATCCCCCAACATACTACCATCATACCTTCCAGTCTCACCTTTCATTCTACTCAAACATACCATCAATCATAACCTACGGGGACGTGAGCGCAACAGAAAAAATACCGATTGAATCCCTGGAAACAAGCAAACCAGGAAATACAATCCTTTCAGAATAAAAAAACTAGATATATAATACCAAGATATTGACAGACATCTTTAAAAATAGATGGAGTTATTAAACCCTCAATAACATAGAGGACATATAACTACGGCAACATTACAACAGATTGGACTGTAATAAACCCTGTCTCTATGCACATTCATTAGGGAACTACTTTCACAATATAACTTCCGTCTGATGACAACGATCCGGACGCCCAATTAGAGATACTTCCATGTTTCAAATCACATATAGACCACAGACCACTATGCCAGACCACTATACAGATGTATAGTATACTTCTATTTTGGTCCTGAAGAACGTGATATATAAATGTTGGTTGTCACTGAAACATGCGTAGACCAGTGATCACACATCTGGGAGTCCCATACGCAAGAATGAAGCGACAAGAAAAACCAACCAGAAATGTATCTAATGCACTGGTGAATGTCAAAACTGTGATCTTTTGATAATTTAGACAAACAAAATTAATGAGGAGGACTCCACTTCATATATGTTTTTATTGTGAATTTTTTGTGTTGGTATGATTGATGGTATCTATGAGAAGAATGAAAGGTGATAATGGAAGGTATGATTGTGCTATGTTGGGGGTATCATAATTTGTTTCTAAGCTAAGAGAAGTCAATAATGGTCTTTTGCGAAAGGAAATGATATCATGATTGGTGTGGAAGGGTTAGTGTGGGGTGGAGTGGGGTAGATTATAATGAAGTGAGGTACATTTGAGTGTATTGGGGTAGATTGGAATAGGGTGGGGTATATTGGGTGGGGTTTAATGGGGTAGGGTTGAGTGGGGTGGGGTGGTGCAGATTGGAATGGGGTGGGGTGAAGTGGGGTGAATTAGGGTGGATTGTAGTGATAGAGCAGATTTCATCTGTAGTCAGGCATTGTTTTATTATTGTGCTTCAGACAGACTGCATTTAAATTGCATGGCACATGAAAAATATGAAAGTGAGGCCTAAGTCAGTCTGAAATGCTTGTGCTGAATTTACATGTGTTTTTGCAATGTAGAGAAAAGTGGCATTTTTAACTTTGAAGATTAATAGAATATGTTTCTCTCTTCCCAGCTCATCCCTTGCAATCTAAATTCACTATTCCTGTCTTAAGAGACTTTGACTTGTTGCATATTTAGATAAACATTTTCAGTTAATAACACCTCTTTTTATAATGTGTGTGAATTAATAATGCACGAAACACTGCACATGGGGCTAAATGCGTTTTGCATGAAAAGCTATCTAAAACATTAAAGCATGTTGTTGTGTGCACTGTATTAACTGTGTGTGCTTTTAAAATTTACACTAAAGCATGAAAATGCTGTGTTGCACATTGCACATTTATTTTGCATGTTGTCATAAATTACAAAAAAGCTGCTTGGCACTTATAGCTTGGCTAGGTAAACATTTATAAGGGTTATTAGTATGGAGTTGGGAAACATAATGGGCTGATTTACATGAAATTAATATTCTCTTTGTGTCTGTTTTGTTTTTGGGCCTACAATTAAATGGCTGCCTATAAATCCAGCAAGGCTATGGCTTGCATTAAAAGAGAAGAGAGTATGCGCAGACACCAGCTTGACTCAAACTGCGGAAAGAGTCAAGGCCATTTTGAACTGGACATTCTTGTGATTGTGCCAATGTACAAGTTAGTTAAAGTGTCCGTCCTACTGCGCTGTGAAAGGAAGGAAGAGAATTAGAATGAATCATTTTTCCTAGTAAATGTTGCAAACGTTTAAAAATGTATTTATTCATGTATGCTTCTTTTGTTAAAACTGGTATAGTCAGGATTTTAGAATGAGTCAGGAAAGTGAGACTTCAGGCCATCATGGCTGACCAATCACGGACAAGTTTTCCTGAAGATGCAACATTTTTGTGTAGTCTGCCAAGAATTAGAGTATAAATAATGACCTCTCTGGAGGCGGGGTTGTCTTTTTGCTCATAGAGCTTCTTGCTCATTTTGGCTTAGGCTTTGCTTCATTCTATGGGTTAGGTACGAGATCGTCCCGGGTGCAGCTTTGGGCGTCCGAGGAGAGTCAGGTGGGGGGTTCCCTGGTGATTTTTTTCCAAAGTCCTTGCACGTCATATTTTGGCACTGCCGGCCACATTCCTTTGAGGCCTTGTGAAGGGCGGGCTGTCTCACTCCTTGCTTGCTCTTTAGACACAGACATGAGCAGAAAATGCAGTGGATCAGGATATAATTAGATGCTAAACTTTAAGTTTATACTTTCACTAATTAATTAGGTCTGAAAAGATTTATTTGTCTTATGCATTTATTTCTCTTAATGGGAGATTGGTGCCAACTATTTAATTATTGATTAGCTTTGCAAGACTATTTTTCTTAGAAACTCTTTAAGAATTTTGACTGATATTTTGCGCCACATTTTCTTTCCTACATGTAATGCTTATATGCAGACTGTAATGTGTTCTGTATTATTGCTATTTCTCCTGTTTTCCAAATTCTGTACCTGATTGATATTTCACTAATGAATAAAGGGTCAGAGAAAAACTTAATTTTTGACTAGAAAATAAAACCCTTTAAAATACTCAACAACTCTCTTTATTGGCTTCAATAATAATTGCATGTTTGACTGTTCATGATTATTTAAAATCTCCTGAAGGTAATACATGCTGTGACGGGTCCAACACCTTTTCAGCTGTAAAATAGAGGTAGCATGAGGGTTATGCATTGAGAAATTACCAGATGAAATTACCGCTCCATCAGTAGATTAGAGTAGGTGAGATTGGAGTGGTGTTATATGGGGTGAATTGGATTGGGGTAGATTGGATTAGCATGGAGTGGAGCAGATTTAGGTATAATGGATTGAAGTGGAGTGGGGTAGATTGGTGGATTGGAGTGAAATAGATTGGGGTGAATTGGAGTGGAGTAAGGTAGACTGGGAAGGAGTAGGGTGGGGTAGATAATGGTAGATTGGAGCGGGTTAGATGTGAGGTAAATTGAAATGGAGTGGGAAAGATTATGGTAGAATGGAGTGGGGTAGATTGGGGTATATTAGAGTGGAGTGGGGTAGATTGGAGTGGAGCGGGATAGATTGGAGTGGAGCGGAGGGTGGAGTGAGGTACATTGGAGTGGAGTGGGGTAGATTCTGGAAGATTGGAGTATGGTGGATTGGGGTAGATTGAGAGGGGTAGAGTCTCTACCATCAATGAACACTTCATGCCCCAAACACCCATTACCAGCCTCCTTAACCTCTAGGACTCCAACTTAAACCCAAGGATCACAACGTGGGACCATCTCACCATGCAGACCACCGCCACCATCATGAGCTCCATCCACGCAGGAGCACTCAGGGACCCCTGTCCCCACCACATGTTCAACCAGGGGAACAGCACCATAAATAAGGAACTCACCTCAGTCCTCAATGCATTCATCACCTCTGCTTCCTTCTCAGTGGAATGGACACATGCGGAAGTCAAGCCTTTGTCACAGTCGATCATGCCATTCTGATCGACCGTGTCACACAGATAGGCATCCGACAGACGGCCAGAGCCTTATTGTCTTCTTTTCTTACTGACCGTTCACAATCGGTAAATCTCGGTCCCTTCAACTCATCTCAACTGGCCCTCCCGTGTGGTGTTCCACACGGATCTTCCTTAAGTCCGACACTCTTTAACATCTATGTGTCGGACCTGGCTAAAATCATTAAATCACTCAGGATGGGCCTTACATCATACGCCGATGATACCCAATTGGTGCTTTCAGTACATAGTGACTGACTGACTAACTGAATTATTTTTAAAGCGCTCTTATGCCAAGGCGTGATGGCGATATAGTACCAGCTAACTTTCAGAAGGACATGCTTGCCATTAGTAGTTGGATGACCACCAACTGCCTCGAATTGAACTCTGAGAAAACAGAGGTGATGATAGTAGGTAAGCTATCTCCAATTTGGTCCCCCAGCTGGTGGCCGCCCTTGCATGGTCCTCCACCTATTCCAGTGTCCAAGGTTAGGAATCTAGGTGTCATATTCAACAACCGACTGTCCTTTGTTCCTCACACCAACTCGGTGGTATCATCCTCTTTTTACAAGCTGCGCATGATAAAAAAACTCTTGCCATACCTACCTCTGAATGTGGGGAAAACACTAGTCAGTACCCTTGTCATGTCCACTATTGATTACTGCAATGGACTTCTTATGAATGCCCAAAACAAAGTCATCCATAAACTCCAACTTGTTCAAAATGCTGCAGCCAGAATGTTATCTGGAACTCCCAAACATAAGTCTATTTCCCACATTATTCGACAATATCACTGGCTCCATGTGAAAAACCGCATGAAGTTTAAGGCTCTGTGCATTGCTTATAAAGCATCCTGCAATTCTGGACCTCAATTCCTTAAAAAGGCTCTTGCAGCTTATGTTCCCACTTGGTATCTGCGCTCCTCTACAGCTAATTTGCTTACAGTCCCACAAACAAAGACTGCTTCCGGGGGTGATAAGCGTTTCATCGTGGCTACCGCAAAGCTCTTGAACGTCCTTCCAGCTGAGATTAGATCCAGCCTGTCGCTACTAGTTTTTAGAAGGACAAAAACCTGGTTGTTTAATCAGTAAGCACTCTGCTGCAGAGTATGTGTCTGTTGTCCTCAGCGCCGAGACACCCACGGGTATTTGCACGCTCTACAAATCTCCTAAAATAAAAATAAATGAACAAAGCCACTCCTCAAAAAACCTACCGCAGACCCCAAAGAGCTAAAAAACTACCGGCCCATCTCCCTGATCCCTTTACCTGCTAAAGTTCTGGAAAAGGTAAAATACAGCACGGAAACCGCGCTACTGGCAGCAACTGAAGACAGCAGGTCTCTCCTTCACCAAGGAGAAACTGCAGCCCTAATCGTCCTTGAACCTCTCAGCAGCCTTCAATACCGTATCTCACCACGCTTTCTTAAAAAGAGTCCACCAGATGAGGATCCAAGGGGATACCCACAAATGGATCGCATCTATCTTCACAAAAAGAACTTAGAGCGTCTCCCTCCCACCCTACACCTTGGGCCCAAAAAACATCATCTGCAGCGGTTCCCAAGGGTCCTCACTGAGCCCAACCATGTTCAACACATACTTGGCCCCTCTGGACAGCCTGGTCATATCCCACAGCATGAACATTATATCATACGCTGATAACACTCAGCTCATCCTCTCCCTAACCGCAGACTCCACGAACACCAAATCCAACTGTCACACCTGCATTACCAGAGTTGCCAGCTGGATGCCAAATAACTGCCTCAAACTCAATACTAACAAAATGGAGGTACTTATATTCAGAAGCAGCACATCCCTGTGGGATGTCTCCTGGTGGCTCTCCTCCCACACCCTCAGAACATGCTAGGGACCTAGGCAAGATGCTTAACAGCAAGCTCACCATGGAAAAACAGATAAACGCGGTGTCCTCAGCCTGCTTCCTCTCTCTCCACATGCTCAGGATAATCTTCAAAAGGCACCTTATCAGCACCAGACATACTGTCACTCAGGCCCTCATCACCAGCTGCCTGGACTACAGAAACACCCACTACATTGGGGTCACCTCTCAGCTACTAAACAGACTTCAGACCATCCAAAACACAGCACCCAGGCTCGTTCTCGACGTCCCGAGGTGAACCTATATTTCCCCTCACCTCAGAACACTCCACTGGCTCCCCATCCACAAGAGGTGCCAATTCAAAATGCTGATCCACACCTACAAGGCCCTGCACAATGAAGGACCAGCCTACCTTAATCACAGGCTGAACTTCCATCAGACATCTGTGCTTCGCATCCCTCTCCCTCGCCCACACTCACTGTTTCCACCAAAGTGCGAGCAGTGGCCGCTCCTTCTCCTACCTAGCAACGGTCTCCCCCTCCACTTCCGGACCTCCCCATTCCTGCAGGAGTTCAGAAGCAGGCTAAAATCTGGCTGTTCATTTGACCAGGCTGAAGAGTAGCTAACCCCAGTGACATGATACCCTCACGGTTGATGAGCAGAGCTTTACTAATCCAAATTGATTGACTGATAGATTGGGTTAGAGTGGAGTGGAGTAGACTGGAGTGGTGTAGATTTGAGTGGGGTAGTTTGGGGTGGGGTAGAATAAAGTGGAGTTGGGCAGATTGGAGTGGAGTGGGGTAAACTGGAATTGAGTGGGGTATATTGGAGTGAGGTAGATTGAATTGGAGTGGAGTCTGGCAGATGGGGTATATTGAGTGGAGTTGGGTACAGTGGAGTGTAGTCTGGTGGATTGGGGAAGATTGGAGTGGAGTTGGGTAGATTGAAATGGAAAGGAGTGAATTGGGGCAGATTGGAATGGAGTGGAGGCGATTGGAGTAGATTGGGTAGCTTGGAGTGGATTGGCGTAGATTGGAGTGGGATACATGAAGTGGAGTGGAGGGCGTGGAGTGGAGGTGGACGGTGAGGAGGGGCGTAGAGTAGAGTGACAGAGAGGATTGGAGTAGAGTGGAGCAGAGTAGAGTGGTGTGTCAAACAGTAGAGTAGAGTGGCTTGTCATACAGTAGAGTGGAGTGGTATGTTGTAGAGTGTTGTGTCATAGAGTATCGTAAAGAGGAGGAGCATAGAGTTAAGGGGCATAGGGTGGAGTGATATAGAGTGTCATAGAGTGGAATGGCGTGTCATAGAGTAGAATGGCAAAAAATAGAGTGGTGTACAGTGCAGTAGAGTGCTGTAGAGTGGAGTGTCGTAGTGCAAGTATGCTTGGTGTACTAACACACTGAAAAGGCCAAGCCCATAAGTTCTGGACCTGTTCTAGAAACACAATTCAACTGTTCTTTTTCGCAACATGAAGGCGTGGAGGGACGAAAAGTTGGTAGGGAACCAATCATTTACTCTATAATCCTCTTGGATACATAGTAAGCACAGACACTTTCTTAAGGTTAGTTCGATTTATTACAAAGCCAAAAACAACTGAAAATAAACACTAAAGGCGGGGGGAGTTGGCGGAAGGCCACTATGCAGAGTTCCACGGAATTGCCTAAAAACTCAGTGGAACTCCGCTCCACTCCACTCTTCTCCACCCTACATGAGCAGTGAGCACTTACCTGGTCTGGCGGTATGTAGTACGCATACAAAGTCGCAAAAGGAAGGAGAAATTAAAGCCTTTTTCTCCTTCCTTTCGCTGAGTTGGAAAGGGCGCAGTTTTCTCACGCTAAACCTAATCTACTGTTTTTAGTAAATCAGGTTTAGAATGAGAAGCCTCGGGCGGTTGCATGGGAACGCCTAAGCACCACCCTTGTTACGTCCCCATGGCGCAAACTAATGCGAAGCAGCGAACTGCGCTGCTTCACATTACTGTTACATTATTTCCAGCACTAAACAAGTTTAGCACTGGAAAGTAAATTACAAAAAAAAGATTTTGCGACATTTTACGTCACTTTTGTGACGCAAACATGGCTCAAAAGCTTAGTAGAGCTCCCCCACAGAATGCACCCCGGGCTAATATGATCCTGCTTCCTAAGAAATACAGCCTACAAAATACCCTTATTCAGTAGATTTTACAGAGGGTCTCTTGGTGTAGTGAGGAAGAGACTTTAAAGGATAGTAAACAGAATTTTACGGTCATGCTGGAATCCGAACCGAATCTGCTGTTTTTTTGCCGAACTTTGCAAGTGTTTGGCCCTAATCGAGGGGTGAGTTTCAAGTCAACATGATTGGCAATGACAACACATTTTGTTAGTGCAAGGCCCTCGCGTGCCCTATTTCTGTGCCTCTCCAGAGGGCACGACTGCCAATTAGAAAGGAGGCTTAGCTTTTTTAGCAGCATGGCGACCAGGTTAATCATAGTAACACTGCTCCACGCATAGACGAGCATTAATTCACAAAGTGGACCCTGCTGGTCTCCCACCAGTCATCTGCTAATGGGAACCCGCCCTTCTCCACGGGCCTCAATGCGGCTTTGTAAAGGTTGTTTTTTCTGCTATTCTTTTGGTTCAACGTAAAAAACTATCCAATTTTGTGTGCAACAAAACATTATTTTGTTCCTTGGGTGGACGCATATTCCAAAGCAAAACCTGCCTTATAATGTAACGGAATGCAGGGGAAAGTGAATGTTAACTTTCTAAATTGCAGACAAAACAGTTTTTGATTAAAAAATTGCAGAGCCACGAGTAGTCATGTCAAGAAAAGAAGCCATTACGTACAAGACGACTCAAACTCATCCCTTCAGGTTACACGACACGAAGGAGACTGATTGGCAGCTGCTTGTGATTCCCAGGCACGAAAATGATTTGCAAACAAGTCACAAAAGCAACACTAAGGTCCAAATGTACTAAGAATAGAGACGGTAAAAGTGGTCGTAAATTGCGCCCTGACTTTTACGAAATCCATTCTTTTGTTTCAAACCGACCTAACCCCCAGATGCATCAAGCACCCATTTTGCTATTCCTTAGAAGCAAAAAATAAGGATTCGCTAATAAGGAATAGCAAAAGGCTATGCATGAAGAAATCACAAAAAAAATAGCGATTTCTTAAAATTCCTTAATTGCGACAATTAAGGAATACCTCTCCAGAGGCCTATTGGAATGAATGGGAAGACAATCTCAATTTGCGATTCTCAATTAGAGAATCGCAAATTGAGATTGCAATTTCAAGGGTGTCGAAAGGACACCCTGTTGCACCCCTGAAATCTGCATATGGGTACATCTTGCACACACACATGCCCTAAGGGCATGTTTGTGTGTAAAATGGAACTTTGAAAAATTCACTTTAGTGCATTTTTCAAAGTTTTTGCAAATTACCATGAAGTTCAACTTCATGGTAATTTGCGCCCCCTATTAGCGAAATCGCAATTTTTTTTACTTTAATGTATTAACAATATAAGTAGTCGCAATTTTGTGATTTCTCAAATTGCGTTTTTTGCATTTGGGATGATGCATCCCAAATGCAAAAATACCGGTTGCATAGGGGCGGTTTTTAGCTTGATGTATCTGGGTCTATGTCCCAATAGGTTGCTTCGCAAAAATTATGAGCCAGATGTACTGGTTGCAAAACACTGGCCACAATTTACGAATAGTATTTTTATGATCAGTGTGCCAATTTATTAACAAAACTATGAGCTAATAGGGCAGTTCGCAATTTACTGATTCCTAGTGGGTGCATTTTGACCTACCTCATAAATATTAATACAATAGGTTGCAAATTGCGACCCTGCTGAGGTCACCGAACCACCATATCAGTGACTGCTTTTAAATAGAGCATTTTTTTTAATGCAACCAGTTTTCTCTCAAGGAAATCAGAATGTATTTAAAAGAAAATGAAAAGTGTAAGTTTAATTTTTTATGAGTAGGCAGTGTTCCATGGAATACTGCCTACTCGTGAAAAATATTTTTGTTAATATTCACAAAGGGTTTGGGGTCCCTTGGATCCCTACCTGTTTGCGTATTGCATGCCACCTCCTTTGAGGGGGTGATAAAGCATGAATGTTTTGCAACCGGAATTCAGTTGCAATACATTAATACATGCAAGTCTGATTAGATATTTGGAAGAGAGCCCTAAACACACCCCTTATAAATAACGATCTGGTATTCAGTTGCAAATCTACATTTTGATTTCTTAACGTGTTAGTGAATCGCAATTTTGTTTTGCACAAATGAAAAAAAATGTTTGCAGTCGCGAACAGCCCGCTTCTGCAAATAAGACCATTTGCAATCATAAAAAGGCTTTGTGCATCTATATCCAGGATCCTAGTGAGTCGCAATTCGACCCACCTCATGAATAATATTGAAGTGGGTCGCAAATTTCACACACACCTATGATTCACAGACACCATAATGATGGTGTCCTCCTGAGGTTAACAGTCCACCATGTCTGTAATTGCTTTAAAATAAAGCAATTTTCTGTACAAAATGAAGCCATAGTTGTTTAAAAAAAATAAAGAAAAGTTAAAATACATTTTTCTAAGAATAGCCCCTAGTCCCATGGACCACTGTCAACTCTTAAAAAATGTTTTCTCTAAATTTGCAAAGGACAAGGGTCTCTTGTGGGCCCCTTTCGGTTTGTAGTTGCTAAAGTATTTATGTTTGGAACTGGATTTCGTTTGCAAAACATTAATACATAACATTCCAATTCAGTATTTGAATGGTACCCCTAAACACTCTCCTTCCAAATACCAAATCAGAATTCAGTGTTGAACATAAATTGTGAATCAATAACGTGATACTGAATTGCAATTTGGGTTTCATATGTGACAAAAAGACGTTTTGTGGTCTGAAACGGCCTAATTCTCTGAATCAGACCTTTCACCCAGGCACATATGCTTCGTACACCCAGCACTAAGTGCAGAACGGCTTTGTCAGCTTCCCAGATGTAATTGCATGCTCCGACAGCTTACAGGAAAGTTATGCCGTTTTTGCAAATTATAAGATTTCAGCTAAAAAAGAGGGCGAGCCAGCTGAAGGTCGAGCATGTAATTGAAGCTTTTACATTTTTTTATATCATAATATTCCTGTGGTTGTAATTGCTACTGAGAAAGCATCTCTTAGCAATGGAAGCTATTGCTTTGTACAACACCTGCACATCGCCATACAGCAGTGAGACCTATTTAGGGCAATGTATTGCAATCTTGTACCTGGCTCCTTTGAAGAACATGGACCAGTGCTGAGCCTTCAGAGGGTGTGGTACCAGAATTTCATATTTAGAATATTGAAATACATATTGTGTCCTAAATATTGTTTACAAAAATATCACCACATTGGAGTTCATAATAGAAAATATACACTCAGTGGGATGATGTTTAAGTAAACAATATTTAGAACATAAATTATATTTCTGATTACAATATCCTTAAAACTCCATTATTTGTTGTCAGAGGTCCTCTGAATTTCACATCTGAGAAATTCAATGGGGCCCTGTGCGATTCTGATTCCTTTCATTGTATGCTCTGATTTAAAGTTAGTAAAGTACTCTGCCACTTGAAAGTCTCTTGATGCCCAAGAGACTGATAGTGCCCAAGGGAGTTTAAGATGATTATGTGCCTATACATGGATTCATGGTATATACAACAGGAGTAACCCATAAACACAAGAGGGATCCGGGTAATATGTGTATCTTACAACAATTAGAGAAAACCAGTATTCTGATTCATACAATAATTGAAATCGATGTATTGACTGTGCAAATTAGTTACAAAAAGAGATAAGGCCAGAAATGATGACTTAATTTTCATGTATCCAATTAGCAGCAGCATCACATTGTGAATTGTTTCAAAGGGTAAGATGCCATACCATGATTTATTTCATTGGTGTTAAACGTTTGTGGGCATACTGAATGTATCTGTGGCGATCCATATAATGGATTGTACCAAGTGGTCGCCTAGATTGTGTCCTATTTTATATTAAAAAAAGTAGGGGGATCAAAGGATAGATCAGTTTGCAGCTTCGTCTTAGAACCATTGTGAAAATATATAGATGTAATGATCAAAAAGTTAATTTCCCTTAATAATACCTTTATTAGTGATAATATGGACCTCTTTGGTATAGTTGAGGACATGGATGTTGATCCCGACACCCAACATGCATATCTTGGTGGGAATAAACATAGAATCCCTTTACACAAATAATTCACAACGTAAAAGGCATTGATATTCTTAAAACATTACTAAATACAAGACCACGTCCTTCACAGGTCCCTGCAGATTTCATCAGTGAACTACATAAAATTGCATTTATGTAGAATTTTTTTCCTGTATTTAGATAGGTTTTACCTCCAGAAGAAGGGCATAATAATGGGTACATGCTTCTCACGTAATTTTGCAATTCTAAATGTTGATGACTTTGAAAGCCCTTAAGTATTGATGCCAAATAATCTCTTTTATTACCATATCCATTTATGGAACATATACATATAAGTGACATAAGTGGAGAAGTGTGGCTCACTGGTTAGAGGAGGCAGACCTGGAAGCAGAGGTCAGCCCCGGCTCGGCGGGGTCTTGAGTCATAAATGTCCATGGACTCGACAATTCTCGCTCCGGTGCCTACTCGATTCACGGGTTCACACTCTGCGACTCTGGGCAATAGCTTGCTTAATCTCCACAACGGCCCCTCGCGGCGGGATGCCTGTCTTTCACCTTGCGGATACCCTGCCGGGGTTATCTCACAGGGGAATACCAGGAGGGGTTCCCTAAGCAAGCGCTTCGAAACCGCTTGGTGATTTGCGCTATATAAATTCCTGTACATTTACATTTACATTTACATCTCACTGATCTGGCGAGGCAGCACTGACTCATGCCTACATTTATAACTTGGCTAGATCACACACATGCACACCTTGCCTTCACCTCTGAAATAAAACAACAATGCAGTGAGCAAATAGTGTGTGCTCTCTCCCAAAAAGTAAATCACTACAAACTAACAGAACAAACAATTTGATGGAAAATATCTTCAAATCTACAAATGAGGAGGAGAGATGAAGCCTGACCAATAGCTGTTTTGGTAATGGGGAGTTAATGTAGTCCAGGGCTTAGATACATAAAATGACCCCCTCCCCACCCCAACTTTCCTTCTCGCTGTACATTCATTTGGTGTTTCAATTATCACAACAAAAAAAGTAATAATAAATTATCAAAGTCTACCTCAGAATGCCTCAAATTGTAAAAGTGAAAAGATGCACCAGGTACATAGGGAATACTGAATGTGTACCTGAGATTTTGTAATCTAATTTTCCATCACTTCATGCGAAATGCACATTCAACCTCTTTCGGTCCTGACTAGCCTGGGGCCCTCCTAAGGAGGATGATCCTGTTTAGGGTTTAAGAAAACTGCCATTCGATCTTCTCTTCATCAGCTTTGGATTTCTTCAGGATACTGGGCAAGCCTGACAATTCCTGCATCTTTTGCTCATTTCCTGGTAACCTTGCATCTCCCCAACTTTTCAGTCACCTTTTCAGTCACACCGCCCTCCCAATGAACATACTAAATGAAACCTTTTAGACTGATGGCACCAGCACAGTGCAGCACTGTACAGCCACATCCACACATCTCTAAACAACACACTTGAAGAAACGCTGGCCTATTGACAAAAACAGTGACACTGCCAAAAATATAAGTCCTAACAATGCAAACAGTAAAGACTTCAGATGCATTTCCAACAGCTACACCTCTGTACATTGTTTTTAGGAACGTAGACTGCTTATGAAATATACATAAGATTACAAGTAGATACACATACTTCGTTCTGGAAAACCTAACGTGGATGTTGAGTCAACTGAATATGAATACAGCAAAGACTAAAATCGTTTTCATCAGTCCTGTGGACTCTTATAACCTCTGTTTTGCTGGCCAAGTTTGTGGAGCAAACTCTGACTGCCTACCCAAATGTTCATAACATGGTGCTAATCTTTGATTTCAATCACATTTCAAGTTCAATACAGTGCAGTCACAAATAGTGCGTTTGACCTCTTAACCATCCTGAGGCGTTCACTACTTTTACCTCTGCCTTTACTCCTACTGCTCAATAATCAACCCTTGTGCACACATTGATAGTTGATAGTGGCTTGCATCAACTGCTGCAACAGTATTTGCATGGGTCTTCCAACATAAACTGTCCCATATTGTAAAGGGGCCAATCCTTTGCAATAGGACTGTACTTAGGTTTAGAATGTTTCTATTACACTAACAAACAAGAAGTTCTCTGCCCTGGATCCCGATCACTATGTAGGGGAGTGGAGATGTCACTACACAGGGGGCATTCCGGTAAGCGCATACACATGCACACAATGAAGGACAACACACTCGCTTAGTTGCACAGTCGGACCGGAAGCCACAAGCAGCCTCCGTCCATTTATTTATAGCCTTCTGGCCACGCCTGGCCAGAAGGTGATACATTTTGTGTACATGTTTCCGGGTCTCAGCCGAGACCCGCGAAACACTAGAGCATTACATCCCTTCCCACCTTGGTATTTGTTTTCCTTCTTTTGATGAATTTGTCCAGTAAAAGTCAACAGGCAAAATCAGCCAATCTCCGGCTTGGTCTAGGGTTTGGTCTGAGGTTGTGAAAGCTTCTCCCTCTTGAGGGCACCGGATCACAGTCTCTCATAACTGACATGGGGGAGGTGTCAATACGCTGACTCTCATCAGGCTGGCTTTCATCACTGCCAGGTTGATTCCCAGATGCCTGGAGGGGCTCATCCCATGTCGTTGGTTCTTCAGGTGTGCAGGAATCCGCTTGAACCAGGATATGTTTCTGGTGATCTCCTCCCCACCTTTTTGTACTGTGACGGCAGTCCCTTGTGTTGTCTTGACTGTCCAGGGATCAACCTCATAGGGAGTGCGGAACTTCCCCCCGGCCTGCGTGTTCGTACTAGCACAGTGTCTCCGGGGACTAGTCTCTTGTCTCTGGCTCTCCTTTTTTTACCTGCTCGTTCATTTGTCTTTCTCCGTCTCTCTTGAGTTGTGGCGGGTGTATATGGTTCAGGTTTCCAGTTCTCTGCTGTGGGTAGTAAGTCATGTCGGGGCCCTGCAAACATCAGTGACCACGGGGATCTCTGGGTGGTACTATGAGGAGTGCTCCTGTACTCTCTCAGAAACAGTTGTAGTGCAGTCTCTGGATCAGCCCCTTCTACCACTGCGATCCTCGGGATTTTATTCACAGTCCTCATAAATCTTTCTGCTTCCCCATTTGCTTGAGGCCATTGAGGGGTGATTCGACGATGTGTTATCCCAAGTTTGTGCATGAATTCTTTAAACTCGTTTCCTTGAAATGGTGGGCCATTGTCCGTCTTGACCACCTGGGGGATACCAAACATCGCGAACACTTTTCTGAGGATCGGCTGGACATTCACGAAGCTGGTGGATGGAGCCACCTCAACTACTGGGTATTTAGTGTAACTGTCTACTAACACTACAGTTATTCGTCCATCGGGAAAACTCCCAAAATCCATACTAATCCATGTCCAGGGTGCAGGAGGCTGTTCTTCTGTGATGATGGGCGGGGGTGTATCCGGTAGACTGGTCAATTGGCACGCTCGACAGTTCTTCACGACATGGTCCACTTTCTCATCCATGTCCGGAAACCATACCTTTTCCCTCATTCTGGCCTTCATTCTTCTTGTTCCTTGGTGGCCTTCATGAGCTAGGTTGGTGGCTTGATCTTGGAGTGTGTTCGGAATTACTATGCGTGACCCTCGGAGGATGAGACCGTTCTTTGCTCTACTCAGTTCATTGTGCACCCTCCAGAATTTAGACAGGCGATTTCTATCGGCCTCACTCCAGTCACTTACATTGCGCAGGAAATTTTCCCAAGACCCAGTGTCCATCGCTGTCCTTACTCTTGTCACCACCGCATCGTTGTCATACTGGGCCACAATATCTTCTGCTGATATTGCGCGCGGACATGATAGTTGAGACACCATCTCTACAAACTCTTCGGTCAGTGACTCCTGGTCTTGATTATCACCCGCTTCCACTAGGGGATGCCGAGACAGAAAATCCGCTGGATTCTTCGCTCCAGGTCTATATACTAGATCCATCTGGTAGTGCTGAACCTGAATGGCCCATCTCTCAATCCTTGGTGGTGGGTGGGGAGCTGTGCCTCTGAACAGAGGTATCAATGGCTGATGGTCCGTGACCATTCTGAAAGGCTGTCCCGTGATGTAGAGATGGAAATGATTACAGGCCCACTTCACGGCCAACGCTTCTCTCTCAATATGCGAGTACCTTGCCTCCGTTGCTGTGAGGGCTTTGCTTGCAAATGCCAGGGGAACCCACACCCCCGGCTCCGATTCTTGTGTCAGCAGCGCTCCCAGACCTACAGGACTGGCATCCACCAATATTTCCGTCTGCCTCGTAGTATCAAAATAGGCCATCGTGGTGCTGTATAACAACGCAGCCTTTACCTTGTTAAACGCCTCGGCTTCCAATTGCGACCATCTCCACGGAGTTTCTTTTTTCGTTAGATTTCGCAACGGCTCGGATATGGTGGCAAGTTGCGGAATGAACCGGGCACAGTACTGCGCCATGCCCATGAAACTCCTGACTTCTGACGCGGTGGTAGGGGCTGGTGCGCCTTTGATGGCAGTTGACTTTCGGGGGTCCACCTTGACTCCTTCTGAGTCGAAGACATATCCGAAGAATTCTATAGATTGTTTGAAGAATTGACATTTGTCCTTGTGCAGTGTGACTCCAAACTCAGCTAGTCGTCGTAGCGTAGCTTTCAGTCTCTTATGATGTTCCTCACTGGTCTTGGCGTGGATGAGTATGTCATCACTGACGTTCAGTACCCCACTCAGCCCAGACAGGATCTCTTTGATGGTGTTCTGAAAAATCTCAGCGGCCGACGTTATGCCGAAGTTTAGTCTCTTATATCTCCTTAGACCCAGGTGCGTCGAGAACGTCGTGATATAGCGGCTCTCTTCCGCTAGCCTTAACTGATGATATCCGGCGTTTAAATCTAATTTGGAGAACCATTGCGCTCCGTTGAGGTCCGTTAGTATGTCATCCACCGTGGGCGTGAGATGACGCTCCCTCTTGATTGCTTTATTGGGCATCCTCATGTCGATGCATATACGAATCTTGCCAGGTTGTCGGGGCTTCTCTGCGATTACCATCGGCGACACCCATGGTGTAGGTCCCGTTACTTTCTCTCTCACCCCTTGTTCTTCTAACATCATCAATTCCTTCTCCACTACCGACCTCAGATGGAACGGAATCCTCCTGTGTCTCAGCGCTATTGGTTGTATTGCCTTGTCAATATGGAGTTTGACCGGCGGCCTCTTGATGGTTCCTAGACCTAGGAACAACGTGGGGAACAATTTAAGGATTTCTTCAGTGTGCAGCGCCTTCACCGCGTTAGCGAAAGCAATCAGCTTAAGATCTTCAGCTGTGTGGCTGCCAACCAACAGGTCTGGCTCTCTGTCTATTACATGAAACGTAGTGGTTAGTTCCTGTTCTTCAGCCTTTACTTGTACGATCATCTTCCCTCGCAGGGGTAGCGGCGTCTTGCTGCCATACGTGAGAATTCGAGCTTTCGACGGTATAAGTTTCGGTCTAGGTCGCAGTGCTTTGTAATGTTAAATGCCCATCACGTTGATCGTGGCTCCAGTATCTATGACTCCTGTGACTGTCGACCCGTCAATCTGGATCTGGCACTTTGGCTGTGGCCTTCGCCTCCGTTTGAGTTCACTCACAAAGGACACGTAGTAACATTCTTCTTCGTCTTCCGTCGACGAGTCCTCCGGTCTTTGTGGGTAGCGGGATGGCGTTCTGTTCCCGCCCGACGGGTGTGTGTCCCGTGCTTCTTCCAGGGCAAGTTGTCTGACTGCTTTGGACGGTACTTTCTATCTTGCAGTTCCTTGTCCTCTGAAACTTCCTTTTCCACCACCCCTGCAGACGCTGGCAAAATGGTTGAAACCTCCGCATTTGTCACACATCTTGCCACGTGCAGGGCAGCCATCTTGGTTGTGTTCTTCGTACCCGCATGAGCCACATTGCGCACGTCGCTGTGTTCTTGTCGGCCATCTTCCTCTTCCTCCTCGATTTCCGCTCCGCACGGCATCCACCCTTTCAGTTTTTACGGTCACTTCAGTGCTCGTTGACGGGTTCATGACAGCTTCCATCGCTGTGGCTCGCGCATCCGACAACTCATGAGACCTAGCTAGCATTAGGATCTCGTCTAGCGTTATGCGAGGTTGTCTTAGTATTAGTGTTCTTAGGTGCTTGCTCTTACATCCTTGAATCAACTGTGCTGTGACTTCTTTCGTTTGATCATCGTCCGGACACGTGCTTATAAGTTCTCTTAGCCGAGCATGATAAGCATCCATCGTTTCCCCCTCCCTCTGTCTGGACTGTCTGAACTTAAATCTCTCATAATGGGGGTTCAATTGTGGGTCAAATGTGCATTTAGCGCTTGAACAGCAGCATTGTAGTCCGTGGATGCGCCTGTATTTGGTAGGTGGGAGAATAATTTGTAGAGTTCATCACCTCCAAAATGCAGTAACAAAGATCGCTTTACCTCATTGTCCTTTTCCCTTGTCGCTGTGAAGTAGTTGTTTAGCCTACTCAGCCATACCGTCCATCTTGGCGCTGCTGTGCTTGGATCTATTAGCGCACTGAACGGTGGTATCGGGTTGATTTGGGAGTGAGGTGATGGTTGAGCTACTAGAGCCACAGCCTGCAATCCCGCCTGTCCTGCTCCTGACGCCGGGGCAGCTACTTGTTGAGTTCCATCTGCCGCCGCGCCACCCTGAGTCACCGACATCCTTACTGTTTCTGAGATGTATTTTGAGTCGCTTTTGAAAGCTTGGTTGACAAAGCACTGCTGCCCTAGGATATGCTATACCCACTTGGATGCTTCAACCGTGTGCCTGCTCAACTGTATTGTTTTATTACTGACCCACAAATGTATATCGTCCCTTGTGACACACAATGAGGCAAAGTTCTTTGCTTCTCTCTACTTTGTCCTCTTGCATTCTCCACTGTCCATTCTTTAAACAATTCTATGTTTTTCTTTTTTTTTTTCACTTGCATGTAGCAATGCTTTATTGGTGTGTCCACTGTGCGCCCACCTGCCGGTGACGACACTCAACCCACTCGCAGGAAATATCTCCCAACGTGCAGCGAGCACGCCGCTTGATCAGGGCCTCTTCGTGCGACTCCTTGCGCTGGGGCAGGCCTCGCGATCACTGCGCATGCGCGCAGACTTCCAACCGCCGGCCGGGCCCAACACGCATAAGACTGCCGCGTCTCACGCTGCACGGCGCCACTGCTCTACGTCCTCCCTGCAGACCTCCAAACTCCGGTGGCTGCCAGCAATGCACCACAGTACCTGGTACCTTCGCCGACAGGCCTTCCGCCTCCACAGCTACCACGCCGAGCCGGAATTCCACCGACACCGCAGCCAGGGAGACAGCAAACCACCGCCAGTGTCACAACGATCGTCGGAACGTTTTCACCGCCCTCCGTCGCCAGTGTAGGGGAGTGGAGATGTCACTACACAGGGGGCATTCCGGTAAGCGCATACACATGCACACAATGAAGGACAACACACTTGCTTAGTTGCACAGTCGGACCGGAAGCCACGAGCAGCCTCCGTCCATTTATTTATAGCCTTCTGGCCACGCCTGGCCAGAAGGTGATACATTTTGTGTACGTGTTTCCGGGTCTCAGCCGAGACCCGCGAACAACTAGAGCGTTACACACTACACCTAGGCCGCAGTTCTCTACGGCCTTGTGCCTTAATATTTTTCCAAAGTGTTCATGACAGACCAGTCAACCACATGTTTAAAATAGGCATTCTTGAACTTACAGTCAATCTGTGAAATAAGGTACAAATGGTCTGCATTAAGTTGAAAAAAACTTTGAAAAGACACCTCTCCGCTGCTCTCGGACCCCAGCTCTCTGATGTTCTTCAACAAAAGAACAAATACATCTTGCCTTCTACCCATCCTCTTGGCTAGCCCGCTGGGGGCAGGTTTACTAACTTTTCACGTGGCACAGAAACCAAAGTTGATACATTGCGATTCGCGAAAGGGAGAGAGCAAAGCCTTGCCGTAACTGCTAACATATTCCCTGTGTTTTTTTTCTCTCTTCCTGCGCTGGCGTGCTTTATGCTGCCTTGCTCCAATACACACACCCTTGCACCACAGTGCATGGGTGTGTGTGTTCTATCAAGCATAAGTACTGTATTGGAAGTACTCGTGGCTTTCTTTGAGCCCATATAAAATATTATATCAAGGAACTGATGATGCATCTCCACAGTGTCACCTAAGATCAGAAGCGTTCACTTCTATGGACATTAGACATTGCGCTCACGCCACCAATAGCTCTAAAGTTGTACACTATACAGCAACATTTCTTAAACTCATTTATCAACAGCACAGTTCTTGCCTTGGTTTCCTTTTGCACTGAAATTCAGCCGCTGACCTGAGGGCATGCGCATTATCATTTAAAATAAAGTTGTGACACACTGTGGGAATTACTTTTTCAATACCTGCAACTGAGGAAACTGAATATAGCAAGAGGGTCCATTCTCTGCAAACTGTTACAAACTGTATGGCCTTAAATATTTATTTAATTGAATAAGAAAAAATGAAATCGTTCAAGTCGAGTTAGTTAGAAAACTGTCCATTAAGAGACAGGCACAGTTGAAATATAGTTTTCTACATTCGCTCTGGAAATAACTAAAGGAAATCGTTTTTAAAGAAAAGGAATTATCGTTTTCTACATACATTTGAACTCTTTTCAATTTAATTAAACATGAAGGTAAAATATATTATGAGCCATTTGATCACCCATTAATTCCATTGTTCCGTTAGAAAAAAACGATCCGTAAATGGACAGATGAGAAGCTCAAATCACCTGAAGGACCCCGGCCATATGAAGTTAACTAGTGTCCGCAGCCATTAACCACGGTAAGATGTATGGCTCATGCACATGACTGGGAGCATAGGAAAGATCATTTTAAGGATGCTCATCAAAAGAAAATGTGAAATATTTCAACCTCTTGAACAGACCAGGGTGAGTTTTACCAGTTAACTAAACGGAGAGAACAACAAATTAATGAAAGACTGGAGATAACGAGCTGAGGTTGCTAGGATCCGCTAGAGTAGTCTCCTTCGATGCTGGCAAACTTTGTACAATTTAATGATTTGGAAGTTTGGCGAATTTTCTAAACGTGATTTCTTTTTTTTCTCCTTCAAATTAAAACCCACACACATTCCCAATGTTTGTGCCACTACTTTGAATCCAAGCACCAATGACTTCAAAGATTTCTCTCAGATTGGCACTTATTGAAGACAATGAACTGCCCTTTACAGAAACCACTTTGTGCCTACATTAAGATATACAGGACATATTGGTCAGAACCTACTTCCAGTCAGTCATTATAACACTCATGATTTGCAATTAAAAAAAAATCTTTTTGTTAAACAAAATTCGACCCAATCATACAAGTAGGGGTGTTCAGCCAGAGATGTTCTACTCAGCGTTCGGTATATGGAGTGCTTTTGGTATACATAAATGAAAAGGTGTTCGACTATATTAGACAGAACACACCTTACAATTGGTTCTCCAGCTCTCCCGCTCATGCACGTTAGTGTCCTCTTCCCTCCCCCTTATGGGACCTGTATATCTCCCACAGGCTCCAGATGTTTTCCTACTTCTTTCGGCATCCCATGCCCTCTTATCCAACTTTTTCTGCCAGTTGGCACCAGTCTATGTCCACTTTCCAATCAGTGAGCTTCGGTGGGTCCTGTGGCCCCCACAGCCGTTCAACATGTAGTTTTGCTACCCCCTGAGGCCAACATGAGCCCGATTTTGGTGTGTGTAGGCCACCTGTCTTCCCCCGTCACCCTTAGCAGGTGCCAGTGTGCATCTGGTTAGATTTGGATGCCCAGCACTTTTGCCATCACCCTCGTCACCCCTACCCAGTAGCGCTGGATTTTGGTGCAGTCCCAAAGGATGTGGACGAATGTCCCCCTGTCCCCCCATCCCATAACACAATGTTTTGTATCCGCTCTGCCAATTTTGTGTTGAACCATTCAGGGACAAAATCCTGAGTTGGAATCTTGCCTGTATAGCTATCTCTCTGGGACTTTGGATTGCTTTTTGCCAGTCATCGTCTTCCAGCAATCCCAAGTCTCCCACGCTGTTCTCACTGGACCCATGGGGTCAGGGAGATTGTTCATTATTTTCCTGCACATGTGGCAGATCGCTTTCTCTGGGATTGGGTCTAATAGCAGTCAGTTTTCCAGCAGGGAGTACTCAGGTAGTAGCTCCCCATCCATGATGTGGCACCTCAGGGCATGTTTTAGCTGCAGGTAACAGAATTGCTCTCTGTCTGTCCGTTGAAATTCTGTTTGAAGTTCCTTAAAGGTAAGCATGTTGCCATTTCGCCATATATCTCCAAGAGTGTCTATGCCAATAAGGCTATATCTGCAAAAGCCCTGCAGGCGACCCACTTACCCCAGCGCGCTTCTATCCCATAGTGGGGTTTGCTGTCCACCCAAGCCAGTGATTTGGTGGCAACGTGCCATGCTCGTACCACCGCCATTGTGTGTGCCGGGAGCGACCTCCCCCTGTCTTTATGATACAGCGCTGCCAGATGCCCGCCAGTTCCCATTGGTGAGCTACCCGGTAAGCCGGTTCAAAGCGGGGTGCAAAGACCCAGCCATTGGTGTTAATGGGTTGGGCCGCCGTGTAGTAATTTCGGATATCTGGGATGGCTAATACACCCTTGTACATTCCCCACTGTAGTTTGCAGAGCGCTATGCGTGGTCTGCCTCCCTCCCTTAGTAGGATGCGCTGTTCCCCTTCAATAGCCCGAAAGAGGGTATCTGGGATCTTATGTGGGGTGTTTTGTAATGAATAGAGTAAGCGTGGGAGGACCATCATTTTGAATAACACTGACCCACCCATAAGAGAGATAGGCAATTGGTGCCAGTGTAGAGTGTCTTCTCGCAGCCTTGTCAGATGTGAGTGTATGTCCACGTTGAGGAATTCCTCAGCTGATTTAGTAATCCATATGCCTAGGTATTTAAATTTATCTAGCTGTGTCAGGGCCGCGCAGTCGGTAGTAAGTGGGGTAAAATGCTGGATAGGTTAAAATATAAGGATTTGTCCCAGTTTATCTGATTCCCTAAGTATGTGCCGAAGTATGTTGATAAGCCGATGGAATGCAAACCAGGGTCTGCTCGAGTAGAGCAGGACATTGTCTGCGTATAATGAGATGCGTTCTCCCCATTCTCCCCAATATCTATACCCCTGACAATAGGGTCCACTCTGATCCATGCCGCAAGCGGCTCGAGCGCTAGCGCCAATAGTATGGTGGAGAGTGGGCTTCCCTGGCACATGCCTCTATTGAGTGCAAATGGCCTGGAGATTGACCCGCTCACCCTTACCCGAGCTCTTGGTTCCCTATAGAGAAGACGGACCCATGCACAAATCCCAGGACGAGTCCTGAAATGGGCAAGACCGCTTGAAGATAGGGCCAATCAATGCTGTCAAATGCCATACAAGCATCCAATGACAGTAGTGCCCTGGATTCACTCGGGTTTGCTGCCGTAGACTGCATCACCCGGTAGAGGTGTCGTAGTTTCAGCCTGGTACTGCCCTTGGGCATAAATCCGGATTGATCCGGGTGGACAATGGTGGAGATGATAGGAGCAAGCTGGTTGGCTAACACTTTTGCTAACACTTTAGTTTCAAATAATTTTAGTAAAGAGATGGGTTAATATGAGCTGCAAAGTTCCATGGGTTTGCCCTTTTTTGGAATAACTCATTTTGTGTCCAATCTCTAGTCTTCTGGCAAGCAACTATCCTGCATTGCGGAATTGAACATTGGTTGCACCAACCCGGTTGCCACGCATTTGAAGAGCTAAGCGGGGAGCGCGTTCGGGCCTGCCGCCTTACCGGATTGTAAATCCCAGATGGTCCCTTCTACTTTCCCCACCATCAGTCTTGGTCTATAGTTTCCCTGTCTTCCTGTGAAAGGGTCAGTAGGGGTAGGTCCGTAAGTAGTTTGGTGCTGTCTTCCACCGATCTTGTCGTCGCCCACTGATATATTGTCTCGTAATAGGACGTGAATGCTTCTGCTATGTCTGCCCCGGAACTACATGGCACCCATTGCCCACTTGAATCTCTTTGACCCAGTTCCACTCCCTGTCTCGTTTTTCTAACCAGGCAATTAGCTTATTAGCCTTGTGCCCGAGATCGTATAGTCATCGTTGTGTGGCGAGTGCATGTTGTCCCACCGTGTCTGTCTCCAAGTCCCTAAACTCCCTTTGATTGAGGTGTATCCTCTGTACCAATTCAGGAGTATCCGGTTCACTCTGTCTTATTTCATGTTCAAGGGCATCGATCTCGCTTTCTAGCTCATCGCACTCAGTGCGTTTCTGCTTCCTCAGTCCCCTTGTCGCTGCCTGGATATAACCCCTTGACACCACTTTGTATCCCTCTCATAGTGTATGATGTAAATCAATCAACCCCGTGTTTT
Source organism: Lissotriton helveticus (assembly GCF_964261635.1). Lineage (NCBI taxonomy): Eukaryota > Metazoa > Chordata > Amphibia > Caudata > Salamandridae > Lissotriton > Lissotriton helveticus. Next base: position 1,790,420,269 of record NC_136063.1, on the reverse strand, counting down.
CTGCAAAATATTGTTGTGTACGTTCTCTGGAAGTCCCTGTCCTTGAAATGCCAGGAAGCTATAGTGGCGGGAGGGTGTAAACGCTGGCTGGGCCCTGTAGCAGGACTTCCATCTAATATACCCCTAGCCCTGTGTTGTGCCCCACGGAAGTGTCCCACTTGTGTGAAGATTTAGCCCCGTCGCGACCCGCTACAGTGTGCCGCGGAGATAAGTGTGTATTGTCTGCTAGCCAGGTTATGAAGTCGCCACAAATCCGACAGGCCCATTGCCATTGCGAAAGCTCGCAGGGGCTCTGCCCCCCCCCCCCCCCCACCGCCCGGGTTGGCTGTGTTGTTTTGTCCAGCTGATGTGACATCACTGCATTAATATCCCCACCCATGATGATCACACCGGGCGGCATGTTTAGTAGTGTTTTGCTTAGTGCACGAAAGGTCTCCGAATGTATCCTTGGTGGAATATATGTGGAACACAAGTTTAAGTTTCGGCCCTCCCACTTCCCTGCCGCTGCAAGAAACCTGCCCAGTGTATACTGCGAAGTTCAGTCTTTTTTATAAGGGGCACAGAGTTCTTTAACAGAATCACCACTACCTGGAACCTGACATGAAGCCCGTGTGGGCCTGGAGGGTGTATCCAAACCTGTTTAGTGGCAGATAGTGGTTGCCTCACAGGTGTGTCTCCTGCAGGAAGAAGAAAGCGGGGGAGTGCCTAAGGAAATATTGCAGAACCACTGTTCGCTTGATCTTGTCTCCCAGCCCATTAACGTTCTATGACAGAATTTTAAGTGTTTTTGTGGGTTGTGTAGCCATATCTGTGTTCGAGTGCTCACGCCCTCAGGACCCTCCCCAGCCTTCCCTCCCTCGAAAGCTGCCCACTGGACCATGCGTGGGTTGGTGGATCTATCCGTGGTTCATGAGAAACATTAAACATTGTATATAGCATTAAACTTTTAAAACTGTAGCCCTGTACGGAATCCCCACTCCCTTCTACCCTGCGCTGTAGGTTTAAAATGGCCCACATCTCCACATTGCAGAGTGCCTGTTGCCCCAATAAAGCTTTAGTCTATAACCTGGGGGTTGGCCGGCTCCACCTCTTGTAGTCAGGCTGCAACCCTCCCGTGTTCCGGTCATTTGTCTGTTTCCTGGACGTGTGTCCTTTAGTATAGTACAATCATGCGCCCCCCTCCTGTATGTTCCATACCTGCAGCAGGGGTCCAGTATGCCTGCTGCAGGCCAGGACGCTGCGGCAGGTGCACACCCAAGTCCTCATCCTGGCTGAGGGGGAGCAGCTCCCTGTCCCATCCTCCCTCCCTGAGTCCTTCGTGGCAGCTCACGAAGGGTCTGTCCCCACCACCAGGCCCTTGTCTTCCTGTTCCATGAGCAGTCCCCAGGGGTAGGCATCCCTCTGTTACCCGGATGTTGGTTGAATCCCTGCCGTGCTGATTGGCCAGCCTTTCGTCCTCTCTCAAGTGAGTCCCACACTTCATCAGGGGATGTAAAGTACCACGCCTTGCCGTTGACCAGTACTCTTAATTTGGCTGGGAATGGCATTGCATATTTAAGTTTTTCAGTTCGCAATGCACGTTTAGCCTCATAAAAGGTGAGTCATTGGCATTGGACATTTTCATAGGGGAGATCTCCCTTTATTCGGCTGCTTGCAGGATGGCATCTCGATCTGAGCTATAATGGGTCGAGTTGGGGCTCTTTCCACTGAGAAGTAGTTTGACAGGCACTTGGGTTGGAGGTGCTTAAATATGACATCTTTCAGTAAAAGGTCCATTCTTGGGCCCTCTGCCCCCTCAGGTACACCCACCACCCTTATGGTATTCCTTCAGGCATGCCCCTCCTGATCCTCCAGCTTTGCTGCCATGCTTTTTTGCTGGTGCTTGAGCTGCTGTATCTGTTTTTTCATTCTCTTGTAGATGGCTTGAAGTTTGCCTATATGAGTTTCTGCTATGGCGACTTTTTCAGAATTCTTGTTCATATCTGCCCTCAGCTGATTGACCTCAATTGTGACTTTGTCCATCTTTGATTCCAGGGTCGTGCCCAGCACCTGAACGGCCACCATGATCTCCCTTTGTGATGGTTATGTTGCCTCCTGGCTCCCCTGCACGGTTGTTGTCAGTGCCATTGCTGCCCTGGGCACCGCGTACTTGTCTAGTTTATTAGTGTGAAGCAGCGAGCTGCCCTTGGGCCACATCGTGTAACTTCTCTCGGCGAAGGGAGGGGGGAGAAGGCAGGTGAGGGCCGCTCAGTTCAGTGCCACATCTGCATTCCCCGCTCTTATATTGTCAGCAGACAGTGTCCACTGGCCCCCAATGTTGAGACCTCCAGACACCCGCTGAATGTGCAATCCTCCGTGTGCGTCGCTTCGGGCGGCACCTCTGCTAAGGCCCAGCCCAGTCGTTCCATCAATGAGGCCCACCAGATCCCCGTGGGCCATGTGCTCATGGTGTCGAGTTTGCAAATTCAGGCCAGTTCGTCCCCATTGATCCTCCCGCCCACCGTTTCCTATGGGAGGAAGGCAGGAGCCCTCGACGGCCACAGGAGGACAAGTCGGCTACTCTTCCTGTGTGTACCGCGGAGGTCATCGTATTCAGCTGCTCACCGTTGTTTCTGCAGTCCTCGCCGTGTCCCGAGGGGCCCTCCATCTGCAGTCCGATGTGGGCTGTCTCTGCTACTGGCACACTTCGGTGACACCCGGCTGTCCAGCTCACTGGTCTCGGTCCCCATCTACTCTCGGGCAGCTGCCTCGGTGCACCAGTGATCTTTGATGTTCGTGCCTGGGCGGCAGGTCCCTCTGCATCAGCCCTCACGCTGGCCCACTGTCCTCCGCTGTCTCAGGGCGAGGACCCCTCCCTCAGCGCTGATGCTGGGTCGCTCCCTGCCATGGCAGGCCTCAATGTCATCTGGCCCTCCGGATGGCGATTGGGTCTGATCCCAGACCCCAGGCGCTGGCCATCGCTTAGAAGGACACCCCAAAGCTCTTGTGCATTCCGGGTCGAGCAGATTAAGTCTGGATGGGGCTGAAAACGGGATGGTCGTGACTGAGCTCCTCTTGGGTGACTCCGAGCCACGCCCCCCCTGATGATTTGCCATTTTTATGGAATTCTCTCTCTAGAGAGGAGCAACACAGGAGTGGAAATTGCACAATCTGCAAACAAACATTGACAGGGTAGGACTTTCACCATAAGGATCCCAGAATATTCATATTTCTCAAATTGCAACACCAAATTGTTACATATTGATTTTTGTCCCTGCAGTAAACCTTATGTGGGCAAAGCTACACAGGAAATCAAACAATACATTTTCCAACACAACTCTAAGATCAGGTAGGAGGTTAAGCTAGCACCATTAGTGAGTCATTATGTCTAATCATTCAGATTGCTCCTTCAATTGGACAGTTATTGAAGTAATTAACAGGATACTATAGGAGGCACAATACACAATATTTTACTGAGAAAAGACGCTAACTTTATCTTCAAAACAACCAGGAAAGGACTGAATGAGGCAACAGAATCACATACCACATTAGCTACACACACTAAATTCGAATACAGACATCAATTTACAACCTAGTCTAGACACATGAATGTCATTAAATGCGAACCTGTAAGAAGTGTTGGTTTTCCTTAGGATATACGTCACAGGCTTTAGTTGCAATAATTCCAATCTTTACAAAATTCTAGGTAATGTTGCTGTAAACAATAAGGCCCGTATTTATCATTTAGGGAGAGGGCAGGAATGCACCATATTTGCCATTAAATTACGTATTCCTGTCTTCTCTTTGTGCTTGGGCACACAATGCAGACTATCAACAACTCAGGCACCCTTGTGTTATGGTGCAACAGAGCTTGAATTGCAGGCAGGATTGTTTTGGTGAAAGGGACACCTAACCATCCAATGCTCTCATAAATTCTTTCTTTATTTGCTATAAACCACAATGGACTCATTCTTCACAAGTCCATAACAAATCACAGATGCACACCACTTCAACCAAATAGCACAATTTCTACTTATGTAACTTAAAAAAACTATTTTCGTTTTAGAAGGCTCATTCCTGTCCAGGTCCTGAGGAAACCTCAATAGATTTATAGGTCGAACAGCATCAACAATAGCCAGAAGAAAGGCACAGCCCAATAATTTTAATGGTTAAAAATACACATGCGAGAAGCAGTATGAGCTCCAAATAAGTTGTGTTCCATCATCTCCTTTTAATAGTATTCAAGGGATGAATAGACGTTCTTATTTATTTACTCTGTATATTTTGTTTATAAACTCCCTATTTCGTTCTGGGCTATATCAAATTAGGTTGGATTGTTCCTAACATGACAAATGATCCTTGATATGTCCAGTTTGTGTATTGTTTCTTTAAAATTATATACAGCAGAATTCACAGTTAAATCACACAATCACAAATGAAGTTGGTCACAACATGATCAATGGGATTCAATAACTCTGTCAATATTTTTGACCTCTAACATAAATTGCGAACAAGCGCATGAACCTGAACCTTACTGTAACACATTTTTTGCAGAATTGGTTGAGGCATTAATTGACTTAGCACAGGTGATCATTTTCATTTCAAATAGTTTTTTAAAAAAATCAATGCTGTTTTACACCGTAATTCTATTCAATAAGCATCACTTCACAGGGAACATTTAGAACATTTCCTATACATATCTAGACTAATAAAATGCACTGTAAGTATTCTTCAACAAGCACATATGTTAATAAATGTATACTTGCATTCTCTCATTATCGCTCGTGCTATATCTCTCTAAAGGGGAGTCTCAATTATCCTAAAGCTTTTAGGGGCATATTATCAGGCCCATTATTGCTGCGTTATCGGCACTTTTCTGCCGCTAATGCGGAGATATCATCATCACAGTATTAGCAAGCTGCAGCAATAGCGCAAGTTTTTGGGCGATAGCGCCCCGTTATTTTAACTCCAAGCATGTCAGCTATATTTATCGCTAATGGCATGCAAAGTAGTCGTTCCTGTGCAAAAATGCACAAAAACACCACTACACCATATTATCAAGGGGCTCCTTGAAATTCTGAAGAGCCAAAAACTGGCTCTAACTGCAGTTTGAGCCAGTTAACTAAGACCAGAAAATAGCTGGTACTAAAAATGGTGATAAAACTTGGGCCCATATCTCTGCAGGTTTTGGCCCTGGAGAGCGCTGCAAGCAATGTTGCAGCGCTGCCCTGCGACACAACTACAATGCAGAAATGCGCACAATCAATAAGAAGGTGCGCATTCCTGTGCCACAGTCTTGAAATGTGTTGCTGCGCTGCGACAAGACAGCGTTGCAACACTATGCTCTTCTTGCAACAGCATGGATGCACTGTAATCACTGGACAACGCTCCATGATGCAAGTAATGACAGATACAACAGGAATCCTGACGTATCTGCCTGTGCTAAGGTCACTCATTGCTGCAGTCATCTCACAACCATGACGCAACTCCAGGAATGCATGGGGCCAGCCTATCCCTGTGGGACTGCCTCACCCTCATGCCTGCCATCAGGCAGGCGGAAGGTATTGACACAGTGCTGTCCATCAGTGGTGCCCGAATGTTGGCGCTGTTGGAGATCCATTGGTGGTTGTTGCGTGCTGCGTTGTCATCGTTTGGAAGCATTGGTGGAGTGTTGGTGCGGGAAAGTTGAAGAGATGTTCTTCGGTGGCCTTGATCCAGCTGCGAGGGGGTGTGATAATGGCAGTGGCGTCCGGTGGGCAAGGTGAAGACGTGATGTTACCAATGATGGTCGGTCCAAGAGAGTTCAGTGTTGTGGCTGAAGTCGAAGCTCCTGCTGGTGGAGGTGGAGTTCATGACCATATGTCCTGCTATGTGGCCTGTTGAGGTGAGTTGCAGCTTGCTCTGATGTTGGAGACCTTCCCCAGAAGGTGTTGGTGTTCTGCTCACTGGGGTTGTCCAGGGGGAACTTGAGATAACCGAGTAGGATGTTGTTGGTGGATGGGAGACCCTGGGGTGCAAAGAGGTCAGAAATGGCATTTGACAATGGGGGGCAAACTGCCGGGGGGCCCGCACATGAGGGTACCGCAGTGGATGTGCTTGGGCTTGCTCTGGATCTTGGAGTTGAGATGGTCCATGGCCACCATTGGGTCATTAGAGTGCGTGTTCCGTGGGAGTGTGCCTCTGTAGGTGATGGCAATGCCTTGTCCTCGAAGGTCAGGCTGCTTCTTGCTTCTTGTGATACTGCATCAGTCAGTGATGGCAATGGCGACATCTGGTCCGGAGCAGAAGTTGGTCCAGGCAGGCAAGGTGGCATCCAGGGTTGATGGTGAGGCGGGTGCTGGCGTCGTAGCGGTGGAGTGTCCACCGCTACGAGTGTCCTTGCTGTTGAGCGCGGTCCAGGTGCAGACGGACTAGCCTATGGTTTGCCTTTGGCATGTGAGACGTCCAGTACAACGCAGGCAGTACATCATTAACTACGCAACTCTGACAACACATGCACCTTTACATCGCATTTAGGTATAACGCATTGTGAGGTCAGTAATGGGGTAATTTAAACTTTTTCAGGTGTGTAAGGGTTTTGGATGTAAAAAATGAAAATTGGACTATTTTTTGGGGTAAAATATGAAAAATGGTGTGGTTTTTGGGTAAATTTTGCAATTTTGGGGGTCAAATTTCTAAATTTTGGGTGTGTTTTGTGCCTAAATAAAGAATGATTTGGGGGGTGCATTTCTCTCAAATTTGATCTTTTGGGTGTCTTTCGGTGGTTCAGAAAGGAATTCCAGGGTTCACGATTGGGTTTGTTGTGCAAAGGCTATTTTTGGGTTGCACTCACTGTAGTGGGAACAGTGATCTTCATGTCTCCGCTATGCAACACCTACTCTACTGTTGCAATGTGCCTAGTTTTAGTTTGTATTGGAATGAAATGCGATGTCATGGCATGCATCGCAACTATGTATGTGCCTTTGGCACACGAGTGGTACGCCCGCTGTGCATGGGGGCACAGCGGCCACCATTGAGAAGCGCGGGGTTGTCTGGACAGCTAAGAGGTGGTAAACCTCGTAAAGAACACTGAATGGTGCGTGGATGTGGGGATGTGTATGTGAACGTGTGTTGTTAAAAATGTATTGAGCAAAGTCTTACCTCTAAGCCGTGTCCTGTGTCTTCGTAGCTCCTGCTCTCCAGCGTCCGCTTCCAGGAAAAGGAAGTAGGCAGGCAGGCTCTCTCCCCTGAGTCAATCACAACGCTGCGATGCGGCGGTTGGATTGTTAATTGGCAACGGGACAAGTAATGCAGCCAGGGGCTGAAGGGGTGGGTATGTGCTCTATGCAGGCTGTAATGCAGCCTGCATTGCGAACAGAGAAGTGCGCATGTCTGCATTGGGTGGCCTGTGTAGGCTGAACAGTCATTGCACACTTGAGTGGGCATGTCCATCCGCACATGCCCTGCTCCATGTTTGGAGGAGTCCTACCCACCGGCCCACCCCCTGAGGATACATAGCATGATCACATCACATAATTATCCCTTGTTTTTCCCTTTTTTAACAGTTTTTTGGCTTCTCTGAGCCCGCACTTCCTGCTTCTCGCCGCTGCTGCCCCTGCGGCCTCGCACATTTCTGTGTTCCTCCACCCTCCCCTACTTAATGGCTGATGCTGTGCGATTGCGCAGCAGAGATGCACTGCTGGTGCGCAGAAGGCGCTTCTAAGATAATCCCGTCTGAGCACATCGAGAACCGACCGTTAACAGTGCCAGGAAGTCTTGATCACGGGCCACCCACTGCTACAGCACAGCCTCCCTCCTCGCACTAAACCCTGCGAAAGTCAGAGACTGACAACAGGCCTCGGCAAACACGACCCACGGCCAGTTCTCCTGCCTCCACTGATGACAGAGCTTAACCATCACCCCAGAATCCAACACAGCCGACGCCAGCACCAGCCACATTTTAGGATGCATCCTCCTCAATGGGCGCTCCATGCACAAACACGGCGTGGAAATCTAGAACCTACTCGACTCTCTCTCGCCCGACATCGCCTTCTTCACTGAGACCTGGACAATGCCTCCTCCACCCCCGACATCAACACCGCCATCCCAGACACATACAAGATCCAAAGGAAAGATTGCACCAACCGTCCGGTAGGGTGCCTCGCCATTGCCCACAAGAGCACCCTCCACCTCGCCACCTCCAACGAAACCTTCTCCTCCTCCGAACACCTGCACTTCCAGATCCAGACCAGCCACAACTCAACACTCCAAGAAACCCTCGTCTACAGACGCCCCGGGCCCCGGACAAACCAGCCAGCCCACCATCTCCACCTGGATGCCAGTCACAGCCGAAGACACAGCCTCAACCATGAAAGGCATCCACTCGTGGGCCCCAACATCCCATTCACTCCCACATCTACCACAGAGCCGCGGCCGCCATCACACACGAACTGCAATGCACCATCAACACCACCTTCAAAACAGGGCCCTACCTAGATGACTGAAAGACCACATCTGACTTTCCCGACCTCAAGAACTATCTGCCCTTTTCGCTCCTCCCCTTCGCGGCCAAAGTTGCAGAGTAAACAGTCAACAGTGAACTGACACTATTCATTGATAACAACACCATCCTCGACCCGTCCCGATCCGGATTGCAAACCAACCACAGCAATGAGGCCGTCCTACACACCACCACAGACAACATCCGCACACTCCTGGACCAAGGCCACTCCGCAGCCCTCATCATACTCAACCTTTCAGCAGCCTGATAAACCATCTCCCAACACACGCTAGTCGCTAGACTACACAATGCCGGCATACAAGGAACAGCCCTTGATTGGATCCGATCATTCCTCCCCGGAAGAAGCCAAAGGATCCGACTGCCAACCTTCCTCCCCGATCCTACGTAAATCACCTGCGGAGTCCCATAGGGTTCATCTCTGAGCCCGACCCTCTTCAACATCAACATGGCACCCTCTATGCCATCATCCGGCAACACGGCCTCAACATCGTAACCTACACTGACACCCAGCTAATCCTTTCCCTCACCAAAGACCCTACCGCCACCAGACTCAACTTCCAGAAAGGAATGCAGAATGTCGCAGTCTGGGTGACCAACAGCTGCCTGAAGCTCAATGCAGAAAAGACAGAAGTCCTTGGAACCACACCTTCAGCATTGCCCAACACCTGTTGGCCTTTGCCCTCAGAAGCCCACCTACCCCCTCGGACCAGGCCAGAAAACTCAGCATCGTACTCGACCAATCCCTCACCATGAACAGACATGTCTAGTCAGTCACCTCCAGCTGCTTCAACATCCTCTGCATCCTCTGCAAGACATTCAAAGAGCTGCCCCCAGAGTTAAGGAAAACTGTCACCCATGCACTCATCACCAGCAGACTGGACAATGGAAACACACTCTACGCCACCATTTACAAGTCCCTACTCCACAAACTACCGATATTACAGAACACAGCCATAAGACTCGTCCTTGGCATCCCTCAGCGCTAACAAATCACAACACCCACCTAGACTCCACTGCCTCCCCGTGGTGAAAAGAGTCACCTTCAAATTATCACCAACGCCTACAAATGCTTACACAACAACGTAAGCAAATACCTCAATGACAGAATCAACGTACACAAATGAGACATCCAATCTTCCAACCTCGCACTGTCCGAAACCCATCGAATCCACAGAGCCAGAGCAGGCAGAAGATCCTTCTCCCACATTGTATCCAATATCTGGAACAAGCTACCGGCAGACATCAGGGGTGCCCCCTCCCTGAACACCTTCAGGAAGAACCTCAATACCTGGCTCTTCGGCTAACAGATCTGCGGCCCCTCAGTGCCTTGAGTCCCTCACAGGTGAGTGGCACGCTTACAATTCCCCTGAGTGATTGATTGATTGATTGAGTTATCATCATGTGATGATTGTTCCTCTTTTGCACTGCTTGAGGTGGTGGGGCAACGCTCTTCCAACATAGCAGTAAAGCCACCACTGGGGGTATGTCATCTACATGTGATAGGCATGAGCGACTCCCCCCTCGGCCACGGTACGTGTCCCACCTTCTCCTTACCTGGACATAGACCCTGTGGCGCAATCCACTGCACTCTCTCCAAATCTGTGACTCAGCCAGCAGGAGCCTGAGCCAGGTGTGCTTTTTTATTGGGCTGGTACAGCAGTCACTGCGTAGTCTGCTGGGGGACCACCCAATGCAGTTGATGCAGCAGGGCTCACTTAGGTATGTAGTTGCAGCACTCAGACCACACAAGTTCGGTGTAGCACAGCGGCCTCACCCTCCAGAGTGTCCGGCCTGCCCAACATCATCCGTCCTGTGATGCAGGGAGACGGCCGCAACGATTGGTAACCCCCTCCGTGCACCCCGGTGTAGTGGTGGATCATAGTATGCGAAGTGGACCTCACTAAATTGGTGCGCAGGATCACCTCTACCACTGACTGCACCAAGGGGCGCAAGGCAAGCTTCTCACACAGGTCAGCAACGTGTCTCCATGCGACCTGCCAGACTTCACGACCAGGTACGGGCGATCGTCACACATCAATGTCTCCTACCACGGCTCATCAACTCCAAAGCTACTCCACATCCCACTCCAGGCCACAGATGCAGGTCTAGCGAGGGATCCAGGAACCAGCCGCAGGTCCAGTGAGGGATCCAGGAACCAGACACAGGTCTAGTGAGGGATCTAGGAACCAGACGCATGTCCAGCGAGGGATCCAGGAACCAGCCGCAGGTCCAGTGAGGGATCCAGGAACCAGACGCAGGTCCGGCAAGTGATCCAGGAACGAGACGCAGGTCTAGCGAGGGATCCAGGAACCAGACACACGTCCAGCGAGGGATCCAGGAACCAGCCGCAGGTCCAGCGAGGGATCCAAGCACCAGACCCAAGTCCAGTGAGGGTTCCATGAACCAGACGCAGGTCCAGTGAGGGATCCAGGAACCAGTGTCAGGTCCAGCGAGGGATCCAGGAACCAGACGCAGGTCCAGCGAGGGATCCAGGCACCAGACGCAGGTCCAACGAGGGATCCAGGAACCAGACGCAGGTCTAGCGAGGGATCAAGGAACCAGAGACAGGTTCAGCGAGGGATCCAGGAACCAGACGCAGGTCCTGCCTGGGTACCAGGATCTCATCCTGGTCAACAGGGATGTTGGGTGGCTTGAGGGGGTTGTTGATGAGTGCTGCACTATGCCCTGGCTGCTCAAATATGCATTTTTCCTTTTTTTGTGAATCTTTTATATTGGCGGTGGACACATAGGCAAAGTCCAAACGTGCGGGTTAGCGTGCCTTTTTCTATCGCTAAGGGCTTATTGCTGGATTCCACCCACTATCGCCGGTTTCATTAATGCCATTGCGCTAATGTTAGCGGTGGTTTTCTCCGCTGATCCCTGAAGCTATCGCCTGTTAGCAAAACTTTGCTAATACGTCGCTAACAGGGTGATAACTTGCAGGGATCAATGGCGATAGGAAAACTAGCGCTAACCTAGGTTGGCGATAGTTATCGCCATTTCTTGGTAATATACCCTTAGTCTCCCATATTTTGCTGAATAGACACCAGGTTCATAATGATAGGGACTGTCAACTTGGAGTGGAGAAACAAAGAGAAGTGCACGAGTTGCCGTCACTGTGCTGCACCCAGACCTGAACCCAATGAAACTTAATCTAGGTAATTTTTCTGTGAAAAATAATATATGCTTAAAATTGACTTCACCTTCTATAAAGACCATACATGAATGCTCACTACAAACAAGTGTGCTAACAGCTTTGCCATCTGTATTAATATTTTTACTTTCACTATAATTTGTGCATCTGTTCAAAGTGACAAGTGCTGTAATAGAAAAATCACATGATGTACCTCTGTACGAACACCTGCACAACCAAAAATATTTTTCCGTTTTCCATACACTGCAAAGGTCATCATCAAAGTGTCAGCGGCACCTGAACAGATATCAAGCCCGTGAGAGCACTCCCCCTCCTTTATCCTGGATTAAACGGACCCAATGATGAACCTCTTGCAATAAACTATTTTAAACTTTGCAGATGCAATGAATGCTCCGATAGTATTTAGGCTTCTGCTATATCTTGCCATAACATGGGTACAGACTTATTAAGTAAAAATCTAGAGCAGGAAGGAGAGTGAATCGCTAGAGGTTTGTCCTTCACATAAATGCGAAAGCTAGTGCTTGTGCAAATGTTTGTTGTTCCAGTGAAGCTGTATTTGCTGTGCAGAATCGTGAGGTAATGGTGAACTCACACAAGGAGACATCTACGACGGGTGAACCCATTCATCATCAGCCTACTGGATTCAGTGGGTTAACACAAAAGGTTTTGAACCCACGTCACATGGGGAATACAGACAAAGGTCCGTCTTGAATAACTTTTGGTGCAACTAAGCACAACAACAAAATTACTGTGCTGCGTTAAATCACAGGTGGAGATAAAAACAAAATCATATACACGAAAATATGGCACTGTTTTTCTCTCCCCGGCACTGGCCCACTTTTGGTTGCAATGTGCCAATACAAGGGTTGTGTGTTCTGTCAGAAAAGTTTTGATACTGGAAGGGACTCCTTCCAGTACAAAAACTTTGCTATGACCTGGGAGATCAGGACTGATATTATCGTTACTGGCAATCTGCAGTTGAACACGGGTTACTGAGTGAAGGATGGTTCGCTAGCATTTTTTCCTTTATCAGGTTGGTTCACTCTGCCAGTACATTTTCTGTATTTGTTCCTTCTGTTCTCAGATGTGGGGAATTTGGGAAATTCCTTATGACCCACAGGGAGTTAATTTGGGTTTCTGGTCTAGAAGCAAAACCTCAATGTCTATTTTCGCCAGGAGTGTTCTGGTTCTGCCAGTGTGAAGTTCTTTGTTGTTGCATGGAATTGTATTCACAAAACATTTCATGAAGGGGCCATTGTGGCAGAATTGCATCTGTGATTGGAATTCGATGTATTTTTAGGTGAGGTTCAGAAGCGTATGTGCATTTAGGCTAGTAGAGAGTATTTTCACTATCATGAGGTGGGTGCCAACTTTAGAAGAGATGGCTTTGAGGTCAGAGTATAAGAGGGAGCTGTCACTGCAGTTTTACTTGTTACAGCGGGAATCTTCCTTCTCATATTGACCATCTGCAAGAGATCTATGTGGCGCAGTAATAAGAAAATCCGAAGGCTACTTAGAATTTAGTCAGAGATTGAGTAGATTAGTTTTGTGGAAGAAGGAGATGTTAATGTGGGAATAATCAGAGCAACAACCATAGATTGTGAGATTGTTGAAGTGGAGGGCTCCTTAAAGCCTAGCATAGATTGTGATGTGAAAGAAGTTACAAAGAAGAAATGATTGAGCAGAAGCATGAACAAATGAGGAAAGAAAAGGGAGTAGAAAGTGGTTGCAGACCTGAACTGAATCTTCTTCTGTAGGGTAGAGGAGATAATAGAGGAAAGTAGAAGGGTAAGCAGGAGAGAAAAGATTTCCATCCAAGAAGAAAGAAGGGTCAGGAATTGCAAGTGAAATTGTTCCAGATTATTTTTTTAAGATTGCATCATAATCTTGCTGTTTTAAATATTGAAATCAATACATTGACTCTGATAATCAAGGAGTGGGAAATAGAATGTCTGTGGCCATAAAGAACTTTGTTGTAGGACACGTTCATTTATTTTTTTAAAGCATTTCAGTACACAGATGGGCATTAAGTGAAAATAGATAAAATCAGTTTTGAACCTTCCATTCTGTACATATTGCTATTGTCTATGATGTTTCTGGATACTCTCTGTGAAGTGTATGTTAAAAGATGTTGGCATTATTTCTGAAGTGGTTGTGAACCAAGAGAGAAAGTAAAATATACATATGGAAGGTGTGAATCTAGAAATACAAACAGTCTTGTGTCAGTGATAGCCTGATTGGCATGGCAAACTTAACCGCGGCCCTCTCTGGCATACGGTTTTGCAGACTTACACACTGCACAGAGGCGACGTCCTGATCAGCATGGTGAACTTCACAACCAACCTCACAGTGGGACCCTCTGGCATACGAGATCACAGACTTAATCCTGTACAAGGGCAACAAATCGATTGGTGTAACAGCAGTTGCAGAGATCCACTCATTAAGATCCCCGGACCTCAGTCGCTCCACTACTACAATTTTCCTCACCAGGCTCACTGGTCTTTGCAAGCAGGCAGACACTACTACTTCAGGATCTGGGGGCAGGCGGCCATGGATGTCCCTGGGTGATGTCCCCTCCGCCAGCTGGGAAACTTGCACGCTATAGCTTCGAACTCTGGTCAGAGGCAGAAGTCTTTTGGAGCTTCCTCTCCTCGTACAGACCATCTAGCTGCTTGGCAGTTGACAACTGTGGGGACCTTGACCTCCTCTTCCTCTAGATAATTTCCAAACACCAAATGTGATTTAGGGTCTGAGTCTTTGAAGTTTGAGTTGAGGGTCTGCTTCCCTTTGAAGTGCCCTCTCCTCTGCCCTTCCCTTCTCCCACAAAGCTGTCTGTTAGAGCAGAATCTGACAGGCTCACAACAAAAGCCATGGGAGTGATTAGAGTTTCATTCCTCGTTGTCAGCCACAGGGATTTGTGTATCAAAAGATTACCCCAGGGCCTCATCCCTACTCTTTATGATTCTCTTATAAGCCCCATCTCCTTCCTGAGATGTGTCCAGCACTTTCCAGTTACCTCTCCTTGAATCAAAGAAACCCCTTTAAAGTGTACTGCAGAGCCTGTCTCTTCTTCCTCCAGTGTGTGTCCCACCCAGCTCACAGTGGTGCAGCAATCCACAAATATATGTGGGGGATTCCTCCACAAAATGGAACCCAGCATCTTCCATGTAGAGTACCAAACATAGGTTCACACACACCCTGCACACACATACTAAACACACACACACTTCACAGCCCTATATACTTACTTGATGTAGGCTAATGTTTTGTTAAGCACACAGCAGTTGATCTTTACATGACTGAGCCTGTAGGGTGTCACTCCAATGACACAAGTAAAAAGAGCTTTTTACTTCTACTGATAGCTACATGGTAAGCTACTACCACCACGCTTATGCTTCTTAACTCCTGGGAAAGGCAGTAGACTTTCACCACTATGAGGATAGCACTTAAGGAGCCCCGCCTAGTCAAAAAGACCACAATCCTTGAGCAGGCTATATCATGGTGCAGACATATGATCCATGTTCGCCTATGTCAATAACAAAAAAAACACCAGGTATCCAGACATCATTGCAGCGGGGGCACTCAGTGCAGGGGTACATATCCATCACCATATAAGGGACTTTCCGTCACAGCATATACAGTATAATCAAATGTATACTTAATTTCATTTTTACGTATGAGGCATTCTGAGAGCCTTGAGTAAATGGAAAAGTGACCTAATCACCATCCACTATACAAGTGCAAAGAGAGGACCCAGTAATACTATATGTAAGACTCCCTAATTGTAAAACTCACATAAATTTTATATCAGGCCTGTTTCACAGATCCCTGATGTTTTTAACAGCTCCTCACTACTTTCCATGACTTAAACTTGGCGTGCACCTGTTACCATATGTCATTTCTAATCTTGGTCCCTTGGGTGCTTTTATGTGGAGACAAAAATGGAAACATTAGACACAAGGAAGTCCTTTCTATGCATATTGTTTCTAATCTTTGCTAACAGTATCCTCAAACAATGGGAAAAATGGGTAGATGGGGCAAATGAGGCAAAGCAACAGAGCAAAATGGTTTATATTAACTAAAAGCAAGCTGATACACACTGTTGTCTTCACTCTCTCTTTCATTTATCTTAGAAATGACAATCTAGGCTCTACTTGAAAATTGTTTACATGTTGGCATGCAAGAACATTAAGTAGACTGCTGTAGCTGTGTCAGTTTTGGTCCGTGGAGGACAAGGGAAAGAAACAGTGGGTGAAACGAAAATCACACACCATATTAGGCCATTAGAGTCACAGGTTTGAAGGATATTACTGCGCCAATTAGGGACTGTCCCCCATCTAAAGAGATACAACAGTAATTGTGATGTGGTCTACACTGGTACCATAATCAGGTCAGTATAAGCAATAGGAAAATTAAAATATGGGGTCACAGATTTATTTGTCTGAGTCCTGCATAGGAGCAAGGGAAGGATACAACTTCTGATGCATATCGACATATTTAAAACTGAAAAAGAATGACGTTGAGAAGATGGGGTATCATTTTATCTATGGCCTTCCAGACCAGTCATGACAGAAACAATACAGACATGTTGAGAAGGTCTCCTATCCATTTTGATCAAGTGCCAGGAAATGTAGACACATATGCCACTCAACAATAGTGGGAGCCTTCTTATAACTAAGCAAGTCATTATATGAGGACGTGGAATGCAAAATGAAACTGCAGTAGGTGGTTATTATAAAATTACATAAAGGGCTCTGCAGAATTCTTGATCGCAGGTATCTTAAGGTTGCAAAGGTCTATCCACGTTCATCCACACAGATATTCTTAACCAATTCTTTACCACACAGGAAAATTAGTTACTGGTATCATTCTACTATATGTATAGTCACTCAATAAAACAATTGTTAAAGTGAGGTTCTAATTAGGTGGAAAGTAGGCCTGGGGAGAGTTTGCAGAATTCTACTCCATGGAACTCCACGAAGAGCTGGAAAACGGCTGCAGTGCTCCGTGGAGTTCTGCCAGTGGCGGAGTCAGTTAAGTTGTGCTGCTCGGACTGACTTTTAACACCAGGAGCTTGTCTCATGCTGCAAAATCTGTGTAAACTGCACTACGGGTCGTGCCAGTGCTGCTGCTTTCTGCCACTCAAGTAGGCATCCTACTCCACCATCAGTTTGCTCAATGCAAGTGGCAGATATCACAATGTGAGCGGTCACGACCTGCCGCGACTGCCTGCATTGAGAAAACTCACAGGGAGAAGGTCTAGCATATGATTTTTTTCTCACTAGCACTCGCCAACTTAACGCTGGTGAGCGGCTCAAGAGAAAAAACTCCGCTCTGCCCACTACGCTTAGAAAGATGAGTGGGCAAAACTCTGCGAACCCTGCCAGCAGAGCGGAATTCTTCGCCCACACCTAGTCAAAATGACAGTTAAACATACTGTTTGAAACTAACAAGATCACTGAAACTCACCAGTTATAGTTATCTCAAATAACTATAACTCCTGCCTTAAAGTAACTATAACTCGCACCCCTGCCATGCACAGTTTTGTCATCAATGATGTAATTTCAAATGTTCCAATCAACATGAGTGATGTAATATAGGTTGTAATTAGCGGCTTACAGCAAAAACACACGATTGCAGCCAAAATTCCATTATTGTTTTTCATTTGTATCATTGGGAGATGGCACCCCCACCCCCTAGAAGGGCTAAGGGTGCAGATTATCCCTACCTTGACTCTTATGTCCTTTGTTTCAAAAAGATTTGGAACAGGGGACCAAGTCCCCGACGCCTGTGATGGCCATTTATTTTCATTTTGCAGCCAGCCAAACAGAGTGCGAGCTCCAAAGAGAGCCCTCACTGCTGCAGGACCGAGGTCTTAGGCTGGAAAAATGCCCGCAACCAATCAGATTGCTCTATTTTTTATAGTTGCGTGCTCAAGGGATTCTCACGGAAGTCCTGCAAACCTAACCTTCCAGATATACAATGTTTTTAAATCTTAATTTCGGAAAAAGTACACAACAGATATACATCAAATCACAAACAGCACACTTTCTAGACTAAGATCTAGCTTTCTATCAAATTTGGAGTAATTCCATTCAGTTGTTTTTGTGGTCTTGAGGAAAAATGAATGGGGATAATGTGTTTTGGGACCCCCCTTGTTTCTCGGTCCCTGCTTGACAGACCAACCCAAAACTTTCAAAACAGAGCTAAGTTCGTTGAACATTTGTCTGGGAAAGTTTCATTAGGATTTGTCACCAAACATATTAGCAAAGCACTATGCACTTTTTCTATATAACTAGTCCTAACTATAAATATACAGTGGCGTATATACAGTCCAAACAGCTGAATGGAATTACAACCACATTTGGCAAAAAAGCTAGAACTTGGTTCAGAAATGTGTTTTTCTGTCTTTTCTTTTGGTGTAATTCCTTTCTGACCTTTTAGAGAAATTAGGGGTCAAAACTTTGTATATTTCATGTCGCGGAGGATCTGCAGAACCAACAATTCTCAAGGTGATATTCGATTGGCTGCCACCACAAAAATAACATTATGGCTCTGTCCACTGTTCTGAAAAAAACAAAAAAGGGATATAAGGGGACAGGGTAGTCTCCATAGGCCTGGTGGATCCACGAACATCTCATGTTTTAGATAACCATTCTCCCCAGTATGGGCCAGGGCCAAGGGTGGTGGTGCACACAATTTGAAAGGGAGGGGGAGAGCAATTCCCTTCCCCAAGCCTCCCTGAGGTCCCGTGGATGCCATCCTCCAGTGCTGATTGTAAATTGAAGCCACAGCTACACTTTCCAACCCTTGTTGAGGCACCAGGGACCCCATCCCCCCCAGGGCAAGCTCAATTGCTATGTCCTGAGGAGACCATCCCCAGGAAAAAAAAGTGTGCTTCCAGAAGGCAGAAGCTGCAAAAATGCTCCTGCCAGGTAGGAGCACACATTTGTTCCCTGTGTGTGCTCTGTATAACATGCAACTCCACTCTATGACATACCTCTCCACTCTACTCTACTCCACTCCACCCTATGCTGCTCCACGCTAACAGACTCTACAAACAACATTATATAACAGGCCACTTCACTCTATGCCAGCACACTCTATGCCACTTCTGTGTACTCTATAACATCAATTCTACTCCACTCCACTCTATACCACGACCCACTATACCGCAACACTCTACACCATAACACTCTATGCCACTTCACTCTTCTGGACTATACAACACTGTACTCTACTCTTCTACACTTTACTCTATAACATTTTGCTGCACTCTGTACCACTCTATGCCACTCCAGACCAGGCCACTCTATGACATTCAACTGAATGCTCCTCCCTGTACTCTTCAGCACACCACTCCACTCTAAGCCACTCTACTATACTACACTCTGCTCCACTCTACGCCCCTTCACTTTACTTCCCATGCACACATACAAAGCCCTACACAAGACCAGAATACCTGAACAGCCACATTACTTTCACCAACCCACCAGACACCTATGCTCTGCCTCACTCTCACTTGCACACATTCCCTGAATCTGCAAAAGCAAACCTGGAGGCCACTCATTCTCCTACATCGCACCCAAGACATAAAACAACATCTCTCAACACATCAGATCCTCCGCCTTCTTGAGTTCCGTCAAAAGTTGAAGACCTTGCTCTTCGTATAAGCATCTTGGGCAACTCACACCTACACACCTGCCCAAGCACCTGGATAACTTCCTGCCTGACTACTGCATTATACAAATCTATATAACATAGCATAATATAACATATGTCACTTTACTCCACTCTATGAGACAGTATGCAATGCCACTCCACTCTATTACACACCACCCTACTGTACAACAGACCACTCCAGTGTACAACATTCCACTCTACCACATTCCATGTCACTCCTCTCTTTGGCACACCTCTCCACTATACAATACTCCACTCTACTGTATGACATGCCATCCCTCTCTATGACATACTACTCCCCTCTACGTCCCTCCACTCAATCAATCAATCAATTAATCAATCAGGTTTCTTATAAAGTACGACTACTCACCTGTACGGGTCTCAAGGCGCTGAGGGAGTGCAGGGGGTGGATCTGTGGTTCAGTAGAAGAGCCAGGTCTTGAGGTCCTTCATGAATTGAGGCAGCGATGGTGATTGCCTGAGGTGCAGAAGTGTTGGGTTTGGCAAGTAAGGAGTCACTAACCTTCTAGAACAAATGCCCAGCGGGGATAATGGACTCGACACTGGACCCCCGAATTCCCTCCCACACTGCCCCACAGAGAAGAAATTAAAATTTACTACTCTGATAAGCAGTGCACAGGGGATAAGAGGAGATGAGATAAAATAATAAACACTGCTGGGCTGCAGGTT
The DNA here is from genome assembly GCF_964261635.1 of Lissotriton helveticus. Taxonomy (NCBI): domain Eukaryota; kingdom Metazoa; phylum Chordata; class Amphibia; order Caudata; family Salamandridae; genus Lissotriton; species Lissotriton helveticus. Next base: position 1,790,400,264 of record NC_136063.1, on the reverse strand, counting down.
TGTTGGCCCGTTCTTCCAGGTCATAGAAAAACAACAAAATACCCTAGGCTGCAGACCTGACCTGAAGAACCTCTCTTTTACATCACAGAAGAAGATGCAGTAGTCCAGAGATCATAGGCTGGCTGAGAATGCTCTTAGGCAGCTCATGGGGTCAGGAATGAAGAGAGAACCCCGCCAAGATAACTGCCAGCAAGCCTGCGGGCCGGATGGAGAGAATACTCTTGGCTGAAAAGCAGAGCCCCGCTTTCTGCTTTGAATCACCCAGCAGAGCCAAAACAGAACACATCCAGCGTGAACCTGCGCGGGAACAAAACAACACGGACTGGAGTTCGGAAGAAGCCAACAGAACACGGAGCAGCAGGTCCAGGTATCCACTAGGAAAATGGAACGACAAGCACCGTTTCTAGAACCAGGAAGGTTTTATTCCTTCCGGATGCCTCTGAGTCACTTCCTGTGTACGCCCCAGTACGCACTTCCCATTCACACGAGTCTCGGGAAGTGAATAGTTGGACCCCGCCTCACTCCCGCTATGATCCTGACAGTAGGCAAGGAGTTCCAGGTCTTCGCAGTGAGGTAGGAGATGGATCTTCCTCCAAACGTGGTCATGTGGATCCGTGGGTTGGTTGCCAGCACCAGTTGGGTGGAGCTTAGATGTCTAGTAGGAGTGTAGAAGGAGAGGCAGTGGTTGAGATATGCAGGTCCACCGTTGTGGAAGGCTTTGTAGGTGTGCGTGAGGAACCTGAAGGTCATTCTTTTGTTGATAGGTAGCCAGTGAAGGTCTCTCAGGTGGCCGGTGATGTGACTGTGGCAGTGGGATGTTCAGGATGAGTCTGGTGGAGGCTTTCTGGATGTTCTCTAGTTTCTTTGGGTGTTTCTGGGTGATGCCAGTGTAGAGTGCATTGCCGTAGTCGAGTCTGCTGCTGTCGAGCGCATGGATGACTGTTTTCCTCAACTTGGTGAGGATTCACATGAAGCTCTTACAAAGCAGCTGGAGCATGTGGAAGTAGGGGGATAAAACAGCGTTGATTTGGCAGTTCATTTACAGCGAGGATTCCAAGATGATTCTGAGGTTTCATTCATGGTTAGTGAGAGTAGGGTGTTCGAGTACTGTGGGCCACCAGGAGTCATCCCAGGCAGAGGGGAGGATCCCAGGGTGAGGACCTTGGTCTTGTCTAAGTTGAGCTTGAGGCAGCTGTCCTTCATCCAGGAGATGACTGACTTCATCCCATTGTGGAAGTTGCTCTTGATGGCTGTGGGTTCATCTTTGAGGGAGAGAATCAGCTGGGTGTTGTTGGCATAGGAGACAATGTTGAGTCCCTGGCTTCTGACGATGGCTGCAAGCAGGGCCATGTAGATGATGAAGAGAGTGGGGCTCAGGGAGTGTCCTTGAGGCACTCTGCAGCTGATTTCTGTGGGTTCTGAGTTGAGCGGTGGAAGTCTAACTCTCTGTGTGTTACGCTAGTGAGGAAGGAGCGGATCCATTCTAGGGCTTTGTCATGGATGCCAGCATCATGGAGTCATGCACAGAGGGTGTGGTGGGCGACAGTGTCAGAGGCAAGTGAGAGGCTCAGCAGGATGAACGCAGCAGTCTCAGCTGCAGGTGTTTCTTTCTAATATCCCCTAAAGAAGTAATTTTTCACATGCTATCTGAAGCGCAGAATGATAAAGCATGTGATGGCTTTGACCGAATGTTAATCTGTACCTTAGCTATGTAGCTTGAGAAGGGTGGTGTTAGACCTGACATCCTTGGCATGGTTTCCCTCACTTTTTTGCTTTCTGAACTCCTGTTTTGCTGACTTCATTTTTGCTGACTTTAGGATTCTGTGAACTTTACCACCACTGACCAGTGCTAAAGTGCAGGTTCTCTCTCCCTAAATCATGGCGACATTGGCTTATCCACAATTGGCATATTTAATGTACTTATAAATCACTAGTGAAGCATACAGCATGTGCCCTGAGCCTATAAATGAAGTGCTACTAGAGGGCCTGCGGCACTGCTTTTGCCACCCACTCCAGTAGCTCTTTAAACATGTCTCAGGCCTTCGATTGTAGAGCAGTGTGTGCAGTTTTAAACTGCCATATCAACCTGGCAAGATTGTTACTTGCCAGGCCCTAACCTTCCTTTTTAATACATATATGTCATCCCAAAATTAGGCCAAAGACAACCCCAAGGGCAAGGTGTGGTGTATTTAAAAAGTTTCACACATACGTTTAGGTTTTACATGCCCAGGTAATGAAAAACTCTTACATTTGTTTTTTAGTACTGCAAGGGCTATCTCGTCCATAGGTTAACATTGGGATTACCTTGTTCCATCTTATATGTGTGATTTCCAATTTGAACAAGTTCGAAATTTCGAGTTTGGTGTCCCTGGACTCACAATTGAAAACCACAACTTATGGTGAAGTCGGATTTTAAATTGTAAGACTGGAAATAACACTTTCAAAAAGTTGTCCTTTTTTTTACTTTAACCATTCTGTTCTTCAGCTTGTCTATGAATACACGTCTGGGGTGGCTTACAGCTGAACTTTGTGCATTCCCTCCAGACAGTCACACACAAGGGGAGCTGAGGTGTGACATTTACATCCTGATGGCCCATTACAAGACAGATCGGTCTTCCTGGGCTAGGTGAGAGGAAGGAGTTGAAACGTGCACCTGAATAGGGCTGTGCCTGTCCCCACACAAAGAGCTGCATACCCCGTTGTGTGTGTGGAGCCTGGGTAGGGACCTTGTGTTCTTCAAGGGCCTCTTTGAAGTCTGCCCCACTTTAAAGGCACAACTGGGATAAGTACTAGACCCCTGATACCAACAACTAAGTACACTATGGACCTGAGGACACTCTGCCAGAAAGAAGCATTGCTGAAAGGACTGCCACTCCGCTGGATTTTCTGGACTCCTGCTCTGCTGTGCCTGCTCTCCTTTCTGCTGCCCTCTTCTCTGGTGGTGAGAAGTGCTGGACCTGACTCTCAGAACCAAGTGACTCCAAGGGCCTGCTGTATTGCCAAAAAACACAGTTGATGGACAGAATGTAGAACAATGTCATACATTCACCCCAGTACAAGGATCTGGGCCTAAATCCATTGTTTTTTTCACTCCACACCACCCTGGGTTAGACACTGGCTATATGCAAATCAGCTCTGACCCTTTGCCTCATGGGAAAAGTCCAGTCCGAACTGCCAAGCCCTGTCTTTCCCAGACCGGAATCAAGCATCCAAGGACCGGTTTCTGGCTATCAGCCTTCATTCAGCCTGGATAGCTTGACTCCAGTGGTGTGGAGAGCCTGGGACTCACGTCTGAGCATACCCAGCCCACTCGGGGTGAAAATTACAAAAAACACAGTTGATGGACAGAATGTAGAACAATGTCATACATTCACCCCAGTACAAGGATCTGGGCCTAAATCCATTGTTTTTTTCACTCCACACCACCCTGGGTTAGACACTGGCTATATGCAAATCAGCTCTGACCCTTTGCCTCATGGGAAAAGTCCAGTCCGAACTGCCAAGCCCTGTCTTTCCCAGACCGGAATCAAGCATCCAAGGACCGGTTTCTGGCTATCAGCCTTCATTCAGCCTGGATAGCTTGACTCCAGTGGTGTGGAGAGCCTGGGACTCACGTCTGAGCATACCCAGCCCACTCGGGGTGAAAATTACAAAAAACACAGTTGATGGACAGAATGTAGAACAATGTCATACATTCACCCCAGTACAAGGATCTGGGCCTAAATCCATTGTTTTTTTCACTCCACACCACCCTGGGTTAGACACTGGCTATATGCAAATCAGCTCTGACCCTTTGTCTCATGGGAAAAGTCCAGTCCGAACTGCCAAGCCCTGTCTTTCCCAGACCGGAATCAAGCATCCAAGGACCGGTTTCTGGCTATCAGCCTTCATTCAGCCTGGATAGCTTGACTCCAGTGGTGTGGAGAGCCTGGGACTCACGTCTGAGCATACCCAGCCCACTCGGGGTGAAAATTACAAAAAACACAGTTGATGGACAGAATGTAGAACAATGTCATACATTCACCCCAGTACAAGGATCTGGGCCTAAATCCATTGTTTTTTTCACTCCACACCACCCTGGGTTAGACACTGGCTATATGCAAATCAGCTCTGACCCTTTGCCTCATGGGAAAAGTCCAGTCCGAACTGCCAAGCCCTGTCTTTCCCAGACCGGAATCAAGCATCCAAGGACCGGTTTCTGGCTATCAGCCTTCATTCAGCCTGGATAGCTTGACTCCAGTGGTGTGGAGAGCCTGGGACTCACGTCTGAGCATACCCAGCCCACTCGGGGTGAAAATTACAAAAAACACAGTTGATGGACAGAATGTAGAACAATGTCATACATTCACCCCAGTACAAGGATCTGGGCCTAAATCCATTGTTTTTTTCACTCCACACCACCCTGGGTTAGACACTGGCTATATGCAAATCAGCTCTGACCCTTTGCCTCATGGGAAAAGTCCAGTCCGAACTGCCAAGCCCTGTCTTTCCCAGACCGGAATCAAGCATCCAAGGACCGGTTTCTGGCTATCAGCCTTCATTCAGCCTGGATAGCTTGACTCCAGTGGTGTGGAGAGCCTGGGACTCACGTCTGAGCATACCCAGCCCACTCGGGGTGAAAATTACAAAAAACACAGTTGATGGACAGAATGTAGAACAATGTCATACATTCACCCCAGTACAAGGATCTGGGCCTAAATCCATTGTTTTTTTCACTCCACACCACCCTGGGTTAGACACTGGCTATATGCAAATCAGCTCTGACCCTTTGCCTCATGGGAAAAGTCCAGTCCGAACTGCCAAGCCCTCTTCTCTGGTGGTGAGAAGTGCTGGACCTGACTCTCAGAACCAAGTGACTCCAAGGGCCTGCTGTATTGCCTCCTGTTCTGAAGTCTCATGGAAATTAAAGACTTCATTGTACTCTGGATCAGCTGTGGGCCAACTGCAAGTCCTGCCCGGCCAAGAGATGCCAGTCCAGTCCTGGGTCTTCAAGAGGAGTACTGCAGCTATCCTCAACAAAACCCCATACATCATCTGCTTTGCGCCAGTCTGAACTGATGCATTCCCCTTTGATGCCAACGCAGGGCCACTTCGGAGACTTGACAGCTTCAACAGCGCGGCTCGATGACGATGCAGCTCTTTCATCGTATGGGTTTCTACAACGACATGGGACCTGACTGCAAGACTGGACGATGACACAGTGTCTTCATCCTAAAGAATTTGTTGATGACGCAGGATCTATCTGCGAGGCTCGTCGACAGTGCTCTGCCTTCATTTTAAAGGGGCTTGATGATGATGCAGGATCCGTCTGCATGACTCCAAACGGAAGTAGTTCGTCAACATCAACACATCCTCCGGAAAGGTCCTTTTACAGCAGGGCCTGCAGGCTTTCTGTTCCAGCCGGCGCTCCTTTGCGGTCAGCTTGACTTTTAAGCTTTGAACTTGTCCAGGGCGACCTCAAGTAACCCCAACGCACTTTTCACTTTTATTTTTGTCAAACGCACTATTGACTTTTAAGCACTAGATTTCACATTGATGTTTTTTAAAACTCCGGTTCTAATCATTGGATGTTTGTCACCTAGGTTTTGTTTTCTTCATTTAATTAGGCTTTATTTCTCTAATCTGGTGTGGACAATATTTTCGTGGTGTTTTCACAGTTATACTGTTTTAAGTGTTACGCAAAGACTTTACACATTGCCTCTTAAGTTGAGCCTGGCTGCTCTGTTCCAAGCTTCAAGATGGGTAACCACAGGTTAATTTAGGGTGCGCAACTGGCTTACCTTGACTAGAGTGGTGGGCCCTACTTGGGCAGGACGCACCTCTGCCAGCTAGAGGCCCCCATTTTTAACAGGTTGTTTGCTGGTGTCCTTTCCTCCACATTTAATTTATTAATGTGGTGATGTCGAAACTGCTCACATTTCGAGGCAACATTATATGTTGACTTTCTTTGCCAAATTAGGTGCATTGCTTCAACTTATTGCCTTCTAGATTATTCATCAGGGCTTTTCAAAATTATTTATTAGTGTTTGAGGACTCAGTCTGAGGCATTCTGCAATTACATTAAAAAAATCTCAGGTTAGTGAGAGTGAACGTTAGTGTTAACCACCATGATATTGGTTCTGGATACCCTATGCTAACAGGGCTTGTAAGTGATGACAATCCAACCTACTGTTGATGATTGAGGAGTATTGCCACATCTCTGAAGTGGAGTAATTAAATGATGAGAGCTTCACCTGCAAGCACAGTAGTCCTTAGAGTTGTAAAACAAATTGGTCTCCTGAAGCAGGCTTACAACTATCAAATGTATATCTAAGTACGTTACTACATGAAGGGGCAGCTTTATGAAAAAGGTTTGCATTGCAGGACTGCAACCAAAGTTGTTTTGCTGCATTGGACTAGTGGCTGAGAGCACAGCAGAGCCACATTTAATAAATATGACCTGATGCTCCTCATTTACCCTGTGCTGATGCACAAATAGTCTATCTAACACTATGTCCACACCTTTGAAATATAGTGCATTGTATAGGTTTTGTAATGGCAGGGTAGCCTTCCCGTACAAAATCCTATAGTAAGACAATTATTTTAACATTTCACTTATGGATGTGTGCTCTACAGCGCAGCACGCATGCAATGAGTGAAATGTTTGGGAAAATTAATACAAAGTTCCAACTTTGTGCAGCCTTCAAAGAGGCATAATTTTGTATGCAAATCCAGGTCTAACAATCTTTGTAGAACTGGCTTTGCATCAAAACCGATGGGTGATAACATTGGAATACCCAACTGGAACGCCCTCTTGACAGGCGGAAGCACACAGCAATATTTAAACTACTTTAAGGGCAAATTTCGAGTGCAAATACAATGTTCTGGGAAGTAAATATTTTATTTAGACGTTGTACCGCTATGCATCACTTTGCGTAACTTTGTATAGCGCAAAGTCTTAATAAACCTGCCCCTTCTAGACTTCTGAGTGTTATTAAAACACTAGGTGCATATTAGCAAGAACCTCGTTAAAATTATCGTCGTTTTAGCGGCAGGAAACTGCCGCTAAAACGGCGATAATGGGCTTGCTAATCTGCGTTATAGAATTCCAATAGAAGCCCAGGTTAGATGTCTTGCACATCTAACCTGGGCTTCTATTGGAATTCTATAACGCATATTAGCAAGCCCATTATCGCCGTTTTAGCGACAGTTTCCTGCCGCTAAAACGGCGATAATTTTTACGAGGTTCTTGCTAATATGCCCCCTAGTTATTTGATTGAGGAAAACAAAAAGTGATAGGAAGTTGTGTGAATTAGTCTCAGCCACTGGTAACTACAATCCAATTCGTTATTTCTCCACCATGCCACCTCAGAAAAGCAACATCCATATGCAAATGAACAGCACAAGCAACCATTGGACATATCTAAACTTACAACACCCATTCACCATAACAGTAAATCATAACATAACTTTTTGGCAAGGTGTTCTTACTCTTCGATGTAACGCTAGAAACGCTGGCAGGGAGAACACCACCCAGGAGAGTGTGCCCCAACACAACAACGGCCATCAATCACATGAAAGACCCCGCAGTCATAATAAAGAAAGCATTTGCTAGAAGCAATGCCTCAACAAGATACAGCATAAATGAATACAAATTAGATAGAGCTTAAAATATTATTAAAATGTAAATAATTAACTATAAAATAATCAAACTTTTTTTTAACAATGCCGACCACTGGGTGAGTAGCAAATAAATGTATCTGTACAATATCAAAGCCACGATATTCCCATTGAGAATTGGATGCCTTTGACAAGCAGAGCAACGTCAATCATAATTACTCAGCTGAACCCTCATCTGATATCAGCTGTGAAAACGTTTCATTCAGTGGCGGCCCATAATGTGGCTGACGAGTGTGGAGCCAAGCGTGCGCAAACATACTCACACTCACCCATCCACATGCACACTCATTCACACCCATCTTTCACAATCGCACGCACATACAGCCACCATTCACAAGCACATGCCCATAATTATTCACAGCACCCACGTGCAAATACGCAAACATTCATGCATGCATGCACACAAACATTTAAAAAAAGATACTTAACGAGAGGCGGTAGTGATGGCAGGTCCCTCAGGAGGAGAAGCACAAGTTCCTGGTAAGAGAGTTGGTCGGTGTGAGCAGAGAAAACAAGATCTCGCTGCCTCCTTTCATTGGCGGACCTTGTCATGTGTCAGCCTCACTCGTCACAGAGTGGAATGGCGGGGTCAATGAGAGTTGCTGACCCAGCCCCGTTAAGTGACGAGCCATCACTAATTGATCTAAGTCTATTGGTGACATGCCTTATCACAAGGGGTAGGGCCTCACAGGACTTCGCTGTCTGAGGAGGCCACGCCCTCAGAGTGGTGTAGGCTTCTGCCCGCCCATTTGGCAAATGTACAGCATCTGGGTGCGTGACCCAAACATGATGCCAAGCCTAACTGACACTCTTCAAGCTTTGCAAAATGGTGGGGGGACCATTTTAGCCCTAATGACGTATCACATATTTAACTTCTTGCTTAAGGACATACCTGAGTGTCAATGGCTGTACAGGTGCATCTTGCGCTGAAAGAGAGCTTCCATCATGCACCATATAAAATAGTATACGGTACGTTCATTAGTTGAAACATTTTCTCGCAGAAGCTTCCCTTGCCTTCTGTGGAGCCAGGGTAAATGGAGTCGAGAAAAATGCATATCCACCCTCCAGAGTCGAAAAACTCAGGCGTTTCCCCGGTGCCTCGCAGGGCCATATTCCTATCCTTATTGTTCAGCTATGCACCCTTGTAGATTGAAAGGGTGCATCCCGGATGGGTCTGGGTGAAGCGGTCGCTGGGATTTTTGACTAAATCTGTAGAGGAGTACTGTCAGCCGCTTCTGGATGAAAAATGTCCTTTTTCCCTGTATCGGACGCCTCTGTTATTCCTAGGATATGCATTTTTTTGTGGTCCAGCAAGGGAAGAACTCAGCATTGGGCACAACGATGTACGTTACATGGCTTTTCATGCAGACTAGAAATATAATTTATCATAATAACAGCTATATGTAGCAACAATAAAGAGCGTAAACACTATTAGTACAAGAATAAACGAAAGAAAACTAAAGCCTTATAATATTTTTTAGACTCTATAAAAATAAGCAGAACTGTAAAAAGACACCTTCGACCCGCTAATACTGCTGACTGAATGAAGAGTGATAATAAAAGCTTACACATATAAACTGTTAAGGCCTGGAGGAAGCGACGAGGACTATTATATAAAACGTTGCTATAACATGCTGGCCTAACAGAATCTTTCTATATGCTAATGAAGGAATGTTGGACTTTCTGAACTGAATAAAAAGCGTTAAACCTATAAGGAATGCACTTATCGAATTAAAATTATTATAATTTTCAAGATTGAATAACTTCAAGTTAATGCTCATATCATTTGGAATTATAATATCTCAAAGCATCGGTCTGAGTGCAGTCCAAAAAAGAGCATATTTTTGTTCCCCCAATTTTTAAAATATATATTAATACATTGATTTTTCCTCACATTAAAAAAATCACAATAGGACACAAGTTGTCCTTCCTTAGAATGTTCTGAAGCCTCTCCCTGAAATGCTCCGGTAAACACGTAAGAGTAACTGATTAGAAAGTTAACCATTATGCTAGTAAACTGAGTAACTTAACTAGAAAATGTTTCTGCAAACTTGGCAATTCGAAGTTATTTACACGTTAAGTCAGCACAATCCATATGATCACAGTTCACCCAACCTTCTTACAATTTTCCTGATTCATGTTATAATACATATGACTATATATGAATGTTTATCGACTTACCAGCTCGCTTAAAGTCTGGGGGCTTACAGGAAAAGTTGGTAAGTTATGTTGAGTCCCCGATCATTACGTACTGTGGGGCCATTTGCACTCTGGTGGAAGGTCGCTGGCCATGGCCTCCACCACCTAGGCACTGGACCATCCACTCTATTAAGAGCTCCCTATCTACCTAGTGTGGTTCTTTGTAATGTGAAGGGAGCCACCGTTCTGGCAGCTCCCCTCAAAGACCTGCACGTTTGCTGGAAAGGTGCCATGTTTAAATCAAGTGCTTGCTTCCTCTAAACAAAATATGAATGTCCTAGACACACAGGGAGATTTGCCATTCTGCATTTCCACTATCCGTGCCTACCATGCAATACATAGAACACTCGAAAAAGGCCTACCTTTCCCATACAATTTTTAAAATGCCACTTTTAGAAAGTTTGTATCGTACAGGTGAGTGATTCAGTCGTGGACTCTGGAGGCTGGAATTAGTACAGAGTTTATCAAAGAAGAATGCCTCCAAAAACATCAATCAAATATTTTCTTGATTGAAGAAAGCAAAATATTGTTTCCACAAATGTCTAGGACTTGGCCTGTTATTATTTGAAATGTTCAGTAAAAATGTAAACTCAGGTATATCAGGCCAGAATACATTGTCCCTGTGATTATAAGCGACTGAGTCAGAAGTCCTCTTTCTTATAATCATTGTTTTTTCCATTGCTTTTTTAAAGAATTGTTTTTTTTACAAAAAGAAACATTGTACATGTAGTGATTACATTTGCGAACACATTAACGGTGGACAAACTTATGCAAATCAAAAACATTACGTGACATAAATTGTTGAGAATATACACAGCATTAATCAAAGAGTATACAGAAAAACACATAGGATTACATGTCTAGTGTCCTACATTGTCCTATTGGTGGGACATTTGCAACTTTATTCCTCTTGTCTGTAATGCTAAACAGTATTATTCGGCCCTTATATAATGAGGGTCAGAACATAAATTTGTGACAGGATGGGATTCCAAAATGTAATCACCCATGAGGCACAATTCTATGCACGGATGAAACATTTAATGGTAGCTCTTGGCCCAGTTCGTAATTGGGCCAATGCACTTTGACCTTCATGTTGGGCCTGTGATGTGTTTTGAGGAAGATCTTTTTCAGGGCTGTAAACTTTGTGGACATGTTAGGTCAGCTGGTTCCTGTGGTCTTTTTAAGGGGTCTATCGAGTTTCTTTGTAGGCGCTTCCTATTTTAGTGTATGGCCCTTGGAGTGTGTTTAGTAGAAAATATCCAGTTCCTTTTTTCAGGGGTCCTGCTCATGTGTGGGCGCTGACCTCCACCTTGCCCAAACTTTCACTGCAGCGTGATTCGTAGGGCACCGGAGGTGAGAGAGACCCCTGAGGATGATTTCCCTTTGAAATGTTGGGAACTGCAGATAAAACAGACCAACAAGGAGGAGGTCAGCGCCCACACATTGGGCTCTAGTGGTACTTTTAATCCAGTGACCGCCCTCATCACCCCTGTGCTTCTCTCCAAAATTGTTGGATTATTGGAAAGCCCCAGATCGCATAGTAAAGAGTACCAAATTCTCTGTATCCCCTGACACATGTGGCCGAGGCGCATCTACCCATCTGATGCAGTCTGGATCGGGAGAGTATGAACTATGTGACACACAAAGTTGCACTAAGCAGAATCAGGCACGTATGGCTATCTCCCAGGGGCTCTGTAAGCCCTCCCCAACTCCTCATCTTCCAGGGGGCCCACATCTTCCGCCCGTGCCTCATGCAGTGGAAGAAGAGGGTTCAGTGAGTTATGAATTATTTTTTTGTGTACTAGGGATACTGCCTTTGTGGGCATGGGATCTAGGAGCAGTCGGTCTTGCATATGTGACTAGTCCGGCAAGTGTTCCCCCTCGGACAGGTGGCACTTTAGTGTGTGTCGTAACTGCAGGAATCGAAACATCTCCCTCTGCTCCAGGGCATATTCCGTCTGCAATTCTGCAAAGGTTAGCAGTTACCCCCCCCCCCCTCCAGATGACTCCCAGCGTATCTATTCGTATCAGATTCCATCGGGTATGGCTAGGCAGTTTGTTCACCTCCCCTGGAGCTATCACTGTCCACAGAGGGGTTTCTGCTCTCAACTAATCCTTCCACCCCAGGTACTGATTGGTCACCTGCCAAGCCTGTACTACCACCTGGGGGTGGAACTGAAGCACTTCTCTCTTCCCCTTCCCATAAAGGAGGGCCGAGTATCCCCTATCGTCCATGGCTAATATATAAGCCGGCTCGTCTCTTTCACCGCTATCAACTGAGCCACCCTGCAGTAGGCTTGAAGGTTCTGGACAGCTAGGCCTCCATCAAAGACTCCATGCTGAAATTTCATTAAGGATATACATGCCGTAGCCCTGTCCCGGAGTAGTGCCCATAATGCACTGTGCATCTTACAGAAAAAGTTGTCTGGGATTCTAAAAGGGGTGTTTTGGAGTATGTAGTGTGTGCATGGGAGGGTCATCATTTTAGAGAGCAAGGCCCACCCCATTAAGTAAATCGGTAGCATACACCAGTGAGTCGCGTCCGCCTGAAAGCAGTCCAGTTTGGGGCATAGGTTATGTTATAAGATGTCTTTCTCACTTCTGGTCACATGGACTCCCATATAGCGGAACCCCTTGCTCTCAGCCGGTCAGCGGGCGGAAGAACGAGCTCAATCCTTGAGAGCGTAAAGATCAGGGACTTATCCCAATTAATTTGGTAGCCCGAATAGCTTCGGAAGAGGCTGAAGATATGAAGAATCCATAGGATCGAGAAGAGGGGCTTCCTCAAATAAAGCAGGATATCGTCTGTGTAGAGGGAAATCCATTCCTCTCCTCCAACAAGTCCCCAAATCAGGGAGTCTTGGCATACCCAAGCTACTAGGGGCTCCAGTGCCAAGGCAAAGATCATAGGTACCAGGGGGGCAACCTTGTCCTGTGCCCCTGCCTAACTAGAAGGCTTGCAAAGTAACCCCATTCACAAGTACTCTTGCCAGAGGAGCAGTGTAAAGTAGGCAGGTCCATGTTATGTTATAGGAATTTCTAATGCGCGATGATTACCCAAGGTTGTCCTGGCGCTAGCTACTATCCTCTGAGCACTGAAATGGTGGACAACATTATAGGTTAAAGAGACAGGTTTTTAATCCCTTCCTGAAAGTAAGGAGGTCAGTAGCATTTCTCAGATGGACGAGAAGGTCGTTCCAGGTCTTTGCTGCGCAAACAACAAAGCGTCTCCCACCCCGTGAGGCTTTTCAATGGGTGGTACTATCACCAACTTGACTTCAAGAGAGCAAAGGGTTCTTTTGGGCAGGTACCACTACATTTGCCATTTCAGGGAATCTAGGCCTGTGCCTTGGAGTGCCTTGTAGACGGTGCATGAAGCTTTGAAACACACCTGTTTCCTAGCAGGCAGCCAGTGAAGTTTTTTGATTTCCTTAGTAATGGGAGCAATTTTAGGTGTACCAGTGAGCTCCCTCGCTGCTGCATTTTCCTACAGCTAAACTTTATTCAGAAAGTGTTCCTGTCTGTTTAGGTAGAGACTGTTGCATTAATCAAGCCTGGATAGGTTAAGTGCAGTGACAACTGTCCACTGACTATCAGCTGGCAAGCAGGGGAGTATTTTCTTAATCAGAGAACCTTGGAGGTGGTCGATGCCACTGCATTGATCTGGTCACCAAAGTTGAGTTTATCATCAACTAAAACTCCTAGGATTTTAACTTTTCTAGTAGGTGTAGGCAGAGTGCCCAGAGCTTCTGGCCACCAACTCAGGGTCCAGAAGTAGGCATCATTTCCAAATAAGATGACCTCCGTCTTGCCTGAGTTAAATGTTAGGCAATTTTGTGACATCCACCTCCTGACTGCTTCCATACAGTCATGGGACCGATTTTCAATTCCTGCTGCCTGTCCCGGCCCCAGAGCCACAATAATTTGTGTTTCGTCTGCATAGGAGGTAAGGCTAAAGCCAAAGGAGCCAATTAAAGAGTCTAGGGATGATACATATACATTAAAAATAATGGGGCTAATCGAAGACCCCTGTGGCACCCCACAAGGCAGAGAAAAAGGTTTAGGGTGGAATTCACCCAGTGCCACAATCTGAGATCTGTCAGTCAGAAAGGATTTCAGTAACTTCCATGCTTTACTTGGACCCCACATACCAACAAACGATCCATCAATAAATCATGATGGACCGTATCAAAGGTCGCACAAAGGTCCAACATAATTAGAGCAGCCTTACCTCCCATTTCTAGGGCTTCCCTTATCTCTTCTGTGGATTTTATAAGGGCGGACTCTGTACTGTGCCCTTGTCTGAACCCATATTGAGTCGGGTCTAAAGCTTGGATTTCACGTAGAAAGGCACTGAGTTGCAAGTTCATTGTTTTCTCAATCAATTTTACAGGTAGCGGGAGGCGTGAGATTGGTCGAAAATTATTGGGATCATTTGGGTCTAGAGTGGGCTCGTTTAGCACAGGTAGTATTGAAGCAACCTTCCTGAGTCTAGGGAAGTGCCCTGCTACAAACATTGCATTGAACAGGGAAGTGAGTAAAAGGATAACAGGTACTGGGGCACGTTTGATCACTGAGACTTGATAGGGATCGTAGGGGGAGCCTGATCTTGCTGACAGGAGGAGCCTCTCGGTGTCACTTGTGGACAGTGACTCAAATTTGTCAAAGACAGGGGGGGGTCCACAACTGGCCTCCTTCCCTCCATCAGAGCTCCAACCCCTACCGAGTCTGGGCAGCAAGAAGCTGAGAAGATGACCTCCACCTTTTCAGAAAAAACATAGCTATATCCTTGCATAGTGCCTGACTCATCTGAATTTTCATAGGGCTGGGGGAGCCCAGACTCACTACAGTGTTAAAAAGTTCTTTAGCTGAATTTGTTTAATCATATAAGAGTTCTTTATAGCTCTTTTTCTCTGCTTCCTTGTATTCTTTCCTCCAGTTCCGCTCTAGGGTCTTGCAGGAGAGTTTTTGTTTCCTCAATTCCTCCGTGTACCGGGGCGGTTGGTTGAGATCTTTAAGGAAACAGAACTCTTACTGGGGCTAGTTTGTGACAGACGGGAAACAACCTTTACAACGCAACTTTTACAACGCACTACCATTACAACGCAACATCCATTACAACGCATGCCATTAAAACGCAACCATTACCACGCATGACACTACAACACATACAATTACAACTCATGTCGTTTCGTTTCGTTTCATAAGCTTTATTCGATTATTCAATAAACAATCATAAAAGCACACAGAATCAAAAAAGATCATATTAAAATTGTTACAAGTTAAAAGAATTACAATATGAAACAGACAATAGGGACAACTCGAGTAGATACAAAGTTATGGGGCTAGCAGCAAAAAGTTATACAAAGACAATGTTAAAATTCGAGGCTTTTTCTAATGGACACTGATTTTAAAATAAAAGTTGCAGTAAAAAAACAGATATCCGAGGTAGCAAGTGTAAAAAGTAATCTCATGGCAGTAGCAGTAGTGGAAGCAGAATATTTCTTAAAAAGAGGTTTGAGATAATAGATACGACAGTGCATGTACAGTGGACAAATTAGCATAAAGTGCAACGTGCTTTGTTTGGTGATAACATCACAGGGGCAAGGTGTTGAAGTATAAGTTTTCATCTTTGGGAATGCCACCAGGTTATGGACAATGCCTAGTCTCAACCTTGTAAGAACGAACTGGTGAGATTGTTTAGTAATTACTTTTAAATACTCAGGCATGCCATAACCTTCCTCTTGATTGGAGAAATAAAAGACATGGGTTATAAAAAGGCTGCATTGTTCTTTACGCCTGTTAGATTTTGTTCTCAAAAAAAACACCTTTAACCACCTGTTTAGGTATATTAATGGCACATAAGAGGTCTCTAAGAACGTCCAATTAAAAAATTTCTTTGTAGGAAGTTAAAACATAATTTAACCAGGGGATCTGGCGGGCTTTGTCCAGGCGCAGACAATCTTGAATTATTCTCCTGGTAAATCCAGTTTAGTCCTTAGCCCAAATTGACCTCCATACCATAAGGGGTCTTAATCCTGTTAGGTCAGTCAAGTATTCCAGCCCCACCTCTTTATGGATCAGTTCAGTGGAAGCCGAGGAAGGGAGACAGAGGAGTCTCTTAAGGAATAGGTTTTCGGCTATTTGCAAGTCACCTTGGTTCCAATGTCCCCACACTCCTGATGCATAAAGGGCAATCGAAGCGCATCTGTGCCGATAGACATTCAATATGTCAAGGATGCGACGACTGCCTAATTTAGAGGCGAAGCTGAAAACTCCTGAGGATCCCTTACCCAGCTTGGCCTTAACATTGAGTAGCTCCGGGGCCCATGACCCACTATTACAAAAAGTTATGCCTAGGTAACAAAATGTGTCCACTACCTCGATTCGATGTTCCTTGAACTGAAATGATTTAAGATGATTCACCTTTTTCCCACAAGCCATGATAAAAGTCTTGGCGTTATTAATTTTTAGTTTCCTCCCTTGGATAAAATCATAAAAGTGGTTTATAAGTTTTTGAAGACCTATTGGAGTTCTCGAAAGTAGGACGGTATCATCTGCATAAAGCAGTACCGGTATTGGTTGACCCTCAACTTGAGGAGCATCGGCTTGGACCATCTTCAAGTCGGACTCCATTGAATTTATAAAAAGGGAGAAAAGTAACGGGGCCAAGACACAACCTTGCCTAATGCCAGATTTAACATTGATCTTCTTCGTGCATTCCCCCGCATGCCCAAAGCGGATCTGGGCTGACAACTTATTGTAGAGTCTAGCTAAAAAATGCATTATTGCTGCCGGGGCTCCCATTTCGAGTAAGGTGGACCACAGGAGAGTATGGTCCACGAGATCAAAAGCACTGGAAAGGTCTGCAAAGCAAAGAAATAAAGAGCCCTGTTTAGCTTTAGTGTATTTCCCTATAATGAGGTCTAAATTGATACACTGCTCAATTGTGCCGAGACCCTTCCGGAAACCATATTGGGAGGCTGCGAGGATATTATTTGCTTCTGCCCAGTCCTCCAATCGTAACAATAAGACCCTGCTCATAATTTTTTATGAGGAATCCAGAAGGGAGATAGGGCGGTAGTTCTTAGCCTCTCCTCTATCTCCCTTCCTATAGATCGGCAAAATTATGGATTTGCTCCAGGTAGAGGGGGTACTATCCTTAACGGAGGCATTAAACACCTGGGTCAGGAGGGGGCTCCATAGTGACAAATCAGTTTTATACAAATCAACCGGAACTCCGTCCGGGCCGGGGGCCTTCCCCCCCTTGCTGTTACGGATGGCATTATCTACCTCTTGTAGTGTTATCCCCAGGGGTTGTTTAGGTCCGGTAATATCTGCCCTAATACCAGCCTGACCCTCTCCAGCTGGATCAAAGATTCCTGTAAAATATTGGACCCAGCTCTCCTCACTAACCTGGGCAGTTAGAACAGGAAATTCCTCCTTTAGGAGGAATGGGCTGTTGACAGTACTCCAGAATAACTTACTGTCGCGCAGCTCCGCCGCTTTGGTCAAGTTGTCCCAGGCTTGCTCCCTAAGCTCCTGTTTCCTGCGGGTCAACTGGTGTTTATAGGTCGCCCTAAGAAGTGTAACGGCATCCCTGTCTCTAGGGTGGCTCGACAATGCATTCTTTAGTGCTTGTAACGAATTCGTGCATGCACTGTTGAACCATCCTACGGCAGCCCTCTTGGATATACCCTTAGCAATAGTGAGGGACCTTTTAAATATATCGCCAAGTTTCTCAAAATTGGTAATAATACACCAGGGGGCCGCATCAACATCAAGGCAGCGCAATAGCTCTCAGAGCCTGCTCCCACTATTTTCTGGAGCAGTTTATCAGAGTTGTCCCCACACCATTTTATCCGAATACCATTTTTCCTGCAAGGGGTAATCTCATCAACAATCCTGCGCTTAGAACTAGACATAGTCCCCCAGATGGAGGTCGACATGGTAATGGCATTGTGGTCACTAATGCCAAAATCGACAATGATGGGGACCGTACATAGTGGGGCAATATGCACCGATAACAACAAATGATCAATAACGGAGGTTGAATTCCTCCCTACAAAAGTCGGTGCAATATTATCGTCTTTGTCCGCAGCAGGTTGGCGGATTAACAGATCAAAATTTAACAAAAGGGTATTAAGGGAGTCGCCATAAGGAGAGTGAGTAAAATGAGCCCGATTCTCCCCATTATCCCCGTCAAACCCACATACATTTGTAAAAGAGTTGGGGCAGGTCCGGATATTGAAGTCCCCTCCCCAAATAATATCACAAGGCTTGTGAATATCTCTACAAATTTTTTTAACAGCTATTATGAGTTCATCTACAACATGGGTACTAGTGGGATCAAACATATTGTTGTAGTGATTGATTAACAGAGCAGCACGGCCCCCTCTTTGTTCTAACCTTAGGATTTGCGAGTGAGATCCTACAGTAGTATGGGATCTTACACATACTGGAAAGCTCACAGACAGTAAAATTACAAGGCCACCTTTTGCCCTACCCATGTTGGACTTTTGTGCTACACAATTGTAGGTCACAAAGCCATCAAAGTAGATGTCTGTCGTGGACCAGGTCTCCTGAAAACAAACCTGGAGATGGATTCCCTCCAGCCCAAAGATGACATCCTCTGTCGCCAACCGGCGATATTTCAGCTCGCAATTTTGAAGCCAGGGGGAAAAAAAGGCAGGCTCTTCAAACCCAGGGACACTTGGGGGCACTAAGGTTATTAGCGGCTCCTCTGATAAATCCAAAGAAATTAATGGGTGGGAGACATCAGCTAGATCTGTTTCCAGGGATAGCTCTAGGGGTTTAATGGTGATGAGGGGAGGTGACTTCATGGGGGCTACAGCCATTGGCAAGTACTCTGCAGGGGACAGTTCAATTAACTTACCCTCTCCAGTCATTAAGCCATTACCAGTGTCAGAGGGGGAAAATCTGGAGTCATGGGCTGGGAAGAGTAGTCAGTCCACTCCGTCAAGGCCATCTAGACAGCTGAACCGATTAAAATCACAAAAGGGGGCAAACTGGGGCAGCATGGCCGAGCTTACATCATGACGTCTATGTCTACCCCTCCGCTCAACTCTGGTCCAGTCTTCTCTACCACTACCAAAGTTCATATAATTGGGTGGAAAGAAGAAGGACACTGGGAGGGTCTGGATAGTAGAGTCAAAGGACCTATTAAAACCTCTACAGATATGCAAAACGGTTCTAGGGTCTCTGAAACTGACCGTTATACAGTCGCCGTTTATGGTCTTGGCAGTTTTACCCAACCAGGGCACCCTCCTTACCATGATGATTTCATTGTGGAGGTGGGCCAGAAGCGGTCTATTCCAATTGAGCCACCTAACAACTTTGCTTTTTAGGGAGTTAAAGGTTTCTGCTTCTCCAGCTTCCAATGCAGGAGCTCCTGCTAGAACTACCATAAAGCGGTTTGCTTCAGGTGGAAGGTCTGGCAAGCGGGGTCTAGGGGCTCCAAGTTCATTTGCCGGGGGGTCAATTTGACCTTTGTCTGTCAACCCAATTGCGTTAGCATTAATTGGTTGTAGTCCAGAAATTTGTTGCGTGGGTATGTTGTAGTTGACCTGGGAGGAGACCTGGGGGCCTACTGGGGGGCAGGTTAGAATTAGGGCCTCTTTAGCTGGTAAGAGACCAGGGATAGTATGGGTAATTGGGAGGGTACTCGGGTTACTGGGCTTGTCGAATTTATCCAATATAGCAGCTGTGACTTTCTCTAAATGTGTTAGTCTGGGTTCTATCTGCTTCATTTTGGCCACTAGAGGGAATAGAGTCGATTTAAATAGGGCACCCAAACTTTCGTATAATGTGTCGTTGCTGATCATGGGTTGGGTTGGGCTGATTGGAGGAAGGGGGGTGTCATGTTTTAGCTTAGCTGATTTTGACTTTCTGCCAGATTTCCTATTGTAGGTCCTCTTACGTTTTACGGTAGCCCCTTCAATGACCCCCTGTGGCAGAGTATTATTAGTGGTAACATCAAGTTCAGGGGAGGAGGGAACATTATCGTCAAGGGCTACGTTAATTTCGGGCGGTATTACATTAACCAATAAGTCCATGTCCAGTGAAGTCTGAGTATCGACTTCCGAGATAGAAGCTTGATCCGCCACATCGCTGGTAACGGAATCGACGGGCCTTTCGGGGCTTTTAGCGTTAGCTAGTGTTCCCAGGGAAGATCTCCTGAAAGCCGACAGTTCTTTGGACAGGCGTTTTTAGATGTCTAAGACTGTATTGGCTCTAATAAGACATTTTTTCATGCCTCCAACTGTTGACCCTCCGGCTAGCGCGGTCTTACTCCTCATTTCGCGTCCAGCCATAATGGGCGTGGGGGACTACAATTACAAGAGGCGGGGCCCAGTCCGGTCAAGACCGGTCACGAACGGGCACAAACGGGTCCGCCCTTGGCCCGGGCTTCGCCCGGCGCCGACCCGCGCGCGTCCCGCGTGCGCGGTGTGGGGAGGAACTATAAATGAGTAGGCGGGATGGGAAGAGTCTCCAACTGCGGCCGGTTGGGCGCCGCACTGTCCACTGGGACTCGCAGTCCCGCTTTCTGGGCCTGCTGTAGTCAATCTCCCCCAAAGCGCCGGTCAGGTCTCACAAAATTCCAGGGAAACAGGAAGACAGGAAAACAGTCTCACACCTCTGCCCTCACGCCTCGACTGCGAGCGGCACTACAATGTATACCATTACAACGCATACCATTACAACACATAGTACCCTTACACTATCCAACACTTAACCTACTGTTACACCCCCTGGAGTTAGAATAGTATTTTTACCCCTAGACTATCCAACACTTACCCTACTGTTGCACCCCCTGGAGTTAGAATAGTAATTTTTACCCCTACACTATCCAACACTTACCCTACTGTTGCACCCTCTGGAGTTAGAATAGTAATTTTCACCCCTACACTATCCAATACTTACCATACATGCAATGTAATGGTATGCGTTGTAATGGTATGCGATGTAAAGGTAGTATGCGTTGTAATGGAATGCGTTGTAAAGGTAGTTTTTAAAGATTCGTTGTAATGGAATGCGTTGTAATGGATGTTGCGTTGTAAAAAATGTGTTGTAAAGGTATGCGTTGTAAAAGTATGCGTTGTAACGTCATACATTCGTGACAGACTGTTTTCACCCAATTAGTGTAATAGGTGGTGCTCTCTATTCCTGAGGGTATCTGACCAGCAGATGAGTTAGCGCATCTTGAAATTCTGTGCCCTCAATTTTGTTCCACCCTCTGCTTTCAATCTGAAGCTTGGTGCCCCTCCCCATAGTACAGTGAGCGAGAAGGGCTAACTCAAATTGTACAGCTGTGTGGTCTGTCCAAGTTAGAGGCAGCAAACCTGTGTAAAAGAGTTGTGGGTGGTCTGAAAAAATTCCACCCAGCATGTGCCCTGCCACGTGGGTAGGGCTTGTCACCTGTTGACTTAGGTCAGCGCTCTTCATCATGTCTATAAGGACCACTGTATCTGGTTCCATCAAAGTTTCCAGATAGTAATTAAAATCTCCCATGATAGTAAAGGAATCTGTACAGAGCTCCTCTTCCAGCAAATTCCCAATGGATGTTAGGAAGGTGCTCCTAGGTCCCGGAGGTCAATATAGTAATATGCCCTTAAACATGTGATGGTGTAATAGACTAAAGCTAAAGGCGAGTCCTCACAGGTTGGATTGGAAGCTGTATGAAAGCCAGCCTTAAGTGAATTGTGATAGATTATTGCTAAACCCTCATCCTCTCCTAATTGGCCTGTTTCTCGTGTGACAGAGAAACCCAGGCGGAGTAGATTTAACAAGATTTGGGCCTGAGGTTTTGTCTGTCCATGCTTCTGTGATACACACCATTTTAATATCCCTCCTCTATAAGTGTAGCACACTCAATACCTTGCTTCACCAGAGATCTGGTGTTGAGCAATATAAATTTTATCACTGTTGTATCGGGCTCCACAATTTCAAATGTATCGTGGTTGATGGGCTTAACAGTCTGATAAACAAGTCTGGGCAACATACAGTTACAGTTGGGGGAGGTCTTCATAAGAGAAGCAGGCCTTGTATTAGGCGTGAGACACAGACAACCAGTAGTCTTACCAGCTGGCTTCCGATCTAATAGGTGTGATCTTGAGTAACTCAAGATGGTGACTTCACCTGGTTTAAAATGGGCAGGGGTGCTGGCGCTGAGCACGGGCCGAGCGCGGATGGGCCCAGATGGGCTTGACTTTGGCGCGCCCGTTGCGCCTGTCCACTGAGCGGTCATGTCAGCGCGTCCATATGTAGTGTCAGGGGGAGGAACTTGTCATGCCTTGGGACTCCCCTACACTGTCCCTTTAAGAAGTGGGCTATTTAAAGCACCGGGAAACAAGGAGCGACGCTTCACGTTCTTGCGTCAAGCTCCCTTTGTTTCCGGATCCGTCTGTATCCTGTTGCCTGACTTCCGCATTTCCTGTTGGATCTTCCTGTTTGTTCAGTGCTTAGCTTATTCGGCCCCCGCGCTCTTGTGCGGGCTTCGTTTCTAAGCATACAAGCCGCAGATATTCGCTGCCTTCGGGCGTACATATTAGACGCCTATTTTCCCATTGCCCTTGAGCCTCGCCCGGCGGCCGGGCTTAGCTCCGCCATCCGGTTGGGCTCAGCCTTGCTCCCCGCTACGGTAGTTCGTTCACGGTACTTAGCGTGAACCTTTTCTTTTCCCCGCTGGCCCTTGAGTCTTGCCCGGCGGCCGGGTTTTGCTCCGCCATCCGGTGGGACTCATCTTTTCTTTTCTCCCTGTTCAAGTGTGCTGCATCCGACAGCCGGGCTTGTGCTCCGCTGTCCGGTGTAGATATTGCCACTATTCCTCCTGTGTTTCCCGCTTAGTTAGTTAGTTAGTGCATTGTTACTCCTGTCCCCTTCCTCTCTTCCTACTACGTCCCCTGATACCAGTTTCTCTTCAATTCGCTTGACTTGAATACTGGATTTTCCCTTCACTGGCATTTGGTGGTATACTTGCGTGGATCAGGGTGGGTGCATATATTCTACACTACAGGGAATCACGGTAAGAGTGCTTATGCGCTACCACTCCTTTTATCACTATTGGCTCTCATGTAAATATTATATATTCCGTTTTGGTTTTCATAGATGGTCATAAACATCAGCAGAAGAAGTGGGCTGAAGGTTCTTTGCTTGCCATACAGTAGTGAATGTTTCTTCAAGGCCTGTTACACAACAATTGAAGTAAGAAGGGGACTAACTAGACCATATTGTTATTTACAGTATCTAGTCTGCAATTGCTCATCTACCTATTGTGTCATCCCTATCCCAGCTCCAGACGCTGATCCTTATTTACGACTTCATATGTTAAATCAGCGACACGTTAAGAACCTGGGGTATGTGATAGGTTTTTTGTAATTGTGTGTTAGAGTATTCCAGTTATTGGGTTATAGCTAGAGTGTTTATTCCCTCTTTTCATTACAGCCTACCTGTTATCCGGTTCCCTTCATTGAATCACCCCGCATCCACTACTGGAGATCACCATCGACCATCTTTGTTTCCCCCCCATCTTTCCTTGTTTTGTCTCCCTGTTTTCCCCTGGCGTGTCTCTCGTACTCTAGTGCTTGATAGAGTCGGAAGACCGTGGGGGAAGGCTGAGGACTATTCTTCGGATTCCTGACGCTCCTCTGGAACCAACCTGCAATCCTTACAGAACTAGCCAGCTGACCTACAATGCCCCCCCCCCAAAATGGCGGTCCCGCTCTGAAAAATCACGGGAACCACGGGAGTCTCGGCGCCCGCGAGAAGCAATTCCAAACTCCCAGCAAACAATTCAGCAGCATTAAAGCAAAGCAAAAAGGTAAGAAAACGATTATTTTTAAAATCCATTAAAATTGAAGGCTTAAGTAATCAGTGCAATTCAAAATGTGCAAATATCGCTATGGTTCTCTCCCGGCTCAAGCCTCAAGAGTTAGTGGCACCATGAACAAAATTTGGGGCCAAACCCCAATCTAGGCTGGACCAGAAAGATGTTCGTCCATTCAACACAATCAAAGGCCATTCTGCCATCAAAACGGAGCACTGCAGCCTTCACCACCTCTGATTTCACTGTCATATGCATCACCCCATATAGCATTGTAGGTTGAGATGGGTTCTCCATCCTGGCATAAAGTAGAACTGGGAAGGATGGACCACTGACGTTATAACGTTTGACAGTCAATTTGCCAGAGCCTTAGCCAGTACTTTAAGTTCCATGTTGGGCAGGGATATAGGACGGTACGAATTACAGGCTGTTGCAACCTTACCCTTCTTGGGGATTACCACAATTGTGTCCGTTCTCTATACCCCTGAGAGGGCCACTGCATCTCTTCCTGACAGATACATATTTAGGAGGTGAGGTGCAAAAAAGGGGGAGACCGTTCAATCAATCAATCAATCATTTAATTTCTAAAGCGCACTACTTACAGTTAAGGGTTTCAAGGCGCTGGGGGGGGGTGCTGCTGCTACTGGTCGAAGAGCCAGGTCTTGAGTTGTCTCCTGAAAGTCAGCAGGTCTTCGGTTTGACGTAGGTATATGGGGAGGGTGTTCCTGGTCTTGGCGCCGCGGTGGGAGAAGGACCTGCCTCCGGAAGTGGTTCTGCGGATGCGCGGGACCGTGGCCAGGGCGTGGTCAGCAGAACGTAGAAGGAGAGTCGATTGTTGAGATAGGCTGGTCCGGTCTTGTGGAGTGACTTGTGTGCGTGGATCAGGAGTTTGAAGGGGATTCTCTTGTCGACGGGGAGCCAGTGCAGGTTCCTCAGGTGGGGGGTGATGTGGTCGCAGCGAGGGACGTCGAGGATCAGGCGTGCAGAGGCGTTCTGGATTCTCTGCAGTCTGTTGATGAGCTTGGACGAGGCTCTGGCGTAGAGGGCGTTACCGTAGTCGAGTCTGCAGCTGACTAGGGCCTGGGTGACTGTTTTCCTCGTGTTTGTCGGGATCCCTCTGTAGATCTTGTGGAGCATGCGGAGGGTGTTGAAGCAGGTGGGGGAGACTGCGTTGACTTGTTTGGTCATGGTGAGTTTTGAGACGAGGATGACTCCCAGGGAGCGTGCGTGGTAGGTGGGGGTCGGGGGGGTCCCCAGTGATGCGGGCCACCATGAGTCGTCCCATGCTGAGGGGTTGGACCAGAGGATGAGGATCTCGGTCTTGTCTGAGTTCAGCTTAAGTCGTCTTTCCTTCATCCAGTCGGCTTTCCTTCATCCAGTCGATGACTGCCTTCATTCCCTGGTGGAGGTTGGATTTGGCAGTGAGAGGTTCCTTGGTGAGCGAGAGGATCAGCTGCGTGTCGTCTGCGTAGGAGATTATGTTGAGGCCGTGCTGTCGGGCGATGCGTGCTAGTGGTGCCATGTAGACGTTGAACAGCGCCGGACTGAGGGAAGATCCTTGTGGGACGCCGTAGATGATCTCGGAGGCCTCGGACTGAAATGGAAGGAGGTCGTCCAGTGCAAGGCCTTCTCCCGGATGCCTGCGTCTTGGAGTCATGTGCGTAGTGTGCGTTGGCAGACAGTGTCGAAGCCGGCGGAGAGATTGGGTTTCTTCAGTAGGGCGTTGATCTCTGCGTGCTTCCAGTTCTCAGGGAAGGTGGCGGTCTCGAAGGAGAGGTTGATGAATTTGTGCAGGTGGGGTGCGATGGAATTACTGGCTTTGTTGAAGATGTGGTGCGGGAGAGGGTCGGACGGGGATCTGGAGTGGTTTTTGCCCATGGTCTTGATTGTGTCCTCGACGCTCATGTCGTTGATGCTGGAGCTGGGGTTGGAGAGTTCCTTCACGATGGTGAAGTGCTCTTTGCTGTTGTGCGCGTTGTTGTCAAGGCGGTCTGTGAAGGTGGTCCTTTTGGCAGTCCTGATGAGGTGGTGGTGGTTGCGGATGGCGACTTTGTGGGCAGCGTGGCTGTCCGGCATCTTGTCGCTGTGCCATATGTTCTCCAATTTCCGGCAGGTGCGCTTTGAGTCCAGGAGTTCTGGGGTGAACCAGCTGACTCTTTTGCTGGTGTCTCTGTTGGTGGGTTTTTTCAGCGGGGCTACGGTTTTGGGGCAGTCGTTCATCCAGCGTTCGAGGGTGAGTGCACCATCATCGGGGTTGGTGGGGTTGGTTGGAGGGTTGAGTTCGAGGCTTGTCTGTAGTTGTTCTTCAGTGACTTTGCCCCAGCAGCGGCAGGGGGTCTGTAGGGTGCGGTGGTGTGTGAGGGGTTTTCGGAAGGAGAAGTGGATGCAGTGGTGGTCTGTCCAGGTGAGTTCGGAGGCGTGGCTGAAGGTGACGTGGGGGCTTGAGGAGAAGATGGCATCTAGCGTGTGACCGACGATGTGGGTCGGCGTCGTGACGAGCTGTTTCAGTCCGAGGTTGGCGAGGTTGTCGATCAGGGTGGAGGAGTTGTTGTCGTTGTGGTTCTCCAGATGATAGTTCAGGTCTCCGAGGAGGATGTAGTCGGTGGAGGTTGATCAGGATGCATCTAAGCTGGTTGTGTTCCGTCGTGGCGGGCCTCTCGGCGCTTACGAGGCAGGAGAAGCTGCAGTTCAGGCAGGTGAAGGGACCGTGGGTGCGCTTCGGGGCGGCCTTGCAGCAGGTGTGGATCCTTCCTGGGTTGAGAACGACGAGGGTGTTGGCGTCATAGAGGCGGCGGTCCTCGTGGCTGCTGCAGGGGGCAAGGGTTCTGGCGCTGGGCACGGTCCAGGCGCGGATGGGCGCAGACAGGCATGCCTTAGGCGTGCCTTGCACGCGTCCACGCAGCGGCCGCCATATATGGGGAGGTGGGGAGGGAGGAGCAGCTGGGAGGCGAGGGTCGGGTGGAGCGAATGGGCGTGGAGGGGGCAGGGACGCAGGGGAAGCAGCGGCGGGGATGGGGAATGGAGACAGGTGCAGGGTATGGACTCAATAAGTAGCCAAAAGTGGTCACCCCCAAATCATGTGAGGGAAGTGTGCCCCCTCTCCCTGACACCTTGGGCATTCGTCTGAGTCAGTGTTGAATCATGCATTGACTCTTCGCCGTCGCGATGTAAAACATAAAAAGAAGCCATTGAAAGCGGGTGTTCCTGGTGCTCCTCCACGCTTACTCTACAATGTCAGCCCAAGCCCTTTCCGGTATCTCTCTTCCTACATCTACCTCCCATTTTCAATTAAGTGTGTCCAAAGGGGGCAGCTTTTCAAGAGTCATGTGCATGTACAGGCATGTGACTACCATAAACTTCCCCGCTACTGTCAATATGTATTGGCACCCTAAAGAAACCTCAGGTTCTGCTTGGTCCCCTTTACAATGCGCTCAAATAGCCGCAGTGATCACTGCATGGAGTATGAAGTACCCCCTCTTAAATCAAAATGCTTATGCTGAGTACAGAAGGTCTCCGCCTAGTACAAGGCACAAAAAGGCCCGCCACTGCCACATAAACTCCACATGTGGGCCCAAATTTGCGGATAATGGGCGTGGATACTGTCTGCTCAACAAAAATTGCAATACATGCTGCACCACACTCAGAAAGGGTAATCCAACAGAAGTGCAGGAAGCAAAACATGCAAGATAAAACATGACAGACGCAATGCACACAACACAAATCACAAGGAGCAAAAGCAACTTAGAGGCACATGTGTCCTACACAGTGCAGCTCCGTTGAAAAAGCAAGTAGGCCCTCATTACCAATGTTCCAAAAGTGGCCCCTCCTCACACATAACCAATTGCACACGAAACACATGCACATGTGCAAGACCCTGCAAAACTGCAGCTCAGTGTGCCACACTGACAAGGCAAGTGACAGGGCATGATGAATAGCATGCATGCAGGAGAAAGAGATTTACATGGTGCAGGACACCTCACTGATGTTGCGGAGTGTGGAACACATCCTCAAAGGAGCATGTCACACCCTGACACAACATTATGTGCACACAACCCCTGATGTGAACAAGAGACATAATGACCTACTATGCACAATAGGGGCATTTTATTAAGGAACAGGGTTAAAATTATGGCTGCTTTAGCGGCAGGAAACTGCCGCTAAAGCGGTGATAATGGGCTTGATAATATGCTCTTGAGAATTCCAATAGAAGACCATTTTCTGGTGTTAACATGGGCTTCTATTGGAATTCTCTACGGCATATTATCAAGCCCATTATCACCGAAACTGCCGCTAAAGCGGCGATAATTTTAACGCCGTTCCTTGATATTATGCCCCAAAATCCCCACAGCTTTCTGCATTGTACATCCACAGAAGTCCAAGGCCCATTTCATGAAAGGGACAAGGGTCTGCCAAACAAAAGCAGCAGGTGCCACCATCACACATTGCAGTGCACACACATACAAATCTGAGGACATGAACATTGCCTACTAGATGTTCCGGACTGCGTTAGTCACACAACACAACACAGGACACAACAGGTAGCATTTGTGTGTAAACAGTCTCAAGACACATATCTCACATAGGTAATTTGTGATATTACAGTGTACAAGTACACCCTCACATCCGTGATGTCTCCGAAATAATCATCAAACAGAACATAGCATGCATCTTGTACAAAATATCAATAATGTACAGTGTCCCGCAGTCTGCTTGTTAAATCAAATAATGCATGCCCATACATGTAACACATTGTTAAACTGTATCTCCTATGAACATTGCAGAGGGAGAGACAACACCTCCTGGACAGCAGAACGACCCACTCCACCACGATGACTTGTCTGAAACCCCCATCATCAATGTGGAGGAATTTCAACAGATCCCGGATTGCCTTGAAACACCTCATCCAGGAGCAGGGCCACCCAGCAGCATTGCGCTAAGCCCACCCCCTACACAAACCACCCAGCAGCAAGCACCTTTCACCACAGCTGCCTCACAGGATCCTGGTGACCCATATGTGGCCTTTCACCGCATGTTGCTTGAGGTCCAGCGTGAGACACGTGACTATGTGCGGGTGGGCTTGGAGAGCCTGGCAGCCAAATTTGACGAGTTACGGGGTGTCTAACTCACATCCACAAACACATGCAGAGGATGTCGGATACCCACATCCCCCTCAAAGTCATCCAATGCTCCCTGGATGACATTGCTGGAGTCATGATCCAGGGAGCTGACACACTGGCCCTGCAGGCTGGCTCCAGTAGTGTCTGTGCTGAATTGTCACGACTCGCACGGATAATGGAGACCTGGGAGCGGAGGGAACTCCAACAGATGGCTGCCACGGCTGAACACCAGCGCAATCTTGCAGGGATATGCCAGGCCCTACTATGTCACGTCACATCTGCGCCTACCCATGGTCTTGACCCAACAGATGCTGCTGCTGGTGCATCCACATCCTCAGCTCTGCACCCTGATGTGTCGGTGCCTCACAGTGCTGCTCCCACCATGCCACCACCCACATGTGAGACACATTACACATCAGAGGATGAAGCTGAGGATGAAACTGCCACACTGGTAAGGTGCAAGTACACCAAACAGTGACGTACAAAGGCCTGTCTCACCTTAGTATTCTTTTTAACATAATTCCACTGACCTTCCTCGTCTACTGTCTTCCAACGTCCACTAACACTCACCTGGGACCCACGCATGCAATTGCAGCAAATCTCCTTTTCCTTGACAATGGGACAGCAAACTCTGCCTTTTCCTTTGGCTCTGACACTCCCAATGAACTCTGTCTGCCACTCTAACATCCATCCAATCTTGCATTGTATGGGCCAGTACTGGTCCAGTCTCCCCCTTGTATTGTAAATAAACTCACTTAATTCACACAGATGCGTGTTTACATGACCAATCAAGTATTAACTGAGGCAATAAGTAAGGGGCTGTGAATCCACAGGAAGATCCACCAAGGGAAATAGAACCAATCTACGTGTGTAATCTGACACGGATAGGCAGTGAGATGATCACGTATGTGCTAAATATATTGATCAAGTCATCAAGCAGCACATCTGTAAAGCACACTACTCAGCCGTGAGTGTCTCAAGGAGCTGGGGGGGGGGATGCTGCTACTGCATTAAAAGCCAGGTCTTTCATAGTCTCCTGAAGGTTAACATGTCCTGGGTGTGCCGTAGGAGGATGGGAAGAGTACTCCAGGTCTGGGCGGTGAGGAGGGAGAACGATCTGCCACCGGAGGTCGCTCTCCGGATGCGGGGGAGTGTTGCGAGGGTGAGGTTGGCGGAGCGGAGCTGGCATTTTCGGGGTGTAGGAGCTGAGTCGTCGGTTGAGGCATGCTGGGCCTGTGTTGTGAAGTGTCTTGTGTGCGTGGGTGAGGAGGTTGAAGGTGATCCTTTTTTTGACAGTGAGCCAGTGCAGGTCTCACAGGTGAGGTGTGATGTGGCTGCTGCGAGGAATGTCAATGATCAAGCGTGCAGAGGCCTTTCAAATGCGTAGGAGTTGGTTCAGGAGTTTGGTTGAGGGGTCTGCAGCGAGGGCGTTTTATTTGGCCACCCTGCTGCTGCTGAGGGCCTGAGAACCCTTTCTCCTTGTTTTGGTGCATATAATTCCACACAGTAATTACAACGGAACTCCTCACTACAACTTGCACTTGATGGCGCTATACAATAAGGGATATTAGAATTGACTACTCATACACCTTCTCTACTGTTGCACACACTGTTGTGGGAAGAGTAACTCATTCCAATCCTAAATTCTGTGAATCATGCGCAAGTGTTTTTGGCTAATTAAATTGTCTAGACCACGTTGTCACAGTGTCACAGTGTTGAGACAGCATTTAGATGTCATACCTTCTTGTCACACACGTCACTTATTTATTTATGTAACATTCGTAATGGACTAAAATGGGCTTTGTACTCACCACCCTGTAGGCCAGGCATTACTCTGGTGAAGTCTAGGAGGTCGGTCTCAGGTGCCAGCATGTCCTGCCAGCACTGCGTCCACTGGCGCACGTTCCGGTCCACTCCAAAGCACTGGAGCATCTGTGCACGCAAACGCTCCCAGCGCAGCTTCCGGACTGTCACATTGTACCCCTGCCCTGTCCATGTCCTACCATGTCCTACCATGTCCTACCATGTCCTCCCCTCTCAAACATCAGTGGTAAGTAAAATTTTACCATCCAGAGGAAGTCCCCCAATGCCCCCTCAGTCATTCTCCCGCAGCCAGCATCTCCCTGCACCCCAGTAAATCCTAAGAAATAATAACCCTCTATACAAACTCTAAATAACTAACCCCACACTAACACAACAAGACTGAGAACAGTAGACACTTAAACAATTTAAAACAATTAAAACAGATAAAACAGACACTTTTCACATGACACAGGACATAGCAACAGTCTCAAAATCTCAGCACAATACCACAATCCAGCATACACCTCCTTCACTCAGCACAATCACCAGCAATGTGCTTGTAAGTGAAAGTGAAAGTGAAGACCACTCCCCTGTGAGACAGGAAGCATGCATACATCACTTCCTGTGTGTTAGCGGCTATTTTTTGCGAATGCGATAAAAAATCTGCATGTAAATAGACCGCAAAGGTCCTTAGTCTAAAACAGTGAAGTGTATGCGGCCCGTTTTCTTGAATGCGATAAAAATCTGCACGCAAATAGGCCTCAAAGGTCCTTAGTCTAAAACAGTGAAGTGTATGCGGCCCGTTTTCTTGAATGCGATGAAAATCTGCACGCTAATAGGCCGCAAAGGGCCCAATGCTGATACTGTAAGATACAGTGATGTATTTACCATAGTGTGGATGATGAAAACATCGCCTGGGCGTGAAATTTTCACGCTAAGACCAATTTAATACACAGATGGACACTCAGAGCAAATGTAAAATCTAAGCACAATAGTACAATGTAAAGATGGATTTGCACAATGACGACAGCCTACTTTTTATATTTCATGACAGTTGACAGCCTAAATTGAATGCAACATGTATGAACACATCTCCATAGCAACTTTCACAATAATTAATTCCAAAAATGATGTGATTTGTTAGGGCACTACTCACCTGTGGTTGTCTGTGAGTGCTGAGTATGTGCGCTGATCAATCAGACAATGAGTGTGGGCATGATTTGTGCTACTCACCCATGATGCTCACAATTCGCTGTGGGTGAGGGAGAGTGCAGCTCCGTCGCAGTCAAATGGCAATGCTTAGTTGTTCCGCATGTAAGCGTGCATGGTGGTGGAGTGTTTGATGTTGACTGTCATCTTGCTCAGGGCTTTGCCTGCAACATAGGTGAAAGGTCTTCCTCCCGCTATCCAGCGAGTGTTCGAGGTCAAGGTTAGCGGAGCAGCAGTCCCTCTTGGGGATGTTGGGGTGACTCTCTTGTGGATGTCTTTGTGTCCTATGATGTTGAGTGATTTGTAGGCGTGTCTGAGTGCTTTGACGGTTACTTTGTTCTCGACGGTGAGCCAGTGAATGTTTTGTATGTGTTGGCTAATGGGTTTGTGAGATGGGGTTCTGAGGACGGGTCTGTCAGCAGCGTTCAGTGTGTTTTCTAGCTTGTGTAGTGGCGTTTGGTTTATCCCTGCATTGAGTGCGCTGCCGTACTCCAGTCTGCTGGTGATGAGTGCGTTGTTTACATTTTGTAGTCATTATGGTGTTACCCATTGCAATTTATTGTGTTGGATCAAGATGCAGTTGTAGCTGTTGCAGGCAATGGAGCTGATCTGGCAGGTCAGTATGAGGAGGAGTTGTGGATGATGCCGAGGTTGCGTGTGTGGTCTGTCACTGAGGGCAGCCTCACAAGGCCAGAGATCCACCAGGGGTTCTCCCATGCGCATGTGAATGGACCAAGAATGAGGAGGTCATTCTCCTCTGAGTTGAGCTTAGGCAGATGGCTTTCATCCAATCAGCAAGTTCCGACATTAATTTCTGGGTGCAGGCTTTTGTCTCTTTGGCTTTCGTTGTGAGGGAGAGGATGTGCTGTTTTTCCTCTGTGTGTGATGATATGCTAAGCCCATGCTGGCTGGCAATATCTGTGAGGGTGGATGTTGAGAAGCGTGGGGCTTAGTGACAGTCCCTGGGTTACTCCACAGTTGGTCTCCGTGGGTTTGGAGATGGAGGTGGTGTGTGTGATATTTTGGGTAGTTGCGTAGAGGAAGGAGTGGATCCATGAGAGGGTCGTTCCTCTTATTCACGGGTCTGGGATTGTGGCGTATGGTGTGTGGTGTGAGACGGTGTTTAAGGCTGCGTAAAGGTGTAGTAGGATGCGTTGGCCGCAATGTGACCCAGGTCAAGTGGCCTGTGTATGTCATTGTTGGCAGCATGGTGTACATTATTGGTGCTGTGCTTGATGCCAAACCCAGACTGGGAGTGGCCCATGATGGAATTCACTTCAATGTAGCCAGTCAGCTGGGTGTTTATGAGTCTCTCAGTGACTTTGTCCACCACGGGGTGCAGGGAGATGGTCAGTTAGTTTGTCTTGTTTGTTGGGTCATACTGCCAATGATACGATTTGTTCAACGTAGAGACAGATCATGAGGGTCTTAATAAAGATGTCCAGAGATGGGGTGCATGTGTGCTCTGCTGGTGGCTCATTCAATGTCTCAGATGCATGCAGAGATCATTTTCAAAAATTACCCCCAATTTCACACCTATTTTTCTGCTTAGACTCACAGTTCACACCTACTTTTCAGATTTGCCCACAATATATGACCCATTTTTCACATTTGACCCCCAATTTTACACCAATTTTTCTGCTTAGACCCACAGTTCACGGCCACTTTTTAGATTTGCCCACAATTTATGATCCATTTTTCACATTTGACCCCTAATTTTACACCCATTTCCTGCTTAGACCCACAGTTCACACCCACTTTTCAGATTTGAACCGCATTGCTCAGTCATTTTTCTGATTTGACCCCCATTCCAAGCCCACTTTTCAGATTTGAACCCCATTCCACACCCAATTTTCTGATTACTCCCCCTTCTCACGGCCTTAACAGTGAAATTTACCATGGATTTACCTTAAGATGCATTATTTAGCACTTACAAACCCATACATTTCAATTTGTCATAGTAAGTACACCCTGTGAATCATGATTTACACACTATTTGACACAACCATTGATGAATTGTGTGCCAGATTGTTATGCACGATTGACACAGTATGGCATCTCTGTGATGATAAAACATATACACAATGATTTTACTTTTGGACTCTTACTTGCAATTATTGTACACTTGTAACATTCCATTGTGATATACTGATGCAGGAGAGTGACTTGCAGACAGGGTATCTGTGTTGAGTTTGTTTATTGTCACAAACTGTTATTGAGGTAATTTTCCACATACATGTCTGTTTTTGTCAGTCACAATGTGATGTGCTCAAGTGAAGTAATTGTTTACTATCCTGTCCCTTCGGGCAATTCCAGCAGCAGTGGCTGTTGCGTGTGGGCCACCTCGCTGACCTTCCTCATCATCCTGGTCATCGCCCGGTGCAGCAGGCACTTGGATCCAGGGGGCATTTGTGCGAACACAAATATTGTGCAATACACATCATGTTAGTATGATTTTATTTACCATTTCAGGGCTGTACAGCAGTTTGCCACCTGTAATATCCAGGCAACGGAAACGTGACTTGAGCACGCCAAATGTACGCTCCATGATACCACGTGTGCGTTGATGTGCAGCATTGTACTGTCTCTGTGCCTGGGTGGTGGGGTTTTGCATGGGTGTCATCATCCACGGGCAGAGAGCATTTTCTTGATCACCTATGACATGTAATGGGGAGATGAGTACATGATTCATTGGGCAAACTATGTTGGCAGTGTTGACAGTTTTGTCTATTGTGAAATTTGCTATTTTTATGGTTTACATCATTTATTGTTTTTTCTAAACACACAATACGTTCCAGCATTGAACGGCTTCGTTGGCAAGGTGCTACAGAGAATAGGGTGCATATGTAGACAGAACAAAAGACACTTTGTGTGAGGAACTGAACCCACATGCCATAGCTATTTAGTAACACCAATGATGACTACATTGCCTCAGTGTTGATCCACCAACCATCCATTTTGCTGGTGTTTGCTGCACAGTTGCATGAGTGTCACTACTAGTGTACAAAATGTGAATGAGACCGGCAGAAACCGGTCCCCGGAAGCTTGTTTTCTTCCCAGTGTAGGAATTGGCTTTTGCAGTCTGGTCTGCCCTGTTCCCATGATGCACTGGGCCAGGGACAGACTAATTTGCATACAGCCAGGTTCTGAAACTGGGATGGTGCAATGAGCTAAAAAACGGTGTTGGATCTAGCCCTGATCTCTTGACTGGGTGAGAGTACTCTGCTTAATTCAGAGACTCTGTCCAGCACCACCCCTTGTTGTAAATGAGACCTGCACCAGTAACACAGACACCAACAGGCAGCCAGGCTCTCCTAACATCTAGCCATGGCACTGATCCACACTCCTCACAGTCACCGCCAAGCCTGACACAGCTTACATTCTGACATGATTCTCATGCTGATGGCAGACCTGTGACACCACACAGGCCATGCAATTGTATGTCCAGAGATAAAACGAAGGGACATACCGCAGCCACCTCATCTGCAGGGTCCACTGGGGACAGTGAATCTTTGCACACAACATCAACATTAACACGTGACACAACGTAAACGTCGTGGCCTGCGTCATCTGTCACTAGTAGAGCATCAAACTCACATGACACAGATTATCAAAATAATTTGTACTATGTGGATTAGTTGACAAGAATAGACTGTCCACACACTTCACCACACTGATGCACATGGGCTCACTCACCTTTGCACACTTCTTGGCATTTGTAATGGATTACCATATAACAAATCTATTTCAACACACAAGTTGTGAACGAATACACATCCACTTACTCATCGGGCAACCTCATGACATACCATATCACCGGTGTGTCAATGAGAAATATGTGTAGCTGAGTCTGAGAGGAGATGCTACTATTCCCCTATCAACAGCAGCACCCACAAGACTTCAGTCAACACCAATGGCGCTAGATGGTTGTTTCATGACACATTTGTCTGCCTACACATGCACATTTGCCCCACAATGCACTTCCTACAATAAGAGTGCATTGTTACAACCTTGGTCACAACAAACCTCTAACTTGACACACTGATTTTACATGTGTGAGTACTTATGCAACAATGGGTCACCTTAATAGGTCAACAGCAACAAGAACAGCTAAATAATAATTTTCCTCAACAATGGAACCACACACCGGACTGTGATACCAGTGAGGATGACTTTGATTAGCTACATAGATGCTCAGGAGTGGGGGTTACTCTACGCCATGAGTACTCACAAACTTTCTCTCTGAGCACAAATTTACAGTGTGGTTTGTGGCAGAGGGCCACACCAGTAGGTGCAGGGTCAGTGGGGGAGGGGGCGGGGCTAGAAAGAATAAGAAAATACCCATGAGGTTGAACACAGGCCCCTGCAGCGGACGCCCTCGTTTACTGAGCCACCAGAACCGAAATACACACATCTTTATCTTGCTCTCACTCTCGCTCTCCCTCCCTCCCCCTCTCTCTCTCTCCCCCTCCCTCTCTCTGTCTCCCTCCCTCCCTCTATCTCTCCCTCCCTCTGTCTCCCTCCCCTGTCACACTCTGTCACCCTCTGTCTCCCTTTGTCACCCTCCTCTCTCCGTCACCCTCCTCCCTCCATCTCCCTGCTCCCTCCGTCTCCCTCTCTCTGCGTCTCCCTCTCTCTCCACCTCCCTCCCTCTGTCTCCCCCTCCATCTGTCTCCCCTCCATCTGTCTCCCCCTCCCTCTGTGTCCCCCTCCCTCTGTCTCCCCCTCCCCCTCCCTCTGTCTCCACCTCCCAGTGTCACCCTCCCTCTGTCGCTCTCCTCCCTCTGTTGCCCGCCTCCCTCTGTCGTCTTCCTCCCTCTGTCGCACTCCTCCATCTATCGCACTCCTCCCTCTGTTGCACTCCCTCTGTCTGTCTCCCTCTGTCTCACTCCTTCTGTCTCTTTCTCTCTATCTCCCTCTGTCACACTCTGTCACCACCCCACCCCCTGGCAGCCTGGGCTGAGACAGCTTCCTGGGCACACACACAGCGGCACCCCAGTACTTCACAGGTATTTAATAGACCATTTACTTGTTAACGAGGTTTTGTTATATTTCACCTCTTAGTACCCCTGCATCTCCCCTCTGACGATCGCTGGAACCGCCCAGCACCCATGGAGCAGAGTCTCGCAGAGTCTGCGCTGCTGCGGTGGTGTTTGCTGTCACTCTACGAAAATTTAAGATGAAGCATACACAGGTACGATGTCTGAAACGTCCGGGGCCCGCCAAGAAAGGCTTGCCGGGCAGCTGGTGGACCGCGGGCTCTACGCAGTGGAGCCAGTATACCTCCTCCTCGTACACAGTACATTGGCATGTGGCACAATGTGATGTGCCCATGCCTTTTGTGCACCCCCTATCAGCACCTAGGCAACATATTTACATTCTCCCTCTTGATGAGTCAAAATTATTGTGTTGTTTGGGCATGTGGTATCTTCAGTTGGTACTTTCCGACAAGCAATGAATTTCCATATGCGCCATCCTGGAAGCGCTGGTTTATGATGGAGTGACAGAAGATGAATGCATCATGCACACTCCCTGGGAATTTTGCAATGACATTAGTGAACAGTCCACGGTGGTCCACCATTGCCTGCACATTCATTGAATAGGTGGGCTTCCTGTTGCGGTATATGTAAGCGCTATCCGCAGGGGGCACAAATGATACATGTGTGTAATTAATTGCACCCACCACCTGCGGTAAGCCAGCGATGGCATGGAATCCTTGCTTGATGGCAATCTGCTCCTTCACAGTGTTGGGGAAGTGAAGGTGCTGGGGAATCAGGCTGAGTATGGCATCCAAGACAGTGGGGAGGAAGGTTGAGAAGGCTGCCTGTGATATTCCACCGACTCTGGCTGTTGTTGGTTGGAATGTCCCAGAGGCCAAAAAGTGCAGCACAGCGAGCAGTTTTGTCTGCGGAGGGATGTTGGTTCTCGGCTGTGTTGGTGGTGTCAACCTGTGGGCAATCAGGGTCAGGATATGCTGGATTGATGTCCTAGCCTGTAGTGGGCTATGACTTCCTCTGGCCTTACGTTTGCGAGGTAGACACGTCTGCTCAGTGCCCGCTGTCTTCTTCATCGCTGCATTGGTGGTGGTGGTTCGGGGGGTGGCATTGGCGGTGGTTGTTGTTGTTGCCTTGGTGGGACTCCAATCTGCATGATGACTACCTCCATGGCTTCTTTGGCTGTTCTGGGGAAGCTCTGGCCTATTCTCCCTTATATACACCGGGAGCTCTGGCCTAGTCTCCCTTATATACACCTACTCATCTCCAGTGTAAGTCAGGTTTTTATCAGGTGTTAGTATCTGGAGATAACAGGCGTTAGTGTGTCTTTTTTTGTAGCTAAGCAAGTTAGTGATTTCATTGATAATAGTGAGAAGCAGTGTTAGCGACTTTTTTTGTGAAGTATTAGTCAGGAACGCCTACTTTGCATATCATTGGCTTTGATTATCGGTAACGTAAAATGCGATAAATTTCAAGTTGCTATCGCTGGAAAAGTAACGCTAAAGGGGGTTAGCTACGCCTTGTTGATAGGGCGATAAAATTATTGCCGCTTTATCACCAAAAAATGACACTAACGTGGCAATAAGTCCCTTGATGATATGACCCTTGGGGCGTTAAAAATAATTCCTCAAGTAATGCCTAGTTTCCCAGCTCAAAGCTCGGAATTAGAGGTATTTACCACACTTGGTAAATACTCAGCCTGGGGTAATGGTATTTATTTTCTGTGGTTAATACCCCTACTTAGCCCGAAAATCTTGTAATGAGGGCTTTTGGAAATAAGTATAAGTAAAACATACTCTCAGGGTACGTTAAATCTGGCCACATTTCTGTCAGATCATAAGGCTAAGCCTGGTGGATCGAAACATGGTCTCACCTCTACCAGATTTATGTTATTTAGGGCCAGATGTACTAAGCCACTTAGTGGTTGTAAACTCTGCGATCTGCTAAATTACAGGGTCTGCGGCTACTAAATGGCTTTTAATATGTACTAAACCAAATTTGTGACATGGCAAAGGCTTATCAAATTGCAAAGTTGGTTTAGAAATCCACGATGAATTGCAATTTTCAATATCTGATTTAATGAAATACCTTCAACATTGCTATTTGCAATGCAGTGTACTTGCAATTGCAATTTCAATGGCAAACCATTGAAAATGTATCGACTCCTCCAAGGAGGTGCTAACCCATTCCCAAAGAGGAAAGAGGTCCCTTTGGCCTATATGAATCTTTAAAAAAACGTTTGTTGTGCAATAGGCTGTGGTCCAGGACACCACAGCCAACTCTCACACATTTTTTTAAAGTCATTTTTTTAATGAAACCCCATTATCTTTACGGGAAACTGTATGCATTTGAAATAAAATATACTCTATTTAAAAGCCATCGCAGGCTTGGTGATCTGCTGACTACATATCAAGTGTCTGAACTGGGGTGGCAGAGTGGGCTAAAGAACGGTGATGGATTAAACCCAGATCTGTTGACTGGGTGTGAGTGTTTGATTGGTTCAGATGCTCCGTCCATCACCACCCCCTTTTGTACCGCTTTGTCGCCATAAGTTGGCAGGGTATGCTCAGACGTGAGTCCCTTGCTCACTTTGCCGCTGGATTCAAGCAAGCCTGGCTGAAGACGGCTGGAATGCCAGAAACCGGTCCTAGGAAGCTTGTTTCCGGTCCAGGGAAGGCATGGCTTGGCAGTTCGGGCTGGACTGTTCCCATGAGGCACAGGGTCATACTGATTTG
The DNA here is from genome assembly GCF_964261635.1 of Lissotriton helveticus. Taxonomy (NCBI): domain Eukaryota; kingdom Metazoa; phylum Chordata; class Amphibia; order Caudata; family Salamandridae; genus Lissotriton; species Lissotriton helveticus. The sequence continues at coordinate 1,790,360,705 of NC_136063.1, read as the reverse complement.
CATATGGCCATGTCTGAACTGGGGTGGCAGAGTGGGCTAAAGAACGGTGATGGATTAAACCCAGATATGTTGATTGGGTGTGAGTGTTTGATTGGTTCAGATGCTCCGTCCATAGACACCCCCTTTTGTACCGCTTTGTCGCCATAAGTTGGCAGGGTATGCTCAGACGTGAGTCCCTTGCTCACTTTGCCACTGGATTCAAGCAAGCCTGGCTGAAGACAGCTGGAATGCCAGAAACCGGTCCTAGGAAGCTTGTTTCCGGTCCAGGGAAGGCATGGCTTGGCAGTTCGGCTGGACTGTTCCCATGAGGCACAGGGTCAGACTGATTTGCATATGGCCATGTCTGAACTGGGGTGGCAGAGTGGGCTACAGAACGGTGATGGATTAAACCCAGATATGTTGACTGGGTGTGAGTGTTTGATTGGTTCAGATGCTCCGTCCATCACCAACCCCTTTTGTACATATCAAGTGATGGCATCCAACTAAAGATAGCCGCAACATGCAACCTACTTCATTTATATGCATGAAATGGGGCAGATTGCAACCCTCTGATTTTGGAAACTGACTTAAAGGTACATAGGCCAGTACATAAAATCTTGTAGGATTCACAAAAAGTCAGTGCGCAATCTGCGACCACTATTTGCTAATCTATTGTTATTAAATCTGGACCGTTATTCCTTGTGTGCAGCTTCAGTAGGGGAGTACCTGGACAAAGCATAACCGTGCTGAGTTCCAATTACATTATCAACCTACAAATAATTACATTATTCATGATTTGAAATAGGACAAATGTGTCTTTACTGTGTTCAGACTAGTTTAGATGGCCAATGCTTACAATTAAAGGGCCTGTAAATGTGAAGTGAAATAGTGCAGTTCCTCTTAATTTTTTCTTTTGTTTGACAGTTTAAGAATATGACGAATTAGTCCAATCCACACATGACAAGAAGTCAGACGAATTAATGTACCAATGTAATGCTCTCCGACTATAGTACAGATTAGCATTAATTATAGGAAAACACATTAGATAACATGTTTTAAATCACTAATGAAAAGATTTAAAAAAATCTGCAATTAGCAAGTCTTCTGGGCATAGTGAATCTTAATTTAACTCAAACAAGGACAATTAGATCTCATCGGAAAATGAATAAAAATAAATGTTCTTCAATTAAATATATATAGGATGCATGTGCTGATGTGTATATTAAGTGGATGTATGACAGAACAATGCATGCCTTTAGCATGCATACCTTTAACGCCCAAAGCCTTTACAACGTAATACCTTTAGTGCGAAAGCCTTTACCACGCATATACCCTTTACCCTGCATGCCTTTACAACGCAAGGTAAGTATATGGTAAGGTAAGTGAAACCTATATATATGTTAGAAATGGGGTCTCTAGTTGGCAGAGGTATGCACTTTGTCTCAGTAGGGACCACAACTCTAGTCAGGGTAATTCAGATACACAGCCTAAATTAACCTGTGCTCACCCTTTGGTAGCTTGGCACAGAGCAGTCAGGCTTACATTAAGAGACAATGTGTAAAGTCATTGTGCAGCACTTAACACAGTAAAACTGTGAAAATACCAAACAAACACCTGGTTAAAAATGTTTAGCTTAATTTAATGCACAAAAGAAGACCAAAACAACAGGAATCCGATAGAATTGGAGTGATGAATATTTTTATTTTTATATAACTCTTTTTATTGATGACAAAGTAGTCATGATACAGACAACATGGAATTTGGTCATACAATTGCTTCCTTTCGTACCGTCTGTTATTTGATTTTTTAAACATAAATATAGCAGAGTGCAGATATTACCTTTGTGTGTGCTCCACTTGCCCCATATTTGCATCAATTTGTTGGGGCATCCCCGGGCCATATATACTGTTTTTTCTCTCACCATGCTCCAATCCATATCCTTTTTCCTTGTGTTCACTGTAGGTGCTTCTTGTACTTCCAACAGTTTTGCAATGTTTCGTATGGTAACCATTAGCCCCAGAGTAGCCCAGGTTTTTTCTTTACCATTTAGGTTTGTAGGTTCCCAAATATTCAGTAATCTTTTGACCTCTGGCTCCAAACCGATTCCCAATGCCTCTATCATACTGCGGAGCACATCTGTGCAATATTTCTTAACATTGATACATTCCCATAATATATGGATAAATGTGGCTTCCCTGTTGCACTGCCGCCACACAGCCTGACTCCTCCCTATAACCCATCTTAACTAATGTTCGACCTGAGAGGTATGTCCGGTGTAATATTATAAGTTACACCAGCTTGAGCTTGGAGGAGATTGCTACCTCTTCGAGGGAGGCCAGCGCCTCCTGCCATTCATCCTCATCTAGCTCTGAAATTTCAGTTTCCACTTTCTACGAAGTTGTATGAGGGAGTCAGGTGTAGGGTTTACTAGTTTCTGATAGGTCAGAGCGATTGCTTTTTTGGGCATGTATTCATCAAGAAATCTATCTTCCAAGGGCGTAGATTCCGGCGGGGCTTCTCCCCTTGGGAAGTGAGCTTGCAGGCCATGGTCCTCCGCCAGATATCTAATAGTGCCCACACTACCAGCGCTCGCTCCACTTGTGCACCATAACACTTACATACCAAGGAAACACCTGAGACAGATTTGTGGGAAGCAGTGGTGCAGGTTTATTTTGCACAACAAGTAGCAATAAGGTGGGTCATCTTACAGGCGATCCAATGCGGCAGCCCCTCGCTGACCCGCATGCCTAATGAGCCATTCTTGCACGGCGAGTCGATGCTCTGACGGTGCAGTACATTATCACTTTCTTTCGTTCAACTCCCGCCCCCCCTGTCAGGGCGGAGCGATGAGGCACACCCCCGGTCGGTTCAGGCCCCCCGACCGCCCGAAGGACTAACGGGGCGCCGACGCTGTTTCCTGGAACCCCCTCGGCTCCAGGTTCTTGGCTCAGGCACCCCTACTGTGCCAGGCAGAGGTATTGACTGTATCCTTCTGCCGCAGAGGTACCCCTACTGTCCATCTGCTTCCAGATCGCCCTGTGACTCCGCCTGCAACACAAAACAGACCGTTAATAGTTCAAAACATGCCTGCCGCTCTGCCGCTGGGTCTGGGCCAGGGAGGGAACAGCGCAGAGCAGCCCAGGAAACACGACGGCAGGAAAGACCGAGCCTCGCTGCCGCGCTAACTTTGAACCCCTTGGGGCCGCCCCTCCCACCCGGTGACCCACGCCCATTGGACGCACCTGAAAGGGGGCGGCTCAGGAGCTGACGCGCACCGTTTTGCTCGCGCGGGATGTGGGACTAAGATGCTGTCTCGCTTAGCTCCCCTTCGTGTCGCGCGGCCAGCGGTATAGTGCCCACACTACCAGCGCTCGCTCCACTTGTGCACCATAACACTTACATACCAAGGAAACACCTGAGACAGATTTGTGGGAAGCAGTGGTGCAGGTTTATTTTGCACAACAAGTAGCAATAAGGTGGGTCATCTTACAGGCGATCCAATGCGGCAGCCCCTCGCTGACCCGCATGCCTAATGAGCCATTCTTGCACGGCGAGTCGATGCTCTGACGGTGCAGTACATTATCACTTTCTTTTGTTCAACTCCCGCCCCCCCTGTCAGGGCGGAGCGATGAGGCACACCCCCGGTCGGTTCAGGCCCCCCGACCGCCCGAAGGACTAACGGGGCGCCGACGCTGTTTCCTGGAACCCCCTCGGCTCCAGGTTCTTGGCTCAGGCACCGCTACTGTGCCAGGCAGAGGTATTGACTGTATCCTTCTGCCGCAGAGGTACCCCTACTGTCCATCTGCTTCCAGATTGCCCTGTACTCCGCCACAGCTCTGGAGGAGGCCCCCGTCGATGACAGAGCCCCCCACCCACCTAGCTACTTTCGGCCGCTGTTTAGTGCACCCCTATCATAGTATCCTCCACCACACCCTTTTGGACATTTATTAGGACCGTTCTTAGGACTCGCCCTTGGTTACATAGGCCGCACCTCAATGGGGATTGCTTAGATACTGTTCTTAGGCCACGCCCTTAGTTACATAAGCCGCACCTCTAATGAGGACTGCGTAGACACGCCCTTAGTTACCCAAGCCGCGCCTCTAATGGGGAGTGCGTAGATACTGTTCTTAGGCCAGGTCTCACTCTCACAGGACTAGTTACCACAGCATTGATCTTGCCACCTTGGGACCTGAATAACCCATAATTCACTGCTCGGGGCGCCCTGCCCTCTTACTAGTATACCTGGCCCAGGGCCCTCCACCTCTTGTGAATCCTGCCGTTTTTTCATTAGGCTGTTTACCTGCCAGTATCTACAAGAGGATCCGCACATCCTTGCTTAGCCCTGCTTCTCTGTTGCATTCTGCATGTTATTTGCAATATTTTATGGATGCTAATGGAAGACCGGTGATATTGGTCCCAGGAACCAAAGAGATGGGTATGGCAGGTATAACGTTAATGCCTGCAGTGAAAAACCCTCATGTATCATGCAGAAGACTGATCAGTAATTGTTGTAGCTTTTTACTTGCAGCTCATACAACTGGAATCCTTCTAACGCCCCACCGTGGACTGTGGAGGATATGTGACCCTCGCCGTCCCATGAAACACCATGTATACCGCTGTCATTACCCACTTATGCAGCACACCAAACTGGAATCCTTTCTAATATGGCACTGTGGACTCAGAAGGATATGGGACTCTTGTACCTGTAACCCTCGCTGTCTCATGTGATACATATGCATACTGTTTCCTTCACCACTCCACAATGTATTGTCCCTGTATAACGCGCATGTTACCCAACCGTGCTCTGCCATCCTGCCTAGGGATGCGTGGTGCTGTTAAGCATAAAATAGTGCTATTTAAATTGTTATTTGGGCAAGTACCGGGACAGATAAAGACGACTGGCATTCTTACGGTGCCTGCACTTATTTAAATTGTTATTTGGGTAAGTACCGGGACAGATAAAGACGACTGGCATTCTTACGGTGCCTGCACTTATTTGAATTGTTATTTGGGTAAGTACCGGGACAGACAAAGACAACTGGCAGAGCCACCATCGCCTATCTTACGTTTGTTCTAGGCCTGAGTGTCTGGCACATATTGCAGTATTTCACCACACATTGTACCCTGACTCTCTTGTAACCTGCACACTTATCACTTGTCCCTTCTGTAATGCACTGTTTGCTACCTCATGTATTTTGTTCGCCTCCCCATTTCACTTTACCTCATGTAACTTAACGTCTGCTTTTGTACAATATTACCTGTCGTTTCTTGTACTTATCGTGAAGAGCTCACGCCTTCGGGTAACGTCCGTGCTATATAAAGCATAATAAAATAAATGAACAAAAGTTGACCATGCATTGCATAATCGATTTTTTTAGTGAGAGCCAGGAAAGGGGCTGTGCCGCCTGCTAGGGCACTCGGGTTCAGCCTCTTTACTATCATGCTCGAATATATGTTGTTAAAACAAATTCCTTCTCTGTGAGGGGCTGCTGATAGATAGACAGCCAGAAGGTGGCGACAGTGACTGTATAGTTGTACACCACGAAGCCTGTCGGGCATGTATCGCTTCCTTGATGGAAACAAGTTCAGGGGCTGTTTCCACTGGCGCCCTTAAACGACATTTTTAATATGGCCCAATTCAACTTTGTCTGAGCCTGTCTGTGCACTGCTAGTACAACCAGATATATTAACTAATCCCCTGTTACATAACGTATACAGTCACCGTACGCTTCATGTCACTCCCCGCACACTCTGCCATGTATGTACCACCCGGGCACACCCTCCAAGTGGATGCATTCTCACGTAAACATTAACTCGCTCCAACATAACGATGGAACTGTTAAATTAAACTACAGCAGATGTGTGACGTAGTCAGTGACGGTTCTGCTAGTTAGAAGGCACATAAGCTAGCCTGAATTGTCATATACACTTCGCTTGTTACACTTCATTACCTTAATTCCATCTCCGTTCGGCGCCAGAATGTTAAGGGCGTAGGCCACAACGGCCCTCTCACATGAAAGTTTCCCAAGTATCTGTCTAATTGGCCACTTGCGCCCTCCCACGCAGACAGAACTGTTCTGGTAAATATTCAGATGGTGCTGGGAAATTATTCGATATGTATCCGAGATATTAGGTCGTAAGCATCAAAGGGACAATTCCCGTTGTTTGCACCGGGGCCCAGGACATCATTGCTGAATCAATGCCATGTTGGGTGTTCCCACCAGCATATAGATACAAATGTAAAATACACGGTAAACAGTCAGTTATCTTTTTAGAGATACACGCTCCTAGTTTTAAGTAAATTTCGGAATTAAGACACAGGCAGGCGATCACACAAAATGGACCAGTGGTGAAGCTGAGACTTGAACCCAAGGGGATGTAAGTGCAAGCATGTAGCGCCTGGAGCACATCCCCTCCACAGCTCTTCCTGTAGCTCGCTGTTGTTAGAAGGTGTTTGCCTGGTACGGGAGCGGTTTTCACTCACTGAAAAACATACATTTCCCAAAACATGAGAGGGCACTAAGCATTTCTCAGGTCATAATTTAAAGCCTGTTTTTAAAATGTGCATGTACAAATAAGGAAACAAGTTTAACGCCCATCTACTTCTTAACCCATCAATTCTCATTACAGATTCTACAGTACTTGATGAAAAGAATTTTATTGTGAATGGCCTTCATGAGGCATCAGAGAGGCACATTCTGCGCGGCTCAGGAACGTGAACTCCAAGGAGTTAAGTCGTGTTTCTGATTGTGGGAAAACAAAGAGGCGACTCCCTTTTTCACCATATTGCTAAAACGTGAGGCAAATGTGTATGTTCTAATGGTGACTCAGCTACATTACATTCAGGGGCAAAACAATTTACGCAGAGGCTGCAGTATATACACCTATTTGATTTCAGGACGTAAATCGAACGTAAATTTATTTGTCAAAAGTGAAAAAAGTGACCGTGTTTGTTGCAAGATCATGTGGCGTCTGTCATTTAATCAGCGACAAACGTGGTGTAAATGATTCTGCTCCGTGTTCACTTCGGAGTAAATTGTATAAACCACTTGATCAGCAAAACCAATTTTACCCATTCTACGTCAGACATGCAAAAAAAAAAAAAATTGTGCACGCATTATTATTATGTGCTCTATCTTTGCACAAGAGCACACTGTATTAATAGGAAATGCGGCCGGGCTGTGCTCCTGTTTTCCGAGAGGAAACAATCCGGTTTACGCAGGCCCGTGCCACGCGCGACTCCTTCAGACAGCGCTTGACTGTAGAGCCTGCAGCACATTGCATGACAGGATTTTTGCACCCTTGTTTACATTGTTGAAAAGCGAAAACGCAAGTCTCAGAATGTAACCGGAGCTGGCTTTCTGCCTGAATGTCTAACATATGACATAGGGTCTATGCATGTGTAAGCTTTTTGGCACAGCGGTACTCGCCCAAGAGGGTTCGTTATCCAGGGTTTAACTGTAGTAGTTAAATAACAATTCCGATCTACCAGCATGGAGGGGCAACAGTTTTAGTGTGAGTTTTTGTTTGCACTTTTGTAATCGCTTTATTTCACTTTCAATGAAACCTCAGACTCTGGGCAAGCCAGGACAGGGTCTGGTTGCTAAACAGGGCAGTGGGGACGTTTCAAGAAGGCAGGCCTTTATTACAAAGATGCCCTGTTATTTTCGGATGTACGACGGTACAACGCGTGGTATTAACACGCGCACCGCCACAGCGCGTCTTCTACAACGCAAGTGATCCAGCGGCCTATAGAAAATATATCATAAACAACGCTACCCAACTTCATAACCTATAAACAAAATTCTATACTAAAATTTGGACCCATTTATAAACCTGACATATTTTGGGCCTACTGAATCAGGTGGTCAAATTAAATCTATATATACATTATCTACAAACTATATACATTTTTATACATCTGCGGAAAGAATATTGTCATTAGAATAAAACTTAACCATTTAAACGACCACCATTGGCGACGTGATCTAGCTAATAGTAACCTACACTCCTGAATAACCAAGACCAGCTTGTTTGTCAAAAGTAAGATTTTATTTACTAAATTATGGTATATAAGTTGATAGTTTTATAAATGAATTTTATTAGCAATAAAGCAAGCATGATTGTAAAGAAAAGTAAGTAAAATACAATTTAAGCAAGTGAATCAAAATTAAAGTGAATATATAAAGTTTAGCATTTCTAAAACCTAATTCCCTAACTGAGCTAAATAGATAGAAATTAAAGTAAAGTTCTTTGAGGATTCTTACGTGCTCCACGCAAAGTTCGACAGCACTTCACCCTCATCGGAAAGTCAGAAAGCAGCAGCCAGCCCATCCCTAGGGGCATGACTTTTTATACCTTTCTACGCTAACTAAACTACGCAAAGGAAAGTTTTCAGAAATCTTCGACGTCCCATTGGCTGAGAGTGACAAGTGACATGTCACCCACTTTTCAAAACTTCCATTAAGTCACTTTTCTTAGAGACCATTGTCCCTTCCGAGTGCAACCAGGAGCTTCCTAGGATTGCAACATTTGTATAAAGTCATTCTCGCAGCGTCCATTGACTTCCAATTGACTTCCGCGGATGCCAAGTTAAGGACTGACAAAATGTTCTTTTTCGACCTTGGCCATGTCCGACAGAATGATGATAGCACGTCAGTCTTTGCTTTGTGAACGCAGCTTTTGACGAACAATTTATTTCAGAATGGGCGTCTCAGCACTTTTGCAGAAGTAAAATTCAGCATATTGTAGCTCGGGCAGACAAGGCCCAAAAGCAGACAACTTATGTTTTCTAATATAAAACAAACACAAGAAAAGTATTAATGTAAGAAATAATGTAGATTCTGTATCCACCCCAAGATTTACTAATTAATTAACCCACCCGATTAATCAAAATGTTACCTAGCCAATGCAAACAAATAAAGCAGCGTTTATATCTACCAGTCTCCGTTATCCCATGAGACTTATATGCACCTAGAATAGTAGAAATGACATCACACAGACAAGGAAAAGCAAAATAAGCACATGCTTCTTTTAAGTTTGCAGCAGTTAGTAATGACAAAAACGAAAACAATAAATTATTTTATTATGTTGCACGAACAAAAAGATGCAACAATTATGCACGTTTATGAGCACACATGTTAGTCCCCCCCATGTGTAAAGTTTAATCTAAGTTGTATTAGCACGACAAATCACAAATCATTAATATTATTATTCATGTTATGGAAATGTGACTTCACGAGTTTAAACAAAATTTTGTTTTCTATCTCGCTCCATCAACTCCCTCATCTGGTGATTAACAAATCACCACACCAGCACTCAAAATTTTGATTATTTAAATTTTTAAGAAATCGATTCAAATTCATTTGTATCAGTAAACTTAAAAGTCTGTTTCTGCATAATCTTTGGAATTAGCATAACGCTCTCTATGTAACTCCTGTAATTCGATCTCCCTTTCTTCTTCTTTTCTGAGTTTATAGATTCTTTTCTTTTCTTTCAACTGTTTCTTTCTTTTATGTAACAAACAACCTATTTTGGTCAAAATAAAAATGAATACTATTATAATCAAAGGTGCCAGAATCTTACCAAGAATTGAACTTCCAATATCATGAAACCAGTTTTTAATTGCTTGAAACCTTTTTGAAAGTTTCCCTGTAAAATCATCTTCTTCTAAAGGAATTATCTCTGAATGCATTTGTGTAATATTCTTAATATACATTTCAATATTCTTACTTTCGTCAGGTATATATGTACAACAATGTTGTACATGTAAAATGCCACAGACTCCTCCCTCTTTTGCTAGGAGTATGTCTAAAGCAAGGCGGTCTTGAATTACCATGGATCTAATTGCAATAACTTCAACATTCACTAATTGAAACCCATCAGCTGTGTCAGTTGATAATCTATCAACTATAGTGGACAATTTTCTGATTCTCCCTGCATTTAGGGTTATACCAACAAAAGGTATTACAGCTTGAAAAATATCTCCCAGAACTTCAGTAAAAGTTTCTCTTTTAACTCTATTTACATAATTATGAATTTTAAACAATCCTTCTGAATCTCTGTCAACATGAAACACTTTAGGAAAAACAATTCCCACATAACAAGTTCCATACCAGTGGTCTGGAAGGTTGTAGTAGGCTTTGTCACCACAAACAAAATAAATCCCAGGAAAGATAGGATCTTTTCCACCTTTAAATCCCCAACCTCCCAAAATCTGATAAGTATCTTCACAGTTACTTGCACCTACAAAATAATTATCAAAAAGTGTATTATCTCTTCTAATGCAAAGCTTTCCACTAACTGGTTTGTCTATGTGAATTGCAATATTTTCAAGCATTTTGCCATTTAACTTCTCATCCTCTTTTTGCCAGAAACTTGACTTAGTCTGCTTGACTAATTCATTCCTCTTATAAATTGCTCTTCTCTCTTCAACCATGTTCAAAAATTTCTTTCCTTCAGCACTTAATTTGCATGTTAGATTATTCTTGTAAGCATACTCGTAAGTGAGTTCGTTAGTAACAAGGAAAAATTCTCTCATTTGTTTTGCTTTTTTATGCTTATTTAAAGCATTATCAATCTTAATATTTGCAAAAATTTCATCATAATTTGAATAGTAATATTCTAAACGTCCAGTTTGATAAAATAAACTAGTTAACACACTACATGTTACAGCATAAGTGAGAGGAAGCATATTATATGTTACTCCCTCAGAAACAGAAGCAGGTAACTTAACGCAGACGTAGCAGTCTTTTGCATCCATTACCTTAACATATTCACTCAATAGCTTTGTGAATGTATTACTTGAGAAATCACCAATTGATTTATCTTGATGAATGTTAGGCTGATGATCAATAACTTTTGCAGACGCACTATGTTTAGTTTGACTAACCAGAGCTTTGCTTGTTATGTTAACTTTGTGTAATTCTCTATTCATCTCTAAAGGGATAATCACAGCTAGAACCAACCAGAGCAGAATTAAAATGAGCAGACACACCAGAGTCATCTTACAGCATCTTTTAAAAACAGAACACTTTGAAGTGCTCTCCTTAACATAAGGCATTCTTGGTTAATTTTAGCCTCAAAAAATAAAAATAAATTTTAAAATTCTAAATTTATATTTACACCCCCCTTTTAAAATATTTTTTTTTTTTTTTTTTTTAAAACCCTAGACAAGATTTCTTCGACCTTATGTCATACATAAGTTTTCTTCAACTAAACAGTTTTTCTTCAACCTTGTGTCAACTAACAAATTTTCTTCAGCCTTTTGCCAATTTAATATTTCTGTACTTCAATCATTGTCACTAATTTCTTGGATTTCGTTTTCTTCTTCACTACTATCATATATGTCAATAACAGGTGGAATTACTAAGTAAGTCCACTCAGGAGACTTGTATTTTTGGTTTGGTCTTATTATTCTCTTCCCTTTTCTCGATATCACTTCAATTTTTCTTCCAACTCCAACTTCTTTTCCAGGACTCTTTTGACTACTGATTTCTTCAACTTGTTCTTTTGGCTTCTTGATCAATCTGACTCTCAATCTTCCACCTGGCCAGTAGTCTGCTTTTCTCACGTACTTCTTCTTTGGTTCAGAATTATTTGATTCTGACTTCCAAGTCCTTTTCTTTCTGTTTTCACTTTCACCTTCCACGTCACTTTCTTCAGTTTCGTAGTCTGAAATTTCAATTGACTCAGGAACTTCTCTATTCGGCAATTTCACTCCTTCAGGAACTTCACTTTGTCTTCCATCACTGGTACTCGGTAATTCGTCTTCCTCCTCTTCCTCAATTACCCCCAACTTCCCAGATTTCGGATTTCTGTTCCTTACTTCAGAGTTTGTTCTCTGCCTTTCGATACTCTTCTGGTCTGAAACTTCTTTTTGTTCTGCTTCTTTGTCTTCAATGGAGACAACCGAATCCTCAGTTATCTTTCCTTTTAACAGATTCTCTTCACCTTCAGAATCTATTTCAATTATTTCCAAGTCTTTTCTTGTCAAATTTCCATTCACTGGCACATTTTCCAGATGTCGACTTTCTTGTCGATCTTCAGAATCTGGAATTATTTCACCTTCTGTTTCGCCTTCTGCTTCAGAATCAGAATCATCTGTGGTATCACTTTCAACGTCAGAACTCTCAGGAGTTGGTACTGGAATAGTATGACTAGGATGAATCCAACGTTTCAATCCTCTGCACTTTACAGCATTAGTAGTGATCAAAATTATCTGCCTAGGTTTCTGCCATCTAGGAGCTAGACAATTCCTTCTCCGATGTACTTTCGTTCTGACCCAATCGCCAGGTCTCAGATCATGTGTCAAAACTTTTTCATCTGATTGAGCTTCAGTTCCCACCTGATTAGACACAGAAGTTACCATATCAGATAACCTTTTACAGTAATCCAAAATAGCACTGTCATTTATGCTCAACAGTTTACCTACAGGTACAAAAGCTTGCCTCATAACTCTTCCCATTAAAATTTCATGAGGACTCAAACCTGTCTTTTTATCTGGTGTACTTCTTAATGACATCAAAACAAGTGGAAGAGCATCAGTCCACTTTACACCTGTTTCAAGACACATTTTTCCAATTCTGTTTTTAATTGTTCCATTTATTTGTTCAACCACTCCTGATGCCTCTGGTCTGTATGCACAGTGTATTTTCTGCTCAATGCTCAAAGCTTCGCAAATTAACTTCATCAGTTTGTTATCAAAATGGCTTCCTCCATCACTCTCAATAGTGACTGGAAAACCGTACCTTGGGATGATTTCTCTGAGCATTAGTTTTGCCACTGTAATTGAATCACAATGTCGTGTAGGGAAAGCCTCTACCCATCTTGAAAATAAGCACACAATTACAAGCACATATTTCAAACAATTGTGTAATGGCATTTCAATGAAATCCATTTGTAACCTGGTAAAGGGACCACCCTCTCGACCAATTATTCCTGTCCCCACCACTGATTTTCTGTTTGGGTTCATTTGTTGGCATGACAAACACCTTTGACAAAAAGATTCTGCAATAGTTCTAAACTTGGTATTGAACCATGTTTCTCTGAAAAGTCTAACCATAGAATCTCTTCCCAGATGTGCTGGACCATGATATAATCTGGCCATGTCAGCAATCAAGCAATTTGGTAAGACTACTCTACCATCTTTGTAAACCCATACTCCATCTTCTTCACGTGGTCTACAATCTGATCTTAACCACAAGTCTTTTTCTTCATCTTCTGCTTCATTTTGTAAATCTCTAATCTCATGCCATGTTTCTACAACAGTTGTTAGCATTAATGAATTTGAATCAGTTTCTTTACTCCTCTCCCGATTGTATGAATAATTTTTTCTTGCGCAGTATTTAGCTGTTTCATCTGCGAAGGCATTTCCCTTGGAAATATAATCAGTTCCTCTAGTGTGCGCTGCACACTTAACAATGGCGATTTCTTTTGGCAATTGTATTGCTTCAATTAATCTCCTAATGAAAACTGCATTTTTAATTGGTGATCCTGCTGATGTCATGTATCCTCTCTGTGACCAGAGTTGTCCATAATCATGTACAACTCCGTACCCATACTGACTATCAGTAATGATGGTAACTCATATATCCTTTGATATTTCACATGCACGAATTAAAGCAATTAATTCAGCCACTTGTGCTGAACGAACTCCTTCAAGACATGATGCTTCTTCAACATCTACGACTGTACAAACTGAATATGAAGCTTTTAAGACACCTCCTTCGGATCTTAAGCATGACCCATCTACAAAGTAGACAAAATCCGATTCAGACAAAGGTCTGTCTTTGATGTCTTTTCTTGGTTTAGTGCAGAATTCCATGACATCTAAACATTCATGTTCTGTTTCAATGTCATCAACAATTTCAGAATCAGGCAGTAATGTAGAAGGATTCAGATTTAAACATCTTGAAATCGAAACATTATCTGCTCCCAGTATGATTTTCTCATACTTTGTCAATCTGCTACTTGTTAAATGTTGAGTCTTACCTCTTGTCAGCAATATTTCAACTGAATGAGGCACAAAAACTTTCACAGGAAATCCCATAATGATCCCCTCACTTTGTTCGAGGCTGATACTTGTAGCTGCAACTGCTTTCAAACAACCTGGTAATGCTTTTGCAATTGGATCAAGAACTGCAGAGAAGTATGCAATAGGTTTCTTTAAATTTCCATGTCTCTGAATTAACACAGATAATGCACATCCTTCTCTCTCACTGCAATACAGTTCGAAATCTTTCTCATAATTTGGCATACCTAAAGCAGGAGCTTGGCATAAGCTCTTTTTCAGGTTCTCAAAAGAATCCATCTCAGCATCATTGAGAATAATTGGATCTTTTACATCTGACTTTGTCAGTCTTTGTAGTGGTTTTGCAATTACTGAAAATCCACTTATCCATTGTCGACAATAACCAACCATTCCCAAAAACATTCTGACCTGTCTTTGTGTTCTTGGCGGTAACATTGCTTGAATCATTTTTATTCTCTCTATTGTTACTTGTCTTTTTCCCTTTGCAATTCTGTGACCAAGATATTTTACTTCTTGTTTGCAAAACTGTAGTTTTGCTGGGGACACTTTATGTCCCTCTTCTGCAAGGCGATTTAACAGAATTATTGTGTCTGTTACACAATTTTCTCTTGTCTTTGCAGCTATTAATAAATCATCAATATACTGCACTAGCGTAGACCTACCAGGTAAGTCTAGGTCTTCTAATGATCTTTTTAACAATTCATTAAAGATTGAAGGACTTTCTGTATAGTCCTGAGGGATTCTTGACCATCCGAGGGTCTTACCTTGGAATCTGAAAGCAAAGATTTCATAACTGTCTGGATGTAATGGAACAGTAAAGAATGCATTGCAAAGGTCAATGACTGTATACCATTCAGCATCATGTGGAATCTGGAATAGAATTACTGCTGGATTTGGAACCACAGGACAACATGGAACGACAATTTGATTAACCTTTCTCAAATCTTGTACGATTCTAAATGTTCCGTTAGACTTTTTAACTCCCATAATTGGTGAATTACAAGAACTACTCTCCATTTCTTTTAATACACCTTGCTTGATTAATTTTTCAATTATAGGTGTAATACCTTCAATTGTTTCTGTTTTCATTTTATATTGTGGAGTATTTGGAAATTCTATTCCCTGTTTCAATGTAATTTTTACTGGATCTACGTTTTTCATCAGACCCATCTCATTTCCAGTAAAATCCCATATTTCTGATTTCACTGTTTCCTTGAGTTCTTCAGGTAAATCTTTTTCTTCAAATGCAGGAAACAATTTTGTTTCTTCTGCTTCCATCATCATCATTGTCATTCTGTATAAACCATCTTCCTCCATTGTTTGTAACTCAACTCCATCAGGAGAACAATATATTCTACAATTCATTTTACATAGGATGTCTCTGCCCAATAGATTCACTGGACTACTATTACAAACCACAAATCTGTGTTTGTCTCTATAATTTCCAATTTCAACTGGTACTGGATCAGTTAAGTCAGTTTTAATTTGTTGATTACTTACTCCGACAACTTGGATGGTATCCCCAGAGAGAGGTAGGTTTTCAATTTCCACTGATCTAACAGTAGAACGGGTAGCACCAGTGTCCACTAGAAAAGTGATGTCTACATCATTAACTTTCCCGTTTACGAAAGGACCTGACTGGTCAACCTCAAGAGTGGCTCCAACAACACACTCTTCCTCCTCTCTCGGGCACCGTCAACAATAATCATCAGAATCGCTGTCTTGACTTTCTGCTAATAAAAATTGTTGTGAAGCATTTTGCATTTGAACCCTTTGCTGCTTTTGCTGTTTTTGTGGTTTTATTACCTGTTCACTTCCCTGAAATCCCACGTTTGGATTATATTTTTGAACTCCCCCACAATTCGGAAAAGGTGGTTGTGGCAATTGGTCTTGACGATTATTCACCTGTTGTTGTTGCTGTTGCTGTAACTGTCGCTGAATATTAAATTCGTTTAACCCCTGTTGCATCTGTAGCTGTCGCTGCAGGTCAACACCATTCTGCATCTGTGGATTCAATAAGGGATTCTTTAAGTTTTTAGGAGGATGAGGACACTCGTCTCTCCAATGTCCAATTTCGCCACAATTAAAACAAGGTAATCTTTGTTTCAACTCCTCAATCTTTGGGCTAAATTTCTTTGGGAAATTATTACTTTTAAACTTTCCTTGTATCTGGTTTGTATTTCCAGTTTGAACAAAATTAGTGTTCTTGTTACCCATGCTGGCAATCTGTTGCTCAGCCACTTTTACCTGAGCCCACATGGCTTTCTCCTTAAGCTTCTTCTGTTTTACTTCTATTTCATCACTGCAATACTTAGCTTTTCTTAGAATATCATCTACAGATAGTGATTGCCATCCGACAATACTATTTCTGATCATTTCTCCAATTTCAGGTTTTAGTCCATAAACAAATCTATAGACAAAATGGCTCATGTCTTTTTCATCTAATTTTTCATAACCACTGTATTGTTTAAAGATTAACAGTAGTCTTTCATAAAAAGAATGAACTGATTCTTTTGTTTCTTGTTCTGTCCTTTCTATTTTAACCCAATCGACTTCTTTGGGTGGAATTTTGTTTTTCATCCAAACAATTACTTTCTCATAGAAATCCATTACAAGTGGATTTGGAGCACCTGTTTCTTTAATTCGCTCAGGTTCTGTTTTTGGCCAACTAATCGATATTTTACATTCTGTCCAAAGATCAGATGGAACGACAATATCAAAAAATCCATCTAAATCAATCCACAGAACTTTTGACACTTTGATAAATCTATCGACTTGCCTGTACCACTCAACTGGTTTCTCCCTCAATTTCGGAAAGTCATTTGTAAATAACAGAATGTCCTGTCTCGACCAAGGGACATGAACATATCCTCCACCTGCAATTTCTCTCATTGGAAATTGTTTTGACAATTTTTCCAATCTTTCATCTTCCTTCTTTTTCGTCCATTTTACTCTCCATTTATTCAGTTCTCCTAGCTTTTTGATATAGACAATCAAATCTTTAATATGAACTATTCTTCCCATTGAGTTCAAACTCTCAATGTCACTTTCTGAAAAGTCTAATCTGTAATGCTTTGCAAAATTCTTTTGTTTGCTCACATCAATTTCAAGTTCAGCTGCTAGATCCTCTAGTTGATCATATTTATTTTTTGTTTTCCATTGTATGCTTTTGCAAATGAACAGTAGTTCATCATCTCGATAGTAATTTAAACTATCTGGACCAATTGTTCCAATTATTAATTCTTCGATATTCGCTTTTAATTTGGCCACATCAAGTTTTGGTGTGGTTACCCTGACTTCAGGACTCCCTATATCTGATATAGCACCCATTGGTGTTTTTGGAGATAAATCCTCATTAAAGGTTAAATCAGGCATTCTCGATTTAGAAGAGTTTATTTCAGATAAGTCTGAATAAAATTTTTCAGCAGCCTTTTGAATTTCTGTATTTAAAGGAATAGTTAATCCAGTTTTGTTTGTTTCCTTTTGGTCAAATACGGGCTGAACAGGACCAATTGTTACTGGAACTGTCACAGCTTCCATGCCTTTTGTCATTCTTTTTATTAATTCTTCTTTAGATCTTAAATATTCACTATAATCAACATCTTCAACATTTCTTGCCTCTCTTGTATAATCTTTTGGAGCTTCTCTTGCTCTTGGAGCCATTGTAAAATGTCTACCTTCATTTCGAGCATTCTCGAATTCTGGTCTTCTAGGAGTTTCAATAATTTCACAATTATTTGGATAAAGTTTAGGAGCTTCATTAATTGGAGGTGCACTCGGTGAAGTTTCAGTAGAAACCACCGGAGTAGACCATGATCTAGGAGGTCTCAAAGGCTGATTCTTTCTAGCAGTTGTATATATTTCTTCCATAACTGCATCCTCAGATTCACTTTCCATAGATTTCCCTGTAGGAGTACCCATTACCATTTCATGAATTAAATACAATCCTTCACTCATGTTTCCCTGTCTCCACATTCGCAATCTATCTTCATGAGTTTCTCTTCTCCAAGGTGGATTTTTAGAAGGTCTTTTAATTCCACTAGCTTCTCTTTGTAACTGATACATTTCATCTTCCCACTCAACTAAAGCTTCAAATTGAGTTGGTCTCGGTTTCGGAACAAGAGCATTCATTTTCTCTCGTAAATTTCTTAAAACTTTTACATTAAATGAACCATCATCAGGCCAAGTTAAAACACCGTCGTTCTTAGTATAGCGTTTCCAACTATCGAACCATAAGACAGTATGATATCCATATTCACCTTCCATATACGCTGCAGGTGTTTTATACTTATGAAGTAGTTTACCACCTCGCGTTTCGATTTTCTTGTCAGGTGAAAATAAATTCTTAAACTTCTGAAATAATGTTGGCTTTTTCTCAACATGTTTAAAATGATAACTCATTTTTAAGAGTTAATCTAATTCACAAAATCGTTCGTAAAATATTTCCGGGATGTTCCGTAAAACAACCAATCCGTGCGCGAAACACACCAACAAGCCAATGACAGTTGAGCTACGTCACTTTTCTGCTCAACCAATAAAATTGGAGTTTTTCTGAAGGACCAATCAGCTCACATGTCGTCAGAGACTCAAGAGCCAATCAGAATGTAACTTGTGACGTAGGTCACCCAATCCCAGCGCGGCTCTGTGACGTACACAGCAGCTGCGGTTTCTCGTTTCTCACTCCTGGCGTTTACCCCTCCTTCACAAAATCTTTTCACAGCGCCATTTTAAGAACACTTTTCAGTGTAAATTAATTCTTAACAATGACTATAAAGACAACATCTGTTCGTTTCACTATTTAGGATAGTTTACATACATTCAAGTATCCACACTTCGGAATAGACGGCGCTATTCACACTAAGGATAATATTCAATTGTCAGTAGAGTAACCCTTACCCCACCCTTCTAACACGTATAATTATGAACTCGTTTTGCTCTGAACCCACCGCGAAGTGAAAGTTCTAAGAGTTCCACTTGAACATAAAATACAATTCAAACTCGCACTTTCACACTGAAAATTCCCTAATTTCAAACACACATGAAATCCGTACAGGACTTTCACCTGTTTATAGAGATCATGCACCGTTAGTAAAATAACGACGTTATCCGTACAGGGCTCTCACCTGTTTATAGATATGAAACATGTACCCGTACAGGACTCTAACCTGTTTATAGATAATCATGTACCGACGCTAATTTACCCTTCACTCAAGCTCGGATATAACTAATACTATTATCACAGTGAGTTTTATGGAAGGCGCTTTGTCCCTATTCTCATGCTGCTTTAATTTCTTAGAAAACCCTCACTATACAAGATTCACACCTAGCCCTAAAACTGTGTTGCTCGGCGACAACACTATGGTACACGGCGATACCTCTTGTGATACTCGGCGATATCACTACAAACAGAACAGATGGCTTGCGTGACTAATTTCTCATCACACAATCTATACCGGTATAGCTTACAGATAGCACGAAAAACTAACTTAACATGTGTTAAAACATCGATCCTATTTCCATACCATAACGTTTTAGTAACCCTTAGCAACCAACATATTACCTTGGTTACCCTTAGCAACCATCAATTTCTGCTACCAGAGAATTGATCCAGCGGCCTATAGAAAATATATCATAAACAACGCTACCCAACTTCATAACCTATAAACAAAATTCTATACTAAAATTTGGACCCATTTATAAACCTGACATATTTTGGGCCTACTGAATCAGGTGGTCAAATTAAATCTATATATACATTATCTACAAACTATATAAATTTTATACATCTGCGGAAAGAATATTGTCATTAGAATAAAACTTAACCATTTAAACGACCACCATTGGCGACGTGATCTAGCTAATAGTAACCTACACTCCTGAATAACCAAGACCAGCTTGTTTGTCAAAAGTAAGATTTTATTTACTAAATTATGGTATATAAGTTGATAGTTTTATAAATGAATTTTATTAGCAATAAAGCAAGCATGATTGTAAAGAAAAGTAAGTAAAATACAATTTAAGCAAGTGAATCAAAATTAAAGTGAATATATAAAGTTTAGCATTTCTAAAACCTAATTCCGTAACTGAGCTAAATAGATAGAAATTAAAGTAAAGTTCTTTGAGGATTCTTACGTGCTCCACGCAAAGTTCGACAGCACTTCACCCTCATCGGAAAGTCAGAAAGCAGCAGCCAGCCCATCCCTAGGGGCATGACTTTTTATACCTTTCTACGCTAACTAAACTACGCAAAGGAAAGTTTTCAGAAATCTTCGACGTCCCATTGGCTGAGAGTGACAAGTGACATGTCACCCACTTTTCAAAACTTCCATTAAGTCACTTTTCTTAGAGACCATTGTCCCTTCCGAGTGCAACCAGGAGCTTCCTAGGATTGCAACATTTGTATAAAGTCATTCTCGCAGCGTCCATTGACTTCCAATTGACTTCCGCGGATGCCAAGTTAAGGACTGACAAAATGTTCTTTTTCGACCTTGGCCATGTCCGACAGAATGATGATAGCACGTCAGTCTTTGCTTTGTGAACGCAGCTTTTGACGAACAATTTATTTCAGAATGGGCGTCTCAGCACTTTTGCAGAAGTAAAATTCAGCATATTGTAGCTCGGGCAGACAAGGCCCAAAAGCAGACAACTTATGTTTTCTAATATAAAACAAACACAAGAAAAGTATTAATGTAAGAAATAATGTAGATTCTGTATCCACCCCAAGATTTACTAATTAATTAACCCACCCGATTAATCAAAATGTTACCTAGCCAATGCAAACAAATAAAGCAGCGTTTATATCTACCAGTCTCCGTTATCCCATGAGACTTATATGCACCTAGAATAGTAGAAATGACATCACACAGACAAGGAAAAGCAAAATAAGCACATGCTTCTTTTAAGTTTGCAGCAGTTAGTAATGACAAAAACGAAAACAATAAATTATTTTATTATTTTGCACGAACAAAAAGATGCAACAATTATGCACGTTTATGAGCACACATGTTAGTCCCCCCCATGTGTAAAGTTTAATCTAAGTTGTATTAGCACGACAAATCACAAATCATTAATATTATTATTCATGTTATGGAAATGTGACTTCACGAGTTTAAACAAAATTTTGTTTTCTATCTCGCTCCATCACAAGCCACCACCACGACCCGCGCCGTAGGGGCGCGGACTTAGGAATAGTTTAACCCACCACTCCAACACCAGCCCACGTACAGTAGGAAAGGTGTCGGAATGGCAAATCCACCACCCCCTATCTTAGAGCGCCCCCCAGCGCAAGCCGCGGCCACGACCCGCGCTGCAAAAGACGCGTCGCAACAGTACTGCGGGGCAACATCCACGTTGTAAAGGATGTTCCCCGTTATTTTCACAAGTGTGTTTGTCTGGAACAGGCCTCGTTCTCCAAGGAATAGCTGTTCACCGACTGGTATTTCTCCAGCTGCCAAGTTGCAGCTCTCTTGTGTGCAGCTAAGCTTACGAAATTAGGGGCCTATTTATCATGGCGAGTGTGTGACGCAAACCCTAAAATGCGTTTTATCAAACCACACAAGACCACTTTGGGTGACCCTGAGTGGCCTGATAGATCAGTAATTGCGCAAGGCAGTGCAAATCATTACATTGCGTTATTCTAAACCAGGGAGGTGTTCCATGGGTGTTGCGTGGGTGTTCCCTGGCAACTCCCACGGATCTTGGTGCATTCCCTGATCCACCGTCACTGGTAGACCTGGGAATGCCCCAAAATACTACGCCTTCCCAGGGTAGGGGTAACAAGGAGACATTTCTCAATTTATCCTAATTACTTCCTCCTTCTATGCACACATACAGAGAGGAATACTCCTCAGGGGATTTGTTTTGTACAGTCCTTCATGCAAAGCCGGCATCTTTGCACCGTGGTGCAAGTGTGTGTGCGCTGGCGCTGGGCACCACATAGTGTGAAATCGCTGGGGAAAAGGCAGGAATGCACTGTACTGTGTTAAACACAGCACATTCCGGCCCCCTCACCAGAACACAACTCAGCAAAGTGACTTGCTGCACTGCATTACTTTACAATTCTTATGCCCCATAGAATCTTAAATTAGTAATGTAGAGGCACTGCACATTCCTTTTTGCAATCATGCCTAGTGCACCTATGTCATTACTGCTGTAAATCTTGCACATGGTGGGCACTTGTGTAATCTACTTTGACCTGATCAATATTACGACAATGATAATATTAGTAGCTCAGGATTGTTTTCATTGAACATAAATAGCTCATCTCACAGAAAGGTTTGGAGTATACTGCAGTCTGATATTCTTTCTTGGTGTAAACAGCTAAAACATACATGCAGTAGACATGCTTAACATGTTCTTTCACAGTAACTCATGCACGACCAAAGAACAGAGAGGCAAACAAGGCAGCAAAGTACCTAGGGAGTACCTGGAGAAACCATTACACTGCAAACACGTCCCAGAGCCCACACTTCCGGCCCCACCTGAGCACGCTGCTGCTTAAACCCGTGTAGCGCTCACACATAATAACAGGCCTTGCCGTCACTTCCTCCTTTCTGTGTGCATGCAAAGAAATGCGAGCCTGCACGTGTTGTCGCTACGCTTACAAAACAGGTTTTTATGTGAGACTTGTGTAAATCACAACAATGTAACTGAAAGAGTGAGCATGTGAGGGAAGGAAAGCATAGAGAATCATTACACTTCCCAGGCTTGCTGGTACGCCTTTCCACATCCCTCTGTTTACTTGATGTGTGACTTGCATAACAAGCGCTCCGACCTCTATCTACGCATTTCTTTTCAGAATTCAAAAACATATGTTAAAAGTCTACAACTTATAATAAAAGAACTGGAGACTTTTAACCGCGCTTGGGGATTAAAGAATTCTGCAAAACATTAGAACCCAAACAAGATTTTACTTTACCGTAAAGGGCGTGTGCCCCAGACAAACAACCTGAGAAAACCCCACTAGTACTTCCCTGATGGCGTCAATGCCCAACCACAAACACACAACGCCCCCCAAAAAACGTTTAATGACAGAAAGCTTCTGGCCTATGGGGCTTGAGGTAGGGGGGCAAGACGTTGATCCCTGAAGAAACACGCCGCTCCTCTGCTCTGGAGAGGCATGTGCTATGCCCCCTGTTCGCTGGTCACGCCCCAAAACACTTCGAACACGCTGCCAAGTGCGCCACACGTCCAAGTGCACAGCCCCGGGTGAACATCTGCACGTCCCCACCTGTTGGAGAACGAGACTGGCGCTGGCCACTTGTGGTTTCAACACGAGACAAGCCCACTGCCCACAATGCCCTCGTGTTTACACAACCCGGGCGTGCAGCAGCACGTTTACCTCTTGCCTCTTTCGGAGGCGCTGCGTGTGTACTCTACTGTGCGCCTAAATCAGCCATAGTATTTACTACACACCCCGAGTTTTCCAAACACTGGGTTTATCCGCCCGCCATACAAATGTATTTATTTGTGCTACACTACGCTAACTTCTGTTGCAATGAATGCACGCAATGCAACGAGAGTCACTTAGAACTGCGCGGCACAGAAAGGCAATGAACAAGGCCTTGTGTGTAAATGTTTTTGGGCTCAAATGTATAACAAGTGCAACAAACAGCAATATCTTTAATTCTTTGCGACGCTGAGGCGACAGCCGCACATTTGGGAGCCACGTGCTCTGCTGGGTAGCACAGACACCGCAGTTCACCTACACTATCATACTATCGTATCACAGCTTGCATCTCAATAAGCAAAGCAAGGTGTCACTGCGTGGAGCTATTGTTGGGACAGGAGTGTTTATTACAGCCCGTCGGGGGACCGCGAACCGAAGCACCACCTGGGCTGCACCGCAGCGCATGCAATAGCAACGGATGAATACAATATTAAGTTCTCACAAAGATTGTAAGCAGCATCTTCCCTTCAGGTACTCCCAGGAACCAAGACCAGCGTCCACTCAAGTACCAACAAAGTTGAAATGAATGCCCCCATAGATGTGCCACTCCACAGCAAGAAGATGATGTGCCACATTATGATTAGCAGAATCAGCACAACCCCGCAAGGCCATGTCTTCATGTTATAATCAGCATCTCACGAGAGTTTCTACCCTAGAGCCAGGCCTTGCCCCACCAAGCCACAGGGCCCATGGTACACGTAGTTACACCAGCACCGCCCGGCCACAAGTCCACATACCCCCGATCACAAAATGCGCCTCAATGCCAAAAGTGGAAACCTCCCTCTGCGTGTGACGCCTAGCATGCAGCTGCACACAAACTTCAATCGCCCAGTCCAGGTGCGTACCCCAGCCAAGAAAGAGTAGCCAAGATGGCCGCACCAGAGCGCCATTAACCATGTGTGCCGCAGCTGAGGCAAAGATGGCCGCATCCGGGCGCCATTGCCCACGTGTGCAGCTAACTACTCGCAAATGCCTACACATGCATGCAGTGACCCATCGCCGTTCTATGCCCCCGCACGCCACACTTACGAAACCGGTGCACCCGGTTTGAACAATGACCGGACCCCCGCATGACAACTACCTAGCTACGCCCAGAGCAGAAGGCTCACTGTAGAGCACTGCTGATACTGTAAACAAATGCGAGTAAAAGTTAGTTAGAGTTGAAAATCAAACACTATCTGCGAAATGTAAATCTTTGATGCGCAGAAACCAAAGGCCGTGGCTATTACCCGGGACACGCATATAAACGGGGTTCTCGACGTGCCTGCACAATACCTAAGCATAGTTGCCACAGCAATTCGCTTACCCTCATCCACACGGACGGAACCATTATAACATGTGCGATCTGGTGCAGATACCGAGCTGGCTGCCGCAGACAATGATAAGCCTCTTTGCACTTTTATCGCCCAAGCTAAACATGTTAGAAAACGTCCCACCTTATGTTCACAATTGCGGGAAGAACAAAACTGCATAGTCGGACTCAAAACAAGCAAAGTTTAAATAGTTGACTCACAACAAAGAGAGTATCTTCTGGAGAATACGGGCATCGACCCCTCAACCTCTCGCATGCTAAGCGAGCGCTCTACCGTTTGAGCATATTCCCCTTCTGTAAAGTCAGAACCAAGCATTTACCAACCTTATCGTATCGGAAAGAATTAGTCCGTTAGTATCTAGAAACCGCATTGTCCCGTGCATGAAAAGCGCGGTTAGATAGACCTCACGCCACCATCCACGCGGGAAGTAACGGACTTTCGCCTAGTACCCTTGTGATTCTCGCACACGCTCACTGCAAACTCCTCCGAACGATGCCCTCATCCCTTGAGCTTCCTTGTTAGCCCTTGGCTGCGCGGGCTGACACGATCCAATAGCTGAAAACACAAAAGGACCTCACAAGGTACCCCGCACCAGTGCCCCGGAAACGATAAACGGGCAACACACGCGTTTCATAATCCCTCACGCTACACATAAGAGGCTGAAAATGGGCACCGGTTGCCTGCACATACAGGCATAGGAGGAAAGTATATATTGTAAATTATTGGAAATTATACAGTCCCCAAAGGGCATCTGCCCAAACCCAGGAACGAACCGGGAACCTTCAGATAAAGGTCGAACGCTCTGCGCACTGAACCGAGTCGGGCTAGAGGGCGCCGACGCTAATCTCCCGGGGCATTTGGCAGCGTCATGCCCCCAGACCCGCGCAGGGGCAGAGGCACCACCGCTGACCCATCAATGAAAATGCCGTAACCCCCGCCAGCCTCCCGACTCACCACAGAGAAACACGCCGGCGGAAAACCACAGCAGACAACACCCGACGCTAGACAAGCCAACAGCGCAGAGCAGCCCAGGAAACACGACGGCAGGAAAGACCGAGCCTCGCTGCCGCGCTAACTTTGAACCCCTTGGGGCCGCCCCTCCCACCCGGTGACCCACGCCCATTGGACGCACCTGAAAGGGGACGGCTCAGGAGCTGACGCGCACCGTTTTGCTCGCGCGGGATGTGGGACTAAGATGCTGTCTCGCTTAGCTCCCCTTCGTGTCGCGCGGCCAGCGGCAATCTCTCTGCAGTAGTTAGTTCGTACTCTAGCTGCAGTTGCAGAAAGGGGGTCACATCTCCTTTCTTCCACAGATCCTCTACCCTAGTTATCCTTATCATATCCCAATTGTTGGAGCCCTTTGTCTTCCTTAATGGGCCCAGTTGTTCCGAGTCTCACAGAGGGATAGCTTGCGTAATCTTTTTGGACCATTCCATACTCTCATGAGCAGTGTGCCACACCTGGACTGAAGGCCACATGGGCCCCGTTAAGTGCAGTTTTGCAGGTCTAGTGCACAGTGCCCTAGCATAACTCCCTCCCAGTAAAAGCCATTCGTCCATTCTGTACCGCGGATCATCGTTGGACAAATACGTGCAGTGATTAATAGCTGCCAAATGTGCTTCCCAGTAATATCTGGAGTGATGCATTTTTAAAGATTACAATGAAATAT
Organism: Lissotriton helveticus; assembly: GCF_964261635.1. Classification (NCBI taxonomy): domain Eukaryota; kingdom Metazoa; phylum Chordata; class Amphibia; order Caudata; family Salamandridae; genus Lissotriton; species Lissotriton helveticus. The sequence continues at coordinate 1,790,334,264 of NC_136063.1, read as the reverse complement.
AGTGTTTAAAAGTTAAAATCACTAAGTGGCTATTGGATAGGATCAAATCTGAAAGGTCAAGCTGCCGGTGATGGGGCCGCGGCTGTATACAGAAGCTACGGAAACCCTGCTGAAAACAGTAACTTTCTGGGGGATGTGTCGACGTGGAGGAGTAACTGCGTTGATTCTGAGACACGAGGTCCAGTACTGCGTCGTCGTCAAACCCTCACAATGATGGCACTGTGTTGTAGTCAAACTCCTTACTATTAAAACACTACGTCATCGTCGAGCCTCTCAGTCAGGTCCCGAGTTCGAGTCAACCCCTTTCTATCTATCTTTTTCTTTCTTTATTTATTTATCCACATCTAAACCCTAAACATCCCTTACCACTCAATACCTCTACCCACACTTAAACCATCAAAACTACCCTTACCACCCTAAACCAATACCCTCCTCTAAACCCTACAAAATGTATTTATTACCCTAAACCCATACCTACCCCATAACCCAAAAGATCCCTTACAATCAATACCTCTACCCATAACTAAACCCCAAGGACACCCTTACCACCAAATACCCTTATTCAGCCCTAAACTCAAAAAACACCCTCACCACCCAATACTCCTACCCAGCCCTAAACCCTAAACACACATTACAACCCAATACCCCCACCCACCCCTAAACCCGAATCACCCAATACCTCTATCCACCTCTAACCTGTAAAAATACCCTTACCATCCTATACCTCCATCCCCCCAAACCCTAAAACTCCCTTACAATCATATATCCCTACCCACCACTAAACCTTAAAAAATGCCTTTACAACTCTATTCCCATACCAACCTCAAACCCTAAAAACACCCTTACCACCCAATAACCTTACCCACCCCTAAATCATATTTATACATACATAAATATACTTATAGATTTAAGCCTGGAGAGAGGTCAGTGCCTGTTAATCAGCAATAATAGCTCAGCTATTCCTGGTCTAATTGCACTGTTGGAACAATAATTAAAAGAGCATGCTATGCTTTAATAAGCACATTGGATTTTTGGAATTACTATCGAGATATTATGATTGATTAACAGGCACAGACCTCTCTCCAGGCCTAAATCAATTCTCTATAACCAGTAGCTCTTGGGTATAGCCATTTGGGAGGCACGTGCCAATCGCACTACTGGGTCCTGACCTCTTTTTGGTGTGAATCATAGCACCTTCCACGCATTTGCCGACAAACCATAAATATACTTATAACCGGGGCGGAGCTTGCTGGCACTGATGGCGGACGCGTAACACCCGAGCTCCGTGCTGCCGCCACAATAATCCTTCAGCAATCCTGCATCGGCTGTCTTTTTACCAGCAGAAAACCATCAGCTAGCACTTGCCACGCTCTGGAGGGCAGCAGTGGGCCGAATTCCGGGCCCTGGGGCCGTAGTACATCGCCAGCGCCCAGGACGACCGGGAGAGCGGACTAGGCTGCGGGTCAGCGGCCTTGCGTGTGCCAGACGCCGGAGGACGTGCAGAGACGTGCGGCCGGGGGGAGCCGGCCGAGTCCGGCAGGCATCGAGTCCTCGGTGCCCGGGGGGGCGAAACTCACGACCCACAAGGAGGTGAGGCGCACATCACCCGGGGCATCCCCACTGCCTCCCTCCTTCACCCCCTCCCCCTCTGCACAAATTTCACGCTGTGGGGGCTGCATTCTGTCGGAGGCCCCTGCGCTTATACACCTGTGGGGCGCCGGGGGAGAGGCCCTTCTGGCTCCTGGACCCTGTCTGCTCATGACACACCTCACCAGCTGCACCCACCTGGAGACAGGTACCCCAGCGAGTGGGGCTCCCCTACACTACTGGAGAGCTACCTCGCCCCACCTCTACATCTGGGCTACGGATCTTCACCACATCGGCACGCAGCAGGTTGCTGAGGCTTGAAGATAAGTTTGGCGTGCAAAAACTCTTCCACAGCAGACCCTGGGTCTTGCCTGCTGTGCGTAGACCAGTGGCGCAGTGAGTCACCCTCGGTCGGTTCGAAGTGACACGAGAGGAATGGCCTTGAGGAGGCTCTGAGGGAGGTGTCGTCCCCGGTGCTCTGGGGGGCTCTTTTTTGTTATTCTGCCCGACGCCCCACGCGGGCCTTGCTGTCGCCCTGAGTACTAGGGAACTTCAATAGACCGTCAGGAGTGGGTCTATGCGGGGCGCAGCTCGCGACATGCCACTCGGAGTGTTACCCCGCTATTGGACGACGCTTGCTCCCCCCAAAAACTCTGCGGTACAGGCCCAAAGTACACCACCGGTCCAGACGCCAGTATGGGGAAAGGGGACAAGACTCAGAGTAAACTCCCTTTCGAGAACCGCCGATCCAAGCCCTCCGAAACACAAGAGGCGGACCAGGCTCACCATGCCGGCGGCGCAGAGAATACGGTCTACTCTGATATCAAAACCTTGCTATTATCGATGGAGAAGGGTCTGCAAGACATATTGGCCTCTATAGGCACCAAAATAGATGCCCTCACGTATCAGATGGATCGCATGGCAGAGCACGTGGACAAACATGTGGAGCATCTGGACATGTCTGAGCGACGCCTAACGGAGGTGGAGGAGGCTCAAACGGAACTGGACAATGACCGCAAGAAAATCGGCAAGCTACTGCAAGTCATACAGGACAAGGCGGAGGATTTAGAGGCCCGTTCGAGATGCTCCAACATACGAATCACGGGGGTTTCGGAGACGACGCCAACGGGCAACATGGAAAAGTTTGTCGAGAAACTTCTGGTCACACTACTGGGGGACAACGCCTTCTCCCCAATGTTTGTAGTGGAGCTGGCGCACCGGTCGCTGGGCCCTCGTCCACTCCCTGGAGCCCCACTATGGCCCATTATTACCAAGCTCATAAATTACAGAGAAGGGACACGGTCCTACGACTGGCCCGCGACAAGAAGAAACTGCAGTATGAGCGATCCGAAATCTCCCTGTATCCAGACTTTACAGCTAGAGTACAGGAGGAACGCAGACATTTCGCCCCATACAAGAAACAGCTTTGTGATCTTGGGCTCGATTATGCCATGTTGTACCCTGCAAAACTGAGAATTAATCGGCAGGGTCACTCCCATATCTTTACTGACACTAAAGCTCTGCAGCAGGCCCTGAAGGTGTGGTCCAAAGAACATCGGAAAGACCCCGGCAGCCAAGCGGAGAGTGAGGGAAGCCGGAATCAGCTCGACAAACAGGAGTGACATGACCTGAAAACTAACTAGTTGCTTTTTGAGATGTGCTTACCCACCTCGATCATCAGAGCTGTGCCTAGCCAGGGACTGGAATTGAAGCTGGCACACACTTCCCTCCCGAGTTGGGGGTGGTCAGAATAACTTGGATCGAGAACAGGTTAACAGTTTGAACTGATTGTTGGTAAGACTATTCTGTTACTCATGTTATGTATGAAACTAGCCTATTGGGTTTATAGCTACTATGTAAATTTGGATTTTGATCAGTCCACGAGATGTATGCGGATGCGGCTACTCGTAATATACAGTCCTGGCCCACGCGGAACACGGGTTACTTAATGCTGGACTGTTTCTATTAGCCGAAGCAAGATGTCACACGGACCGGGACTCAAGCTAGTGCTGAGCTCAGTATACTTACTGACTGCCTGGCAACCTTGGCCCCCGCGCTGTATGCACCTTTAGCCCCTTCAGGCGATTACTAGTTAGCTAACAGGGTTGGGAGGGGGAGGAAGGTGTTCAACCATGCAAGGCTGGGTTGGGGTTGGTCTGCTGTGGGTGGGGGATAGAGTGGTTTTGGGGAGGGAATGTTCAGTTAATAATTGGGGGATGCTCTATCTGACTTCTGACACTACATGCGTATTAGGCACAAGCGGGCTATTCCCACTTAAGGCGTCTGCGATCCTCTGTAATGACTGACTTGACCACTGAGACTGAAGCCCCACATGTTCCCAAGCTCAAGGCACTCACGTGGAATGTCCGTGGCCTAAATGACCACCGAAAAGTCAGGAAAGTCATCAGTTACCTACAGCGTCACCACATGGACATAGCTCTAATTCAGGAAACTCATCTGCCTATGAAAAGCAACATGCTGTGTTGTAAGGGCTTAGAGGGCAATATAGCCGCTGCTGGCTTCACTTCACATGCAAGGGGTGTACTAACCTGGGTAAACCCGAAATCTAAACTTACGTTACAAACCCTAGTAGCAGATACAGAGGGTAGATTTGTCATATCTAAGTGCACTGGACCGGGTTTGGAACTAATAATTATTAACACATATGGCCCCAACTATGACTCACCTGACTTCTACCGATCCCTCGCTGTCAAAGCCAAACACCTTGACCCGAATCACCTTCTGTGGGGGGGAGATCTTAACCTCATTCTTGACCCTGCGCTGGACAGGTCAGCTGGCCCTCCTCGTAGACCCCCGGCTGCAGCCTTGGGGTTGCAAAGTGTGATAAGGTGTTTGGACTTGGAGGACGTGTGGCGTTCCCGAAGCCCACAACAGGGGAGCTACACACACTACTCCGCTTACCATGACATCCATACCAGGATAGATTACTGGCTGGCACCCTCCAACAGGTTGGGACAAATTAGGGACTGCAGAGTGTTACCTAGAACCCTATCAGACCACTCGCCGGTGCTTTTGGAAATGCGTATTCCGGGAAAGGCTATACCGCCATTCACATGGCGAATCCCACTATACTCCCTATTGGACCCGGTGTTCAGAGGAGAACTAGCTGAAGCCATAGATGTATTCTTTGAGGCTAATGTGGGCTCTGTGGACAGTTTCCAAGTGGTATGGGAGGCATTCAATGTATATATAAGGGGCGTGGCAATGTCCAAACATTCTGGTATACTCAAGTCCATTAGACAGGGACTAGCAGACCTTGAGAGACAGCTGGCTGACCTGGAGGGCAGACAGAGCAGACTAGCAGACAGTGCGATAGGCGATGACATTAAGAAGCTACTCGCTGAATACCATGAGGAGGCAGACAGGGAAATCAGACACATGGGGAAATATGCCACAGCTCGAGTGTACGGGGAGGGAGAAAGACCCGGTGCAGTGCAGGCTAGGATATTGGGAGGGAATAGAGGGCGACAACATATCACAGAGGTGAAGTCCGCAGACGTAGAGGTGCTCACTGACGAAACTGACATAGCGAACGTATTCAAGACCTACTATGCTGAACTGTACACATCAAAGAGTGGGGACATTGAGGATGACATAAATGACTACCTTGGCCACATCGAACTTCCCACGCTGGCTAATGCACATAGGGAATTCCTTATGCTCCCTATTGAAAAAGATGAGATACTGGAGGCTCTGTCCGGTATGAAGTCGGGCAGCGCACTGGGTGTGGACGGCCTCACAGCGGGATTCTACAAAGCTTTTAAAGATCAGCTGCTCCCCCACCTCTCAGCCCTCTTTGACAATATTTGCGTGGAGGGCAGCATGCCCCAGTCCATGAGGGAGGCGCTCCTAGTCACTATACTGAAACCAGGCAAACCCAGTGATGAGTGTAGCTCATCCGAGCCACCGGAATAGCGCTCCTTGCACCCAAGCTGGTGGCTCCAGAACAGGCTGGATTTATCCCTAGCAGGAACCTGGTATACAACAACAGGACGGTATTGGGCACGATGCAACATGTGCGACAGGACAGGAAGGCGCTAGCAGTATTCCTTGATATGGAAAAGGCCTTTGATTCAGTAGAGTGGCCATTTATGCGATTGGTGCTGCAACGTATGGGCCTAGGACAGCCTTTTCTGCAGATGGTAGGAGCACTATACAATCAGCCGCGGGCTCAGCTCCGAATGGGCGACCTGGTCACTGACTCCTTTCCCATCAGTAGAGGCACCAGGCAGGGGTGCCCGCAGGGGTGCCCGCTTTCGCCCCTTTTATATGCCCTAGTGGTGGAGCCGCTAGCTTGCGCCCTCCAAGAGTACCACAGGAACGAGGGTATAGGCTTTCCAAGGTACAAGATTGTGGTATCAATGTATGCAGACGACACCCTGCTGTATGTTCGAGACCCGGATAGTAACCTGTCATCGTTACTTAGAGAATTGGTCAAAGTCACTAGTTTCCCCATGACTCCCATTACGCAAAACACGACTATGGAGTACCCACTACAGTGGACCACCGACACGGTCAGGTACTTAGGGGTCCAACTTCACACTGATGCAGAGATCCTAGTCAGAGCTAACTACGGCACTGCCTTTAGCAGATTGGAAGATGACGTTGAGGCCTGGTGTAGGCTCCCGGTCTCCCTCTTGGGTCGAATATCCATAATGAAAATGGTCGTGCTTCCCAGATTTTTATTTCTGTTTATGACTATCCCTATAGTCCTCCCCAAACCTTTTTTCCCACGCCTACAACAATTAATGACTAAACTAGCCTGGGCGGGTGGACAACCACGGGCCAAATGGACGCTACTTACTCTTCCCTATGCCATGGGGGGACTTAGCGCTCCGGACCTGGAATTATATTACAGAGTGGCCCAGGCTGCTCACTTGAACATCTGGATACATGGAGACCGCGGCGTTCCACATGTGCGCATGGAAACACTTTTCGCAAGCCCTCTCTTGCTTCCGCAGATGATCTTCCAATCGACAGACCGTAGGACTGGAGTACTAGACTCAATCACGGCGACAAACCACGCCTGGCACAGCCTGCTGCAGGCCCAAGATGGAGCACTGTTATACTCCCCTGTGATGCAGGTAGACTGGGCCCGGTGGCTGCCTCCTCTCCAGGCGAAAGGGGTGATTCTTGCACTGCAGAAACTGAACATCAAAGTTGCAGGCAACTTGTTCAGCGATGGGGTGGTCAAGACTTGGGAGCGAGTTGCGAGAGACCGCAAGGCGCCACCGCTTCTGACACGTTTCCAGTTTCATAGAGTTCGAAGCGCTTTCTCCGACTTATTTGGTGGAGACATGGCGGAGCCTCCGGAAGACCCGGAACTTTCTTACGTCATCAAGGCCGATTCTCCCCACAAACTATTGTCCAATCTGTGCAAACTGTCTCAGGCACACAAAGCGCTAAACAGAACACAGTGGCTAGTCCGGTTCACTTTGTGACGAATTTAAACCCCACCCAGCCAGTCTATGCTACGTGGGCCACAATTTATTTAGAAATTATTTATTTTCCTTTTTTGGTATTGGTTTCATTGATTTCTCATATGACATGGAAGGCACAATTGTCAAGCAGTTGAGTCAACAAACAGACACAAGTGTGCACAATATATACAAGTGACAAATTAATTCCAGTGACAAAATAAATCACGATTGATACTCAAAATTCAAAACACCAAGGACCAGGTTACTATATACAATACATATTGAAAAAATACAAAACATTCCATAAAACAACACAGTCCTTTGAATTGTGTAACAATGGATAGGCGGAAACAGAAAAATAATTCAGACTGCCTGCCTATCTCCAAAACCTGTGGAAAGGTATTTTTAAGGATTGGACAGCAGGGGCAGGGCCAGTGATACTACTTATTCCCCAGCTGCACCCGTCTTTCTTATCACAGGCTGGGTGTCAACGCGTATCCATTGTTACACAATTCAAAGAAAAATAAATAATTTCTAAATAAATTGTGGCCCACGTAGCATAGACTGGCTGGGTGGGGTTTAAATTCATCACAAAGTGAACCGGACTGGCCACTGTGTTCTGTTTAGCAATTGTTGAGGTCCAGGCTGGTCAGGGATAGGACCCAAAACCTCCTTTTGTTGACTTCAGGCATACAAAGAGCACACATACACTAAGGCACGGCTGGCATGGCAGACTGACCTGCATACTGTTCTTGATGACGATATGTGGCGATACTGCTGCAATAACACTAGGAAATTCTCCCTCAATGGTCGACACAGACTGGTACACTTTAAATTTCTTAACAGGGTGTACTACACTCCAGCTAGACTATGCAGATATGGCCTACGAAATACTGCGGAATGTGAAAGGTGCCATGCCCCTGATGCAGATTTTCTACACCTTGCTTGGCAGTGCCCTGGTGTCTGGGATTTCTGGGAAAAGGTCTTTGCCGATATTAGTAACATAGCTGAGATTGACCTCACACCTGACGCCTTGGTAGCATTGCAAGGATATACCAAAAAGCTCCCTAGGGCCGCGCGGAGACTAGTTACATGGGCCTGCTCATGGCCCGGAGGGTTGTTGCGTGCTGTTGGATGAGAGGCCCCATGCCTGCACTCAAGCGTTGGGCGCATGATATGTTGTATTGCTGCACGCAGTCGGAGAACTACAGTGAACTCCTGCCCCCCACCAGCAGACTTAAAAACTTCTGGGGGCTGTACCAGACATACCTGGCTAATAAAGGGGCCACTCGCTCTACAGAGGAGACATAGGATCACTGTGAGAGTTCGGGGCGGAGGGTATCCTCTATGGGACACTGAGACACGATCGTCTCTTGATGTCAAGTGACATGTCTTTTTTCTTTTTGATTGTCAAGTACTGTCTATTATGTTGATGCATACATTAATATATATCTTCTAGCGCCGCCTGCCCAGCTATGGGTTGTTGGCTAAATGGCTGTGTATACACTTGAGTGGAGGAAGTCGCGCTTGATAATGCGGGGATGTGAACAAAGTCAGATTGGCGGGAGGGGGGGGCTTAGAATCGTATCTTTATTTGTACATTGTTACTCACATGAAAAACTCTAAAATAAATAAATTAAAAAATATATGTATATACTTATAACCTTTGTTTTTTTCAGTGAATTTACAAGTTTGTTTCAAATTCTTTTTTCCTATTAAAATGTGCCTGTAAACCTTGGAATGGTGGGTGGAGGAAAACCAATTCTGCACATGTGCTGCATCAAATCTGCTGCAATTCTTCATACCTATTGGACTTGAACCTTTTGCAGGGTCATTCCTGAACTTGTTGCCTTCCCCCTGTATTTTGTCTCACCTGTTTTTGTTCGTTTTATGACTCTGGGCACTTTACCACTGCTGATCAGTGCTAAAGTGCATATGCTCGCCCTATTGTAAATTGATGTATGGATTAGTGACTCCATGATTGGCTGGTTTGGTTTACTTGTCAGACCCTAGTACAGTGCCCTGAGTATGCCCAGGGCTTGTAAACCAAATGCTGCTGGTGGGCTTGCAGCACTGGTTGTGCCACCCACGGAAGCAGCCTGTAAAGTATGTCTCAGGTCTGCCATTGCAAAGCCTGTGTGCAGTTTGGTACTGCCATGTTGACTGAGCAAGTGCACCCACTTGCCAGTACCTAAACCTTTCCTTTTCTTCATATCAGACACTCATATATTAGGCCCAAGGGCAGGGTGCATTGTAAGTATATGGTAGGACACGCCCTGATGTGTGGCATGTCCTAATAGTGAACTACAGCCATTTTCGTTTTTCACTATTGCAAGGCTACCTATTCCCCATAGACTAGAATGGTCAGTTTGATTATTACATCATATAATCCTAACTGACTGAAGGAACTAGGTAGAAATTCGAGTTTAGTATGCCTGAACTCAGAATGATAAAATAGATACGTCAGTAAAGTTGGTTTTACCATTCTGTGTTTGAAAATACGACTTTTAGAAAGTTGGTATTTTCTTGTCTAACTATGCAAGCCTGCCCCTGCTAGGTTGTGTATTCCATGTCTGGAGTTTGAGTGACAGGGGCTGGGGGATTCCAGGAGACAGGGTGAGTCAGCACATTGCTGAATAGAGAGAACTACATCTAGATGGGAGGGAAGAGTTGCATCTGTGACCTGAATGGGGCTGTGCCTTTCCTCCACAATGCTGGCTCCACCTCCTGTGGTACATCTGATGTCTCTGCCCTGCACTGTGAAAGGAAAGAAGGAGTCATGTAAACATAGTGCTCCAGGACTGAACAGAACTGGTTAGAACTAGGCAAAGGCCTCTCTGCCTTCAGAGAACAAAGAGAAACTGTGTATAAAAAGGGGACCCAGACCCCAGAACTTTAGATGACTTTTGGGAAACAAGAAGAAACCTTTGCTGATGAACGGAACCAGAAAGACTGAGGAGATTCTATCCCTAACGGAGGTGGATTGGCCTGCAGTGGTTGCCCGACTGCCAAAGAAAGGAGAGAGGAACTTTGTGTGTACTTTCATCAACTTGTAAGGATCTCCAAGGGCTTGAGAAAAGAGCTTGCCTCCTGCTGAAGTCTCAGGGACAACAGACTTTACCCACCAGCTCCCCAAGAGGTCTTTGGAAGTGTCTGCAGTTGTGTTGAGCTTTCTGAGGAACTGCATGTTGCAAGGAGCTGGAAGCATGACTCACGAGCAAGAAGCGTGACTCTGAACTGTCGCTGCCGCTTCACAACACAAAAGTGCCTCGCATCGCCAGAGAAGAGGATCGACGTCACAGCAGATGCCGCCGCATCACCTGGAAGCATGTCGCAGGGCCGGTTGCGGCCCAGAAGACCCGTTGTGTCATCGCAGGGTCTATGAAGCGCCTCACATCACCGGAGAAGAGGATCGACATTGCAGAAGACGCCGCCACATCACCGGGAAGCGTGTCGCAGGGCGTGTCGCAGGGCCTGTCGCGGCACGCATCATTGTCGAAGCACCGTGCATCACCGGAGAAGAGGATTGACGTCGCAGCACGCGCCACCGCATCACCGGGAAGCGTATCGCGGTTGGCATCGTATCACACCAAGAAGAAGACAACATCTTTATTTCTTTGCACCAAAACTTAATTGCATCACGGCGTTGCTTGCCGCATCACCACGGAAGCGCAGTGAAAAACCAATGCATCACCTCCCCGCGCAGAAAAGAACCGATGCATCAACATCCCCTATGAAGCAGTAGGTAACCGACGCATCACCGTTCTTGCGTGTTAGGAACCGATGCATCACCTTCCCTGCAACCCTTGCGTTGTATTGCGCTACGCATCTTAAGGTACATTGACTCAAAGTGTCGCATTTTAAGATCTAAAGAGAACTAAGCTAATTCTACCATTTTAAGTACAGATGTTTGTCGTTTGTGGTCTTGTGTTAAGTCTAAATAAAAGATACTTATTTTTAATATACAACTTGTGTGGTGTCCATCTGCAGTGTTGTTGTTTGGTTACTGTATGGGTTCACAAATGCTTCACACACTGCCTCTGAGATAAGCTTGCCTGCTCGTGCCAATCTACCAAAGGGGGTGAGCAGGGGTTATTTTAGGAGTGTACCCCCTCATCCTGACTAGACGCAAGGATCCATATTTGTCACAGGTACCTACCTATGTCAACTAGAGACCCCCAAATCTAACAATACCCGATTGTCATAGAATCCTGATGAATTTGTGGGTGTCTTGGTGCAAAATAATTCTTGTGAAGGGATCCCTTCAACATCCTGCGGGCTTACCTTCTCGGTGGACAGTGTCTTTTTGCAGTAGCGCTGCAGATTTGGTCTCTGCCAGCTGTAAGCTGCATCTGTTCTGTGAAGGAATGACACATCTAGTGCATGTGTTAGAGGATCATAGCACTTAATGTTGAAAACTCTTCTCTAGGTACACTCTATGCTTCCATGCATTTAATGTAATCGCTGTCATTTTCTAGTAGTCTTCCTGAAGTGGCTCAAAGATGCCATTAGAATACTCATTAATACTTCATATTTCTCTGAAATGGATACAGTTACCCACAGCGTGTCCTGTAGTACACCAAGTGTCCACAAATTACATTAAAATTATTAGGACTACCTGCATATCTCACAGAAAAGTATGGGTTTGCCCAATAATCAACCTGAAATTGATACAAGCAACAAGAGAAAATGCTACAATGAATACTTTCAAACACAGAGATGTCCTTGGACTTGATGATTTCATGATTCCTTGGACAAATCTTGCAGAGACTGAGGCAATTACCTACACAACACCCTTGATTTGAGAGTAAGATAAAGACCTGGCTGTAGTGCGGGTGCAAGCAATGAAATTGGGACCCCTGAATGCAGAATAGGTAGTAAAATACTGCAACAGGCATGGTTAAGTGGGCTCCTCACGCCTCTAGGCCCTGATGCCACTGCACCTGCTCTCTGCTGATAACTACTCCCCTGAGTAAAGAAAATAAATATGTCTGACAGGTGCTCTGGTTGCATTGAAGCTATTACCCGTCCCCCGCTCTCTGCCTGCCCAAAGCATTGCTCCACTGCAGACATGCGCAGGTTAGGAATTCCTTATTCGCCCCTGACTCTACCTTATGGCAGCAGAGAACTGAGCTCAGGTAACCATGAATCACAATGGAACATGAAATGCAGCCTTCATTTGGGAGAATACAAACTATATGTAACCATTTCTAATAAACACCCTTCTGACATGTTATAGATGATGAGAGCTAAGCAGTTATTAACTTGCTATGGTGTAAATGTACACAACATTTTGTAGTGGGGGTAACGCCTATCTTCATAGTCAAGAACAGTTAAAGTGTACACATAACAGAAATATTTGTTTTCCAAGAGCCAGCTGAAAAGCTAGCTTGAACTGCTGTCAGCATGATTTACTACCCAAGTATAAAGTGTTTAAAGTATAAAAACGTGAAATATTTTTTATTTGTTCGTGGTACACAGAGTTTCAAATGTGAGTACATTGGGTCATTCTTTAACCCCTTCGATGCTTGTGACGGAACGGTTCCGTCACGAGCGCCGGTTGGGCTGTGCTTATGACGGAACCGTTCTGTCACGGCCACGCCCGTTTCTTAGAACCTTCAGCACAGCGCGAGAATTCCCGCCGCGCTGAAGGTGTTAAAAATGTCTGCAGCATTGCATTTCTCACTCAGGACATACATGAGTGCAGCTCCACATGGAAATTGTTTACTGTTGTAGACGTATAAGGGGAAAGCTTTCAAGTGGTCTAAAACCAAATACCTAACCAAAAGGTGTTAGAACATGCATCTTTTGGTGTGCTTCACCTGTATTTTAGGCTTCTGACCTCCTGGTTTTGAGGGTGTGCTGGACTTTGTTTGCTGGTTTAATGTTTCTGCACACTTTCTCACTGCTGTTCAGTGTTAAAGTGCAAGCGCTACTGCTGTAAATTGGTTTTATAGATTGCTGCTTCCATGATTGGGATACTTGATTTATTAGTAAGTTCCTAGTACAGTGCAGTGTGTATGCCCAGGGCCTGTAAATCAAAAGGTGCTATTGGGCTTGCAGAACTGGTTGTGACACCCACACAGGTAGCCTTTCAAAGGTGTCTCAGATCGGCCACTGCAATGTCTGGGCGCAGTTGTTACTGCCATGTTAACCTGGCAAGTACATCCACTTGCCAAGCCTAAAACCTTCCCTTTTCTTACATGTAAGGCATCAATCAGGTAGGCCCTAGGTACCCTCATGGACAGGGTACAGTGAATGCCAAAGGTAGGCATGCACTGATGTTTATTACATGTCCTGAGAGTGAAATACCGGGTATTTCGGATTTCACTATGCAAGGCTATCTGTCCCGTAGGCTAACATGATGGGACTTGCTTTGTAACATCTTACAAGCATAACTTTTACATTGGAACAAGAAATGGAGTGTAGGCTTCCTTAATTCAAGATAATTTTTACATTATGTGTTCGAAAACTGCACTTTTATAGAGAGGGCATTTTCTTGCTTAACTATCCTTTGTGCCTCTGCCTTTTGTGTATTCCCTGTCTAGGTTTAGAGTGACAGGAGCAGGGGATGAGCATTCACACTAGACAAACACAAAACGGGATAGAGGTGTGCCCTGCCTTTCCTGTGTGACTCATAGCCAGGCTGAATAGACCTGGCTACATTTAGAGTATTGGGAGGAGTTGTCGCTTGCACCTGAATGGACTGTGGCTGACTTCCACATAGGTATCTCCCCCTCCCGGAGTGAACCTGGCCTGAGCCAGGCAGAACTGGTTTAGCTATGCCAGTGGAACTGTGTTTCGACCAACATCAAAGGAGAATGTGGAACAAATATTGGGGCCCTGATCCCAGAACTTTAGAACTCTTTTGAATCAAGAAACCTGTCATGCCACATTTGCTGTGTTGGCCTGCAGTGGATGATTCTATCTTGGGCAGGTGAAAGAACTGGACTGGACTTTCTGCATCTTATTTTCCTAAGTTTCTCCAAGGGCTTGAGGTAGAGCTTGCCCCCTGTTCAAGAAGTCCAAGGAGCAGCAAAGACTTCAAGTTCATCCACTACCTGCACCAGGATCTGTGTGTGTTGTGCTGCAACAGAAGAAAATGCAACCAGATGCCGTCAACTACGCCTCTTCCGGCTCTGTGACCCTAAGACACCGCAGAGGGCACCGCTGCATCTTGCACTGCAACCCTGGTCTCACCAACGACCCGACCGACGACGCCACTGAGCCACTGCTTGCACTGTGACCTGTGGGCACCACACTTCGCACCATCGCAATTCATACCATCATCCTGGTATCCCCAACAACAATGATTTGTGCTGACATCGACGCCACTGCCTGACAGTGGTTTGGGGGCACCGCTCGTAAGTTAAATGATACACTACTTCCTCCCACACCTGAGTCTTGGCCCACCGTCCCCAGGGCAATCGACTCCCGTTCACCAGCCGACACCAGCGCTCCAACAATGATACTGTCTGCACCATTAGCTGTCAGCACCGCAACTAGCACTTCCCACTTCACACCACAGTCCTGGTCTCACCTCCAGCACCAAATGACCTTCACTGAGCTGCTGCCTGCACCTCCAACTGAGGGCCCCGCACACCGCACTACAGCCCCGGCGCACACCGGCGTTCCCAACTTCAACCACACAGAGTTCAACCTGCAATTCTGATGACTTCAAGGGCCCAACGACTCCTGCACTGACCTCCTGAACTGACGCCTGCCGACACCAGCTCCTTGAAGTTCATCGCAAGGTCCTCAATGCTCTGCATTTCTAAAGGTACTGTTTGCCGATCTCTCCCACGCCGTAGCTAGCCCGCAGTGCCGTAGTCAGCCAGGACTGTTGGATTTGTTTGTTCATGATGTCATGTTAGCCCCGGATGAAGCTATTGACTTCAAGGAACTGTCGTTGAAATCTATTTTTGCTTATTAATATTTTTCAATAACTGTATGTTGAATTCTTATTATTTGGTCTTGTTTTACACAGATAAATATTGACTATTACTAGGAAGAGCCTGGGCAGAGTATGCGCTGCTCTGCGAGCCACACTTTATTGGAGTACGGAATAGAAGCCCCACCCACTCTCCTCCCATATTTGTAATTGGCTTGTGTCATTGTCCTTCATAAATGCTGGCTTCTGATTCTTTACTAGTTCTTGTTAGTCCCTCCTTAGTACCGCATTGTCTTCATTCGTTACCTCACATGAGGACTGACCCTTTTACTTCGGTTGTTACACTGTGAGTCTGTTCTTAGACTGTAAGCACTATTTTCTTTAATGCGTTTCTTCTACTGCAGGCACAACATGCTTTCCTGTAAGATTCAGTGTGCCACGCTTGCTTTCACTTTCTAAGCAGCCTGGGACAATGGCGGCCGCTTCTTTGAATAGGTCTCGCATTAATTAGAACGAGCCTGGGCAGCCCATGCGCTGCTCTGCGAGCCATGCTATATTGGAGTACGGCCCTGCCCACTCTCCGCCTATATTTGTCATTGGTTTGTGTCATTGTCTTTCGTAAATGATAGCTTCGGATTCTTAAATAGGCTTATTAGTCCCTCCTTACTACCACCTTGTCTTAATTCGTTACCTCCCTTGAGGACTGGCCATTTTACTTCTGTTGTCTTTTTTTGTCTGGAAGCACTGTATTATTTAATGCGTTTCTACTACTGCAGGCATGACATGCTTTCCTGCAACATTCTGCCTGCTATGCGCTTTTTCACTTCATAAGCAGCCCAGGACAATGGCGGCTGCTTCTTCGAATAGGTCTCTCATTTACAGGAGTTTGAGCTGTTTGCATTGTACATGAAAATGCCTTTTATTTATGTGTTAATTATCAAAACATAGAAATAAATGGCATTGTCAGGCTCAGGCAAGAATGTACACGGGCATCCTTAAAATAAGGTCATGTGCATAAACCATGTGTGACTCAAACGATTTAGATGATTATGAATATTGGTATTTTGAAGTCAATTTGAATGTTGCATATGATATCATAAAATGTGTAGCTGAATAGTTTCTTGATATGGTTTCTTTCATAGTGGCCCCTGAGGAAGGGACAGGGCGTTCCGAAATGCATCGGGCCTACCATCAGCAATCGCCGTTCTTCTGTGCAATTATGTTAAACTTAAGTTGATATGATCATCACGTTATGTAAACAAAGAATCTAGGAACCTAATAAGAAAATCATGAAGGAATGATTTCATTAACATTGCCAGAATATGTAAAGCATTGAGAAATGACTATTATTGAGGAATGTATAATAATATCATTGAGAAACCAATGATCAGCTGATTGAGTATTTTTTTCGTTCAAATAACATTATATGTGTGGAAAAAATCAAGGTAGTAGTTTGAAAAAGATTTACCTGAGCTGTGCACTTGATTTGGTCTTGACAGAGAGTCTTGTACCTTCACTTGTCATTTACAATGCCAATAGCTTAAACTCTTGCAAATGCGAGACCTATTGCATTGCAAATATTTGTTCTAAAACTGGTGTGGTGTACTTTTGTAGTGCTTCCACTGTATTACTGTATGTTATGTGCAAACGCTTTGCATACTGCCTCTGAGATAAGCCTGGCTGCCCGTGCGAAGCTACGAAGGGGGTGAGCGGGGGTTATTTTAGAAGTGTAACTCCTTTACCCTGACTAGGAAGAAGGGCTCCTACTTCAACAGGCTACCAACCTGCCAAATAGAGACCACCATTTCTAACAAAGGGCTTATCAGAGTGTGCTGTTTCCGCAAGCCTTAACTTGTATGGTACCAACCTGGACATTTCTTGCGGGTGCCCACACTTATCTCCATACTGGCTGTATTATCTACTTATAACAATAGTGTTGCTATGAAAACTGATACCTGATTGCTCGTCATTTCAATAGTTATCATTTTTCTGATTACACCAAACTATCCTACTATGCCATAGAACAAGTGTTACCTAAAGCAAGAGGGGACAATCGGGTGTTAAGACTTAGGCAGCGAGAATCCAGACACATTGTGGGTATGTGTATCCGTTTCCCGAACGGGCACAATATGGATGAGGAAATGGCAATACACCTGCAAGAAGAATAAGATCATGGATTTTACTCCTGTCTAATTGTCATTTTACTGTTTATATATTTTTATGTACATTTTTTAGCCTGTCTAACCTAAACATATATATCTCTTCCCCACAGGAGGAAAGGAAGGGAATTCGTCACAAGCCGGTGGAAACTGGATCCCTTCCCTTTTCTTCAGATCATCCTACAGTCACACTCCAATTCACAGATAAGATTTTAATTTGCACCTAGATCGTCTATTTGGAACCCGTGGGGTATGACACAGGGGGGTGGACACAGCACCAGGTATCATTTTTGCAACATGGACTTTTCTGACACTATATCAATCACCATGCAAACCACAATTTCAACACCCACTAATCAGGGTTTTATTTTGTGAGTTGCCTCCTACAAGCTGCTGCCGACTTAGAATACATAGGACTACACTGTATAACCCACTAGCAAGGGTGACACTGCAGCACGTAAAATCACAAGTTGAAGACAGTTTTTATTTTTACTTTGACTGTCAATGCACCTGCATTATACTCCCAAATAATGTAGAGCTACAGACATATTTCAAACCAAGTAGCCAGTAGTTCCACATATCGCAGGGAGCAAATGCCCACAAGGAGCATAACTACATTACCCACAATGCAGAGTTCTGTGTTATCCGATATGACAACACGATTTTCAAACAAATCGTCAGCTAACTGCAACAAACCACTATTCTGGCAGCACATACATGGAGGGACATGCGCCATATGTCAATACAAACTCAATGTACAATTTATTACAATTAAAATGTTAATCACGATTCTGTTTGACATTACACGATGGCGCCCATACTTCGGGCAGTGTATCCACATGAAGTCCGTTTTCATTGTCCATAAATTATTGTATGTAATGATGAGGCTGGTTTATGATGTGAATAAACCCACAATTTACTTGCACCTTTCCTGGATTTTCCTGTGTCAGGCTGACTCTGAGAGCGTGATTGGAACTGCATTTTTCATGGATGGTAATTACCGTCTCTCTCCGCCGGTCTCACGCTACCCCAAAGATTGGGAGCAGACAATGGAGAAACTTGGAAATATATATATATATATATCCACCTGAAATTGCTCGCACAATTAGAGACACCTCCCCGACGTATGATTTATCCTTTTATTCAGCAAGCAGCAACACACGAGACAATGTCTTTGCAGTGAATCAGACGCCATCTGTTGCCAAACATTTTTCGGAGTAGTTCCTTTTTCACTGGCTTGGCGCATGTGGGGAGCAAAAACAGCGGTAATGTTCGTTAATTTGAAGAAAGGATAGTCCCGCCCATATGGGCGTGTATCACTCGAGCACTGTGGTAGTCGTAGTGCAGGTAAGTATTGACTTGCTGAACTGCGCCGCTGTGATTGTGTCACCACCTCTTGATACTCCATCGGGCCACTGCATCGAACATATCAGGTCTGCTGCTTTTCTACGGACATCATTGAGGTTAGCCTTGATTTATGTAAGGCAGGGACAATTGTACTCTATGTCCTTAGATTTTGCTAAAATAAGTGACAAAAATTCTTCATCAATATCTGTGCTGACTACTGCCTTCGATCTACAGTGTGGACAGCAGGTTCCCAACTTGAATTCAGCTTTGGATCTACACTAAGGACAGCATGAAATTGAGCCTTGATTTATTTAAGGCAGAGACAATTGTACTCTAAGTCCTCAGATTTTGTTAAAGGATGCGACAAAAAACATTCCTCAATGTCTGTACTGACTACTGCCTTCGATCTACATCTACAATGCAGACAGCAGAGTTTACAACTTGATATCAGGTTTGCATCTACACTACAGACAGCATTGCATTCAGTCTCAATTTATTTGAGGCAGAGACAATTGTACTCTATGTCCTTAGATTTTGTTAAAAGATGTGACAAAAAGCATTCCTAGATGTTTGTGTCAACTACTGCCTAAGAACTACATTGTGGACAGCAGGGTTTACAACTTGAATTGAGCTTTGCATCTACACTACAGACAGTAGGGAATTCAGCCTTAATTTACTTAATGCAGACACAATTATACTGCATGTATTCAGCTTTTGTTAAAATAAGTGAAAAAAAAGCATTCTTCTATAACTGTGATGACTACTGCCTTTGATGTACACTGCAGACAGTAGGGTTCACAACTTGAATTCAGCTTCAGATCTACACTGCGGACAGCATGAAACTCAGCCTTGAGTTTTTTAAGCCAGAGACAATTGTACTCTAAGTCCTCAGATTTTGTTAAAGGATGCGACTAAAAACATTCCTCGATGTTTGTGTCGACTACTGCCTAAGATCTACATTGCGGACAACCGGGATTACAACTCGAATTGAGCTTTGAATCTACACTATAGACAGTAGGGAACTCAGCCTTGATTTATTTAGGCAGAGACAAAAAATACTCCTGTGGCACTGCTAGTATGTGCAAGCACCTTCAGTCCCTGGATCATGTGAACTATGCTCACAAAGAATGTAGAAGACTGCGCCAAAATGTACCTCCACCACCGGCAATACCAAGTACCTCTGGCGCATCACCTTCAACATCGCCACCAGACATACATCCCCAATTTGGGAAAGTTAAAATGCACTGCATGAAGTGCAATTGTTTAATATGTTATGGGGAGCAATCAGTAGACCTAGTTTACAGAGCAATGGATAACCATTGATGCTAGTTTTTTTTCCCTCAAAGTTCATGCAGTCCAGTATGCAACTGTCAATGCTTTGAGTGCAGCCCATTCAGACCATGCATCATCGCAGGGTGAGCACACGCTAAACACTAACTAACTCAGTATACCATAAATAATCGCCATATGGCCTTATTAAGGCAAAATTCAGTAGTCAAAACCCATTCTTACCTGTGCGGTCTGCCTGAACCACGCATCATAGCAGGCTCCACACAAACCGCCCCTTTCTCAATGCACCACAACTCATGAACCCTTACGATCGAATCTTCTCTGTATTATTTTACATATTGTGCTCCTACCTTTATACAGCAGAAGTCATAAACTGTTTATGATTGAATATCTGTGTATGATATCATGATTACTATTCTACTTGTTACCAACAAAAACGTAATAAAATGGAGTCGAGCACACGTGCCCGTACCCACTTCAACTATCTATCTGTGTCTGTGTATTTATTATGTTTGTAAAATGCTGCTCCTGCGCCCTACCACAATATATTGTGCTGTACACAACGTATGCAACCATCTTACCTCTGCCAGTAACACAAACTTCGATTATATAACTTTTTCTCGCTCATTCTACAAATACCAACGTACAAACTGGATCATTACAATACTGTAAACAAAGTGTAGAGTAAATTTATAAGTGTGTGCTATTGCTCCATTTTTTTTAGCATATTTATATAGCGCGAAGTCAACTCAAAACTATATCTGCAATTTACATGAGCATCGTATTTACAGTACATTTTCAGGCACGTGTAGATTACGTCATTTCTCTAACAGGATGTGGATGCGACTCCAAACCTCGAACACTGATTTCCAGCACCAATTTCGACAGTATACCCGAATGACCACATATGTATATATATTAGCTGCCCTTTATGTGCCAAAAAACTGCAACCTAAAGCTTTCATAGCCCTGTATTACTACAGCTACAACACTCCACTGAATGTACAATAAACGTTCATATTCGCAGAAATGCGTCATGTCCACCATCTTCTATGTGTACAACTATGAATGAATATAGGGTCAGTGATACCCCTTACCTTCCATGTTGGCCATGTTGTGGGACGGCAGCACTACAACATGGACACCCGAATCAGTTGATTTCTCATATAGCTCACGACGGAGTCACAACCATAGCTCCGGAGGCATTGTTCATATTCTCGCGCAGCACTGGCATACGTCAGTCCAGCCCACTGCGCTATCGCTTCCAGGAAAACACAACAAAGCTACATGGCCAAGATTTCCATTGTAGTGATTTCTTAGTTCCAGGTCTAGTTGTCAGAAGGTCACACACACACTCCCTCATGGCTGGTATACACCCACACCCCACCCATCCAGCACATTCGTCACAACACATGTGACCCTACCAATGAAAAAGACGGGGCACACGTGCTCTACGCCATTTTAGAGTTGCTCCCGTCTCAAGCACTGTGTTGGCCCGTCCGGGTGGTTCAGGCACCTCATGTAGGCCTGAACTACCGAACAGAGGGCCCACCACCAGGTGCGTGGCCTCTTTGGTCACTGAGTTAGTGGTACCGCAAGGACTGAGCTGGTGAGGAACCTGCGATGATGATGGGTGCACAAGTATATCCTTTCCCATAGCGATATCAAGACTCAGCAAAAAATGTGAGACTTCTTGGTGGGTGGAGCTGCATGATGTAGAACGTACCCTGTACGCAAAAAGGTGAGCAGTGAGGCCTGGTGCGCAGCAGTGATTTAGGCATACGCAGTCCTATATACCGTATCTTATTGCATTTGAATTTTTTTTTCCTATAGCAGGGAAGTTTTTATAGTCGGACAAAAGTCAGTCGCTCTTGATGATTGAAACCACGTGTATCACTGAGCATAACCGGATGGAAAACATTACTACTCTACTAATTCTTCATAAATCGAAGCCCATTAAACAAGTTGGAACTGTACAAATAGTTGTGTTTTTAATGCGGGAGGGAAGGTGTGTGAAAAGGCGATGTTATTCTACTCCACATCAAGATAGTAGCAATTACCAATCATAACATCTTTCTTTTACTATCTTTTCGATGTAGAGCTTCAGGGTGCACTATGTCCCGGCACGTGGTTGAAGACACACCGGTGACAGAAAGGTGAGCTGTGAATATTCTTTTCAGTCACTCTCTCACTTTCTCTCTCCTTTGATAAATAAATGACACACAATCGTATCTTCCTTTTTATCTAACAGGTTGTGTTTCACAAATTGGCATCAGCCCAACACTTCCAAAGCTCAACATTTGAGGATTCTGCGATGATGCGTGGCCATGGTAACAACGCATAAGAAGGCTGCTTCGACACGTGGTGGACCCTCTTTGAATCACGCCAATGGCACAAGGTGAGCAAAGAAGCTTGTTTCTGAAGCAACAAAAGTCACCTGTGGGCAGAGAGAGTGGATAGTGTGCAGCAACTTGACTGCGTATGAATGTACAATTATCTCCGGGCAGTGAGAGTGGATAGGTTGCAACAGACTGGGTGCGCAAGAAAGGGCACTCACCTCCGGACACTGGGAGTCAATTGGGTGCAACAGTCTGGGTACGCAGTAATGAGAACTTACCGCTATGCAGTGGGAGTACATGGGTATAGTACTCTGGGAGAAAAAGAGCGCACAGACACCTCCTTGCAGTGGAAGTTGATGTAATACAGTATCCTGAGTGTCCCAAGGCATAACGCAGAAATATATGTGTGCAGTTGTATGTACCCTGATATTACTAACTCTATACTTTCTTTCAGATCACTAAACTTGAGAGTGCATTAGGAACCGGCACGCACTTGGACACACACTGGAGGCAAAAAGGTGAGCTACGAAGATTTTCTCCAGTATCAACACTACCTCTCCTGCTCCATCTATTACTTTCTCTCTATCACACTTTCAATGTCATTTTTTCTCTCTTTCTCTCTCTCCCTCTCTCTCACATTGTTTCTCTTTCTTTTTTCAAGTTATGAACGCTGCTGTCCACTCTGCAGATAAATAAATCAAGGTTGAATTGAATACAGTCCGCAGTATAGAACCAATGTCGAATTCAAGTTGTGAGCTCTGCTGAAAACAGTGTTTGCAAAAGGTAAGCAGAGCGGCCTAGAAACACAATGCCTACAATTAAACGTGCTGCAAATAACCAATATTGTCATGCATAATGACGTGATCTCTCAGCTAATTCTGCCTTATCTCTGAATCATTTTAAAGACCTGCTGGACCATACTGTAGATCTGACCCAGGAGGCACTTCCCTACAGACACCTCTTCAGCGTGGGCCTATGAGAGGGGTGGGATGTATCGGGCACACTGCACACGTGCGAATAAGCAATATTGCCAAGTGTTATGTTAATTTGTGATCTTTGACCTCATTCAGTCACATCGATCTAATTTTAAAGACTTATTTTCATTTTTATTTTGCAGGCTACCTACGAGTGCATCTCACGTTTTATTCATTATACTGTTATGTTAAAGTTACGTTTCTATTTATTTATTTTTGTTTTACTAAAAGTTAATTTAAAAAAATCTGAGGGGCAGATTTATGAAGGCCTTGCGCCGCCGGTGCGTCACTTTTTCCCACGTTAAAAATGACGCACCGGCGGCGCAAGGCCTTCATAAATCTGCCCCTGAGTGTATACGTCTTCTTTTTCTGACAACATTTCACTATTATTTAGTGTGATAATCATGTGCTTAGAGAAGATTTAAAAATCAAAAGTAGAAATGATGTTTATAACTAGAAGTATAATACTGAGGCTAACTCTTTACCAGCTCTTTACCAGAGTCTGTAGCTGCGATTAACGGTTCCTATGGAAAATTTAAAAAAGTCTAGCACACTTGCTGTTTGGATTAGCAACATTGTGTGGTGAACTTGTGACCTGCGTGCTCAGTTCAGTGTTCCATGAACTGTTACTATGGTAACAGGCAGTAAGCAGTTTGGGCGTAGGCTTGAAAGGTACTGGCTGCACGGAAGCCGTTATAATTACCCAGGATCCTCTACATGGCAAAGGAGAAAACAAAGCTTGACGACAGAACACTATGTACATTACGAGCAAAAAAAGAACACAACTCTTCGAATTAACCTCAAGAGAGGGCTCGAGAGGGCTCGAGAAATAGCCACTGACGTTACAAAACCCCATGTACAATTTGCCTACTCTGTACTCAACAATGGGCAATTCTTTATCGATCACAATCAGACACTGTTGCTTCACGATTCACAGTGTGAAATTCACTAAATACTTCGAGCCTATTTAAATGGGAGACGGGATTGTCGACATTCCAAAACTTAGGGGCATATCTACGAAGACGGCGGTAAAATTATCACCACTTTAGCGGCAGCAAACTACAGCTAAAACAGCGGTAATGGACTTCAAAATCCTTTGTTGTCTTACCGGAAGATTTTTTCAACACTGCCGTTTGCTATGTCAGGGTGAGAGCTGAGGCTCCTGCCCTGCCATAGCAAACTTGGTTTGCATTTTGAAAGAGAGAACACGAAAACCTACTCTCTCTTTTAAAATGCAAAGCAGAATGCTTTTCCCCACAGGGAGATGCATATTAGCAGGTCCCCGTGTGGAAAAGTAATGGTGGCTTCCGAAGGACGCAGGGAGCTGACTGGCACCGTAGGGATATTGGGCCTCCACCCACAGTCCCCAACGCTGAATATACAACCATGGGATGGGATCCCGAGGAAGAATAAAAATTAATTAGTAGTAGGTGATATTTTTTTTTTACGGTAAAATTAGACCTATAGTCTATAATGGGTATATTTACAAGGACAGCATTAAAATGTTCAGGTGTAAACCTGGGCTTCTATTGGAATTCTCACAAATTCTCAAAAGCCAATTATTAAGCACATTATGGCCACTTTAACAGCACTTTCCTAAAGCTAAAGCGACGATAATTTTAACGCTGTCCTTGTAAATATGCCCCCAATATCGCGAGAAATACAGCGAAAGTTCATGTTCGCAAGTGAAAAGCTTGTCTATATAAGACTGTGGACTTAACATATCAATCCACCTCGCATATTAAACATGAACAGATGTAAGGATCCAACATAAACCGCAAGTTTTGCTATCGGTCCTCAAATCCAGGGCCGCCTTGTAAATACAACGCTGTTATCATACCTCCCTCTTCCATGTTATATTGTCATAGGAACACCTACCTTGCCACTGGGAATGCCTACATTGCAACTCATTGGAGATACGAGGCGAGCCGTTAGCAAACCGACTGCTAACATTCGGTAATCTTAGCAACGCCTAGTAAATAGGGTGATATCATTTTCACTGCATTTTTGGCTTTTTTTTAAATTGCGGAGAAATGGCACTTGTTAATATGCCCTCAAGTTTGCTATGACAGAGCGGGAACCTCCACTCCCGCCCTACCATAGCAAACAGCAATGTCCCAGAGGTAGGTACCCCAAGACACAGCAGGAGCCGCTCCTGGGGGGGTGGTGTTCCCCAAGGCTTTCGACTGTACAGAATGGGGACCATGCGGCCCCACCGCCCAAAATATAAAAAGACCTGGAGGGTGGTAATCCTCGGGGCTTAGACGGACCTTTAAGCTCCCTCATCCATTTAATTTGTAGCACTGAGGAATGGTGATCCCCAGGCTACAGGGCCTCTCTGAACCCCCCTCAAATGTAATATTTTAGACCCCTGGATTTGGCCCTCCCAAGTAGCTAATTTTTAAACAAGCACAGGAGCCCACCCATCATTTTTATGGCCGATCCCTGCACCCAGTCCGCTCCTATCCTGAAAGTTTCGGGGTGATTGGTCAAGTGGGGGGCGAGAAAAAAGGGGGTCCTAAAACGTGTTTTCCCCATGCAATTTCCTATAAGACCTTTAGCCACAGCTACAGCCCGAATGGCTGAACGGAATTACGCCAAATTTGGCAAAGAGGTAGTCCTCAGTTCCGACTTATGCCTTTTGCTTATATGGTGTCAATCTGTTCAGTAGTTCCTGCAAAAATTACAGTTAAAGTCATTTATATATCTATGGGCACGGTGGATCCACGGAGGATGCAAGGATTGTCATCGTACCATAAGCGCACCGTCCCGTTCATGCGCTGAATGCTGATTGGCTGTCAAGTGGTTGTAAACATTCGAAACCAGGAACTGTTGGTAGCCGTTTTGTGCGTCGGTAGAAGCGAGGCTGAGGAAGTCAGTGGAATAAGTGTGCAAAACAGTGAAATGGAGCAGGGTAGAAATAATTTTACCCTCTAGACCTGCTTAGGGGGTCCGAGAAGGAGCCCCAGTGCCCACATTCTTTTGTTTAAAACCCGGCAGGTGCGTGTAGGGTACGTGGACTGTGCCATAAAATAAATAAAATAAAACTGAGTTTTTTTAATAATTCGTCTCCGGGGGGTTAAATACCGGGGGCAAAATTACAACATTTTATGTGGGACCCAGAGGGGCCCCACCAGCCTCGGGGATCGTCAACCCCGGGGTTAAAAAGAAAAAAAAGGTGGGGGGAGGGGTCGAAGGTCCTCAAAGCCGCGGGGACAATCACCCCTCGGGCTTTATGTATTGTGGGAGGTGAACTGCGTGGCCCCCCCTCCTGGAGCACTTGAGAGCCCTGTTACCCCCGGGGCTACAAAAAAAATCATGTCTGGGGTGGGGGAGGCTGTAAGGTCACCAAAGCCCCGGGGACCACCACTCCCCGGGGCTTCATGTATTGTGGGAGGGCCGGCTCTTGCAGTATCCCGGGGTGCCCATCCCGCCCTCCCATAGCAAGGAAATCTGTTCTCTCTTTCAAAATCTAAATCAGATTGCTTTTCCACATGGGGAGCTGCATGTTAGTAGCTCCTGATGTGGAAAAGTAATGCCAGCACCCAAACGCGTAGAAGTTGTGCAGCAAAGGCGCTGGAGTCGCGCACCATACAGATTATGAGTCGTGCATCCAGCGCGTGCACACCACGGGGCTGCACTGAGCGCTGCGCTGGATGCGCAACTTTTTCCGTTAAAAAATAGCCCCTATCAGTGCTTTCTAATATTATCGGGGATCTTATCCCTCTGGTCTTATAAAAATGTTGGGGACCGTGAGGGGAGCCACAATGCCCCCATGATCCCGCCGTCTTCCTGCATTCTTCGGGAGCCGGCATTGCTTTTCCACAAGGGGAGATGTTAACCTGCATGTGGAAATGCAATCTGCTTTGGATTTTGAAAGGGATAACAGATTTCACTGCTCTGTCTTTCAAAATGCAAACTAAGTTTCCTATGGAAGGGCAGAATGTGCGAGACTCTCGCCCTCTGATAGCAAACAGCAGTGTCCCAAGGGTAGGCACCCCGGGACACTGTAGGAACCGGCCCTTGGCGTGGCGGTCCCCAGGGCCCTTAGGGGCTACAGGCAGAAGGCCACGCAGCCTGCCTCCCACAATACACAAATCCCCGGGGGTGGTGGTTCCTGGGGCTTGAGAGGCATCGTTGAGGCACACATACTTATAATTTTGTAGGGGGGCCTTGGACGCGAAAGTGGTGCAAGGGGGTTGTAAATCTGGTACACAGTGTTTTGTTTTACTTTGCTTTCCTTTCTGTCATGTAGAGGATTCAGGGTAAATATAAAGGTTTTTGTACAGCCAGTACCTTTCAACCCTACCCTCAAATGGCTTTCTGCCGGTTACTACCATAGTAACAGTTCATGGAACACTTACGTGAGCACAGAGGTTTGAAGTTCACCACACTATGTTGCTAATGGAAAAAGTTACTGTGCTGGAGTTTTAAAACTTTTCCATAGGAACCGTTAGCCTTAGCAATAGACTCTGGTAAAGATCTGATAAAGAGTTAGCCTCACAATTATACTTCAATTTATAAATATCATTTCTACTGGGGACCGCAACCCCTCAAAAAAAAAGTATATTCTTTTTTAATTAACTTTTATTAAAACAACAATAAATAACAGGAAATGTAACTTAAAGACAGCAATACAATAAATAACAAGAAACATAACTTTAACAAAACAATATAATAAACAAAATGTGATATGGACTCCAATAGAAGTACGGTAGGTAATCTGCAAAACAAAAAAGAAAAATAGTGTTTAAAATTAGATCGATGTGACTAAATGAGGTCAAACATTACAAGTCAAGGTAGCACTTGTCGATATTTCCTTATTTTTACGTGTGCAGTGTGCCTGATACATTTCACTTGTCTTATAGGCCTTCTTTCAAGCGGTGTCTATATGGAAGTGCCTACTGCGTCAGATTTACATTATAGATCAACAGGTCTTTAAAATGATTCTGAGGTGAGACAGAAATAGGTGAAAGATCAAGTCATTATGCAGGACAATATTCTTTCGGCTTATTTACAAGACTCTTGCACCACTTTTGTGTTACTTTTCTCATGTTGAAAGTGACACAAAAGTGGCGCAATGGGCTTGTAAATAAGGTCTTTTAATTATAATGCATTTAATCTGAAGGATTGTATATCTAGGCCGCACTGCTTACCTTGTGTAAACACTGTGACCAAGAGAGTTCACAACTTGAACTCAGCTTTGGTTCTACACGTCAGAGTGGACAGCAGCATCCATAACTTTAAAAGAGAAAGAGAAACGGTGTGAGAGAGAGTGAGAGAGAGAAAGAGAGAAAAAGCGACATTAAAAGTGTGAGAGAGAGAAAGTTATAGATGGAGCGGTTAATACTGGAGAAAATACTCGTAGCTCATCTTTTGCCTCCGTTGTGTGTCCAAGAACGTGCTGCTTCATAGTGCACACTCCAGTTTAGTGATTTGAAAGATAGTATATAGAGTTAGTAATAGCTTAGTACATAAAAATACACACGTATATTTTTGGTTTATTTATTTGTACACTCAGCATACTATATTACATCAAGTTCCACTGTAAGGAGGTGTCCGTGCGCTGTTTTTTTTCCTAAGTAGTATAGCCCAAGCATTCCCACTGCAGAGCGGTGAGTTCTCAATATTGGGTATCTAGACTGTTGCACCCCACTGACTCGCAGAGTCCAGAGGTGAGTGTTTTTCTTTGGAAGTCAGAGGCAGATTTAGAAGCGCCTTGTCCAACTTTTCCCATGTTAAAAGTGACACAAAAGTGGCGCAAGGGGCTCATATATCTGCCCTTCAAACTGTTGTAACCTATCTATTTTCAATGGCCGGAGGTAATTGTACATTCCTACGCAGTGAAGCTGCTGCACACTACACACTTTCTCCTTTTCACTGATGACTTGTCGTTGTTTCGAAAACAAGCTTCTTTGCTCACCTTGTGCCATTGGCCTGATTCAAAGAGGGTGCATTACGTGTCGAAGCAGCTTTCTCAGAAGTTGTTACGATGGCCACGCATCTTTGCAGAATCCTCGAACGTTGAGTTTTAGAGGTGTTGGGGGGATGCGTGTGAAACACAACCTGCAAGATAAAAAGGAAGTTAACTTTGTGTGTAACTTTTTTTATCAAAGGAGAGAGGAAGTAAGAGAGTGACTGCAAAAAATATTCTCAGCTCACCTTTCTGTCACCAGTGTGTTTTTCACCACGTGCCGCGACATAATGCACCCTGAAGCTCTACATCTAAAAGATAGTTAAAGAAAGATGTTATGAATGGTAATTGTTACTATCTTAATGTGGAGTTGAATAACATCGCCCTTTCATACACGTTCCCTCTCGCATTTAAAAGCAACTATTTGTATAGTTGATATTCCGGACGTTTGACAGATTATAAAAACGTTCCTGCTGTTGGGAAAAAAATTATATACATGCAATTAGATACACAATATAGGACTGCGTTCGTCTAAATTGCTGCATCGCTTTTTTGTATCCAGTCTGCTACTGCCCTTCGGCTCCCTCCGATGCGCACCCAGGCCTCACTGTTCACCTTTCCGTGGACAGGACACCTTCTACATCATGTAGTCCCGATCTGCCACTAAGAAGTCGCACATATGGTGCTGAGTCTTGATATCTCTATGGCTAATGACATACTCGTGCTCCCATCATCATCAATCCTGGTTCTTCACCCGCTCAGTCCTTCCGGTACTACTAACTCAGTAACCGAAGAGGCCACGCATGTGGTGGTGGGCCCACTGTTTGGTGGTTCGGGCCTACATGAGGCGTCCAAACCAACAGGACAGGCCATCACAGCGCTTGCTATGCAAGCAACTCTAAAATGGCGTACAGCACGTGCGCCCTGTCTTTTATATGGGTACGGTAGCGTGTGTAGTGACGGATGCGTTGGATGGGTGTGGTGTGGGTGTATACCAGCTATGAGGGAGTGTGTGTGCCGTTCTGACAACTAGCCCTGGAACTAAGAAATCACTACAATGGAAATCTGGGCCATGTTTCGTTTTTGTGTTTTTCTGGTAGCGTAAGTGGAGTGGGCTGGCCTGACGTATGCTAGTGCTGTGCGAGGCTCTGGGACGTACGGGCAGCTGGACCATATGTAAATCTTAGAAAAAGCGTAGTGCTGGCCGTACAAATACTTTGTAACGTCTCCTTAATTGGAGTAACAAATCACCTATTGATTGAGGATTTGTATGGTATTTTTATTTATACCTTATGAATTATTCATTTTCAAACAACACATTATAGTTTGACGAAAAAGACATCCAATATATACACAATAGGTGATTTGTTACTCCAATTAAGGAGACGTTACAAAGTATTTGTACGGCCAGCACTACGCTTTTTCTAAGATGTGCGAGGCTCTGAAGCATGATTCCAGAGCTATGGGCATGGTCCCATCGTGAGCTATATGAGAAATCAAGTGAGTCTGGTGCCCCTTTTGTAGTACTGAAGTCACCCGGGTCTTAAACGCAAATGTGTCATTATATCTGTAAAGTTCCACAACTTGGCCAACATGGAAGGTACGGGGTATCACTGACTCTATATTCATTCATAGTTGCATACATAAAATATGGTAGACGACGTATTTCTGCGATTATGAATGTTTATTGTACATTCAGTGGAGTGTTGTAGCTGTAGTAATACAGGGCTGTGAAAGGTTTAATTTGTAGTTTTTGGCACATGAAGGGCAGCTAATATATATACGTATATGGTCATTCAGGTACACTGTACAACTTGATGCTGGAAATAAGTGTCCGAGTCTCGGAATTGCGTGCACATCCTGCTATTGTAGAGTAATGACGTAATGTACGCGTGCCTGAAAATGCATTGTAAATATGGTGCTCATGTAAATAGCTGGTATAGTTTTGGGTTGATTTGCTCTATATAAATATACTTTTTTTTAAAAAGAGGAATAGCTTACACTGACTGTCACAGGTAAGTTGGTTGCATACGCTATTTAAAGCACAATATAATGTAGTAGGGCGGAAGAACAGCATTTTACAAACACAATAAATACACAGACACAGAGAGATAGTTGAAGTGGGTAAGATTGGGGGGATTCGAAACGCGTAGGCATATTTTTGATCTGCTAACGTTATCCTGATGTTTAATTGCGTGACACTAGGATTTTTTTACTACATGTTTATCCTTGTGAAAAATTCTTTAAAATAATTGATTGAATATATTTGTTAGTTGTGTATTGTTCCTTCAAAAAATCAATTTCTGAATTTTCGCTAAATGTTCAGCAGATCTATCGCTTCCCACACTGGCCCATTGAATTCCCCAGGTTGTGTGAAGCCCTTTGTATGAATGCATGAACGCTAGTGGGATGACTGTGATATGTATGATTAGTGACTATATGATGGTTTGATTGAGATTTTATCTTGTTTCGTGTCCTTTTTCATTATTTGTACCAATCCATTATTGACATGATGTACTAAGGTTCATTCAATATATCTTGCAGCCAAATTTGGTGAATAAACAGCTATTAAATAGCATTTCCCAGTCTGGAATAGAATTCTTTATTTGGAAGATACTGAGCTATATGAGTTGTAGTATCAGTATTGGCGCTTTTCTCCTGTTGTATTGTTTATAAGGCTCAGCCTTACTGATTAGAGCCATCCCTATGTGTTCTTAGCTTAAATAAAGGAAGGCTTAATTCAGTACTATCCATAGTGTTGATGCAAAGCTGAATTCAAGTTGTGAACCCTGTTGTACGCAGTGTACATTGAAGGCAGTAGTCGACACAAAGATCGATAAATGGTATTTTGTCACTGTTAACAGAATCTGAGGACACAGTACAATTGTCTCTGCCTTAAATAAAACAAGGCTGGATTCAATGCTGTCCGTAGTGTTGATGCAAAGCTGAATTCAAGTTGTGAACCCTGCTGTCCGCAGTGTAGATTGAAGGATGTAGTCAGCACAGTTATGGATGAATGCTTTTTGTCACATTCTTTTACAAAATCAGAAGACATAGAATCCAATTGTCTCTACCTTAAATAAAGCAAGGCTGGATTCAACGCTATCCGTAGTACAGATGCAAATCTGAATTCAAGTTGTGAACCCTGCTGTCCACAATAGAGATCGAAGGCAGAAGTCGGTACAGACATAAGTCTGCTGTGCTGTGGCGTTCAGTTCGGAATGGGCCTCTATCGAGGAGGCACGTGCTCATGGCGGCAGCCACGTGGCAGGATGAGGACCTTTGCTGCGGCGGAGTCTCTTGTCTTTGCAGAAGTGAACCACGCCCAAGGCGTAGCCTAATTATTTATAGTCGTACATTGACGTTGTTTACGTTGGACTATCCCCACTCCGCTTCTGTTTCAAAGGGGGGGTAAACACAGCTACATGAGCTAAATATTCCCCAGTGTCTGAGATAATATGGTTGCATCCACCATTCAGTACACTACACATATCAATGGTATATGTACACACTGAAAAGTTTTTGATTTGTATAGTGAATTGTGTATAGTATTTCACCGGTAGTCATAGCGTTGTGTACATTATTGTTGATGTTCGAGTTCTTTCCCTTATACATACTTGGTTGCCATATCTCTGTAGATTATGTAGTGTACAGTTGATGTGATATATTATTTTGGGAATGTTTGTTGTCCTGTTTTGCGCTGCCTCTGAGGTAGTAGGGGGGAGGGGTCCGTGGGGGTGGTTGCAGTGGTAGTGGCGCTGAGTATTGTGATTTTGTTGGGTGTGGGAAGTGTATAATTAGATGTAATTCACGTAGTACATGTTCGACGTTCTTACAGTAGTTAAATGTTGATGTTAATTTGTTACTGGTAAGTGGAACTATTGCCTGATTTTTTAGATAGCATTGCAGATTTGGTTTCTTGTTGAAAATATGGGGAAGTGGTCAACATAATAAGTAGAAATTGTCATTTAAAAAAACCTTTGAAATTCACTAAATAAACCATAGGTTTCAAGCAGGTTATAGTTAGTAATATTAAAAGAAAACTTTGAAATTCACTGAAAAAACCATAGGTTTCAGGCAGGTTATAGTTAGGAATCATCATTGAAAAAAAACTTTCAAATTTACTGAAAAAAACATAGGTTTCAGGCAGGTTATAGTTAGGCATTATCACATTTAAAAAAAACATTGGTTTTAGGGGTCTTATAGCTAGCTGGACATTTCACTCATATAAAAC
Source organism: Lissotriton helveticus (assembly GCF_964261635.1). Taxonomy (NCBI): domain Eukaryota; kingdom Metazoa; phylum Chordata; class Amphibia; order Caudata; family Salamandridae; genus Lissotriton; species Lissotriton helveticus. Next base: position 1,790,301,089 of record NC_136063.1, on the reverse strand, counting down.
CAATGAAATTCCTCCGTAATAGTTAGTTGTACTAACTGTAACTCTCGCGCCCGCAATCCGCTGGTGATGATGTCACATATTATATCATTCATGACATGGTCAGTGACATCACTGATGACATCTCAAATGACGTCACTGATGACATCATCCACATGACAATCAGATACACCTCATCATACACTACTATAATCTTTCATCACTCACTGTAAAATATAGAGTACCATATTTGAATCCATTGACACACCAATACAAGTATATAAAAACCTACTCAGTCATTCTTAAATCTACACAAACATGTAATCAATTACCTATAGATTCACTCATTCATGCTGTCAATGATCAATAGAACACTATCAAATATACTTATACACCTATATTGATATTACACACCAGACCACATCCTATTTACTTATGCAGTCATCCTACTCACTTATGCAAACAATGGATTATACGTATATTTACTGAGCTACACACTTATACAAACACCACTTCATTTATTCATATAGAGAGTACCTCATACTTAGTGTGTTATAAAATAACTATTACAAGTATACAGTTATCCATACAGTCACTCATGCAATCACTGAGTCGTATGTATACTTATTTATATACAACAAGTGTCACATATACTGCCTTTTATTATTCTAGTTTGTTGGACATGTACCATTGAGAGATATATTTGCTAATCAGCACATCCATATACATATTCACTCACCCAAACAAGTATTATAACATGTAGTCTTAACGTCTTGTACCTATTGAATCAACTATTTACACATCTTTGGGCAGTCACACACCCCCCACCAAACCACACACACATTCACTCTCCCATACAAATAATTAGTTAACTAATCAATAAGTAATATAGACTTTCACGTAGCTAGTAACCAAATGGTGCAGCAGTTTATACAACAACTGAGAAAGTAATACAGATATTCACACAGTTTAGTCACTATCCAATATATTTAATGAGACACTATAAATTAGTCAAGTAAATAGTCAATCACACTGCTACTAAATCGTTCTTCTAGACACTTATACATCCACTCATTCTTCAATGTAGATTGCTATATATATAATACATATTTAAATATCGAACCAAACCACATTCACTGGATGATGTCATCAGTGATGTCATCAGTGATGTCATTTGAGATGTCATCAGTGATTTCATCAGTGATGTCACTAACCATGTCATGAATGATGTATATATTTGACATCATCACTAGAGGATTGCGGGTGTGAGAGTTACAGTTAGTACAACTAACTATAACGGAGGAATTTCAATGGTTTTGTATGAGGGAAATGTGCTGCTAACTATAACACCCCTAAAACCTATGTTTTTTTCAGTTAATATATGTATATATACACACACAAAACCTACTGGCAATCACCAGTCGGTAGTCATACTTAGGACCTAGTTTCCATAGGAAAAGTGTTTTTACTTGCCTATACCTTTGGTGCTGTTTGCTGAATCTTTATGAAATTTTCCCAAACACATTGTGTGCAGGTGATTCTTGTGGGCATGAAAAGTTTCACGGCAATGCCTCAAGTGGGGGCTGAGAAAAAGGGTGGGAAAAAAAGTGTGTTTTGCATGTTAATTCCAATAGGAATGTCAGACATGGCTATAGCCCGAACTGCTGAACGGAATTACACCAAATTTGGCAGAAAGGTAGCTGTTGGTCAAGAAAGCGACCTTTTGTAAATTGGTGCAAATCCACATTTGGATATCTAGGGACTTAAAGGCTCCACGAATCCTCCTAATCTCATGCTGAGAACTGATTGGCTGCCAACACTTCAACCAGGAAGTGCTTGCAGCCATCTTGGGACTCAGCTTCAGCCGATTCCTGGGACAAAGGTTAAAAAAAAAAGAAAAGTGGCAAGATAGAAATACTCTAACCCCGGGGACGACTATTTCCCCAGGCTAAAAAACACCTAACGGGGGGCCATCAAGGACCCACCGGGCCCGGCGGACTACCACCTCCATGAGGCTGAATACTTTAAAAACAATGTGAGAGAAGCTTCGCAGCAACCCTTGTTGGCAACCTTTCTTGGCCATTCTCGGGACTACCACCTTCATGGTAAAATTAAAGTAGGGGGCAGCGCGGCCCCCCTCAGTGCCGGCTCCTGCTCCCTCCCGGGACCACCACCCCCCCACCCCCCACCCCCCCCCCCCCGCACAAAGCTATTTGCTTTTGCTTGGCAGGAGCTATGAATGCTCCCCCCAAACTAAAGCAAAAACTCATGTTCTAGCGAGTGGGAGCTGTTAAAGTGCTCCCATCGACTGGGAGTAGAGGTTGGATGTCTTCCAACCCACACACATGCGGCCAGGAAAAGAAATGAAACTATTGCTCTTACACCTAGCAAACTGCAATTACAGCAGCTGCCTGCGTGTAGCTGCAGTGCCAGCTCCCGCAGGAGGAGAGGTACTATCTGGGACCACAGGTGCCTTGATGCTCCCCCTGTGGTCCCGGGGGAAGGGACTGGAGAAGAGGGGGCAGAAAGAGGCAGAACTAATGTCAGAAACAAGCAGAAAGAGACAAGATAAATGTGAGTATTTAGCAGAAAGAGGCACAATGACTGTCAGCAAGGAGCAGAAAGAGGCATGATAAAGGTGAGAAACAAGCAGAAAGAGGCAGAATAAAGGTCAAAAACAAGAAGAAAGAGGCACAATAAAGGTCAGAAATAAGCAGAAAGTGGCAAGATAAAGGTGAGAAATGATCAGAAAGAGGAAGAATAAAGTTAAGCAATGAGCAGGAACAGGCATGATAAAGGTGAGAAATTAGCATAAAGAGGCAGAATAAAGGTCAGGGAAGAGCAGAAAGAGGCAGAATAAAGGTCAGCAACAAGCAAAAAGAGGAAAAAGAGAGGTCAGAAATAAGCAGAAAGAGGAACGCTAAAGTTGAGAAATTAGCAGACAGAGGAAAGATGAAGGTGCGAAATGAGCAGAAAGAGGCATGATAAAGGTCAGTAATGAGCAGAAAGAGGCAAAATAAAGGGGAACAATTAGCAGAAAGAGGCAGAATACAGTCCAATAAGCAAAAAGAGGCAAAATTAAGGTCAGAAAAAAGGAGAAAGAGGTAAGATGAAGATGCAAATCTAGCAGAAAGAGGCAGAATAAAGGTCAGCAGTGACCAGAAAGAGGCAAAATAAAGGACAGAAATGAGCAGAAAGGGGAACGCTAAATTTGGGAAATTAGCAGACAGAGGCAAGATAAAGGTGAGAAATTAGCAGAAAGAGGCAGACTAAAGGTGAGCAACGAGCAGAAAGAGGCATGATAAAGGTGAGAAACGAACAGAAATGGGCAGAATAAAGGCTAGCAAAGACCAGAAAGAGGCAGAATAGAAGTCAGCAGCGAGCAGAAAGAGGCAAGCTAATGTGGAGAAATGAGCAGAAAGAGGCAGAATAAAGGTGAGCAATGAGCAGAAAGGCTTAATAAAGGTGAGAAACGAGCAGAAAGAGGCAGAATAAAGGTCAAAAACAAGAAGAAAGAGGCACAATAAAGGTCAGAAATAAGCAGAAAGTGGCAAGATAAAGGTGAGAAATGATCAGAAAGAGGAAGAATAAAGTTAAGCAATGAGCAGGAACAGGCATGATAAAGGTGAGAAATTAGCATAAAGAGGCAGAATAAAGGTCAGGGAAGAGCAGAAAGAGGCAGAATAAAGGTCAGCAACAAGCAAAAAGAGGCAAAAGAGAGGTCAGAAATAAGCAGAAAGAGGAACGCTAAAGTTGAGAAATTAGCAGACAGAGGCAAGATGAAGGTGCGAAATGAGCAGAAAGAGGCATGATAAAGGTCAGTAATGAGCAGAAAGAGGCAAAATAAAGGTGAAAAATTAGCAGAAAGAGGCAGAATACAGTCCAATAAGCAAAAAGAGGCAAAATTAAGGTCAGAAAAAAGGAGAAAGAGGTAAGATGAAGATGCAAATCTAGCAGAAAGAGGCAGAATAAAGGTCAGCAGTGACCAGAAAGAGGCAAAATAAAGGACAGAAATGAGCAGAAAGGGGAACGCTAAATTTGGGAAATTAGCAGACAGAGGCAAGATAAAGGTGAGCAACGAGCAGAAAGAGGCATGATAAAGGTGAGAAACTAACAGAAATGGGCAGAATAAAGGCTAGCAAAGACCAGAAAGAGGCAGAATAGAAGTCAGCAGCGAGCAGAAAGAGGCAAGCTAATGTGGAGAAATGAGCAGAAAGAGGCAGAATAAAGGTGAGCAATGAGCAGAAAGGCTTAATAAAGCTGAGAAACGAGCAGAAAGAGGCAGAATAAACGTCAAAATTAGCAGAAAGCGGCAGAATTAAGGTCAGAAAAAAGGAGAAAGAGATTAAATTAAGGTGAGAATCGAGAAGAAAAAAAAGCAAAAAAATAAGTCAGAAACACGCAGAAAGACACAGAATAAAGTTCAGAAATTAGCAGAAAGAGGCAAAATAAAGGTGATAAAGGAGCAGAAAGAGGCAGAATAAAGGACAGCAGAGAGCAAAAAAGGTAGAATAAAGGTGAGAAACAAGCAGAAAGAGGCAAAATAGAGGCCAGAAACCAGCAGGACGAGGCAGGAAGAGGCAAAATACTGGATGAGAAGAAAGGCTAAATAAAGGTCAGCCATGAGCAGAAAAGAGGCAAAGTAAAGGTGTGAAACAAGCAGCAAGAGATAAAATAAAGGTCAGTGTTGAGCAGAAAGAGGCAAAATAAAGGTGAGAAATTAGCAGAAAGAAGCAGAGAAAAGGTCACAAGGGAGCAGAAAGAGGAAGAATAAAGGTCAGAAACCAGCAGAAAGAGGCAAAATAAATGTCGGAGCGAACAGAAAGAGGCAAATTGACGAGCAGCAAGAAGCAAAATAGAGCCCAGGAGCAAGCAGAAAGAGGCACAATAATGGGCAGAATGAGCAGAAAGAAGCAACATAGTGGGCCGGAGCGAGCAGAAAAGAGACAGACAAATTAGGAAAAAAACAAGCAGAGTGAACACAAACTCAAAGCAGCAGAGAGTAGCGCACTGTAGGCAAGCTTGACAGAACGACTGTCAAAGAGGGAGCTGGCACAAGGAACTGGTCCTGTGTGCCAGCCTACTTTTTTTTTACTGCGTATTCACTGACAAACCCACTTATATACTCATGTACCCACTCACAGACCAACTCAGGCACCCACTCACAGACCCACTCAGAGACTCACGTACCCACTGACGGACACACTCAGACACTCATGCACCCTCTCACAGATCCATTCAAACACTCATTCACCCACTCAAAGGCCCACTGAGAGACTCTCACACACACACACTCACAGACCAATTCAGAGATTCATGAACACCCACTTACACACACATTCACTGACCCACTCAGAGACTCTCGCACTGTCTCACAGATCCACTCAGAAACTCATCCACCCACTAACAGACACACTTAGACACTCATATCCCCATTCACAGACCCACTCTGAGACTTAGGCACCCACTCAGATCAATCAATCAATCAAAACCATTTATAGACACACAGCTACCTCCATAGAGGTGTCCCAGCGCTGGAAGTGATACTAAAGAAAAGGTCGATAGTTAGACTACGCTTGACTAAAGAGCCAAGTATTTAAGTCCCTCCGAAAACCCCGTTCTGACTCTATCAGGCGAAGATGGATGGGCAGTGCATTACAAAGTTTAGCCGCCCTTACCAAGATGAACCTGCCACCGTGTCAAGTTTTGACATATCTTGGAATGCGGCGGAGTTGCAGATAATTGGATTTTAGGGTACACTACTGCTGGTATGAGTTGAGCCTCTGATTAGAGATAACATGGGCCAGTGCCATTTAAGGCTCTGAAAGCAAACGTCAGAGCCTTAAACTCTATCCTCCTGGCAATAGGGAGCCAGTGTAGCTGCTTCAAATGTGGAAATATATGGCGTAGAAAGGGCACCTGTCGAATTATCCTTGCAGCTGCATTCTGAATTATCTGCAATCTGTGAATCAGATAATCTGGGTGCCCCAAGTATAGACTGTTGGCATAATCCAACTGAGTGGTCACCAGAGCGTGGACAATGATCTTGTGGCTCATAAGAGTTTCCTGATAGATCTTAAATTCAAGAAAAAGTATGAAGAGATCTGCTGGTGTGCCGTAAAGGAGAGATCAGTATCCAACCTTATTCCCAGATTCCTCACTGAGGCATCCAGGTTGGCAGCGGATTCGGCTTAGCAGGCCACCAAAGATGGGATGGGAGAGGTGACGCCTGACTAAAGAACAAGACCTCAGTCTTTTCTGCAATAAGTTTCAGATAATTACCATTCATCCAATTAAAAATATCTTTCAAGCACTCCTTGAACTTATGGAAAGCCGCAATGGAGTGTTCTCTAAAAGAAAAAAACAGCTGCGTGTCCTCCACAGAGGAAAGTACCTTCATGCACTGTGATTCAATGAGGGTGGCCAAAGAGTAGAGATATAGATTGAAAAGCAATGGGCTCAGGGCCGAACCCTGTGGTACCCCGCACAACAGTGGCTTGGTTGAGGATGAGAAAGATTGAAGAAAGACCCGTTGGGAACGGTCTTCTAAGTAGGATCTCAGCCAGGATAGCACCGTACCATGAAAGCCTAGGTGAATTAATCTCTTCAGCAGGATCGGGTGTGCCACCATATTGAACGCTGCCGACAGGTGTCTGAAATTCCTGAGCACTCCTGGATCAGCGTTAGTTTTTTTGAGCAGTGGCAGAAGGAACGCCTGTTTCCATGCTGCTAGAAAGATGCCAGTTTTGAAGCAGGAGTTCCAAATTTGATTCAATATTGGATTTAACCAGGAGGCCATCAATCTGAAAAATTTAGAAGGACAAGGATCCCCCGGAGAAACAGACTTGCACTTTGGAAGTTACACCAGTGAGTCCACTACTGATATTCGATGAAATTTCGAAAATGAGAAATGCGGATTGGTAAGAGATGATTGCTGGTTAGCAGCAAGTCCAGCATCCTGCAGGAATGAGGAGTAAAGTTTTTAATTGTTTTCCTCAAAGAAATCCGAGAAGCTCGTGCAGGGAGTAGGAGAGGTATGAACGGCTTTGTCCACTGCTGCCGGAGTGGTAAAGGTTTTTACAATATTGAACTCTCAATGCATCTTGCAAAATATTCACCACATCAATATGCAGAATTTCTTTAGAGCCTCCTCATGGGCACTTTTTGCTGCAGGGTTGTAACACTTTCTCCAGCAGCAATCCAACTTCTTACAGAGGCTCTTCTCCACTGTAAGTTCTGCTGAGAATCAAGGGGTGGAAGGTTTAGATCTGTTAGCTGTGACTGACTTTAAAAGAATGACTGTATCTAAGTCATTCGTGGTCCACAAATTAAAACTGGATGAGTCCCTAATGGGGTTGCCCTTCAGCAGTGACACAGCTGCTTGAAGGACTGGACCCAGGTCTCTTTTTTAACTTTCCTCCAGGTCCTCCTTATTCCACGTTTTTTCTACTTATTGATAGATTAGTCTCAAAGCTAAAACTGAAAGGGACAAGAAAGTGTTCCGTCCATAGCAGGTAAATAGGATCCTCAGCTCTCAGATTTTGAATATTTGAGAAAATTAAGTCCAGCATGTGGCCCGCACTATGGGTCAGTGCAGTTACATTATGAGTTAGGTCAAGACCGTCTAAGATCAGAGTTAGCTGGGAAGCCTGTGAGCAAATTAGATCATCGACATGCAAATTCAAATCTGTAAAATTGGCGTAATGCAAGGTCAACTGGGCAACAGTGTTGCATAGTTCTAGCGTACAGCTGTTAGGGCAATCAGGTGGCCTATAGAGCAGCAAATCAGCAAAGGAGAATGACGGTGAGAGATTGATGCAAAAGATCATGCCCTCAATGTTACCAATTTGGTCCAGCCTGGAGGTAGAAAACTCCCATGTGTTTTTTAGAATTATGGTAACGCCTACCCCCATCCTATCTCCATGCTGGTTGGCGCACACAATCCGAAAACAGGAGTGGGAATAGTCAAAGCCAGGTCAGGGAGTGAGCTTTCCTTCAGCCAGGTTTCGTAAACATAAGGTCCCAGACGTTATCCGATAAGGAGAGCCAGATGTTGTCTACATGTTTGGGAAGAGACCTGCAATTAATAATGCACACAGTAACACTTTTACATTAAGGGATTCTGTGGCCTGGCCAATTCTCCCCTCAGGTCCTAAGGGCACATCTAGTTTAAAATTATGGACCATATAGCAGTAGTCAGCGCTCCCCACCCCCTGACCTAGGCGTGTATTACATGGGAACGGATCTCCTTTCAAGGCCAAAAATGTGTTTCTCAGAACTACTTACCAGCCTGGGCATCTAAAATTTGTGCAGCATGGCTGGCGCTGGCAGTGGTCCAGACGTGGATGGCTGCGGGCAGGCTGCGCGTCCTCGTTGTGGCTCTCATTAAATAGGAATTTGGGAGCTGGTCTAACTACTAGTCTGCTTACCCAAGGAAGATGGTGCATGGTGATAACCCTGCTGTGTAAAAGAAAAATGGCGCTCCGCTCTGGACCAATAAACGCTTAAGAAATGCTCAAGACACACTCCCTCCCAACTGTGGTAAGTGCCATTTAGCGGAAAGCATAAAAACAATTAAAAAAATTCCTCCTACTGCGCACTCTGCAAAGATGCAGAAGTGCACACAATGTGTACACACAAGCAAATGTAAAGAAATTGGGCAGTTTAAAACAAGTGCAGTATAAGAGACTTGCTAAACAAGAGTCCGCTGTGCCTCAGCGCCATGGCTCTCATTAAATAGGAGCTTGGGAGTGCCTCTAACTATTAGACCGCTGACCCAAGCAAGATGGCGCCTGTTGATGTTCCTGCTGTGTGAAGGAAAACTTTTGCTCCGCTCAGGAGCAAAAAATTCTTAAGAAATGCACAAGATACACTACCTCCTAACTTTGGTAAGTGTGATGTAGCTTCGGGCATAAAAACAATTAAAAAAATCCTCCCTAAAATGCACCCTGCAACATGCAGAAGTGCATTCAATGTGTACACATGCAAATTTACAGTAATTTGGCATTTTAAAACAAGCACAGTATCAGAGGCTTGCTAAATGAGAGTCAGCTGGGCGTCAACGTCATGGCTCTCATCAAATAAGAGCATGGGACTGGTCTAAATACTAGACTGATGATCCATGCAAGATGGCCCCTGGTGATGGCCCAGCGATGCAGAGGAAAAATGTCGCTCGGCTCGGGACCAAAACAAATTCCCCCTACAGTGCACACTGCAACACGCAGAAGTGAACACAATGCTTACACACAAGCAAATGTACAGTAATTGGGCAATTTAATACAAGCACAGTATCCTAGAATTACTAAATGAGAGGCTGCTGCGTGTCTGCATCGTGGTTCTCATTAAATAGGAGCTTGGGAGCTGGTCTAAATACTAGACCGCTAACCCAAGCAAGATAGCATTCTGGACCAAAAAAGGCTTTTCATATCCTCTAAGAGACTCATGCACCCACTCCCAGACCCACTCAGACACTTACGGACCCACTCACAGATCCACTCTGATGCTCACACAACCACTCGCAGACCCCCTCAAACACTCATGTGCCCATTCACTCACTCAGAGACTCACATACTCACTCACCTACCTATACAGCCACTCACACACCCTCTCTCAAGGAAGCTCTGGCTCAATTTGCCACATAGGGAAAAACACGTGTCGGCTGTCCCCCCTTTTCTTAAAAACTTTCCATAAAATATAACAGAGAAGAGTGATATGGATTTACAACGTGGCGAATGAAAATAAATGATCTACCTTCACTCAATCCCATTTGGACTACTGTGTTATGTCATAAAAAGGAATTACCTTAATGAATAAAATAGACCTTTTGAAGGGATGAACATATGCTTACACCCTTATGCCTACTTGCTAATACGAGGCTGAAAGGTCCAGAGCCTTGAGCAACGTTCCTCCAGCACTTTTAGGAATTCATATCCAGTACCAGGATCTCTGGACCGTCTGTTTTCCTTTAAAATATATATATATGTGTGTGTTTGTTTCCGACAAACAAATAATGCAATCAGTAACAGGTGCACTCTTGGGTAGGATTTTAGCAGTGTGCTTTAAATCAGTAAGTCACAAAGCACTGACAGACTCCAGTGAGTGCGACAGTAGGGAACGTGTTAGATAGCAGAGGGAAAACATGTACTATTACCACTCCAGTCAGTGCAACAGTAGGGAAAGTGTTGGATAGCGGAAGGGTAAAAACTACTAATTCAGCTCCAATGAGTGTAGCAGTAGGGAAAGCGTTGGATAGCAAAGGAGTAATAATTACTATTCCCACTCCAAGTGCAATAGACTCCCTTATACCTCTCAAATGGACCAAGGGACGCGGCTCCCCCTCCAATCCTTGGTATAATAACACCCTGAAAACCATGCGGAGGGACTGCAAGACAGCCGAAAGAGCATGGAGACGAGAATACAGTAGCATAGATAAATCTGTTTATCGTCTCAAAAAAAAGCTTTATCATAAAGCTATCTGCTCCGCTAGGGCCGCCTTCTATGCTAAAGAAATCAACTCTAGTCCTAACCCCTCTAAAATTGTGTTCAAACTAGTAGATGAGCTTCAGAGTAGCAGATCTTCTTCCTCCCACACCATGTCAGCACAGCAATGTGAATATCTTGCATCTTTCTTTGTTGACAAAGTGCAAAACATCTACAAATCCTTCCCTCACCAATCTGCTATACCCTTTAGCTCTCCTCTACCCTTAAACAAAGGCACCAAGTTGGATCACATACCAGAAATCTCTCATGAAGACTTAACTGTACTTTGTAGGAAAATCAAGTCGGGTTCCCCAGCAGACCCTATGAGACCGGCCCACTTCATAGAATCCCTGGATTTTTTGCTTCCCTCCCTAGCATACTTATTGAACCTATCCTTTTCCTCAGCCACTGTCCCGACTGCCTGGAAGCAAGCATGGGTTTCTCCCATCATTAAAAAACTGTCTCTTGATCCCTCCAAACCGGAGCACTTCAGACCCATCTCATTGCTTCCATGGATCTCCAAACTCGCCGAGGCCCACGTAAACAGCACCCTGTCTAAACACATGGATCTAAACAACATCTTAGATCCATCTCAAAACGGTTTTAGGCCAGGCCACAGCACGGAGTCTGCCCTCCTAGCCACGTCAGAACATCTCCGGACGATACTTCATGCCGGCCAAAGTGCTGCGCTGATCCTATTAGATCTCAGCGCAGCCTTTGACACGGTCTCCCATAACATTCTACTGCATCGTCTGGCTACTGCAGGTATCGCGGACCGTGCTTTGGAATGGTTCCGTTCCTTTCTAGAGGACAGGTCTTTCCGGGTGTCAGCCCCTCCATTTCTCTCCCAGTCCCACCCCATCGGACAGGGAGTCCCTCAGGGCTCTGCACTCAGCCCATCCCTCTTTAACCTATATGTACAACCATTGGCGGCTGTAGCCAGAGAATGGGACCTCTCGCTGGTGTCATACGCTGATGACACGCAGCTAGCTATCACACTTACCGAGGGTCCCTCCATCTCTGCGGCTAGGTTCAGGGAGGGGCTGGCTGCTGTAGCCCAATGGATGACAGATAACTGCCTGCAGCTTAATGCAGGCAAGACGGAGGTGCTGCTCCTTGGAAAGAACACCAGTCACTGGAACCAACACTGGTGGCCATCGTCGTTGGGCACCATCCCACCTCCCAAATCCTTGGTCAAAAATCTGGGCGTGTGGATGGACTCATCACTCAACTTCCAGACCCACACAAAAAGAGTAGCGGCCACTTGTGTGGGCCTGATGAGGAGCCTTAATCCCATACTCTGCTTCTTTGATCCCAAGGTTCGGCAAACGATTATTCAAGCCACAATTCTGTCCCGCCTAGACTATGCTAACATCCTACTCCTGGGCCCAACAAAGCGGAGATCGCGCATTTGCAACGCGTGCAGAACACCGTGGCAAGAACCTTGGTCGGACTCCCCCGCAGGTGCTCGGCCAGAGCTACAATCCGAAAACTGCACTGGCTACCTATGGAATCCCGAATCCAGTTTAAAGCTCTCGTCATGATCTTTAAAATCCTGAAGACTGGATGTCCAGAACTTCTCCGACCACTCCTTACCCCTTATGTGCCACAGTACAATCTGCGCTCATTAGGCCAACAACTTCTGACGGTCCCTCTCACAAAGTTGGCTCGCACTGGAGGACGCTCCTTTAGAGTGCTGGGAGCCAAGCTTTGGAACAACCTGCCCGTGAGCATTCGCTTCCTGGAAAATCTGTCTGCCTTCCGGAGAGCCGTCAAGACCCACCTATTTCCTCCCCTGAGGGGCCCATTTTCCTTCTGCTTCTGTCCTTGGGGAGTTTCTGTGGTTCTTTAGCGCCGGGACGCCCCTTTGCTGGGGCAGCTGTTTGCGCTCTACCAAATTTTAACATAACATAACATAACATAGTAGGAAAAGTGTTGGATTGCAGAGGGGTAAAACGTACTATTCCCACCTCAGTCAGTTCAAAATTAAAAAACAAACAAAATGTCAACAACAACAAAAACATTTTTTAAAACTAAAAAAATAAAAAAATAGGTTACAAATTAAAATACAAATATATTTAATATTAAATACAAAAACATATTACAGTGTTACCTACATATTACAAATACCTACAAATAATATATTAAATAAAACATTTTTTTAAAGTCAAACGAATACATATTTTTATTTAGAAATTATTTATGAACAAAAACATAAATTATTACATAAATTGAGTTAATTACTTCCTACCCTATAATACTACACAATTCACAACCCACATCTAAATTTAAACAACAAAATGTACTTCCATAATTAACATAATTAATTATCATTTAAAGAAATATTAATTAAAAAAACAAATTAAACCACATACAAATCTATTGAATTCCTTCCCACCCCTATACTCCCCACAAGCCACACCTAAAATTCAGCTGTATAAAAACTCATTACACAATTAAAATTGTTTTTCAATTAAAAAATGAATAGCATTTAACAACTAGTTAAAAAATGTATTCACTCACCACCCTTTACTCCTATAAAACGAAAACCCACACAAAAACAAATTAAACAATTAGCCTAATTAATGATCAATTAATTAATTAATATTATCAACTTATTATTAATGAAAACTAAATTACTTCCCACCCTTTAACCCTATAAACCCCACAACTCGCATCTAAAATTAATGACACAATTTCCTCATTCAATTTTCAATTAATTAATAAATATTAACTAACAACTAATTATTAATTAATTAACAGTAAATAACTTCCAACACTTCACCACTATAAACCCCACATCCCGCGCCTAAAATAAATTACACAATTACCATAATGAATAATCAATTAAATAATTAATGAATATTAATTAACAACCAATTACTTATTAAATATTTCCCTTCTTATACCCCTATAAACCCTACAACCCACACATACAATTTACAAAAAAAAATAAAAACACAATTAACACTACAAAATCTCAATAAAAAAAATATTAATAAATAAAAAAAATATAATTTATTTATTATTATTAAATTACTTCTCGCCCTATTCCCTTATAATCCCACAACCCACTACGGAACTAAAAAAACATTTAATTTAATTAAAATAAATTTGATAACTACAAAAAATGTAACACATATATAAAAAAACATTAACAATACTTAGACAAAAAATACATCACATACATTTAAAATATATACTAAAATAAAAAATTATATTTTAAACAACTATATTTTTGCAAATTATATTAAGGATTTCTATATTTTTTAAACGATATTTCTTACCTTAACTTCGATGTTCTTGACCACGATATTCTTGCTGTTGATATATCTGTGTCACTATATGTACAACTCAATAATTGTTTAGGTCCACATTTTCAACTCTATATTTTGTCCTATCACCGTCGGGGTGCTAGGTTTGAAATATTTATACCCGGAAAGTGTCCTCAAGGGAGGTGGCAGTTACAGGACAGTGGATTGCCAGTTGTCTCCCTGCCTGACTCCCCAATGACTTTGTGCCATGTGTATGCTAATAGTTTGTGCCAACCGGAAGTCCCTTTTTGTCCAACTTTTAATGGTAGAGGCGTTTTCTCGATTATTGATTACATTTTGATATCCTGCAGACACTCTGCACGTGTCAGAAACTTTAGCACACACGACATCAGTTTAAGTGACCACTTTCCGATAAGTGTTGATATCCTGGTATTTATTCACGAGCTCATTAAAAACAATAGACCTAGGCAGTTCGTTAATAATATTGCTTTTAGCAGACAAAATGGATACGCTTTGAAGTCGACGAAAGTGATCCCTGAGGATTTTCTTTGCAATTTATTGATGAAATATGATGCTAGTTTTAGTGCCTGCCTGGATGAAAATTCACCTCATTCCGTAATCATAGAGAACTTTATAGCTATCTCCGCACAGATTAAAAATTGCCTCTGGGTAGATGCCAAAAGGCGCAGTGCTAATACTGAGGGGTGGTTTGATTCTGCCCGTACTAAGGCCTACTCTAACCTCAAGCATGTTCTAAATGCCACAGTTAAGGATCAGGACTTTATAAGGGAAGCTAGAAGGAGCTATAAGAAGGCACTAAAAAAAGGAAGGACAAAATGAAAAAGGAAGCATGGAATACTCTGCATGAGGCTTCTATGAATCGTGATATTGCCGCTTTTTGGAAGGCGGTTAATGCCCCTTTCTTTAATGATAACTCTAAAGCAACAATAGAGATTGCTATTTCGGAGGAAGAGTGGGTATCACACTATGCTAAACTCTATAGTGACCAACTTCCAGCTGACCAGACATCGGTAGGGCTAGAACCTGATTAGTGGCCTTTACCCCCTTTTGAGAAACTGGACATAGGCTTTACCTTGAAAGAAGTTAACTTAGCAATTAAAGCCAGTATGGGCGGTAAGTATGGGTGGTAAGGCTCCGGGCCCAGATGGTGTCCCGGTTGATTTGTTTAAAAATAATGTGGTGCTATGGGGACCGGTGCTCACGCAATTGTTCAATGCATGTTGCTCTGTGGGATTGTTAACGACATGGTATGAATCTACCATTGTTCCCATATTTAAAAAGGGTGATAGAGCAAGCCCAGCCTGCTATCACCCAATATCACTATTAGACTCCACAGTCAAGATAATTGGGCGTTTGGTCTTAGATAGATTACAATCATGGGCAGAAGAGCAATCAATTATCAGCGATCTTCAATATGGTTTTCGAAAGGGCCTTGGCACTATTGACCAGGGTTTAAACCTTCATATTCTTTTAGATAAATATACGAAAGCCAAGGGAGGAAAGCTGTTTTTAACTTTTGTTGATTTAACATCAGCATTTGATTGCGTCATTCATGCAAAGCTGTGGATAATTTTGGAAATGCTGGGGGTGGGGGCGAACACATAGTCTCCTTCCTTAGGCAACTATACTCAGGGGCAAGGGCAAAGGTCAGACTTGGAAAGAATGGGGATTGTACTAGGGTGTTCCCCTAGATATTACACTTACATTTCCCTATTTAGGGATATTGTTTGATCGGACTGGTGTCTGGTGCAATGCAGTAAAAACTAGAAGGCTCCTATTTTGTATGTACTTAATGGCACTAACAAATTTTAGCAAGAAAATGGGTTGGCGGTCGCCTGGGGAATTGTTGTGCATTTACAAGGCTACTTGTGTAGCAATTGCTACTTATGGTGCAGGCTTTTGGGGGTATGCTAATGTGACCACACTACAGGTGGCAGAAAATGTTTTTATTAGGTACTTCTGGCAGTCCCGGACAGTGTTTCTACACTTATTTGCCACACAGAACTCGGTCTGCCGTACCTTGAAGATGTAATTAAGATTCAACCTGTTCTTTTGTGGCACAGGGTTTGGACCACAGAAGAGTCTGCTGTTAATCGTTCTATTTTAAAGGATGCAATGAGTATCGACAAGGCTAATAAAATAAGATTGCTACAGTATGTAAAGATGTTTTTATCACAAATAGGCTATCAGGGACGTTGTAGTGATCCTTTACTAATATGCCAGGTTCCTAGAAAGGTCCTTAGAAATCTCTGTATGACACATTTGAGTGATCTTAGAATAATTAATTAAATGACCAAATCCACTGTGGTGGCACACCATCTCACTTTGGTTAGCATCAATATTCAGCCTTATATTTTGTTACCTATGAAGGACTTTGAAAGGTTTTTATTAACACGCCTCAGACTTAACATCTTACATAGATCTCTAAGCTTCCCTGAGGTGAATGATTGGTCAAGATCACTTTGAACATGCCGATGTGATGATTTGCCGGCTCAGTCGTCCATACATGTCTTGTTTTTCTGCACATTTTACATGATACCTAGAAAAAGAAGGCTTGTTCCAGTACTAATAAGCATGTAAGTAAGACAATGCCGTCCTGCTTTCCTGGCAATTCAGAAATTGGATAACATATTCACTGTTGCTTCCGTTACTGCTTTTTTAAAGGCCGTTTTTAGATTCCGTAAATCTATTGTAATATGAATTTTAATATACGTTTTTAATTATGTGTAACTTTTCTGATATTTTTAAATTTGGATTCTGATTGTGATTTATTAACTGTACTTTTATGGTTATTTTTCCTTGCACAATAACTGAATAAAGTTCTTTGAAGTGAAGTGAAGAATATTAATTAACAACCAATTAATTATTAACTATTTCCCCTCCTACGCCCCTATAAACCCCACAACCCACACATACAATTTACAAAAAAAACCACTATAAAATCTCAATGAAATAAATATTAATAAATAATCATTTATTTATTATTATTAAATTACTTCTCACCCTATTCTCTTATAATTCCACAACCCACTACGGAACTAAAAAACACTTAATTTAATTAAAATAAATTTGCTAACTACTAAAAATGTAACACATATATTAAAAAACATAAACAATACTTAGACAAAAAGTACATCACATAATTTAAAATATATACTAAAATACATAAAACTAATAAAAAAATGATATTTTAAACAACTATATTTTTGCAAATGATATTAATGACTTCTATATCTTTTAAACAATATTACTTGCCTTAAATTCGATGTTCTTGACCAAGATATTCTTGCTGTTCATATATCTGTGTCACGATATTTACAACTCAATAATTCTGTAGGTCCACATTTTCAACTCCATATTTTCTCTAAACACCGTCTGGGTGCTAGGTTTGAAATATTTATACCCAGAAAGTGCCCTCGAGGGAGGTGGCAGTTACTGGACAGTGGATTACCAGGTCTCTCCCTGCCTGACTCCCCAATGACTTTGTGCCATGTGTTGCATCTAGCATCTCATTGTGCATTATTATCCCTAAAACCAAGATAACTGAACTTTTCTCTCGGTTGTGGAGCTTGGCACCCCACTCAATGTCGCTACTTGAAGACTACATGTCAATGGAAAAAACTGTTTTAACAAGAGGTCTCCCCTTTCTTTTCCCAATGCCAGCCCTTCTACTAAACAAAAGATCAGCCCCTCTTGTGTATTTCCACCATTTGCTCTTTAAAGGTGGATTCCCCTTGAAGTTTGCCTTCCTGCCTGGGAGAGGTGACAACTCTTCCCAAGGTAGGCCTCGATTGTCCACTCTCATGGGAGTCATTCCCACTTCTCCCCAGGAAGGCAGAAGATTGTCTTGTCAGCAGCGCCTGCAAATGGCCACTGGAAAAATTGGGCAACCGAGTTACAAATTTCAAAAGCTGCACTTCTTACAAATTTGATTTAGGCATCAAGTAGGGTTGAATGTGATGATTATTTTGACACCTTGGAGTACCACATTTAGTAGTCCCATTCATAAGGGAGTATGGCTGAATTGTCAGCGTGTAACACTGTACTTGCCAATGGGGGAGCTACTAGATGTTCCTCAGTAAAAATGACAAATTTGAGGTTTTACTGTTAGGACATATAGAAATATACACTACCCTATTTTAGGACTTGATAGGCCTGCTGTAGAGGTGACTTAAATATATTAAAAAGGGAGGTCTGGGCTTTACCATTAGTTTAAATGGCAATGCTGAATTAGTAGTTCAAAACAGCTTGTCCAGTTTGTAGTGGCAGGCTGGGAGACATGTTTTCATGTGTCACATCCAGGGTGGGTGGCAGAATAAGTGCTGCTGTCCCAGTGGGCCGCCATAAGTTACAGGCCCTTGGTACCTCTGTTCCATGTACTAGGGACCAATAAGTAAGTGAAGGTATAGTAGTTGTGTATAAGCCAACCAAACATATATTTCTAAGGGGCAAGTCACTGGCACTAAAGTCTGGTTAGCAGGCCTTAATTCACTGTCAAAGTAAAGAATTTAGCAGCATCAGCCCAAAAACCTTGGGGGTGATGGCGCAAAAAGAGGCATTTTCTTACATGAAGCCTCCTCAGAGGTAAGGTGATAAGCAACTAGCCTATGCCCTGGTAATTCTAATCATCTGTAAGAACCTGGAAAGGCATATCCATTGGCATGGTCAGTCCGAGGACTGTGTTCCATTCTATACACCCACACTTTGTAGGAAAATGGACTGTCTTAACAATTTGGGGTTCTCTCCTCTGATCTGCTCAAGCAATCTAAGAGATATGTGGTCAGTTTGAATTCTGAAGTGAGTCACTAGGGTGTCAGCTTCTTCAAGGACAAAACTACAGCAAAGATTTCCCTCTCAATGGAACTTCAACTCTGCGCTCTGAGAGGAGTCACCTACTGGTAAAGGCAACTCATTAATCCAAGCCCAAATCATTCACTTGTGACAACCCTACCCCAATCCCAACAAACGTTTTGCTGAAATCAGTTGCTTTAAGGAAAGATACTGAGCACAAAGTTAACTTGAGGGTCTCAAAGGCCTTTTGATACAGTTGAGTCCAGATAACAATTCTGGGTTGCTTTTTAGAAGTTAGATCTGTCAGTGGTGCTGCTACAGTACCATAACATTTGACAAATCTTCTGTAGTATCCAGTCATACCAAAAAGCGCTCTGACTTGGGTTTGGATCTCAGGAGCCTCCCAGGCCAGAATTGTCAGAACTGGGGGTTAGAGATGGTGCACATGGCCTCCACCTCCCTTGTGGGCAAGTATAGAACAGAGCCTTGCCCTATCTGCAACTTACTTGCCTTGATAGTAAGGCCTGCCTCCTACATGGCCTGAAGCCTTTCCTTGAGGTGGATTAGGTGATACTCCCAGGTGGAACGGAATACTGCAATATCATCTATGTATACTGCTCTGAAACTTTCCAAACATGAAAGTACTCCGTTCACCAACTTCTACAAGGTGGCAGGTGCATTCTTCAACTCAAAGGGCATCAATTTAAACAGAAAGTGGCTTTCAGGGATAGAAAAAGCACACTTCTCCTTGGCTCCTTTTAAGAGTGCTTTTAACTATTTGCTAACAAACTAAAGTCAAGTCGAAGGTGCTCAGATCCTTTGCAGCCCCCAACTCATCAATAAGTTCATCCGCTCTAGGTAAGGGTGTGCATCAGCCTTGGAGACTGCATGTAGGCCTTTGTAGTCCGCACAGAACCTCAACTCAGTTTTCCTTCTTTTAGGAATTGGTTTGCACACCAGTAACCTAAGGCTGGTCCAAGGAGTACTAGCATCTTGGCAACCAGAGCCTTGATGCTAACTTTGACCTGGTCTGACAGCCTGTACATTATTTGTTTACAGGAAAGATGTCACCTGTATCCACAACATAGGTACACTAAGGGCCTCAATCTGATGCGGTTAGGAACGCATTCCCACCCAGGGCCTGATTCTGATGCGGTTAGGAAGGTCTCCTAACAGCATTTGCTCCTTCCAGATCGGATTGAGAACATGTCTTATCGACCGAGGGCCCAATTATGATGCGGTTAGGAACATATGCTCCCGTTGCAGTCAATGGAAGTCCAACCAAATTGTATCGGGAAGCATCCGGATGCATCGTACTCCGTCAGTCGGACTCTCCCAATCCGAGTGGGTCGGAAACCATTTCCAAACCGATTTGATCGGAAGCTTTCCAACCCACATCAGAATCAGCCTCTAAGTTGTCAGACCTGGCGTCAATGAAAAAAGACCAGCAAACTGCCTTTGAAACTGGTAACAGTCCCTCTGCTGTCAGTCTGTTGAGGTGGAAGAGAGAACTACTCCCTCCCCTTTTCTGTCTTTGAAATTGGATAAAAGCCAGTCAGGGATAGGCTCACTCTCCTTTTCTTCCCTCTGTCACCTTGAACATTGTGATGTCTGCTTTGTCATGAAGGAGTTTCAGCCTTTTAAAATGGATAATCCTGTGAGGATTTCTTGGGATTCCCAAGTCTAGTAGATTAGTAAATTACTCTTTCTTCTTTTCCAGAATAGGATAGAGCCCAGTTCACTTGTCTTGGAGGGTGCTAGGTGATACAGGCTCCATAACCCATGCCTACTGTCCTGGTCAGTATTACACTATTGAGGACTTCTAGTCGTACCATTGATTAACAAGATACTGGCTGGCGGCCAAATTTTTGTCTGCCTTCTTCATATATTCAGCCATTCTGGAGCAAAGGCATAATATATAATCCACAATATTTTTCATTGGATCCTTGAGGGGTCTTGCCTAACCTGGTCTCATCAAATTTGGATGACCTCTCACAGGGTGCCCAAAGAGTAGCTCAAAAGAACTGGAGTCTCCTCCTTTCTGAGAAACTTCCCTATTGGTAAACAACAGGCATGGCTGGAGAACATCCCATCGCCTGATTACTCTTTCCAGGCAAACCATTGCCATTCCTGGTCTTGTTTCTGCAAGGCCATTTCCTTGGGGATGGTAGGGGGTGGTGAACTTATAAGCCACCCTACACTCCTCCCATATGGACTTCAGATAGGCTGACTTAAAGCGTGTGGCCCTATCTGAGATGACCTCCTTAGAAATCCTAATCCTGGTGAAGATTTCAAGGAGAACCCTAGCTAGTGCAGCAGCAGTGACTTCCCTAAAGGGTATAATCTCTGGATATCTTGTAGCATGGTCCACTACCACTAAAATGAATCTGTTTCCAGAGGCTGTTTGTGGGTCTGGGGGACAAACAATGTCAATCCCCACCCTCTCAAAGAGAGTCCCTTCAACAGGTAGTGGAAGTAGAGGAGCTTTTGGCTTGACAAGTGACACAGGAGAAAAAGAACTCCTTCGCCTTTTCAGGCATCTGAGAACATTATAAATGGTTGACTAACTTTTCCTACATCTTGGTCTGACCCAGACGCCCAGCTAAGGGGACGTCAAAGGAAAAGTTAAGCAGGTACTCTCTGTATTGTTGGAATTCCAACACTATGTCAAGAATCAGTTACCTGTATATCCTGTTTTTCGTCTTCTATTGGAAAGCTGAAGCTTATTCTGACCCACCCCTGAATCCCTTGTTTCAACACACTGAATGAAAACAATGTGAAGATATCAAGAAACCCAAGGGAAGGGGGAAATTGGATAAAATAACAAACGGAGAAACAAAACACTGCTCCGACTCCACTGGTAGTTGTCTCTTTCTGAGCTGGATTTGTGACAGTGTGATTTCTAGACAAATAAGAAGTTAAACAAACACTTTATACTTTTCTCAATCCTATGATTTCTTATATCTATCTTCAAATATGTGTTAAAACATTAATATCGAAGGAATACCTCTTTACTCTGGCTCAATAGCTCGCCAGAACTGTGGGCCTGAATTAAGTGTAACTTCTTCCCTTTAAACACAAAATAAGATCATATTAGGGAAAGCATGGCTCGAACCAAAATAAGAATTCTAAATAACGATTCCACCTCTACTCATGAGTTGGCGCTACTCACTCAACATGAACCCACTGATGCTTGTAAATAAACTCTGCTGAATAGCTCCATGAATTATAAATGAAATCTGACAAGGAACTCTTCTTCGTTTCAAAGTCTTTTAGAAATTCAACCTCTGACTTCCATTCAAAGTTTTTTCAAATCTCAAGGGACGCTTAATAATAAGTGCTGAAATATTTGCATGGGTTGAAAGTAAAGTACGAAAGCGCTTTGCTCAGAATGTCCAGAGAAATCAACTTCTTTCCCTTTTTTAAAAGTCAATGCGTTCGTAAAAGCTGTGAACAAGTCTTTGGTTTATCCACTGAATCAGATTAACAAGTTTGTTCTTTACAAAGAATAAATACACTTACTTTCAGTGTTCGGGGTTTCACGCGTGATACCTGATCAATGTCTTTCTTTTCTTTTTCTTTTGCAGGCGGAACCTTGGCAAGGATGTCCGAAGGAGACCGGAAATGCAGGTGACGAATCCGGCAGAGGACCAGCACAGGTACGATGTCTGCCGGTGCTGAGGGAAGGAAGGACGAGGCTTCACGAAGAAGGACAAACAAGGAATACGGGTAAGTGAGGAGAACGCAGGATACACAGGTGAACTGGAGATCGACGATCACAAGTAATTGGCTTAGCTTTCAGTCGGCTTTTATAGGCAGAGGCGGGCGGGGTCTCTCACGCGCTGCACGTTTTCAGAATCAACAGTTTGAAGCGTGCAGCGCTAATTAGAATACCGGCAAGGAGTTCTTGTTCATTATTTGGGAAACTAAAAAGAGCCTTCAAATCTATTCAATAAGCCTTGCTGCAACCAAATGAAGCAAACTCAATGCCATTAGTTATTAGTTATATGCAAAGAAGTTCCTTCAGAAATCATGGCAAATAAAGGCTTGCTCTTTTCTTAAAGCAAACCCTAACAATCGCCCCCCTCAAAGGCCCCCTCACAGATGTAGGTTTACCTGGATTTTTTAAATAGAATGTTCTTAATAATCGGGGGCATGTACATTGGAAGCTGGTTCCCAAGAATTTTCAGGGCTGTCATAACCCTTCCAAGCAATTAAATAAAATGAACGACCTTGAATTCTTTTGGCATCTAATATCTTCTGGACTTCATATTCTAGATGACCTGCTATGGTAGTGGGAGGTGGGGGTATTTCTTTTCGGGTAAGGGGATTGTGGGGTTTGAGTAGGGATACATGGAACACTGGATGTATTGAGTAATCATCCGGAAGGTCTAATCTTACTGTTACTGGATTCAACATTTCTTTGATAGTAAAGGGTCCTATGAATTTTGGTTGTAACTTTCGAGACCCTTCCATATTTAAATTTTTAGTAGAAAGCCAAACTTTCTCCCCAACATTATAAAGGGGTGCTTCAGTTCTGTGTTTATCAGCTTGCTTTTTCATTCTTTCTTTATAATTAGACAACTGATTTCTGGCTTTTTCCTGTATCTTGATTAAATTAGTTAGTCTCTCGATAACCTTTAGAAGTAGTGAGTCATCTATTTTAACTGGCAATGCTCTAGGATGAAACCCTTGCATAAAATAAAAAGGGGTACAATGGGTTGAAGAATGAATAGTGTTATTATATACAAATTCAGCAATTGGCATTGCCTCCAACCATTCACTTGAATACTCTACTAACAAGCACCGTAAAGTTTGCAGTAAAGTTTGATTTAGGCGCTCTGTTTGTCCATCTGTTTCTGGATGGAACGCTGTAGACAAAGCTGGTTCTATTTTTAATTTTGCACAAAGTGTCTTCCAAAATTTTGAATTAAATTGACTACCTCTGTCTGAGACAATTTTATCCGGCAATCCATGAAGACGCACTATCTCTTTCAGAAAAATATCTGCAAATTCTCCTGCTGATGGTAATTTTATTAAGGAAATGAAATGAGCCATTTTTGATAAATAATCCACCACTACAAGAACTGTAGTGTATTTTTTGCTAGAAGGCAGATTTACTATGAAATCGACACTTAATGTATGCCAAGGGGTTTTATGACGTTACAACGCATGCTTTTACCACGAATGCTGTTACAACGCATGCTGTTACAACGCATAGCGCTTTGGGGTGCTGGATAGTGAATAGTTTAATTTACTATTCCAACTCCAGTCCCCGTGGATAGTAGGGAAGGTGTTGGATAGTAAATTAAAACTATTCCCTATCCTAGAGCGCCCCCCAGCGCAATGCGTTGTAATGGTTTTCATTGTAAAACCTGCATTGTAAAAGCACTGCGTTGTAAAAGTTTCGTTGTAAAGGATGTTTCCCATGCCAAGGTGTTTGTGGAACAGGCATGGGGATTAAATAACCAGCTGGAGCTCTATGTGATGTTTTTTGACAAGCACATGTAGGACAGGTTTCCACATATTTCTTGATATCTTTACTCATATTAGGCCACCAGAAATGTTTTCGCACATTTTCTAGAGTTTTTAACCAACCCGGATGTCCTGCTAACACTGCAGTATGATGCCAAGCAACAATTTGCTGTTGCAAATCAAACATTTGTATATATAAAAGGGTTCCATGGTACATTAACCCATTTTGTATTGAATTAGTCTTATCTTTTAACCAATCTAGAGAACTGATTTGTAAATGTGCATTATAAAGCTGTGACATAAAATCCTGCTGTTGAATTGGTGCTAATATTTTTTGGGGTACTATTATAGGCTGACCCTTTGTTTCTAGTTCTGAAAAATGTCCTTACCTGGATAAAACATCAGATTGAACTTGTTGTGTACCAGGCCTGTAAGTTATCACAAAATCATACGTGCTAAAAAAGTTCAACCATCGCATTTGGCGTGGTGTTAAAGCTTTTAATGAACTAAAAAATTGTAGATTTTTGTGATCACTAAAGATTGTTACAGGAAATTTAGCCCCCATCAAATGATGATGCCATTCAGTAAAAGCTACTTTAATAGCTAGCAACTCACACTCAGCTACGGTATAATTTTGTTCAGAAGGTAGTAGTTTTTTTAAATAAAAGGCAATGGGATGTAATTGCCCATCTTCTGAATCTCTTTGTGAAAGCACTCCTCCTAATGCCACTTGCGAAGCATCAGCTTCCACATAAAATGGGAGATTAGGATCTGGGTGTCTCAGAATGGGTGCTGAAATAAACTTTTGCTTCAGAGTTTGGAATGCCTGCGAAGCTGCAGCGTCCCACAACATTTTTTTGCCCTTTTCGTAATAATTTGGTGATTGGAGCCACTATGTCTGCAAAATGCGAAATGAATCGCCTGTAAAAATTGGCGAAGCCTAAAAATTTCTGGACATCTTTTAGAGATGGAGGGATCTGACCATTCTGCAACTGCTATAACCTTCTTTTCATCCATCACAATACCTTGTGGTGTTAGACAGTATCCTAGAAAATCTACTGAGTTGGAATTAAAGGTACACTTTTCTAGTTTAGCAAATAAATGATGTTCTCTTAATTTAGCTAGAACTGCTTTTACATGGTGGGTGTGTTCCTCAACGTTTTTTGAATACATGAGAATATCGTCTATGTACACAATTACGCATACATCCAAAAATTCAAGCAACACCTCATTAATAAAGAATTGAAATGCCGCTGGCGCATTACATAGTCCGAATGGCATGACTGTGTGTTCAAATAGGCCGAATTTTGTCTTAAAGGCAGTCTTCTATTCATCATGTTCTTTTACCCGAACTAGATGGTATGCCCCACGTAAATCCAACTTAGTATAAATGGTGGAATTTCTAAGTTGATCTAGGAGCACAGGTATTAAGGGGAGCGGATACTTATTTTTAATTGTTGCCTTATTTAATCCTCTATAATCAATACAGGCCCGCAAGGAACCATCTGGCTTTGGAATAAAAAAAAGAGGCGAGGAGACCGGTGATGTGGAGTGTCTGATGAATACAGATTGTAATAACTCATCCCAATAAGTTCTTAAATATAGAGTCTCTTTTTCAGTTAAAGCATACACCCTGCTACTAGGTAGAGGAGCTCCTGGGATCAAATCAATGCGACAATCATAGGAGCGATGAGGTGGCAAAACACTAGCTTTAACCGGATCAAAAACATCCCGAAATTCCAAGTATTCTGAAGGGATAGGTATACTATCCACTGAAGCTATGGTGGCACAATGCAACACTGAAAGATGTTCCTGCGTTGCTTCTTTATAACAATTAGCACGGCAAAAGGGTGAGTCTAAAGTTACTGTTATGGCCACCCAATCAATTTTAGGGTTGTGAGAAATAAGCCAAGGTACTCCCAATATTAATCCAAAATTAGGAGTATCAATAAGGTCAAAACTAACTTCTTCAGTATGACCATTGTGACATACCATGGTCAATGGGCTAGTCTTTTTGGTAATCAAACCTGAAGTTAGTTCCGACCCATCAACAGCACAAACTGTTTCAGGATGAGATTTCACGACTATAGGTAAATCAAGTCTTTTTGCCAAAGCAATATCCACAAAATTTCCTGTGGCACCACAGTCTAATAACACAGGTAATGTATATCTAAACTGAGTACTCACAATCAAGATGACATGTATTAAAAAATGTTTGGGAATTTGTGGTACTGTATAAGCAGCTGAAAAGGAGGTCTGATTATCGCTTTTCCTCGAACAAGTGACCTCTAGCCTTGTCGAGCTTTTTAGTTTTCCGACTCTGACTCCATGAGGTTAACACATTCACTTTCTTAGGTGTCTTGGGCTTTACTGGGCACTCTCTGGCAAAATGACCAGACTTTCCACAATATAAGCATAACTGTAGTTTCCTCCGTCTTTTCTTTTCTTCAGTTGTTAAAGGCCCTCTGAGTGTACCTCTCTGCATAGGCTTCGGATCTGGAAGTTTACTCTCAACCTCCGTCTTTTCATGCTTAAAAAATGACAATCTAGATTCAGTTTTAATTCTATCCCCCTTTCTTTCTCCTAGACGATGGTCTAATTTGACCACCAAATCAACAAAATCTGAATAATCTTCAGGAAGGTCCACAATGTGGGCCAAGGCGTCTTTTAAGTCATCTCTTAATCCTTTATAAAAAAAGAGATACTCTTTTTGCTTCTGGCCATTGGGTTTCAGTTAACAAACGATTAAAAGAAGTAAGATAGGTTAATAAATCTTTTGTTCCTTGTTTCAGATTTAATAACTCATTATCACTAGCTTATATGTAAGTATGTTTTGCAAACAAGCGAGACATCGTTCTCTTGAACAGATTCCAATTATGTAAAATTGGATCATCTCGATCCACATAGGGGATAGACCAATTGTCCGCCGTCCCTCCCAAATAGGATAAGACAAAGGCCACCTTAGTGACATCAGTAGGAAACAGCTGAGGCTTGCAGACAAAATGTAACTGACATTGATTTAAAAATACTTGAAACTTGCTACTATCTCCATTAAAACGTTCTGGAGCTGCTAAAGGGACAACGTTAGGGACATTAACTGTGACCTCTACTGGAGAAGACGAGGTTTTAGGAATTTTAGGTCTAGTATCGGTGTTAAATAATGGTTTAAAAGTAGCTGGAGCAGGTGAACCCCAAAGATTCTCTCTAGGCTTATAACATATTAACTCTTGTTTTAAGGACTCATTTTCTCGTTTTAAATTATCTAACTCAAATCGCATTTGCTGGAAGAGCGCTGTGACTGTCTCAGGACGAGTCATTCATTTCATAAAGCTTTATTCGGAGCATAGAAAACATGTCCATAAAAGCACACACAGTTATAAATACAGTACATTTGATCAATTTAAAAAAGAGACACATAGTACATTATTATACTGAAGGGGATGAAATAAATATTTAAAAGCACATACTTTTCCTGGCACCAATTGCTTTAAGCAGGAAAGTAGCCGCAAAGAAGCAGATGTCCGGGTGATGCAAATTAAATAGCAGTTTCATAGAGTCATTAATTGTTCTTACTCCAAATCTTTTCAGCATAGGCTTTAGGAAACTTTTCCGCAGTTCACCATACAGTTGGCACAATAAAAGAAAGTGCATAGTGCTCTGCTCAGCATTATTATCACAAGCACAGGGTCCAAATGGACGCATTTTTACAATGGGGCACGCAACCAAATAATGCACTGTCCCCATCCTCATCCTAGTCAGCACAAACTGATGCGAAACTCTAGTCACCTGAGTCAAGTACGGTTGGAGTCCAATAGAGTCATTCACACTGTTATACAGCATACAGGTATAGAGATTCGGTTCCTCCAATGCACGCCTCTCTGCACAATAATTCAAGAAGGTGACTTTCAAATTAGGCTTGGAAATGTCAGAGACACAGTGTCGATCATTGGATACATTAAGCCCAAAAACCTTTTGAAAACTGTCAATCGTATATTTGATCCATGGGATCTTTAGATGATGATCCAAAGTGAGGCAATCATTGATAATGGCTCTATTCAGGGAGGTACCATTATTCTGCCATACCGAGCGCCACAATAATAAGGGTCTTAACATGATCATATCATTTAAAAATTGAATCCCCAGTTCCTTGTGGACCAAGTTATTAGAGGTAGATTTGGGTAAACACAGAAGCCTTTTCAAAAAATTATTCTCCTCCACCTGCAGACTCCCGGCTGGTGACACACCCCATACTCCAGCCCCATAGAGGGCCGTGGAAAGACATCTGGATTTGAAAATATTTAACATGTATTTAATCCGCCTGTTCCCCAACTTCTTAGCGAAAACAAATACCCCATTAGCACTCCTCGTCATCTTTGTTTTAACTGCCTTATGCTCTATATCCCAGCAGCCGTTTTTGGAAAATGTAATCCCCAGGTAGCAAAAATTATCAACTTTATGGACCGGTTCACCTTCTATGAAATAATAGGAATTAGATTTTGTTTTAGATTTTGTTTTAGATCGCCCTGTCCCACACTCCATAACGTAAGTTTTAGTTCTATTAATCACCAGTTTCCTGCTTTTGATGAACTGTACAAACCTGTCCATCAAACGTTGAAGGCCTAATGGGGTCCTAGACAGCAAAACGGCATCATCCGCATAGAGTAACACAGGGATGTTAAAGTTGTTAACTGTCGGGGCATCTGCCGTAACTGTCTGTAGAACAGAATCCACCTCGTTAATGAAGAGTGTGAAAAGCAGGGGTGCTAAAACACACCCTGCCTTATTCCCCTCCCTATCCTGAACTTGCTAGTACACTCCCCGTTAGGTCCATACCGGACACTGGTGCATAATTTTTTGTACAGGCGAGCCAGGAAATAGACTATACCTTCAGGTGCTCCCATTTCGATCAGTTTGGCCCAGAGTATAGCGTGGTCTACCATATCAAAAGCGCTGCTTAGGTCAGCAAAACATAAATATATAGACCCTTTTTTGGCCTGGGTATATTTCCCTACCAAAAGTTCTAAGTTTAAGCATTGCTCAATGGTGCCACGCCCTTTCCTAAACCCAAACTGACTGTTGGTTAAAATCCCGTTGGTCTCTGCCCATTCCTCTAATCTGACTAAAAGGACCTGGCTCATAACTTTTACAGACGAATCCAGTAAGGATATTGGCCGGTAATTTTTTGCGTCACCCCGATCACCTTCCTTAAAGATAGGGACAATTAATGATTCTGCCCACGTTAACGGTATCTCACAACAAACTGCTGCGTTAAAAGTCTTAACCAACAATGGGCCCCATATCTCCGGGGCCGTCTTGTACACATCTATAGGTACCTCATCTGGTCCCTGGGCCTTCCCTCCCTTACTAGCCCTGATGCTATCCATGACCTCAGGTGTGGTAATATTTAGGGCAACAATGGGCCAACCATCTCCAAAGGAGACCGGTCCATTACCAGAGTCAAAAATAATGGAGAAATGTTGGATCCACGATTCCATGATCACATTTGATGTTAGGTCCAGTACCTTCTCATCCTTAAGAAATGGGCAGTTCACAGTGGCCCAAAACAGTGTACAATTTTTCAATTCAGCAGCTTGGCTAAGATTGTCCCAAGCTTCCTGCTGGAGTTCGGCCTTTCTGCGCTTAAGGGTCAAATTGTAATCCAGCCTAAGTTGGATCACCAGACTCTTATCTCTGGGTTTAACTGCTAGGGCCTCTTTTAGACCTTTCCGGGCGATAGTGCAAGCATGGTCAAACCAGCCCATTTGTAGTCTGCTCTTGTGCACACCAATTCTGGTGAACTTTTTGTTGATGATTGCATTAATTCTAACAAAGTGATCAATACTTTCAGCAGTGATTGCTTCCTGCTCGAGGATCGCCGTAATTTCTGTCAAACCATTATTAATGATAGAATCAGATGTTATTTCGGCCTTATCCCCTTTCCACCTCAGCCTGAAACCATTGGGTCTATGGGGTTCAATATTAACAACAGTACCCGAATGGGAAACAGGGGCAGATTTCCATATCATGGCTTCAATAGTTAAGCAATTATGGTCACTTAGCATAACATCAACCACCTTTGGTTCTGAGCACAAGGGGATTAGGTTAGAAGACATGCACATAAAATCAATGACAGTATTTGCCCCCCTCCCTATGAAAGTCGGTAAACTTTCTCCCAAGTCATTCTTCCCATTTTCCAAAATTTCCATATCGTGGGCTACCAATAAACTGTTCAGAGATTCTCCATACAGATTATGGGGGAAATGGACATCGGCATCCCCTAGACGATCGAAGACACCACATAAATTCTGATAGGATAAGGGGCAGACTGAAATGTTAAAATACCCCACAAAGATAAATTCATAAACAACATTAAAATTATTCACAATACTACTTAACGCATTTTCTAAGTCATTAATTACTGTGTGCCTGGTACCATCAAATATATTATTATAGAAATTAATCAAGAGGATATTTCTACCTGCTTCTTGTGCTAGCCATAAAATTTGGGAGTGAGCCCCCACTAATACATGCTTTTTCACCAAAATTGGTAACTTGACTGAAATCAAAACCAGCAACCCTCCTTTTGCCCTACCAGAGGGTGATGCCAAGGCGGGAAGTTCGTAGGATACAAAGCCATCATTACCCTTGAAATTTTTACACCAGGTTTCCTGCAGGCAAATAATGTCAAAAAGACCAATAAATTCTTTCCATCCTAAAATATCCTCTTTGGCCATCAAGCCTGCAACATTCCAACTGGCGATATAGCAAGTTCCACTTTTCCTACAATGGCTAGCATTTGGTGGGCCATCACTAGATATGGACATGTTCTCATTTAAATTAAAAACCTGAGTGTTATACCTAGAAGTCTCGTCATTTCCTCCAATGGATACACATTCTATAGTCACACTATTTACCAATTCATTTTCTGACATGGTTGACTCTCCATTACGATTTTGGGATGGCTGAGTAGTCTTTAGTCAGTAATTTGAGTCTAAACCGCTCAGGGCTTGATATCGATTGAACGTTGGTACCTCCAAGCCCCTATGCCTAGAGTCCCCCCTGCCTCCTCTCCCCCCAGGACTTAGTTTAGGCTGAGCAAATAAATGCCTATAGAAATATCCCAGGGGTCTAAGTGTTATTCCTTGGTCGCTAGTTGGGCGTGAGGTAGCTCTGATCAGAGAGGTAGTGGCTAGATGCGGGTCCTTAAAATTCACTATCACACAGTCACCACCAATATTTTTCTCCGATTTACCAATCCATTTAGTCCTGGTTGTAGCCAAGATCTGATCGGTTAAATCTAATGGAAAACCACATTCCTGGTTAAGCCAACTCACAGTTTCATTCTTTAATGACTCATGGGATTCCATGTCACCGTGAGGCCCTGACTCATTCACAGGTGGTACGTTGGTCAGAACTGCCACATACGGGGCGCAATCTGGCAGTAAATCCGGTTGGGAATACCCATATCGCCTAGGTTTCCCTGTCCCTGACTTTGGTTTAGCCCCTAGGGTGTTGGCACTCACTATATTTGGGACTAACACAGGCCTGATATTAGGGGCAGCCTCTGTTACTATGGCTTTTTCAACAGGGGTGATAATCTGAATCACCACTGGAGGTGAATCACTAAACTTCTTGCTAGCATCAGGGGTAACATGGTCTGAGTTAGATTCCTTCAATAAACCCCCTAATCTCACCACCTCCCCTGTAATAAAATCCAGTTTATCCATTAATGGTTTGATTAATGTCTCAAGCTTGGCATCAATGATATTAATAAGCAAATGAAGCTGGTCAGAGTCTAATGTTATCTGGTGACTGTTGGTCATAATGGTAGGGTCACAACTGGTGGTATCAGCTGCAGGGGCTTATCTCTTCTTAGCCGGTTTACCTCCTCGTTTTTGTAAAATAGGCCTCCCAAAACTTCTGCCTGATCTTAATGTTCTCTGTATTCTGGGGGCAGGAGAATCAAGTACACTTAAATTAGAAACAGCCGGGGAAGCAGGTACTATATCGTTGGGAGGGCACTCAGAGCTAACCAGATTAGACTCATCCCCCGTTATTATATTAGTTACGCTAGCCAAATTTGATTCATCCCCAGTTATTGCTTTAATTAAGAATGCTACAGGGGGGTCTGGATCACAAGTAACATCAACTAGAATAGTTGATACCGGCGTTGGTAAGGGGGATTTTAATAGAGGCACTGGTAAAGAGCCACGTCCCAGGGAGAGTCGCCGCTCTTTATTTATGTTATCCACTACCTTGATAAGATAATTCTCAAGGGTATTTACACTGCACTCTTTCGACATAATTACACACTGAATCACACAAATATATTAAAAACGAATATAAGCCTTAATGAATAATAGTGGAATATCCACACAATTTAAGATAGGTAGCCCAGCACGGGGGGGATCAGTCACAATAGTTCTTTAGTCAGTTGTAGAAGTTCAGTACCTTTTAATTATCTCCTGTATCGTCCCGGATGCAGGGTCCGTGGCCCTGCCCTGTCTACTTCTGTCTCTGACTGTCTTGGACTGTCCCGCCCTTGTCCCAGGCTTCTCCCGGCCAGCTCTCGCGGGTGCGAGGGGCGTTCCGTGCTTTAAAGCGCCTCCGGGCGCTCGTGTGGCGTCACTCCCGCCGCCGGGGGACCTGAGTAGTGTAGTCCTGCGGCGTCACCGGGAGTTCTGGAGCGCTGGCCGTATCCCTCACGGCAGTGCTGGAGCGCTAGCTGTAGACACGCTGGCCGTTCACCTCACGGCTGTTAGAGTCAAATCTTCATCCAAAGCTTTAGCCATTTCTGCAGTATCAATGGCATCTTGGTCTACATCACAGTTCATCTTTTCAACTGAAGTAAGATAAGGCTTGTGATTCTGTCAAGAATCAGTTACCTGTATATCCTGTTTTTTGTCTTCTATTGGAAAGCTGAAGCTTATTCTGACCCACCCCTGAATTCCTTGTTTCAACACGCTGAATGAAAATAATGTGAAGATATCAAGAAACCCAAGGGAAGGGGGAAATTGGATAAAATAACAAACAGAGAAACCAAACATTGCTCCGACTCCACTGGTAGTTGTCTCTTTCTGAGCTGGATTCGTGACAGTGTGATTTCTAGACAAATAAGAAGTTAAACAAACACTTTATACTTTTCTCAATCCTATGATTTCTTATATCTATCTTCAAATATGTGTTAAAACAGTAATATCGAAGGAATACCTCTTTACTCTGGCTCAATAGCTCGCCAGAACTGTGGGCCTGAATTAAGTGTAACTTCTTCCCTTTAAATACAAAATAAGATCATATTAGGGAAAGCATGGCTCGAACCAAAATAAGAATTCTAAATAACAATTCCACCTCTACTCATGAGATGGCGCTACTCACTCAACATGAATCCACTGATGCTTGTAAATAAACTCTGCTGAATAGCTCCATGAATTATAAATGAAATCTGACAAGAAACTCTTCTTCGTTTCAAAGTCTTTTAGAAACTCAACCTCTGACTTCCATTCAAAGTTTTTTCAAATCTCAAGGGACGCTTAATAATAAGTGCTGAAATATTTGCATGGGTTGAAAGTAAAGTACGAAAGCGCTTTCCTCAGAATGTCAAGAGAAATCAACTTCTTTCCCTTTTTAAAAGTCAATGCGTTCGTAAAAGCTGTGAACAAGTCTTTGGTTTATCCACTGAATCAGAATAACAAGTTTGTTGTTTACAAAGAATAAATACACTTACTTTCAGTGTTCGGGGTTTCACGCGTGATACCTGATCAATGTCTTTCTTTTCTTTTTCTTTTGCAGGTGGAACCTTGGCAAGGATGTCCGAAGGAGACCGGTAATGCAGTGGACGAATCCGGCAGAGGACCAGCACAGATACGATGTCTTCCGGTGCTGAGGGAAGGAAGGACGAGGCTTCACGAAGAAGGACAACAAACAAGGAATACGGGTAAGTGAGGAGAACGCAGGATACACAGGTGAACTGGGGATCGGCGATCACAAGCAATCGGCTTAGCTTTCAGTCGGCTTTTATAGGCAGAGGCGGGCGGGGTCTCTCACGCGCTGCACATTTTCAGAATCAACAGTTTGAAGCGTGCAGCGCTAATTAGAATACCGGCAAGGAGTTTTTGTTCATTATTTGGGAAAGTAAAAAGAGCCTTCAAATCTATTCAATAAGCCTTGCTGCAACCAAATGAAGCAAACTCAATGCCATTAGTTATTAGTTATATGCAAAGAAGTTCCTTCAGAAATCATGGCAAATAAAGGCTTGCTCTTTGCTTAAAGCAAACCCTAACACACTATCCTGGTTTGGAGTCCCTTGACTTACTATACAGGATTCCCTCATCCAAGTGTACCCTATAGGTTCCACTGACATCTCCTTGTTCTCGCTTGATATCCAACTGTCTCAGGCCTTCAAAAGTGGTAAACGTCGGGTCCCGGACTGACCTGCAACAGAGGGCATTCGTTAAAGTAATATCAGTGATGGGGAGCAGGGAGGAAACACCACACACCCCACTTTTCTACATTTAGTTAATGTGTGTGGGCGACAGGCACTCTGCAAGTGTTAGCATGGGCAGTTTGAAGCCCGGAGGGCAGGGGTTGCAGGGAGGGGGGGAGGTTGGGAGGTTGGGAAGAGTTGTTACAGTTTAAGAATTTTCAATTGTATGCAGTAATAGTTCTATGGACGTCATCACAAGCTAGCACAACACAGGAGCAGTGTAGATATACAAATCCAGATGGGTACACAGTGGGATATTCTGGGTTAAGATCCTCAGCAGGAATGTCAATGGGCTTGGAGATAAAATCAAACATAGCATGGTCCTTCAATACATCAAGAGACATGCCCCAGATGTTATTCTCCTAGAGGAGACGCACTTGGTTGGGAATATGTGTACCGCTATGAACAGGGAAGGTGATAAACTAGTGGCTCATGCCGGCTTCACGACTGGGTCGTGGGAGGTAGGCATTGTACTGAAAAACTCGTTTCCCTTCACCCTACAATCCACATGGTCAGATAACAGCGGCAGATATATAGGCATTTCGGGTCTCTGGGAGGGCAGAACTGTCACATTTGGCTTGGTATATGTTCCCCCTGGCTTCCAGAGTGACACATTTAAAGACCTAGGTACAATACTATTTTCCTTTCCTGAGGGCCCCCTTTTGATAGGAGGAGATTTTAATGCAGTGGTATCTGGTGTGTTAGATCGTCATCCCCCACGGGACATCAGGCCCGCACAACAGTGGCTACCGTGAGGCCACGCCCCCTCCCTGCCCCATAATAATGTGCATGCACCGGAGGCGCAGCGGACGAGCGCAGCGGGCGCGACGATTGCGCGCCGAAGGCGCGCATAAGGCAAGCTTGTCTGCGCTCGTCCGCTCCGAGTCCGGGCCTAGGGCCAGTCCCCCTGCATCCCAGCCCTCAGACCCTATATACTACAGTGCTGACACCCTCCACAGTCTCAGGGCACCCACCAGCAACTGCTGTCGACACAGCTATCAAGCTGACACTCTGCCGCCTGCCTGTCCCAAATGCCATATCCCCCTCAAACCCAAAATAACTACTGAACTGCTACACGACTTCCGCATGTTCTTATTGAACTGCCGCTCTCTCCCTAAACATAGGGCTGAAATTGCGCTTTTAATAGAGGAACACACACCAGACATATTGTTCCTAACAGAAACCTGTCTATCCCCTGACGCTGATCCAGCGGTCATAGACCCCCTCCCACCAGGTTTCCAAATCTCTCGACAAGACGGGCCTAAAGGGAGAGGAGGAGGCTTGGCGATAATTCATAAAAAACAGCTTCACTGCCGAGTGGTTCCCGAAACCATCCCGGACTGTGAAAGCCTTACCTTTAACATTGAACTCTCACCTAACAGATGTCTCTCCGGCACTCTTATCTACCGCCCCCCCCCCGGCCCCCCGAAGCAGTTCCACGTCAGTCTACCCTCAAGCGTGGCTGAACGTCTCAATATCACATCTAACTTCACCCTGCTAGGCGATTTTAATTTTCATTTCGACTCATCCTCAGATCACATAGCCGTGACCTTAGCAGATGATCTAGCAGCTCTGCAACTTACCCAACGGGTTATTTCTCCCACCCACGTTAAGGGTCATCTGCTGGACCCGGTTTTCAGCAACTGCCCTGATCTTCTAACCAATCCACCTATCCCCCTGCCCTGGACGGACCATTTTCTGATCCCCATCAGCTGGACTGCGCTTAAACCCCCTGAACCAACACCTACCACGAGACTCATG
This sequence comes from Lissotriton helveticus, assembly GCF_964261635.1. Lineage (NCBI taxonomy): Eukaryota > Metazoa > Chordata > Amphibia > Caudata > Salamandridae > Lissotriton > Lissotriton helveticus. The sequence continues at coordinate 1,790,264,828 of NC_136063.1, read as the reverse complement.
AGAGCCTGGTCCCACCTAGCAGTTGATAATTGGACTAGCAAACTTGCTGAGAATCCACCCCTGATTAAAGACAACCACGGCCTAGCAAACCAGGCATATGTTGACTGGATCACTCAATCTCTAGACGTCGCTCTTCCCAAAAAAAAAATTACGTTCAAACGATCCCCCAAAACTGCCCCGTGGTACACAGAGGATCTTAGGGACAAGAAACGACTCTGCAGGCAATCAGAAAGACGCTGGCGATCTGATTACTCCACAGACAACAAAACCCTTTATCAAGAAGCCATCAGTGAATATAAAACACTGATAAAAGCGGCCCAGGCCACATACTTTTCTGAGAAAATTTTGCTTGCTAAATCTGAACCCAAGGAAATTTTCCAAATCATTAAAAAATTAACAAAACATCCCCCTAGCTTGCAGGCGGAGAAGTCCACCACCCACTGCAATAATGTCGCCGAATTCTTTAATCAGAAAATAAGCTCCATCTACTCTGCCTTTCCCCCGAAAAACCCCACTCCCTCAGCCCCTCCTCTCTATCCCACAGCCTCCCCCTCCAGTCAACACCTACCCACGCTGACTCACTTCCTTCCTTTGGATCTCGCTACCCTTGAACCCTTAGCACGGAAAGTAAAATCCGGATCCCCCGATGACCCAGCCCCGCCAGACATAATAATGGCACCATCGCAGACCACCCTGCCCATCATAAGGGAGGTTTTAAATGCCTCCATCTCTTCTGGCACGGTCCCGACCGTATGGAAGCAGGCCATGGTCAGAGCCTTTTTGAAAAAGCCTAATTTGGACTCTACTGACCTGAGTAACTATCGCCCCATATCCCTGCTCCCATGGGCAAGTAAGATCCTGGAGAAATATATAAATCAACAACTAATAAACTTCCTGGAAGATCACCACCTACTGGACTCCACCCAGACGGGCTTTAGACCGAAACATGGGACCGAGACCGCCCTCCTCATGGTTACCGAGGAAGCTAGAAAAATCCTGGATCAAGGAGGATCAGTGGCAGTGATCCTCCTTGATCTCAGCGCGGCCTTCGATACGGTTAGCCATGACACCCTGCTGCACCGTATGTCCCATGTCGGGATTAAGGACAAAGCCTGGTCTTGGTTCCAGTCCTTCTTAGAGGATAGATCCTTCCGCGTGTTTGAAGGCGAGTCTGTGTCCACCAGCAGACCATTGAAATGCGGAGCCCCCAGGGCTCATCTCTAAGCCCTGCACTTTTTAACCTGTACATGAGGCCGCTGGCTGATGTCGTCCGCCCATTTGGGATTAAGATCATCTCCTATGCGGACGACACGCAGCTGGTGGTCTCCCTGACGCAGGAAGCCAACCCATCTGCACTGGGCGGGCTTAGAGAGTGCCTAGAGGAAGTGAAGACCTGGATGTCCCTATCGTCTTTAAAACTGAATGGGGACAAAACCGAGCTGATGCTCCTAGGCCCCCAGACCTCAGCATCCCCGCCTCCCTGTGGCCGCCCAGTCTAGGTCCCCCGCCAACTCCCAAAAACAGTATCAAGAGTCTCGGAGTTTGGCTGGACAGATCCCTGTCCTTTAACGTACAAGCCACAAAACTCTCAGCCACATGCTTTGGCATCATGAGGATGCTAAAAAAAATTCTCCCTCTCCTCCCCTTGGAAGCCAAACAAGCAGCCGTACAAGGTCTAATTCAGTCACGCCTTGATTTTAACAATGTACTCTACCTTGGCGCCCCTGAATCCACTCTGAGAAGGCTTCAGATAGTCCAGAACTGCGCAGCACGTATTCTACTCGACCTCCCCCGCAGACAGTCAGTGAGGGCCGGATTGGTAACCCTCCACTGGCTACCGGTGCGCCAGAGAGTTATGTTTTAAAGCTATGTGCATAGCACACCAGGCCTTCTGGAACACTGGCCCCAGGATTACGCGGGACCTAATTACCCACTACACGCCCAACAGAAGCCTACGCTCTAGTCAGACTTTCCGTGCAATGGCTCCCAGAATAAAAAGATCCAGATCCGGAGGCAGGACGTTTTCCTATAATGCCGCCAGGGCCTGGAACGCCCTTCCGCTGCACCTCAGAGCCAACCCCAATCTCTCGGCTTTCCGCAAACAGCTGAAAACCTTTTTATTTCATCCAGTCTAATTAACTCCCACTTCTCCCCCCTCCTGGGCCATTGTGTGGGGCCATGGTATTCCTAGTGCTTGGACGCCTCCGGGCAGCAATTCACGCTCTACAAATGCACATCCAATCCAATCCAATCCAATACCTGACTTCCTGAAAGCCATGGGACTGGTAGATGGGTGGAGAGTACACATCCCGTACAGGGCTCAATATACCTACATATCGAGTGCACATCACAGTCTCTCACTTATTGATTATGTTCTGGTTCCAGCTACTCTTGCACTAGACATTCAGGAAATAAGACATTTAAGTAGAGGCATTTCGGATCACTCACCGATCTGGGCACAAGTAGTTCTGGGCCAGAGAAAATCGGGGAAAATTGCCCCCCATTAACCCTTGGTACCTATGAGACCCTGATACCCGTAAGAAAATAATACAGGGCACAGATCACTACTTTCATGAAAATGGGGGAACAGTAGAGTCCGCCCAAACGTTGTGGGAAGCCTATAAGTCGGTAATCCGTGGACAAGCCTTATCATTGATTGCAGGCAAGAAAAAGAAAAACAGAAAGAGTTGGTGCAGGTAGAGGATGAGGTACTTAGACTGGAGAGTGACTTAGAAGTGTCAGTAACCCCTGAGAAGCTGCACCTCTTGCATTTCAAACAAGACAAATACAAAGCCAGACTCGGACAAACGGATGGTTGTGCTGCCTTGAGGCTCGTGTAATGCAGTTTGATTCTGCTTTGCGACCTGGATCAAAGTAACTAAAATAAGGAGGTTTCAGGACTACCCCCCAGAGTGATAGATTCTCCCCCGGTAGCCGGACGATTGTTTGGACAGCTGGACCTTTTAGCGGATGCCTTTACTCATTGGAGGGCCCACCTTGTGTGCACCAGACGAGGAGGCTTGCCTTGTCCCCAGGACTAGTTTCCCTGTGTGGATTACATTTTGCTTCAAAGTACCCCTGTCCTGATGAAACCAAAAGAGACAACTGGCAGAAACGCGACCACGACTGCGTCGCCACCTTTGTGATAAGGAGTCCCCATATTTTGTATTTTGTGTTTGATGTCAGGCGCCTTGATTAATATATACCTCTTGTGTTAAAGATAATTTACAACTCAGGCGCTACAAGGACTTCCTTTATTGTGATACTTCACTCGAAGTTAGGAGCGGGTATGGTTAGAAAATTGATTCACTTTATCTTCAGTTTTTTTGAAGGGTACATCGTTGTACATATAGTGTACATATTGTATATGTAGGTTGTTGTATATAGTGTATTGTTTTGATTACTAGGTTGTTTTTGTGCCACCTTGTCTTGTGACTCGTATATATGTCTGTAATAAATTGTACCATTTGATGCTGATACAAATAACTGTAAAAAACAGGATAATTAAATATATCTTGTTGTGAAAGTATATGCTTAATTGATTCCTCAGTACCTTCTTTTCTACTTCCTCATCTTTTTGATGTCCCTTGCCCGGGTATGGGAGGGTAATTTGGGCAAAACCCCATCATAATTTTTTAATACAAAGCCATAGCAACAGACAGAGCGAGAGTCCAGGGAAGGGAAACACAAAGCAGAATCTATGAGCACGGAGACAAAGCAGGGAATCTAATCGCATGGTTGGATAAAAAGGAGTGGACTAGCCGTCTCCTGCCTGAACTCCATGTAGAGGGCATTGGCTCGGTCTACGATCCACAGGAGATCACGAACCGGTTTGCTGCACACTATCAAACGGTATATGGTACAGAAGGGAAATACTCTATGGAAGAGAATTGCTCTCTGCTCCGAGATATCTCGCTCCCTACATTGACAGACAAAAATAGGGAATATCAGGAGTCCGACTTCTCAAACGAAGAAGTAGCCCACGCGATATGTGCAATTCATTCAGGGAAAGCATCAGGCCCCAACGGCCTACCAATCGAGCCCTACAAGCTCAAGCCAGAAAAGAAAGCCCCATATCACCATTCGATGTTTAAGGACAGCAGGGTAAGAGGAACACTCCTCATGGACCAAAAGATAGCCAATATAGTGGTCATTCATACGGATGGGAAACCTAAAACCAATTGTGACTCCTATAGGCCCATATCATTACTTAACATAGAGCACAAAATCATCGCAAAACTATTGGTGATCTGATTGGTAAAAACGATAGATAGTTTGGTGCATCCTGACCAATCAGGCTTCATGCCACACCGTAACACAGCTTTAAACCTACACAGATCACATGGTTTGTTGGTAAGGGCAGCAACTATCCAGGAACCGGCAGTCATGGTGTCGCTGGACGCTACCATGCCGTTCGACATAGTGGAGTGGCCATATCTGTTTGCTGTACTGGGTAAAATGGGCTTCGGGCCCAGCTTTGTGATTTGGATTTGGATATTGTACTCAAAACCTATGGCCCAAGTAGTGGTGAACAACCGCACATCACCAAAGTTTCAGCTGCACCCAGGCACGCGACAGGGGTGTCCTTTGTCCTCATTATTGTTTGCTTTGGCCCTGGAACCCCTGGCGGCATGTATCCACAGGGACCCGGTGGTTCATGGCATGCGCTGGTCAGCAGACTGAGAGGATAAGATATCCCTATATGTGCATGATATCCTGTTATATTTGACTTCTCCGAGTGCCTCCCTGATATGTTTATTTGCAGTGTTTGGTAGATACTCCGGCTTTACTGTAAATCGGGCAAAATCTGTTGTCTATGTCCTAAAGGGAGAACCTCATTCCCTTCCCAGAAACTGCCCGCTTCAGATAGTGACAGAGGGCTTTCTTTACTTGGACATTTTTGTCTCGCTAAGTCCTATGGCCCGCTTCACGCACCACATACTGCCGCTTATACAAAGGTTGAAAAAGGATGTATGAAGCTGGAAATCTCTACCCCTTTCGTTGTTAGGTAGGGCTACCTTTTTTAAAATGATGGCCCTGCCTTGCTTCCTTTATGCCCTGCAGAATTCAATGGACCAAGTTCCCACATCATATTTTAAAGAGATAGAGAGTCTTCAGAGGGATCTTTTATGGGATGAGAAACCTCGGATTGCATTAACCAAGCTCACCTTGAACTGATATGACGGAGGCATTAGCCTCCCGGACATTAAAAAGTATTATTGATTGGCCCAATTAGTCGCCATAAACCAGGGGACATATGGAAGCCTTGTCGATCCAGGAAACACCACGGACAGATGGATCCTCCCCGGGGAAGATTATGGAAGAGCACTCTATTCGAAACCTGGTAAGCATCTCTTAACCGGTCCGACCACGAATGAAATTCCACATCTGGCATGCCGTAACTAAATCTCTGGGGTGGGACGGCCGGCTTACCCTGGCAACCCCTCTGTGGAACTCGCAGAAACTAGGGACTTTGTGGCAAACTAAGGGCTTCGATAAATGGGACCTAATTGGGATTTCCCAGATCAAACACCTCTGGGTCAAAGATGAAATTAGCCCATTTGTCTCCCTTCAGAAACAATAGAGCCTGGCTGATACAGAACAATATAGATACCTCCAAGTCCGGCATGCCCTCCAAACACATCTCACATCGAAATCCGTCATCCCTCCAGCCTCCCCATTGGAGAACAGGGTACTCGACAGCCATTTGCCAGAAAAGGCAATCTCATTGATAAATAAAATGCTCATTAACAACAAGGAGGAACCGCTGCAGTCACTCAAAGTAAAAATGGGAAAGGGATGGCCTGGAGCTAGACGAAGAAGACTGGCAAGATGCGGTCTCCTCTCTGAGGGAAGTGGCAATCCAGGCACGATTACGGTTGGTGCAACTCAAAATCCTACACAGTGTATGTAACTGGCCCCAGATTGGTATTTATGGGTAGAGCAGAAAGTGGGGAGTGCAGACGTCGATGTGGAAAAGAGGGCACCTTTATCCATATCCTATGTGAATGTGAATACATTCGAGCTTATTGGGCTGCCATACACAACACTCTCGTGAGGTCCTAATGACTGAGCTGAGCCCGGAGGCGCGAAGATGCCTGTTAAACATCTGGGAGCCGACAGATCTCACCTCATACACTAAGCAATGGGCAACATTAGCAGTGATGATCGCAAAAAGAAATATTGCGTAGAACTGGGGAGCTCATCAACCACCTATGATAGAAAGTGGAGGGAGGATTTAGACTGGTGCATGTTCTGGAAAAATCGGTCTATCTAGCCAGGGGGTGTCGCAGAAAATGGAACAGGGTCTGGGGGCTCTGGAACTAACACAGGGGAGACATCTGCACCCCACCTACACAACTAGGCAATGACGAAAACATTACACCCCCAGGTATTCTGCAATTTCGCTGTGTATTGACGTTCTGTGATCTAGTACAGATGTCTCATATGTATGCTGTCTCCTAATTATGTTTCAAAGCTGCTTGATATGTCGAAGATGTTTCATAAACAGATTTGAAAAGAAAAAAAAAAGAGTGGTAAAGTATTTTGTACCTGGCTCAAGTCCTCCCTGGAAGACTGTCCTGCTCCTTGGAGTTCTGCCAACTCTGGCAAATTCCTTGAAAAGGAGGCCTCCTTGTCAGGCACACGGCCTTCTCCTTGGGGGTAGGATCCTTCTGGGCCTTAGAACCTTTGGAATTCGGTTCACCAGCCTTCCCGCCCTTTCTCTTGATATTAGAAGTCTGGGTCATTTCTGCAGGCTCCAGGACCCCTTGACTTTCCCTCAAGGCCTAACTACACATCCAGCCAAGTATACCCACCAATCTGGTGCACCTCTTCAGGTATTATTTACTCTGGGGAAACCAGCTTAGCCATGACCATGGTTACTGTTGGCACCTGTATCCCTAAGAGGCCTGTACCTCAGCCCCATTCTTCTTGGGCACGGCCTGTATATTTCCATACTTGGAGTCCAGTGGGCCAGGGGTTCCACTTCCTCTCTACCCAGGGAAACTAAGGTGACCTCTGTGTACCTTTTGCAATTCCCAGTGATAATTTTCACCCCTATCCCTACACCAGCAATGTCTTTGGGAGGGTCACCAGTGGGTGACTTTTTGGTGCAAACAGTATCCCTCTTCTTGTGCCCTGGCTGCTTATAGTCATAGTGCACTCAACCTTTGAAGAGCCAAAATTCTTTCCCAGCTAACCCTTCCCCTTGGAACAGAATGTAGCTCTGGGATTCACCGTTTGGGCAGTCTTTGAGAGATTCCTTTTATCCTTTTCCCCCTTTCTTCCCCTGTCCCCCTGTCTTATGATCACCACCCTGTGACGTTTTGGGCACTCTAGGGTCTCACGCTCATCAGCCATCTTGCCTAGCTCTCTGGAACTAGATAGCTCGAAATCTACCAGAGATTGGTGTAGGTCTTCTGAGGAACAGGCAGTGAATAGGCCTGGGTTGAGGTTTCTTAATGTGAGCGGTAGCGACCTGCCATGACAGCCCGCATTGAAAAATCTCGCTAGAAGGTGGTCTAGCATTGGATTTTCCTTGCTTGTGCTAGCCAGCTTCATGTTGGCAAGGCACAGGAGAGGAAAAACTCAGCTCAGTGCTGCTATACTGAGTTTTTTGGAACTCCATGCTCTACACGGAGTTGGAAAAACTCTGAAAACTCTGTGGGTGGAGAGGGGTTTACGGCCCAGGCCTGTTATAGAGCCCTTGTTAGACCTGCCATCCTTAGGTGATCTTACCCTAAACTTTTTGCCATATCCCCTTCTGTTTTGCTGAATTTGTTTTGGTTAGCCTTAGGACACTGTGCACTTTACCTGGTTAAAATTGGCAGAATGCTGATTGGCATATTACATTTATTCATCAAACCTAGTAAAGTGGTATACCATATAACCAAGGCTGCAAATTAAATGTTACTAGTGGGCCTTTAGCACCTACTGTGCAACCTACATAAGCAGCCCTCTAAAACATGTCTCAAGCCTGCCATTGCAACCTGCGTGCAGTTTTAAACTGTCAATTCGACTTGGCAAAATAATCCCTTTGTCAGACATACAACTCCCTTCTTATTATATATCAGTCACCCCTAAACCAATGCCCAAGACTGTCAATAGGACATGGTTCGTTGTCTTTAAAAAGTGGGCCATGTATTTTTAAGTTTTACATGCCCTGGTATTGAAAAACTCCCAAATTTGTTTTTCACTATTGTGAGGCCTACCTTTCCTACAGGATAACTTTGAGTCATAATATTACAGGTATAAGCAATAGCGTTTATTTGGGAGCTGGTAGAAATGCAATGTTTGGTGTCTAAGGAATTGTAATTTGAAATCCTCTTGGTAAAGTCAGAGTTTAAGTCACAATTTTTAGAAAGTTGGTATTTTCTTGTCCTAACCATTTTATGTCTGCAGTCTGTTTCCCGGGTCACTTGACTAAGTGTACTTGGCAGTTTCCTTTGTGTATTCCTTTCAGACAGCCACGTAATAGAGGGGCTGAGTGTTGGCGGGATGGGTCATCCAAGAAGGATGGCGAAACCTGTACACAGCTTCACTTGCAGTTCAAAGACACTGCCTCAGCACACAGCACCACTATTGTGGGGGGAACTCCAGAGGTTGTTTCCACTTTAAAACTGGCACCAGAATTAAAAATAGTGCCCTCAGACCTTTTCTTCAGTTCACTTCTGGACCTGCGGAAGAACTCTCAGAGGACTTACTTGGCTTGTGGCCAGCTGTGTACTTTGATAGAATTGCCCTGCTGCCTCAAGACGGCTGCCTGCTGCCTTCTGCCTGCTGCCTGAAGTCTGCCTCCTGCCCTCGGCAGACTGTCCCTCCGCTTGAGACCTGCTTTTCTTTTTTAACCAAAGACTTCCATAGTGAATACAAGGGCTAGTTGGTGTGCCTTCTGATCAGAGCCTCAGCAGCAGAAAAAGCCCCAGGCATCTTGAGCCTGCATCTGACCCAGCCTGATTGAGTCTTGACCCTCCAAGTGGTGCCCCTCCAGTCAGGATCCCTTGGAAGTGGTGTTAAAGGTGTCCAGATAGCCCAAGTCCAAAACTTCAGACGTAGAAAATTTCTGTCAAAAAATGTTCTGAGAACGGGGATGAGACCAGCTTGTAGATCACTCTAGGTGCACTGCTGGTCAGCTTGATTTCACTGTAGCTCCTACTAGGTTCTCCACAACAGCAAATCCTGTTCAGCGGCTCCTTACAGAAGTTGTATGTGGCCTTGTGAAGCACTCGTCGACTACAACCTGTAGCTTTTTCCCACTGGAGATCTTTGACTTAAATAGAGACTAAGGGCCCTATTTATAGATTGGCAGTATGTATTCTCCATCGCGACTGAGTATACATACCACCAATATGAAGGTCCAATTGTGGCCGGAACTTCAATTTGACCACAGTGAAGATTAACTTTCTCTGAGGGCTCTGGGGAGTAAGGGCTATTGGAGAAATGGCTACTTGTCTGTGTGCCCAATTTAAATGAGCAGATATGCAGTCATTTTTTACTTTTCTAAAATTGCTTTTATTCCCCCCCCCCGCCAGTGGAACTTCAATGGCAATGGGAGCATTATCGTTTTCTTTTTAAAAAGAAAATACCATTTTGAGATTTACATTTTGTAAAGAAAAAAAAACATGTTTGCTACAGGGCTGCGTCCTTTTACTCCAGCCCTGTAGAAAAGAGTTAAATATATTGACAGGAACGGGCCTGACAGTGCTTCCTTCCAATGCTTATATAGAAAGGATTACCTGCTTGGCGGTCATTTATATTTTACCCCATCCCCATGGAGAAATAGTGGGCCACCTGCCCAGATATAAATCTAGGCCTTAGCCCAAACATAGAAATCCTCACCACATCCTCATCAAGCGGGTACCCTTAGATGATGCCTCACCTCGAACATCACTAATTACCTTGGCCCTCTGAACTTTACCTTCTCAGACATTTTTCTTCAAAATTTCTTCTAAGTCTGTGGGTCAGTGAAGACAGGGCCAAATCTATTTCTTGTATCCAAACTTCACTCCATCGCGGTGGGCCATAACTTTTTTTGCCCCAGTTTAACTCACTTTAAACTTTAAATATTCATAAATCTGGTTCTACTGATTGGATGTTTGTCATTTTGCTGTCAAATAATTTATTACCATTTACTTTTATTTGTCTTAATTTGTCTGGTATTTTTCATGTGTTGTATTTTCACTTTATTACGGTTTCATTGCTGCATAAATACTTTTCACATTGCCCCCAAGTTAAGCCTGACTGAATTTCTGTCAAGCTACCAGAGGATTAACTCGGGTTCATTTAGTGAACCTTTGTGGCTCTTCCTGGCAAGGATTGTGGTGTAGCTTGAGTAGGGTTTCAGCCCGTCAACCAACAACCCATTTTCTTTCAGCCATTCATAAGTGTTAACTCTGTTTTTTACTAAAATATGTGAAGCCAGGTACAGACCCTCCCTTAACCTTCCAGGTGTCTATTAAACCGAGCTCATGCATCATGTTGACCATAGCACGCCGAGATCGCTGTGCTGCCGCATGCTGAAAATAATTGGAGCAATCCTGCCAAGGGGTCAAGCAGGACATTAAAGTCCCCCCTATGATAATAGGTGAACTAACCTCCACCAGGTTGGACTGTACTTTAAGTAGGTGGGTGGGATCGTCTATATTCGGCCCATAATAAGAGATAATAGTCTGCAAATTTCCTCCAAAATCTAACTGAACCATGACCCACCTTCCTAATTGATCCGTTGATGTTGACCTGATGGAGCCTCCTGCCCCTGTCTTTATCAAAATTGCGACCCCCTTGCTTGCGACTGACTGCCCAGAACAACAAAAAGCCCCTATCCATCTAAGTTTACCAAAAATCTCATTGCCCTCATTGAGACTTCGATGGGTTTCTTGGAGAAGAACTATTTTGGCCTGGGATTGTTCTATATACTTCAGGACCTGTAGTGTAGTTCCTATTTTCCCAATAGGCTCTGCGCATTGGAATAGTACCTACAGCAGTAAAGGCCTAGGCCAGACGTTAACTAGGTCTACTACTGTCGATACTAGACTTAATTTTTGGGTTTGCCAGCTAAGCTCAGAGTTCGCTAGAAACTTTCTCGAATGTTCAAGGAAGGATTAACTTCCCTGATTAGACAAGAAGGGATTTAGTTTCTGACAACCATAGAACATGACAACTTTGCTCTCCCCTAATCAAGAGTCAATCTCCAGAGTCGTGTGAGCACAAGGCAATTATTTTACTCAGTCAGTACGTGCATTCTTAGTCTCATCAGAATGTAGAGAAAAGGAAGAGACGGGCGTGTTCAATAAAAGGTGTTATTTATTGATCAGTCTCTTTTCTCGTACAAGAGAAATGGATCGATATTATTGCGATACTTATAGTTAAGTAAAGTGCATACATTAAAAGCAATAGTATAAAATAATACTGTAAAAACATTGATATGGTTTCTGAGCCATATGATGTTTAAAATGATTAAAATATATTTACATACACATATACATTTGACTAAACGTACTCAACTGGTGTTTCTAAATACGCCTACCCCGTGTACCTGACCTAAGTCTAATGTGTGGGCGGGAATAGAAAGTTACAGTTTAAGTTAAGTTTGTTTTTGCCAAGTGAATAACTAAAGAATTCTCTAGGAGGGGTTATTCAGTTCTGTACCTGGAATTTAGGATGAATGAGGAATGGTATCTCTTTCTCTGCTCTCGATATTCCAGGCTGCCTGCGAGGGCTACCCGGAAGCGCCGGTGCTGGGTCTCTCGGCTTGAGATAGCAGCGCGTCTCTCAGCGCGTCAGGAAGGCGGGGCTGCTGCCTGCGGGGTCTGCTTCTGCTCTCGGCTCCGGCAAGTGTGGCTGCTCCGTCTTGTCACCACGCGTGTGTTTTGCATAGGGCAAGATCGGCAATATTTATACCTTAAAGGTGCCGGGATTGACGTAAGGATGGACATAGGTACGTCAATAAAGATGTCATACGACTTGCTCGTTAGCACATTCTTTACTAAAGTTCTCTGTGAAATCAAAACAATGGCCGCACGGATTATCCAGGTTGTCATAGGTTTGATTTGTTATGAGAACGTCGTATGCCTTATCAGGGGCTGGAGGAATATCGCTTGTCTAATTAGATCTCAAGCGTTATGACCTAATCAGATAACACGTTCCTGTGCCGTAGTGTGACTGCGTCAGATAACGGTATCTGCATCATGGGGAATTTCTTGCCTCATGGGCTGACTGTTAGTTAACTAGCTAGGTAGTTTAACCAGAATAGGGTCAGGAATAGGGGGATCGATTCAGAACCTATAGAAATACACGACACCCACTCCACGCTAACTATGGTCATATCTACTAATCTATGCATAGTATAACATAGTACAACATACTATAGAGTATAGTGTATACCTTACCACCCCAAAATACATAAATGCATTTTGAAATTTTCAAATATACTGAAAAATTGCAGTCATATATATCGTATGCACTTAAGCTATGAATCAAATGCAAAAGTAAACACGCATTGTTATGCATTATTGTTTGTTGGTATATGATAAATACACATGAAATGGCTCTTAATATGGCTATACAGAAAAAAAGTCGAAACCATTTCATCACATAAAATATATTGTGAACATACCAGCGGGCAGCTAAAGTCTATATAAAGTCTATAAAGAATCTAAAAAAATAGAAATCTTAGTTCTCTAGGAATAGTTTCTTACTTTAAGCAGAAGATCAGTGTCCCGGGAAAAAATATATAGAAAAATATTTTAGGGGCTTGCTGAAAAAAGTTGCTGTCCGTGAACTGGATTGTAATTGTTCATGTGACTTTATTTTTAAAGTTGAAGGCCGAATTCAGGGAACGCCGTGTGCGAGTTTACTCAAAAGTCTCTATTTCTGTTCCGGAGAGAACATCATATCATTCAGGCTTTCGAAAAAACTGTCAACAGCTTCATGGGAAAGTTCCACTAAGTCGGAAATAGGGGTAACCATGCATTCATGCGCATGATTGTCTCCATTGACATTCTGATTTGTATTGCTGACAGAAGGTCGTACCTGTTCGATGCTGCTTTCATCTTGAACTTCACTACTCTTCAATCGCAGTGGTGAAGATTCCAGGAATGCCGTCATCAGAATTGGCAGCCTTTGAGGGCAGCACAGTGCGTGAACCTTGGTAGGAACCAACAGTGTATCTGCATCCACTGGCGCATCCGATTGTAGCGTCAGACAGGTGTCTAACACGCATTCTTCTCCGCATAGCAGACACCTTAGTACAGGTAAAACACACCTTTGCCACATTGGTCGAAATGATAGAAACCAAGTCATGTTTAGGTCTCTAAGCCGGGAGAGTCCCAGGATTTTTGATATCCGGTCCCGGTATCCAATGGCTAGGATCGTATCTTCCATTGTCGTGAGATTTTGTTCTGTGACATGGGTTGCCATAACGAAAAATAAGGACTAGGAATAGGATTCCTGCAATTAGTCCTAGGATCAGGGGAAGTCCGCCAAAAATCGAATGGACGAAGTCTGGAAAAATACCCAGTATGGCTTTGAATGGTGTTAATGCCATCGAAAATACTGTCTTAAATACCTTTGAGACCCCTGTGGTATCAGAAATATTTAAGATTTCGCTCAGGATTTCCGCGAAATGTACGGGGGAATTGGTTGACAATAATGTATGTATCTCTGCAGTCGTCCTTGCGACTTGTAGATCATACGTTTCTTTAGATGACGTGAGCCTTGTAGGCGTCTGAAGAAGCACTGTTTTCATTCTGCTTAAAGTGTCTATTCGAATAGAAGTAATTTTCAGACCGGGCCATGCCCTTGCCTCCCTGTCTGGAAAGGAGCTGGGGAACAAAGAACGTCCACAGCACTTGACCTTCGCCGTCGTAGTGACGAGATAAGGAGTCCCGGGCATAAGACTACAGCATCTGCGGTCTACAATAAGAATGTAACTCCCATTATAGAGTCTTTGAAAGAATGGTTCTATTTCAGTTGCAGGTGCGCCTTGCTGGTGACATGAAAGGTTGTATGAATTCCCTTCACAGGCTCCGTGCAAACTAATACCGTTACACAGAAGCGTGCCGCTCAGTGACATAGCACAATTGTTGCCACTAAGAAACACTTTCTGTCCTTTGTTACTGACACATGCATGTGAATAGGGCAGGTTCCAAGTTGTTTTAAGGTACCCTTTTCCCAATTTCTCGTACATGCCAGCCTGTATATATTTTTGGCAGTATTGAAACCTGAAGGTTGAGATTGGAATATTTATGATTCCGTGTATTATCCATTCACTGACAGGTCGTTCTGACATTGTCATTGGTAATCTTTCTAGTTTTTCAATGCTCAAGATTGTATAATCAGCACCCTTCTGCGCCATACCGATTTGTCTATCAGTAAGGTTAAAGATTTGGAATAGTGACGTTGTGTTGATTAAACGCCAAGGCACATAGCCTGAACGCAGATTTTGTAACGTCCAACCAAGCTGTACAATAGAACGCAATTGTGACTGACCATGTTGTAATAATAGTAAGTCTTGCGATAATATATCGATTGCTGAAGACACAATGCTGTCCAATGAAAACATTCTGGAGGACAGAGTCATTAACCCATTGTCCACTACAGAAAGTGATTTTTCCAAATTAGTACGGTCAATTTCCCGTATTCTTTCTGCTGTCTCAATTTGAGTAACCTTCCAGGCCTCATTGTATGCTGCATATACAGAGGCTGCTATGAAACGCTTATGATGCTGTTTGCGTGGTCCCAGTATGAAATCACGCAAGTCAGCACCATCAGTAAGTAAAGTTAGGTGTTGCTTAATTTCAGGCAGTGTGGAAGTTTGTAGCCATTGAAGGCATAATTTGCCCACACTGTAGGTTGTTATTATCCCTGGGTGATGTCTTTGGGGATATCTAGGGTCTGGCCTGGTCATTTTGAAACCCTGTGTTTTATTCAGGAATCTATCTTGGCAGTTATTTGTATCTGTGGGCCAGATCAACCATTGTTTCCAATCAGGATGTGTTCTGTTTTGGTTAAGTACATGGTTTATGTCTATTCCTTCATCTGTATCAGAGTTATTGCTAAACATTGTTGGCTTTGGAATAGATAGGTTATTTAAATCTTTGATTTTTGCTAGGCCAAGACAGGTGGTTTGTTGGACGGTGTCATTTAAAAATATCATTTGTTCTGGGATCATGCAGGCTCTAAACAAAGCTTCTAAACCCTGTACTTGCCATTCTTTTGTACCCCAAACACTTTTCAAATCAACATGTTTGTCCCAATAATCAAATCCAAAAGTATTCATTTTTTCAAAGAAAGAATCCGAATAGATCAATTTTGTGTTGGTTATCATGGTTTTCATCCCTGTCTTGTTTGACAATTTGTAATAAAATGTTTCAGCATTAGTTATGTTAAAACCTGAAAAATATGAATATTTGTCATATACGGTTCTAGAGCTCCCTTTTGGAGGTGTAGCACAATGTTCCCATTGATTATAACTTAAAACATTTCTAGGTTGTGCAGATTTATGCAAGAAATGGTTACCATAGTGGTTATAGCAATACATACTATCATAATTTGTAGAACCCTGCAAATAATCATGTTTTGTAAATTTAGCAGACATTACTAAGTCAGACATCATATTGTTAATACTTTCAAAGTCCCAATCATCAGCAAATGAGTTTGGTTTTGCAAAGTCACTCAAAGAGATCTTGATTTGGTGTGGATATTTCAGGATCTCGACCGGACCATAAATTTCATAGTCAGTGTTGTCCCAGGCTACCCCACCAGGTATTGGAATTGCTGTGAAGTTGGCTGAAGAAAGTTCTGAAGAAAGTTCTCGTTTCTCGACGTGTGAAGATGTGTGTGGTTTGAGGACCAAGTTGATGTTCTGACTTGCTGTGTCCATTTTAGCATATTTTCCCTCAATGAAGCGTCCCAAGGTAAATACCATGATGAGCCAAAGTATGAGGATAAATGCACCAAAACCCACCCAAAATTCAATCCATGGAGAAATCAGATATGTTTCTTTTAGTTGTTTCAAAAGTTCCTTCGCTTTGTCTTTAAAGGATTTTGATGATGGCTGTGTCTTTTGTTCGCTGAAACCGTCAGAGGAATCATCGAAGTTGATGAAGTAACCGGATGCAGTTCTGTCAATTGTTCCAATTGGTTCAGGATTTTTGTTTCTTGCATTTTCACTTGGTACTTCTGTATAGATTGGTGTGTCTCTACTAAATGTCTTTATTTGGGTTTTCAGAGGTCTAAGTTCTATTGCATTGTTGCATAGTCCTTGTTGTTCTTCTGTAGGCGTTTCGAATGTGATGAGCCTCTTTGATAGGACCTCTGTACTGGTAGCAAACCTTGGTGTTCTGCTACTTATTGGGAGTCCACTTGGCCTACTGTTTGTTATCGGCCACATGTTGTGGTTTTACCAGGTCGATGGATACAACTCGGTTCTCCTTTTTTCCAGCAAGTGGCGGTAGTACAACTGATCTTGTCCCGTTGACAGACAAGACAGGAACTGCTTTTCTGTAAGAAGGCCCAAATTCCTTCTTTACCGCGATCTTTTCCCTGACTAGATCCCCGACTTTTGGAATCCAGACAGGTCTTGCTGGGACAGGTGGTGATTCTTCAGTGGTTGTTGGCTGTTGTTTCAACTGTATGTTGCTCAGGTCTTTTCTTGTTTTGTTTAAGTCCTGCAAAATAGCCAAACGGTCTTTGACATTAAAGGTTTTTTCTATTACCACTGAAGTCTGACTATCAAGGTCAGAGATCAACATCCTAGTTCCGAATAATAATTCGTACGGACTGAATCCCTTCAGAGAATTTCTTGGCAAGTTATTTAGACTACGTTGGACACTTATTAGATGTTTGACCCACCAAGCTCCCGAACCTAGTATCCTTTCTATTATAGATTGCTTTCTGTCTTGGTTTTTTCTTTACACCATCCCATACCCTCAGGAAGGAAGTGAGAAGATTCCCGCTGGGCTGTGCTCATTTGGCCATTCTTTCCCCCCCCAGGCTGGATTGCCTGAGAAAAGGAAAAAAAATGGTCGAACGTAGCATGCTCTTAGCGTATATGCCATTTAAACTCGCAAATCTTGTATAACAGTCCGGACGTCAGCCGAGTGCTGTGGATCTACATTATAAGTGGGAACTAGCCTGTATATGTTAATCGCAAGCCATTCTTTTTAGTGGAGATGTTATCTGCCTTGATACGACGAGGTATTAAACTGCTTCTCTCCCCACTGCGATCTCTGTTGCAGTTTGGGCAGTTTTTTACAAACATGGTGTAGTGCAGGCTCATGCCTGGCCACCAGTACCGTGATTGTAATTCTTCTAGAGAATCTTTTAATTTAAGGTGTCTGTGACCCTCGCCCATGTGTGCGTCTGCGATTAACAAGTTTCTCCTGTCCATGTTTGGAATCACTCTATCCCCCACTCCAGGGATTCGAGCAAAAGGGACGGAGTTTGCATCGATTATGTATGTATAATTGAGTGGATAGTTGATCGGTAACGCTGAGCAGTCACCTTTTGATGACGTTTTCACCGCCAGCAATGTTTCGCCGTCAATGTATTTTAATGTACGCTTTTTTCGATCTACGGGAGCCGATTTAGTGGCTGCCGCTGTCTCAGCCAATGAATTCCCCACAACGTGAACGCCATCACGTTGATGACTCAGTGAGTGAGTCACGTGAGTCTTTGGTAGTTCTTTCTTCAAAAGAGCTATTTGTTCCCAGAGAAGTCTCTGCTTTATTGGTGCATCTGTGTCATCTTTGTAACCGTTCTGAATCCATGTCTGCAAATCCTTGTTATATGCTTTGACGCAGAAATATGAATCTGACACTATAAGCGTCGGGAATTCGCGATCCGCATTATCTAGCGCCATTTTCAAAGCTAATATTTCAGTTTGCAGTTCTGAATTAGTTTCTACTGAGTGTGATTTTGTTAATAGAGGTCTTAGTTTACCTCCGTGCCACACTTCTTTTGTAATCTCACATGTGGGATTGTATGCATGTTCTCCCCAAACGGAGGGTTGAGCATGTCCGTCTGTATAGATTACACAGGCGTAATGTCTTAGAGGCAGAATGTCGATTGGCAGAGGATAAGTTTTTTCATATTTTAGATTTTTCAATTCTTCTAGTTCTGGATCAAAGAAGTAGTATACTTTGTCCGTTGTGATTGAATTTACCCATTGCAACCAATCTGGATCCAATGTTGTTGTTGGTAAATTACACGGTGTTGTTAATGCCTCGAAGGCTGATTCAGCTGTTCTGACTGTGATATGTCGACCATCAGCTATGTCTTTTTCTCTAGCTATTGCGGTTTGAACTGCTTGAACCATTTTTCCTTTGTTGCTGAATCTCTGTTCAGCTTTTGTGTACAAATGTGATTTGAATGCAATTGGTACCTTTTCTCCCTCATTAGAGGTCAGGTATGTGTATCCGCATTTCCCTGGGATGACTCGGATCACAAGGTTGCGTGTATTATCACGGGTTTCTAATTTTGTTTTAATTAGCATGTCTGTTTGTAAGGATCTCAAAATTTCTGTGTGAGTTTGAGTCCAACTGGATCTTTTAAAGTCTGGTTTAATTAGATCGTAAAGGGGCTTGACCCTTTCTGCGTAATTAGCAATGTAAGTTCTTCCGAAATTTAGGAAGCCTAGAATTGACTGTAGGTTTTTTAGTGTTTTAGGAGCTTGGATTACGGCACATTTCTCTAGGAAATTGTCTGCCAGGCTTTTGCCTTCACTTGATAACTCATATCCTAAGAATAGGACCGTCAGATGGGCAATTCTGGACTTTTTGAAGTTGAATTTGTAACCCTCTGCAGCGAAACCAAGTATTATGGTGTTCACTCTTTTCAAGTGAGTTTCCAAGTCATCATCTGTTAAGTAAATGTCATCGACATAAGATAATGCTTCATCATCATATTGTTGTAGTAATTCTGTTACTCTTGCTGAGAATACCCCCGGGCTATTCTTGTACCCCTGGGCTAACCGACAGAATTGTTTTTGAGTGCCATTTACTGAGAATGCAGTTAAATATCTGCTCTCTGGTGCTATGTTTTGACAAAAGAATCCGTTGGAGATGTCCAAGGTTGTTTTGTATTTTTTGCGCACTATGTTATTCATTAGTGCAGCACTGTGTGAGTTTTGCACTGCAAAAGTTTTGCAACATGTGTTAAGGTGTCGGTAATCCAAAACTAGACGGTACGAATTGTCTGGTTTGGAGACCGGAAACAAAGGATTGTTCATTTGTGAGGTGCAAGTTTCAATCACCCCTTGGTATTCTAGCTGATCTAGTATTTCATTTACTTGTTTTTTAGCTTCTTGCTTAATTGGGTACTGCCTTTGTGCAGTTGGTTGTGATTTTAACTGGACTTTGTGAGGAGGAGAATCCTCATCCCATCCTACGTGATTTTTATATAAAGCAGGTGCTAAGGCCACTGCCCACTTTCTAGCAAGTGTGTATTTTTTATGAATCGGTATTTGATTCGAGAAGGCAGGCATAATTACTTCTTCGCCATGAGGGCACTCCCTGACAAACTCTGGTGGCCAGTCTTTTTCAGCTAGAAGGATGTCATAACCCTTGGAGAGGTTATCCCAAAATAGTCCCCTTATTTTCCTAGTCTTATCTCCCTCTATACGTAATGTTATCTCGTATATCTTGTGGGGTTTGCTAACTCTGGTGTCTGCAGTTTCCACTTGAAGATATTCATTCGTGTCCACTGTCTCCAGATGATTCATAAGGACTTTGCGAGCTATGCTCACCTCTGCTGCGCTGTCTAGCATTGTCTGAGCCCACTCTCCGTTTTTCAGTTGTGTCCTCAGTATTCTCGGCATTGTTAACTACCTTGATACTGGCTACCTTCTTTTTTGGAAATTGTGATTTCTTTTTCAGTTGAGCAGGTTCCTTGTCTTTGGACTTGGCGTGCTCTTCTGATCGTCCTCTTCTTTCCGATTTCTGCGAGGAATTCTGAAAAGATTGAGAGGGACGTGTATCAATGTCTTGATATCTATCAGGTTTTTTAATATTATCCCTATTTCTAAGGTTATATCTATTCCCAGAGGGTTCACTCTGAGGTGACCTTTGTCTCGGGTTTGGAGATTTCTCTCTTCGCCTAGGAGACCTTCCTCTGGACTGGAATTTCTTTTCTTTTGGATTGGATTGTTTGTTTCCATCCCAGTTCTTTTTTGGTGAATTATTATTATTAAAAAATATTTTTTCTGGACTTGTAGTCAGTTGCGGTTTTACCGGTATTCCACCTAGACTATCTCTGCCTAGTTCTTCATAGGATTTTTCTATGATTCTGGCAATTTCAGCTGGTTGGTCTGCTATATCTGTCTCTTTTAACCTCTGGCGGATCGCCACGTTTGCTGCTTCACCTTTTATGTTGGCTAGTAATATAGCCGAGACCTGCTTGAAGTCTTTCAGTAATTTCATACTAAGAGTTAAAGCAGGTTCTGGACCGTATTCATCTTGAATTTGTTTTAGCACATCTGGTATCACCGAAATGGATGGGACACCGTGCGTTTTTGTGTAGATGGAAGCAAAGACTGTACCCCAAGTGTCACAGTCCTCAATGTGTGGTGCGATTCCCATTGGGAGACATATAGTCAGAATCCTGTGTTTTTCTAGCGGGGTGGTGTCAGGAAACACCGCCTCTATTTGGGTGATTTTCTGTGCCAACCAGAATGGTATCTGTTCCCGTTTAGCTGGAACCTTACCTAGGCAGGATTGGATGTTCTGTGGTGTAATTTTATTTGTGTTCCCCTGGTGAGAGGTCAGCTGTGGTAGTTTAATCGCTGGCTGAATTGTAGAAGTCCGCATGACATACTGAACTAATTGTCTGTGAATTTTTAGTAGTTGTTTTAGCTGTATTAATAGCTCTGGTGCAGGCATCTCGTCGATGTCTGGATGTGGTGTGTATCCGGCTAAGACCGGCCACGTTGCTCCTGGTCTTCCTAAAGGACCGAGCCTTGTAATGTGATTATTATGTTTTAGGGCGCCATCAAATAAGAGCAAATGCTCTTGGAATTTGAGTGGTACTTCCACCTCCTCGAAAGGAGTGTACGTTTCAGGAGGTTCCTCTACTTTGTAATAGTGGAAGTACTTTGTTACAGCATTTGCTGCTGGAAAATGTATCCATGTATAGTATACCTCTGTCTGCCGATATTCGTGTGCCTCAATTACGAATATGACTGTGCCACCTCTAGGTGTCAGTCCATTTTCTATAAGTTTTAAGGTTATAGATCTCCTTTTAATGACCGGAATGAGTATTATATCCGCGTCTGCTGTTTGCATGGTAGCATCAGCATCTGCTATTTCAGTAGCTAATCTAATTGCCTCTCTTTCTCCATCACTGTCTCCCATTTTACTGACAGGATGGTATTATTTTTATTTGCAGATCAGGTTTCTTTATGGAAACAGAGATTAGATGCACAATATTCTGGAACTGTTTTATCCTTCAACGTTGACTAGACCAAGAACCATACATAGGAGTTCCCTCCTGCGAGGTTTTGGAGGATATAATAACCTTTCACCCACTCCAGACGTCTTTGGAGTATTTTGGGAAAAGGGGTCTGAGTGAGAAAGCACGACTGAGTTACTCTAAATGTCTTACGTTAGTTTTATCGCCCTTTCCAAACGCGTTGGGCGCCATGTAGTGTAGTTCCTATTTTCCCAATAGGCTCTGCGCATTGGAATAGTACCTACAGCAGTAAAGGCCTAGGCCAGACGTTAACTAGGTCTACTACTGTCGATACTAGACTTAATTTTTGGGTTTGCCAGCTAAGCTCAGAGTTCGCTAGAAACTTTCTCGAATGTTCAAGGAAGGATTAACTTCCCTGATTAGACAAGAAGGGATTTAGTTTCTGACAACCATAGAACATGACAACTTTGCTCTCCCCTAATCAAGAGTCAATCTCCAGAGTCGTGTGAGCACAAGGCAATTATTTTACTCAGTCAGTACGTGCATTCTTAGTCTCATCAGAATGTAGAGAAAAGGAAGAGACGGGCGTGTTCAATAAAAGGTGTTATTTATTGATCAGTCTCTTTTCTCGTACAAGAGAAATGGATCGATATTATTGCGATACTTATAGTTAAGTAAAGTGCATACATTAAAAGCAATAGTATAAAATAATACTGTAAAAACATTGATATGGTTTCTGAGCCATATGATGTTTAAAATGATTAAAATATATTTACATACACATATACATTTGACTAAACGTACTCAACTGGTGTTTCTAAATACGCCTACCCCGTGTACCTGACCTAAGTCTAATGCGTGGGCGGGAATAGAAAGTTACAGTTTAAGTTAAGTTTGTTTTTGCCAAGTGAATAACTAAAGAATTCTCTAGGAGGGGTTATTCAGTTCTGTACCTGGAATTTAGGATGAATGAGGAATGGTATCTCTTTCTCTGCTCTCGATATTCCAGGCTGCCTGCGAGGGCTACCCGGAAGCGCCGGTGCTGGGTCTCTCGGCTTGAGATAGCAGCGCGTCTCTCAGCGCGTCAGGAAGGCGGGGCTGCTGCCTGCGGGGTCTGCTTCTGCTCTCGGCTTCGGCAAGTGTGGCTGCTCCGTCTTGTCACCACGCGTGTGTTTTGCATAGGGCAAGATCGGCAATATTTATACCTTAAAGGTGCCGGGATTGACGTAAGGATGGACATAGGTACGTCAATAAAGATGTCATACGACTTGCTCGTTAGCACATTCTTTACTAAAGTTCTCTGTGAAATCAAAACAATGGCCGCACGGATTATCCAGGTTGTCATAGGTTTGATTTGTTATGAGAACGTCGTATGCCTTATCAGGGGCTGGAGGAATATCGCTTGTCTAATTAGATCTCAAGCGTTATGACCTAATCAGATAACACGTTCCTGTGCCGTAGTGTGACTGCGTCAGATAACGGTATCTGCATCATGGGGAATTTCTTGCCTCATGGGCTGACTGTTAGTTAACTAGCTAGGTAGTTTAACCAGAATAGGGTCAGGAATAGGGGGATCGATTCAGAACCTATAGAAATACACGACAGACCAACCTTCGTCTTCTGGGACAGCGGAGCCCGTTGACATTCCAGGAGATATAAGAAACCTTGTTACTAGTCATTAAAAAATCCCCTTACCCTACGTCCAGAACCCCGTATAGTAAATAGGGACCTCCTACAAGCTAGAGTGGAATGAGAACTTAATTTTCGTTTTTCCCCCCAAATCCCCCCCGTTCCCCGCCTACCCCCCACCCATTTCTCCCGTGACCCCTGAACCCCCTTCCTGCCCTGGAGAACCCTCCCTTTCTTCCTGAGCATATGTTATGTTATGTTATGTTATATGGGACTTTTATAGCGCAATGGCTACTCCAAAGGAGTGTCCCGGCGCTTTGTGCTCCAGACCTTGAAAGAGACTGGAAAACATAACAGTAACAAACAGAAACCTAATAGAGGGAGGCCCACTAACCAGAAAACACCAAGTCTTTAAACCCTTCCTAAAGGCAAGCAAATTAGATATAGCCCGCAGAGACAGTGGTAGGGAGATCCATAGCTGAGGGGCAAGGAATCTGAAGGACCGACCGCCCAGCCGGGCCCTCTTGATACGTGGCACCACCACCAAAGCCAATGATTCCGATCTTAAGGATCGTGCAGGCCGGTAAAAATCCAGCCTCTTCTGGAGATATTTTGCACCATTGGCATGCAGGGCTTTATGGGCTAGGGTCATAGCCTTAAACATTATCCTCTTCCGTATAGGAAGCCAATGGAGGGATAGAAGTAAATTTGAGGCACTAGTACGGCGATGCAGGCCAAAAATTGCTCGTGCTGCAGCGTTCTGAGTCACCTGCAAGCGTTGTAAGAGATATTCTGGCAGACCCAGATACAGCACATTTGCATAATCCAATCTGGATCCTATAAGTGCCTGGATGGTTATCCTCCGATGTTCCTCGGAAAGTAGGGGAAAGAACTTATGCCCTTATGCCCTTAGATGGTAGCCCCCCCCTAGTGTATGGTTCAAATAGCATACACGTAGATTAAACTGAGATTTTCAAAACATTGGTGGTGTATACTCTAAAGTGTATATAATTTATGTGAATTGTGAGCTAAAAAGAAAAGAAAATATACCTGTGCATTCTGCTACAGGACCTGCAGTTCTCTAACGAAGAATGCAAAGATAATCTTAAGCTACACCCCAGATCCTGCTAACAGCCAGCTGCTTGCCTGGATATTTTACTTCCCCCCTTCGCTGCCTGCCCTTATTTTCTCAATCAGGATATCTGCGTCCTCCACCTGACCTATAATGTGCATATGGTTGCTCCACATTACACGGAGCGAAGCGGGAAACTTCAGCTGGGCGCGAGCGCCCAAAGAGTTAAATATTGCCGCTCTCTTGCCCAACTCCCACTGTTTTGTGGCTAATATGTGTGAAACATCCGAACGAATCATAAAAGTGAATGAGCTGGAGAAGGAAGATGATTTTATATGGCCTGTTTTAAGGGCCAGAGATAGAATCTTTTCTTTGGTGGCATAAGTAAGGAAGTTCACCAGAATTTTTCTAGGGTGCTCTTTACCTGGGTTCCTCCTGTATGGATCACAGTGGACCCTCTGGATATCGACTAATAAGTCTAAGTCCACGTCAGGGGATTCCTTTAGCACTGTTGTTTTTAGGAGCGCCACTATGAATGCCTTGATGTCACTGCCTTCAAGGTCTTCGGGGACATTCAAAAATTTTAAGTTGTTCTTTCTTGAATGGTTTTCAAGCCTCTCGATGTCATCCCGCATCTCCCGGTTCTGCTGGGCGAGTTTATCCATTGCAGCTGTGGAGGCGCCAAGAGCCTCTTTGATTTTTGGCAGCTCCGCTTCTAATGCATCCGTCCTTGATGCAACCTCCTCCACCTTCCGGGCAAGTGTCTCACAGGAAGCCTGAATAGCATTCTTATTTGCTTCCGAGATAGTAAACCGTTTTCCGATGTCCTCCTTTAGCCCTAATAGTATATCAGCCAACGTTCCAGGAGCTGACATTGCAGCTGGCATTGTAGAGATATTATCTGTAGATATAACTGTAGGTATAACTGTAGAGATATTATCCGTAGGTATGACTGTGGCTGCAGGTGGGTCTTCCTCTCCTGATTTGCCACCCCCAGCTTTCAGGCTGTCCTGCTCTACCTCATCATCTTGCACAACGTCTTGAATGGCCAAAGCGGAAAAACTGTTCGACAGTTCTACTGTTGGGTGAACTATATCCTGTATAGGGGATGAAGTCAGATGAGGTGGTGGATCGGTTGAGCTGGATGGGCTAAGTATAGGAAGCAAAAGTACACCAGTTATAGGCCCCCCTGCAGAGGTCACTTCCACTACATTGCTTATAGTATTTATAGCGCTTATAGTGCTTATAGTGCTTATGGGCATATTACTTGCAATATTACTTGCAATGTTTGTAGTACTTATGGTACATACTGTACCAGTTGCTGCCATCTTTTTACCTTTACCTGCGCAACCGGAGGACAAGACCTTATATTAGGACTTCAGCGATGGTGTAACCTTAGGGAGGCCAGATACACCACCAGATATACCAGCTCTTGCTTTCTTAATTTTCCCCTTACCCGGGGGAGTATCCACCCCGCTGTGGTTTGTCTTGCCTCTCCTAGCTGTAGCCTTGAGTTGTATCACAGGCTGAGAAATGGATAATTTTGGAGGTATTGTTACAGCATTCGCGGCCCGATTTCGCAGTGTATAGCGAGTTACCCCTGTCTGGGAAGTGGAAATATCGGACTTACAGCCACGATTACCTGGGCAGATTTTTGGCTGTACACTGACAACACTATTGTCACCCTCCTCCATACAGGAAACCCAATCCTGGTACCAATTCTTGCTGCTGAAAGCCTGTATTTTGCTAATAGGGGGGGGATTATAAATGTCCGAGCCCAGAGTCCCCCCGTTGTTACCAGCCCCGTACCCCTGCTGACTGATATATAAAAGGGGAAGGATGTATATCGTGTCTTCTGACCCCTTAAAGGATCCTGTGCTGCAACTGAAGTACCTTACTAAATCAGACGGCTTACCGGGAGTAGGGACAAACCTTACCACACCGGCAGCCTGGTACACTACCCGTCCAGCAGATCTGGGCCCTCCAGATCCGGTAATCAGCCTCCTGGGAGCCCGTCACCGAAACCTAGCAGCTCCTAGCTCCCTGCACCATGCCGGCACTGCCGGTTCGCTGTCGTATCCACCTGGGACCATCCGCTCTGCCCCACAGAGACACTGATGGGGGTCAATACTCGCGGACTCACGAACAAGCTTCCCTCGAGACACACACTTCACCACACAAATCCGCCACTGTCCGTCTGTGATCCGAAGACCGTATTTTCGCGGACCGAATCAGGAGAAGAAACTGCTAATTCACCACCGAAAAGCAAACGTGTTGTGCACTAGCTCTTCGGAGACGCCATTCGCCGAGGGAGGAGCTCCGTCACGGTCGTTAGCTTCCGGCCATCATGTCCTCCCTTTTAGTGAAAAACATGGCCACGCGTTGGACTATATTTTGGTGGACAGGTCATGTTTAGAGCTCCTGGAGGACATAAGAATATTACCTACTATTATATCTGACCATGCACCCATTATGTTTTCGGTTCAGACTAGTAGGGCCACAGCTACAGCATCATACAGGTGGACCCTAAAAAGGTCGGCACTGAACAACCAAGACATAGTCACCACCGTCAGAACATCTATAGCCAATTATTTTTCCGATAATGTTGGTTCTACTCTCCCTGATTACGTCTGGGACGCTTGGAAAGCTCACACTAGAGGTCTTCTTCATAGTCTGATCTGTTCAAAAAATAGGGAAGAGGCGAGGAAATTTAAAACTCTGGAGAATAAAATAGCCTCGCTAGAGAACGCGCGATTTGGAACCCACCAACAAAATTTATCACGGGTGCTAGACGAGTTGGAACTCCTCAGATCAGAGTACAGAGGGCTACTAGACTTAAAAATAAAGGCCCAATGGGATGTTTATGCCATGGATAATTATGAGTACGGTGAGAAAGCTGGCGCAGTCCTGGCAAGTAAGATCAGAGCGGACCGGGTGCGGAACGATATATAGATAGGCTAATGCTTGATGACCAGGGGAATATATCTTGCCAACAGAAGGATATGGAAGAGCATTTGCTCTCTATGTTATCTAAGCTTTATGAGGAAGAACCGTCTCCAACTCACGAGAACACCGTACGGTGGTTGGAGAGTAAGGCCCTGCCCAGTATGACTGATGAAGGTAGAGTCATCCTAAACAGCCCCTTTACTGAGGAAGAGGTTAGGGACCATATTAAAAAATTAAAAAATAACAAAGCGGCGGGTCCGGATGCCCTTACCGGCGAAGTGTACAAAGTTTTCCAAGAGAGTCTGGTGCCAAGGCTATGTGAGTTATTCAATTACGTTTATAGTTCAAAGGGTAGGGCACCAGTATCGTGGAAGGAGCCAGGGAAGGATCCCCTCAAAGCAGACTCATACAGGCCCATCTCCCTGCTAAACGCTGATTATAAAATCTTCACCAGTGTTTTGGCAGGGAGATTGGCTAAACTGGCCCCACAACTTATTAGCTCGGACCAGAAAGGTTTTGTACCTGGAAGGTACATCCATGAGCTGAGCCTGCAGCTGATTGGCAGCATAGACCTAGCGGTGGCACAGTCGGAGTCCTTGGTGGTAGCCGCATATGACGCGGCGAAGGCCTTCGACTGTGCCAACTGGGGATTCTTGTGGATTGTACTCAATGTTATGGGCTTTGGCGAGACCTTTATTCAAACTTTGAGAGGGTGTTATGAGGGCGCCTCTGCTGCAATATTATTGAACGGCCTTTTGACACCAAGCTTTAGTATAAAGAGGGGTGCCAGGCAGGGGTGTCCCATCTCACCCCTCCTGTTTGACATTTATGTTGAGCCGCTGGCACAGGCATTGAGGATCGATGAGTCAATTACACCTTTTAGAATCAGGGATTACAGCTGTAAGCTGGCTTTATATGCTGATGATCTTTTAGTTTACACCAGCAACCCTGCGGAGGTACTCCCTAGAGTGGAGGAGATAATGGCTGATTTCGGCCTTCACTCGGGATATCAAATTAACAACTTGAAAACTGAAATCATGTGCTGGGGGGTCGACAATTGGGAAGGTCCTCGCAGTAGCCAGTTTAGATATCTGGGTATAACCATTACTCCCGATATTATTAACATAGTCCAAACCAACTTAAAGAAGGTAGGCAAGGATATTGATCAGCTTTTCTCTAGATGGCAGAACCTCCCCCTTACAATCTATGGCCGAGTTAACCTGGTCAAGATGATAATTCTGCCCAAGTTAACCTACTTGTTTAATTTGATACCCCTCATCTTTCCAGATAAACTCTTGGCGAATATTCAGGGAAAAATCGGCAGCTTAATTTGGGCCAATAAAAATTCCAGGCTATCTTGGAAAAAGTTGAAAAGAAGATTGTTAAAGGGGGGGCTTGCGCTTCCAGATGTAAATTGGTATGCTCTATCCTTTCAGCTGAAAAACATCCGATGTCTTCTCTCAAGCCCTGAAAATTCTAACTGGGGGAGGATTTTGAACATAATGGTAGATCAAGAGGGAGGCTGGTCTGGGTTTCTATATAAATTTGGAGCAGTAAAATTCTACAAAAAGGTACGTCTTAAGGTGTTAAAACTAGCTCTCTCTGTATGGAACAGAGTCAAAGGAAGGTGGGGCATAAAATATTATTCTGATTGTGCCCCAATCTGGGACTCAACGGGTCTGCTCCCATGTCTTAGGGACAGTTTGTCCCTTCCCATTAGGAGAGCAGGAATAAGTATTTGGTCGGACCTAGTAACATCAGAAGGGGTCCTCCCGTGGGGGTCCTGAGATCTAAGATTGGGGACTCCCTCTCCAGATTCAAATATATCCAACTCTGTTCCTGGTTTTCTGCCGAGAAAGAGAACATCGGCGGTAACTGGGAAATCGAGTGTGCTCTCCTACCTCTAGGGCCTAGGAAGAAGGAAGTTGGACTCTGGTATAGGAAAAGGCTGGAGGCAGCGGAACTACAGTCCTCCCCACTATGCCGTGTTTGGAGTTCTTCTAGGCTAGAGGCAGTCTCAGCTACTTTATATGACACCTCCCTCCAAGTACTTTATAAATATGTTAGGTCTGCTTCCCTTAAAAAAAATCATTTCTACACTATAAATAGGCTTTACTATACACCAAAAAAGTTAGCGAAGTTTGTAAACCCATCTCCTCTTTGTCCAAGATGTGGACTCACGGAAGCTGATGATATCCACATCTTTTATGACTGCCCGGTAGTGGGACCCTTCTGGGGTAGAGTGGAGCTGGCTATGGAGAGTATTTTTAAAACAAAATTAAGCCTGAACATAGCTAGAGTTGTGTTTGGCATGGGTGCAGACCTTATTACTGGATTAAGGGAGTCACAAGTTGCTTTATTTTTTTGTTTTATTTTAATTGCTCAAAGAGAAATTTGTAAGATCTGGAAGGATGCTAGCCCCCCATTGTATGAAAGTTGGCTTCGAGCAGCACTGAGAATCGCACGATTAGAATCGCTATTAACTCACAATGTAAATATCGCGGTGTGGTAACCTTTTATGGAATGGGGAACAGCAATGAGGTTGGGTTAAAGCACGAAAGGTCCAATGATTACACCGTGCCTTGGTATAAAAAGGCAGGCTGGGCTGGCCCCAGGCGAAAGCAAGAACTGCGGCCCGGGGCTTCCAGGTCAAGAATGGGCTTCGGGAGATAATTTGCACTCGTTAGTGGTGAGATGAGGACTTAAAAAAATAATAATAAATAAGTGTTAACTATGTTACCCTGTATCCACCCCTCCAGTGACTTCAGGCAACGACAAAGTCTACCCATGTTCGTGTTGCCCCCTTGCAAGTGTTCTTGAACTTTTGCCTATAAGATCAAACCTCCTTCTCGTGGGGATAAAACTCAGCCACCTTGTCCTTAAGTGTCAGGAGCTATCCCTCCCCACTGTTGGGACCTATGTTCCCTTACACTGCACGCCTGTGCCTAGCCTTGCTCCTTCCAGTGCCCAGGCTCTCTGTTTGAGCACATTTGCTGCTCCCAGGACAAAAAAAAATAACATAAGGAATGTTTTGAAAATGCAAACCCCTTGTTTTCCAAAGACAAGGCAGGCATGAAAGGTCCTCTTTTTCATGTGTGCTGCAGGAGAGGGATTAAATCAGACATTTGAGATGCCTTCGCTAAAGTGGAAGGGGGAGCATCTCCAGTACTTTGAAGCTGAGGCAGGGACAGCCACAAACAGCTGAAAAAGAAACAAGCCCTTTTGCCAGGGAGTTTGCTGCCTGAAAGAAATGTAAATGTGCAAATGTGGTTAATCTACAAGTTTAAAGGATGCTTTGAAGCATTTATTAGTTTTAATTGATGGGGCCACCTGAAGAAAGGTATTGTAAGCTGATCTGATGTGCTGTGGAATATGTGCTTTAAAGGACAGTTAAAAAAATGTTTGCCCTAGGTGCAGTCTAGTATGCATTTTCCTCAGATTTGCATTTTGGAAGTACTGTTTTTTATCATGAACCTAAACTGTTTTGCTCACTTGGTGTAAAGCAAGTTTAACATAATGATGTACACATTCAGAGGCCTTTCTGTCACAGGCTGGGACCTCATAATGCTAAACACACACGTCACTATTCCCCATTGCTCAGGCAGAGGTTTCTCTAGGCACAGGCTCTGTGCTCCTTATTTTTACTTTTATCTTAATTCTTATATCATACTTTTATATTCTGATTGAATGGTGATGCCAAATGGTTTGATGTATGCATTTTCTTTGAATGTTAACGGTTTTCATTAACTAATAAAATACATTTCCACACTGCCCTAACCAGACTTCAATTATGTGGCACTTTGGTTACACACACAAATATCTGCAGTGATTGTACTAACAACAAAAGTTTCACAATATAAAATAGGGCATTTTTCACTGATTACATTAACTTGCTTTTATGTTTTAAGGTGTGTGCTATTTTTTATGCAGTTACTTGAAGGTGAAATACCAACAAAATAGTTACAGAATATTTTGTGCTTTTGGGCTATGCCTTTGATCCTGCCTCCACACTCAGTGACCCTCAAAGTCTCGATGCAACAGTTCTGACGTAAAGAGGCGATAAAGAACCCCTTTACGATGCAGGCACTTTGTTGTCGTTGAGCCTCGCTGTCCGTCGTCGTCGAGCTTCGCAGTCCCTCAAGGCGATGTCAGTGATCGGCAACTGCATTGTTGGTTAAGATTGGCACAAAGTCATCACTGCATCGATTAGGATGGTTCTGGACAGCCGAAATCATCTTTCAAGGGCCCAGGACTGGATTGACCCCACATGGCAGGGCAGGACTCACAGACAGCAGAGTCCAGGTGCTGCTGCAGAGTTGAAGGGGGTCTTTGAAGGCCCTGAAAATTCTGAACAGGGGGAAAGGCAGCAAGCCCTTGGAGTCACCCTGGGTTCAAGTGAGATCGGTCCAGTCCTTCTCCTTAGGAGGACAGACATCAGCAAGCAGCAAGAGGAGAGAAAAGTCAACTTTCTAAAAGAGCCATTTCGTAAACAGTAATGTTAAATTGAACTTTACCAGCAAAGAGTAGTTATCATTCCCTTTCCAAAAGATATGAAACACGATGCAGCTGCTCCTTTATAATCAGGAATTACAGCTTAAAAGTTTATTAAGGAATTCCGAATGCTAGGCTATGCGAGGAGTGGCCTCAAAGAAATACAAAAATGAACTTAGTTGTTTGTCACTACCAAGGCATATAAGATTTAAACGCACCTCCTACCTTTCAATTACACAGAACCCTGCCCTTAGGGCTACCTCTGGCCTACCTTAGGGGTGACATGTGTAATAAAAGGGGAGTGTAAGGCTTGGCAAATGGTTTTAAATGCCAAGTTGAAGTGGCAGTAAACTACCCACACAGGCCTTGCATTGGCAGGCCTGGGACAGGTTTGAAAAGCTAGAGGTGTGGGTGGCATGACCAGTGCTAAAGGTCCACTAGTAGCATTTAGATAGCAGGCCCTTGGTATATGGTGTACCACTTTACAAGGGAGGTATCAGTAAGCAAAATATGCCAATCATGTATTCACCAATGTCACCTTGTTTAGGGGAAACGCACATGCACTTAAGCACTGGGCAGCAGTAGTAAAGTGATCAGAGTCCTAAGACCAAAAAAAAAGATACAGCAAAAAGAGGAGGTAAGGTGGCAAAACGTTTGGGGAAGACAACCCTAAGGATGACAAATTTAAAGGACAAAGACACAGGGTGGAAAGTGCCGGTGTCTGGGGTGATAAGAAGGCAGCAGAAATTAAGAAAAGTAGAAGGGTCGAACACAAAAGAGATGGCTAGATAGATGGTGAAAGGAGGGCAGCTACGTAGGTGAGATATTAAAGAGTGAAAGAAAGGAGGAACATGGAACAGCAGTTGAAAATGGCATATAAAAGAGATAGAATAAAGTAAGAGGAGGGGAATTGTGAGGAAATGCGCAGATGAGATAGTAAAGACAGAAAACAAATAAAGATAGGAGGGTAAAGGAAGGGGGAAAGAAGATATAAACAGGAAATTGAAAGAAAGAATAGGCAAATGTTAGAAAAGGAGAACAAGTAGGAATGGCAGAAATAAAATACAAAAATATGAAGCGGTAAGAAGGAGATTTGGAGGAGAGAGCAAAGGAAAGGAGAGATTTGAGAGCAGAGTAGACAGAACGGGTGCATGGGTGAATTGAGAGCAATCAGGGAGTTTAGAGGGAGGTTGGGTGAGAGAGAAGAGTAGGAAAAAGATTGAATAGAGCAGAAACAGGATGAAGGGGAAGTTGAGAAGAGTGGAAAGGGAGAAAGAAGAGTGTAGAGGGAAAGGAGGAAAGAGAAGACAAAAATTAAAATAGTGATAAAAGAGAACAAAATAAGCAAGAGAGATAGAGTTAGAGTGCATAAGGGTGAGAAAAGTTGCGAGAGGCATGGAGAGAATAGAGGAAGAGGACTGTTAGAATGATTAAAGCCCAATATAAAGTGACACCTGTGCCTAATGGTGCGAGGAGTCCACTGCATCTTTGTAATGAGTGTCTTTTATTACGAACACAGAGGTGTGCGTCAATTTTTTCTGGTTTGATTTAGGACCTCAGTACCCTTGCTACACCAGTGACTGTGATAGCTTGTAGGCTTGACATACTTGTAGATGCAGTTGGTACTTGTCTTCAGTTCACACAGTCTTGGCTGTAGTGTATGGAGTACCTTCATGACAGGACACAGAGTGCAACATTTAGAGGAAACATAGCTCTCCCGAGAAGGATCCCAAGTGTTGGAGACCCACCCTTTTCATCCTTAGAGCTCTTCATGGGTTGCTAGACTTTTGTCAATGTTGACCCACTTAGCATATCCAAGAACAATTCCTTTGGGCAACCAAGGATCATAGGCACCTCTTGCAATTTCCTCATTTGTGTTGCTACCGCCATCTTTTTTGGGCTTGATGTCTAGCCAGGCCCTTCTTTTTTCTAGGACCAACTTTCTCTCCTCCAAGGCCAGTCTTTTCTCCTTGAGCTCTAGGAGACTTATCTGGGCCTCAAGGGTTTTGGGACCCCTCTCTGATGTGAAGCTATTCTCACTGCCAGAAGCAAAGGTCATCTTGATGGATATTGGGGGACAGGCTGTCTTTGCTCCCTCATCCACTTCCTAGATTAATTTTCTGCCATTATCCTTACCCCTACTGTTAGGGGTGCTCTCACAATCCAGTTGTGCTCAGCCTCTCCTGGATTTTTGCCAAGCCATGACCCTTCTCTAGCTCCTCCTTCTTTTTTTTTCTTTGTCCTCATTAGCCTTTACGCCACCCATTTTCTAACAAACGATACCGCCCATGGGTTTTTTATCTCATATACCGAGACCGTTAACAACCACACTAGTAGTGCCACTCAATGACCGCCTCTCCACATATGCCACCCTTTGTAGGAGATTGGTGCACAGGTGAACTCCACCGTCACGTTGAAAACACCACCGGCGAGATAGGCCAAGACCTTAATCATTGGACAGAATTATTTACAAATCCACCTATCCCCTGCTCTAACAAAAAACACTCTTCATTCAAAATGTGCCAAAAATAATGACCAAAATTTACATTTATCTTTTGTCGGACCCAAAGTATCCATTTTAGCTGTGAATCTCATAGCTCGCAGCCAGTCTAAGATCCCTGGAGATAACGGAGACACCCACAATTTACATATCTCTCTACGAGCCAAAAGTATCCCGTAAAATACAAGTTTAACTTTATCATCCATGGTACTTGTCTGCAAATTCAACCTTCCCATTATAATAAGTTCAGGGCTTACCTTAATAGCGTGATCTATAGCTTGGGATAGACATCTACTTACTTCCTCCCAAAACACTTTAATATTTGGACACTCCACGAACATGTGTATATCCTTCTCATTGGGACTCTCTCAAGTTCTGATAAATTGGCTCCTCCTTCTTGTCAGAGATCCCCAAGCTGATTCTTTGCCCCTTGCACAGCATCCTCAGTTTATTGATGCTCAGCGTGGGCAAGGTGGCTGTTACATTTGGGGGTCTCTAGTTGGCACAGGTAGGTACTTGTGACAAATAGGGACCATTGCCTCTAGTCAGGATAAGGGGATTACACTCCTAAATAACCCCTGCTCACCCCCTTGGTAGCTTGGCACAAGCAGACATGCTTATCTCAGAGGCAGTGTGTAAGGCATTTGTGACCACATACAATAACCCAGTAACAGTACAGATGGACACCACAAAATGTTTTATATCAAAAATAAGTATACTTTATATAGATTTACCACAAGACTATAAACGACAAAAATACACAATACTATTACTTTAAGACGGTAGTTTTAGCTTAGTTAAGTTCAGTTCTTAAGATGCGACACTTTGCGTCAATGTACCTTACGATGCGTTGCGCTTCCACGACAAGCAATGTTGCAGCAAGGGAAATGTGGCAAAGTTCAGGTGCAATGAAATAAAGACGTGAAGATCTTTCAGATGCGGCACGCTTCTCCGGGGATGCGAGAAATTCTCGGTTTGATGCGTGGACTGCAGCGGCAACACCCTTGTTAAGAGGGTCGACGGCAACAGCTCCAACTGCGGCACTCTTCTCCCACGATGCGTGAAGCTTCCGCTAAATGCGAAAACTACAGCGGAGACATCCTTGTTCAGAAATGCGATGTCAGCAGCTCCGAAGGCGGCGCACTTCTCGATGCGGTGCAATGCGACAGTTCCAGCGGCAACACCCTTGATCAGAAGTGCGACGGCAGGCCCAGCGACGGCGACACGCTTCCTTTTCCTTGCGGCACGCTTCTTCTTGATGCGGTGCAGTGCGACAACTCCAGCGGCGACATCCTTGTTCAGAAGTGCGACGGCAGCAGCAGCGACGGCGACATGCTTTGATCTCGTTGCGTCGCGCTTCGAGCTCCTTGCGATGAGCAGTTCCTCAGAAGGCACAAGACAGCAGCAGGCACTTCAACAAGAACTCTGGGGAGCTGGGGGCTGAAGTCTGTTGTCTCTGAGACTTCAGCAGGAGGCAAGATCTTTTTCAAGCCCTTGGGGATCCTTCACAAGTTGAAAGCAGAGTACACAAAGTTCCTTTCTCCTTCCTTTGGCAGTATGGCAACCACTGCAGGCCAATCCCCTAAGCAGCACTTCAGCTTAGGAATAGTCTCTCCTCAGTTACCTCAGGTTCCTCTCCTCAGTAAAGGTTTCTTCTTGTAGTCCAAAAGTGATCTAATTTCATGGGATCAGGGTCCCAATATTTATACCCCAAAATCTTTTTTTCTCTTAGGGGAGAGGGGCCTTTGCCCAGTGCAAACCAGTACTGAAGCACTCTGTTTACCAGACTTCTCCTTTCCTTTCACAGTGCAGAGCAGAAACATCAGACGCCCGACAGGAGGTGGAGCCAACATTGTGGACGGCAAGTACAGTCCTGGAGCACTTTGTTGACAGGACTCCTTCTCTTCTTTCAGTGTGCAGGACAGAGACATCAGCCACTCCCCATGAGATGGAGCCAGCATTGTGGAAGGCAGGCACTGCCCTATTCAAGGTTCAGGTGCAACTCCTCCCTCCCATCTAGATGCAGATCTCTCTATTCACCACTGGGCTGACTCATCCTGTCTCTTGGAATCCCCCAGCCCTGTCGCTCACAAAACCAGACAAAGGAATACACAACCTAGCAGAGGCAGGCTTGAAAGGTTAGGCAAGCAAATACCTACTTTCTAAAAGCGGTATTTGCAAACACAGAATGTTAAAACGAACTTCACTAAAAGATGTATATTATCATTCTGAGTTCAGACATACTAAACTCAAATTTCTACCATGTTCTCTGAGTCAGTTAGGATTATACAATTTAATAGTTCTAACAGCCCATTCTGGCCTATGGAGCCTTGTAATAGTGAAAAACGCAAATGGCCGTAATTCACTATTAGGACATGCCACACACACCAGGGCATGTCCTACCTTATACTTACAATGCACCCTGCCCTTAGGCCTACTATAGGGGTGACTGATATGAAGAAAAGGGAAGGTTTAGGGACTGGCAAGTGGGTGCACTTGCCCAGTCAGTTTTACAGTACCAGACTGCACACGGGCTCTGCAATTGCAGACCTTAGACACATTTTACAAGGCTGCTTCTGTGGGTGGCACAACCAGTGCTGCTGGCCCACCAGCAGCATTTGGATTTACACGCCCTGGGCACACTCAGCACACTAGACTAGGGTATACCAAGTAAACCAAATAGCCAAGCATGGAACCACTGTTTAATACATCAATTTACAATAGGGAGCACTTGCACTGGGGCACTGGACAGCAGTGGCACAGTGCCCAAAGCATCTAACACCAGCACAAATACATGAGGCAATAGCAAAAATGGAAGCGAGATCCACGCCAATGGTGCCAGGTCTAACACATGTCCCCTCCAGCTGCAATGTGGGGAGAACTACCCTAACTCCTGGGAGTTCTCTTCACTGAGGTGGAAAAATCTGGACAGACCATCAGCGTTGGCGTGTTCTGTACCATGGAGGAGGTCCACCGTAAAGTCCATACCCTGTAGGGAAATGGCTACCTCAACAGCTTTGGATTCTCACCCCTTATCTGCATTAACCATCTGAGGGGTCTGTGGTCTGTCTGAACCCGGAAGTGAGTCCCAAACAGGTATGGTCTCAGCTTCTTCAGTGCCCAGACCACAGCAAATGCATCACGCTCAATAGCATGCCACCTCTGTTCCCGTGTAAGTAACCTCCTACTGATAAAGGCTACAGGTTGATCTAGGCCCTCCTCATTCATCTGTGACAAAACAGCCCCCACACCATGCGTTGAAGCATCTGTCTGAACGATAAACTCACTTGAAAAGTTGGTTGCCCAGAGCACGGGCGCCGTGCACATGACAGCTTTCAGGGCCTCCAAAGCTTTCTGACAGGTGAAATCACTCCTTCCTGGAAGTCAGCTCTGTCAAGGGTGCAACAATGTTGCCATACCCCTTGACAAACCTCCTGTAATACCCTGTGAGTCCTAAAAAGGCCCTCACCTCTGTCTGGGGTTTGGGTGGCTCTGAAGCCAGGATAGTTTTAATCTTGGGTATGAGGGGTGCCACCTGGCCGCTCCCAACTTTTTAGCCCAAGTACACCATGGAACCCTGCCAGATCTGGCACTTACTCGCCTTGATCGTGAGGCCTGCCTTCCACAGTGCCAACAACACTTCACACAGGTGGCGTAGATGTTCCTCCCAACTGGCACTGAACACTGCGATGTCATCCAGGTAGGCGGCACTGAACTCATCCAGTCCAACCAAGACCGGGTTGACCAACCTCTGAAAGGTGGCAGGGGCATTCTTCATCGCAAAGGGCATAACACGGAACTGGAAATGCCCATCTGGTGTGGAGAACGCTGGCCTCTCCTTTGCCCCATCAGTCAAAGCGATCTGTCAGTACCCAGACGTTAAGCCAAATGTGCTGAGGTACCGTGCAGCCCCTAGCCGATCTATGAGCTCATCAGCTCTGGGGATGGGGTGCGCGTCAGTCTTCGTGACTGAATTGAGCCCTCTGTAGTCCACACAGAACCGGAGTTCGGGTGTGGCACCCGGCGCTGCAGCCTTCAGGACCAAGACCACTGGGCTGGCCCAAGGGCTGCTGGAGGACTCAATCACCCCTAGTGCAAGCATCTTTGAGACCTTCTCTTTGATGCAAGCCCTCACCCTGTCACTTACCCTGTAGCTATTTATGCTTCACAGGTAAGCGGTCTCCTGTGTCCACATCATGGATTCACCAATCTGTGACACCAGGAACCAGGGAGAACAGGTCAGAAAACTGTCTCAGCAACTGGCGGCAGTAATTCTGTTGCTCATGTATCAGGGTGGAAGAGAGGTTAACACCATCCACTGACCCATATTGCTCTGAGGCTGACAGGAGGTGAGGAAGAGGCTAAGTCTCCTCCTCCATCCCAGCATCTGTTGCCAAGAGCATGCCCACTTCAGACTAAGTATGGGCGAAATTTGTGAATTCGCGTTGCACAAATTCACGCGAAATCGAATTTGCAATCTGCAAAATCCGCGAATTCGTGCAAATTTGCGGATTTTTTTTGCGTGTTCGTGGGTTTTTTGCGTGTTCGCGGGGCTTTTTGCACGTTCGCGGGGCTTTTTACACGTTCGCGGGCCGCTTGCATGGCGAAGTTACCCATGCGGTCGTGTATGGGCACAGCATCCTCTGGTTCACCACTGCCACCCTCTGGTTCATCACTGCCACCCTCTGGTTCACCACTGCCACCCTCTGGTTCACACCTGCCACCCTCTGGTTCACCCCTGCCACCCTCTGGTTCACCACTGCCACCCTCTGGTTCAGCACTGCCACTCTCTGGTTCACCCCTGCCACCCCCTGGTTTAGCAGTGTCACCCTCTGGTTCACCACTGCCACCCTCTGGTTTGCGACTTCCACCCTGTGGTTCATCACAGCACCTCTGGTTCACCACTGCCACCCTCTGGTTCAGCACTGCCACCTTCTGGTTCACCACTGCCACCCTCTGGTTCACCCCTGCCACCCTCTGGTTCACCACTGCCACCCTCTGGTTCATCACAGCACCCTCTGGTTCACCCCTGCCACCCTCTGGTACAGCACTGTCACCCTCTGGTTCACCACTGCTACCATCTGGTTCACGACTGCCACCCTCTGGTTCATCACAGCACCTCTGGTTCACCCCTGCCACCCTCTGGTACAGCACAGTCACCCTCTGGTTCACCAGTGCCACCCTCTGGTTCACGACTGCCACCCTCTGGTTCATCACAGCACCTCTGGTTCACCACTGCCACCCTCTGGTTAACCACTGTCACCCTCTGGTTCAGCACTGCCACCCTCTGGTTCACCACTGCCACTCTCTGGTTTACCACTGCCACCCTCTGGTTCACCCATGCCAGCCTCTGGTTCACCACTGCCACCCTTTGGTTCACCCCTGCCACCCTCTGGTTCATCACTGTCACCCTCTGGTTCATCACTGCCACCCTCTGGTTCACCACTGCCACCCTCTACCGAGACCTTATGTGAGCACAAAAGATGCGCCATGGTGCTGGGTATTAACAATGTGACGCATCTGAGAGATATGTCACGTTGTAAAGCCCAGCGCCATCAGGAGGCGTTCCGGCGCAGGGAAGGGCGTACAAGAATTCACTTAGTCATTTTTAGGCCAATGCTGCGTCAAAACCCTGTGCCTGCTTGAAGCAGGCGCAAGGCTTGATGAGGCATTGAGGAGATAGGGCCCCCCAGAGCATTGCTGGAGCTGCGTCGCAAGCATGACACAGCTCCAGCAATGCGCTGCTTTTACGGCACAGATGCGTGATGCATCTGTGCCGTTTTTGCCACATGGTGCGCCGCATTGTAAATGCGGCGCACCATGGGTGGCGGAGCTGCGGCGCACAATTCGGGCGCATCCCTGGGGATGCGCCAGTTATTGTAAATCTGCCCCTATACATTTAGCCAATGAGGGAACACTTACTGATTAGACAGTGGAAAGTACTCCAGTTGAGTAGAGGTATTGCACAAAAAGGTGGCATCTTCGTGGACAAACACGCAGGGCGGGATTCATTCTGCCCCCTGTTAGACTTGTTTTTTGTGCCCTTCTGCCCTCTGTTGGACTCATTTTTCCCTTGTTTTTGTGCCCTTCTGCCCTCTGTTAGACTCATTTTTCCCTTCTTTTTCTGCCCTTCTGCCCCGTTAGACTCGATTTTTGTGCCCTTCTGCCCTCTGTTAGACTCATTTTTCCTTTGTTTTTCTGCCCTTCTGCCCTCTCTTAGACTCGTTTTTTGTGCCCTTCTGCCCTCGGTTATTCCCTTGTTTTTGTGCCCTTCTGCCCTCTGTTAGACTCATTTGTTGTGCCCTTCTGCCCTCTGTTAGACTCGTTTTTGTGCCCTTCTGCCCTCTGTTAGACTCGTTTTTGTGCCTTTCTGCCCTGTTAGACTAGTTTTTTGTGCCCTTCTGCCCTTTGTTAGACTCGTTTTACCCTTGTTTTTCTGCCCTTCTGTCCTCTGTTAGACTGGTTTTTTGTGCCCTTCTGCCCTCTGTTAGACTCGTTTTCCCTTGTTTTTCTGCCCTTCTGCCCTTTGTTAGACTGCTTTTTGTGCCTTTCTGCCCTCTGCATCACCACATCATCACTCAGTGCTACTCCAGCATCACTCAGCACCAACACATTATCACTCAGCACCACCACATTATCACTCAGCACCACCACAGCACCACTCAGCGCCACCACAGCACCACTCAGCGCCACCACAGCATCACTCAGCGCCACCACAGCATCACTCAGCACCACCACATTATCACTCAGCACCACCACAGCGCCACTCAGCACCACCACAGCATCACTCAGCACCACCACAGCATCACTCAGCACCACCACAGCACCAATCCGCACCACCACAGCACCACTCCGCGCCACCACAGCATCACTCAGCACCACCACAGCATCACTCAGCACCACCACATTGTCACTCAGCACCACCACAGCACCACTCAGCACCACCACAGCCTCACTCAGCACCACCACAGCATCACTCAGCACCACCACAGCACCACTCAGCACCACCCTAGCATCACTCAGCACCATCCCAGTATCACTCAGCACCACCACAGCACCACTCAGCATCTCCACAGCACCCCTCAGCACCACCACAGCACCACTCAGCGCCACCCCTGCATCAATCTGCGCAACCATTCAACAACAACTGGTTCAAATATGTTCTCTCAATGTTTCAAACTTTATTACAAATGTCACATAGAGATGTTAATATTTCACTTCTGTTCTTGGATTTTCATCACAATAAAATACACTGAACATAATCTTCACAAAAGTTATTTACAAAAGTTTAAGCTATTGCCATTATAAATTAAAATCACTTTTATTTAAGTATTAATTATTTAAAAAAATTAAAAGCCATTGTAATTTGTAATATCAATACAGCTAAGTCACGTAAATACAAAACATGTTGCATTGCAAATGCTACAGGTGTCACATTTGCAAAAATTTTAACTATTGGCATTGTAAATGACAAAGCTATTAATTTAGCTATTTTCAAAACCAACACATAAATAAAAAAAATTGTCATTTACAAGACCAATAGCTCAAACTTTCCTAATGCGAGACCTATTGCATTGCAAATGCTTGTTTTTATATCTGTCAGTGCTTCCTGTTGAGGTTTAATTTTCGTGACAGGCGCCTCATTGCCTTGTTTTAACTATTCTCTGACCCTGCTTCAAGGGTCAGAGCAGGGTCAGAGAATAGTTGCAAGTAGGCAACGAGGCGCCAGGAAGCACTTACAGGCTTACAGCAGCAGGTGCCCAAGTTGAAGTTAATTTCTTTGTAACCCTTTTGTAAAAGGTTACAAAAAATTAGCTTCAACTTTTGCACCTGCTGCTGTAACCCTGTAAGTGCTTGGCTGAAAAATCGTCCCCGCTGATTCGCGGATTTTACCGCGATTTCGCGAGATTCGCGGATCGCAAAATCGCAGAAAATCCGCAAATTCAGCGAGCGGAACGAATTTTCAGCCCATGCTTACTTCAGACCTCTCTAAGTGGGGCTTAAGGAGGTTGACATATAGGAGCCTCAAGGGGTTCCTAGGAGACCGCAAGTCCACCAAGTAGTTAACTGAACTCTTGCGCTCCACAACCTCAAACAGTCTGGTCCACTTATCCTGGATCGCGCAAGGCTCCACTAGGGCCATGACCCACACTTTCTGACCAGGTTGAAGCGCTACCAGAGTGGCATTCTGGTCATACCAGCACTTCATCTCCTCCTGGCTGGTTTCCAGATTCGCCTCAGCGAGTTGCCTGAAATGCCTTGTCTGGTTCCTGAAGGCCAGCATGTAGCTATATAGATCCTTGGGAGGTTTCCTGGGAGATTACTCCCGGCCTCCTCTGACTGGGTGTCCATAGAGAAGCTCAAAGGGACTGAACCCTAGAGATTTCTTTGGCACCTCACGGTAAGAGGACGCCTCATTGGTTCCTCAAGACCCATTATCATGCCTTTCAGGGTCCGGTTGAACGTTTCAACCAACCCATTTCCTTAGGGGTGGTAAGGAGTGGTGAACTTGTAAGTTACACCACACTCCTGCCACAGGGACTTCATATATTTGAAATGAAGTTGGTACCCCGGTCTGACACTACCTCGCGAGGGAATCCTACTCGTGAGAAAATTCCCATCAGTGCTCGTCCCACCACGGGGCCGTCACTGTCCTCAGAGGTATGGCTTCCGGGTACCGGGTGGCATGGTCCACCAAGACCAAGATGAACCTGTTGCCCATGGCTGTCTTGGGGTCCAGTGGCCACACAATGTCAATGCCCACCCGCTCAAAGGGGGTACTGACCACTGGGAATGGCTGGAGAGGAGCCTTGTACTTCCTTCCACTCTTTCTACCTGCCTGGCAAGACTGACAAGTCCTACAATGAGTGTCTGAACTCTTGCGCATTTGGGGCCAATGGAAGTGGGTTACAAGCCTCTCAAAGATCTAATTCTGCCCCAAATGTCCTGCCAAAGGTACATCATGATCCAGCCCCAGTAGGAAGGCTCTGAACTTCTGGGGTATCACCATCACATGGGCTGACCCAGGTTCAGCAACCTTAGCCTCACTATACAAGAGACCATTCTCCCAGTAAATTCCATGTAATCCTGATTGATCACCTGTTGCCTGGCTTGCAGTCTGTTGCCGCAAGCCCTCAAGAGAAGGGCATTCTCTCTGCTCCCTGCAGAATTCTTTCCTGGAGGGGGATCCTTCCTGCTGCCAATTGGTCAGCTCAGGCAGGTCCCCCAGTTCAGCTACTAGCTCCCTGGTAGGCTCTAGGACATCCCCCTCAAGGTCTACCTCCTCCTGGGCTGTGGGAACTTCGGGGTCCGGTTTCCCGTGCCCCGCCACTTCTCTCTAAGGCTGGTTCCTGGGCCTCCATCTCAGGCTCCAGGTCCTCTTGAGCACCCCTACTGGCTGCCATTGACCGGGTGGTCACGCACGCCCAGTCAGGCAGTCCCACCATCTTCAAGTGAGTACTCTTCTCCACCTTTTGCCATGGGGAGCTCTCCAAATCGGTCCCCAACAAACAGTCAACAGGCATGGCGGACCTCACAGCTACCTGAAGAGTACCAGAGACCCTCCCCACTCAAAGGGAACCTGAGACATTGGACAACGGCTCTCTGTGTTGTCGGAGGCAACAACTCTGCAAAATGCATCAGGGACAACTGCTCGTGAGACACCAGGTGACACCAGACAGCTGTCACACTAGCTCCTGTATCTCTAAGAGCCTCCACCTTTTGGCCATTGATGGTCACCCACTGCCCATATGTCTTAGTGTTCCTGGGCAGCTGAGCTTCTGAGACCATCTCACAGTCTCCTAAAGAGACAATGGTCATCTGTGCAGGACCCCACCCACCTTGGACATCAATCTCCT
Source organism: Lissotriton helveticus (assembly GCF_964261635.1). Taxonomy (NCBI): domain Eukaryota; kingdom Metazoa; phylum Chordata; class Amphibia; order Caudata; family Salamandridae; genus Lissotriton; species Lissotriton helveticus. The sequence continues at coordinate 1,790,220,925 of NC_136063.1, read as the reverse complement.
CCCCCAAGCTACACTAGCCATCTGCTGGGGCGGAGCACCAGTGAGTGCTGGTTTACCAATCAGGCAGCACCTGGTATCATTCGCCTTATGACCCAGGTTGCCACACTTGTTACATTTCAGGGGCCCCTGTGGAACAGGACTACCTGTCGGGATCCCTTGCTTTCTCTCAGGGGGAGGCTGGGAACCTTTCCCTTGGTTCCCTTGGGGACTACTTTGGGGCCCTTTGCAGAACTCCTTTTGTTTACCCTTGTCCCCCCCTCTCTTTTGCTGGGGACCCCGCCCACCTTTGGCTGAGTCTCCAATGTGACACTTGTGGACCTGGGTGCTCACTCAGTGGTCCGCCTCCTCAGCAAGCTTCCTAGGGTTAGTCAGCTTGCAGCTGGCGCAGCTCTGGTAAACAATTATCAGACAAGTGCTCCCATGCAATCAAATCAAAGAGACCTTGAAAATCATTAACCTTGCCGCCCTTTACCCAACCATTCAATGCTCTTTATAAAGATCGATCTTAATTGTAAGAATGTTTAGACACCAAAACAAACAAAATCAGCCAAAGGGTCTTGGAGAAATAGATTTTTAAGTACATTCAAAATTACTGTGATAGACTTGTCATCTTTGGTGTGGTTTCCCCTGACTTTTTGCCTCTACCTCCTGTATTTTTGATGCTATTCTGGATTTTATTTTTGTTGGCTTAGATGCTTTGGGCACTTTGCCACTGCTGATCGTTGTCAAAGTGCAAGGGCTCCCTGTTTAAATTGTTATTACAATTGGTTCTTCCTGATTGGTATCTTTGATTTACTGGTACGTTTCTAGTAAAGTGCACTGAAGTGTGCCAGGGCTGGTAACTCAAATGCTACTAGTGGGCCTAAAGCACTGATTGTGCCCCCCCACATGGGTAGCCCTGAAACGGTATCTCAGACCTACCACTGCAGTGTCTATGTGCAGTTTGTAAACTGCTATGTCGGCCTGGCAATTGGGAACCCACTTGCCAGGCCCTAACCATCCCTTTTTTACATGTAAGGCACCCCTATGTTAGGCCCAAGGTACCCCCATGGGCAGGGTGCCGTGTATGTGAAAGGTAGGATATATAATGGTGTATGTGACATGTCCTGATAGAGAAATACTGCCAATTTCATTTTTCATTATTGAAAGGCTATTTTACCCCATAGCATAGAATTATTGGGAAATGCTTTGTAACATCTAACAAGTAGAACTTCCCATTGGGACAAGATAGAGAAATAATGTTTAGGCTCTCTGAACTCAGAATTTAATAACACATCTTTTAGTAAAGATGGTTTTTAAATTGTGTGTTTGAAAATGCCATTTTTAGGAAATGGGCATTTTTTGTTTAATCATTCTGTGTGCGTCTGCCTGTTTGTGTATGGACTGTCTGATTTTGAAGAGACAGGGGCTGGGGATGTGCATTCGCTGTAGACAGCCACTGGGGGGGTTGGGGTGGGCCTGGCCCTTCCTGGATGACCTATAGCTGAGCTGAATGGGGCTTGACTGCATTTGGAGTGGTGGGAGGAGATTTCCCTGCACCGGAATAGGTCCTTTCTCCCTTGCACAATGTTGTCTCCACCCCTTGTGGTCATTCTGCACCAGTGATGACAGAATTGGTTTGGACTGGGCTCAGAGACCCCTACACAAAGAGAACATAAACATTTACAGGTATAAGTATTAGACCTAAAACCCCAGAACTTTAGATCACTTCTGGAATCAAGAGTAATCTTTGCTGTGAGGAGGAGTACTGCCCCTTTGGTCTGTGGGTTTGGCACTTTGCTTTAAACCTGCTTGAAGAAGATCTCCAAGGGACTGTGTGTGCTGGCTTCCTTTTCTGAAGTCTCAGTGACACAAAGACTTTTCCTCCAGCTCCCCTGAACTCTGCTATTGAGAGTTCTGATCTGCCAGGTGGTGCCTGTTCCAGAACAGGGCCTCTGGAGGTTGTGCGTACTACTGGAAGCTGGAAGACACCTAAAGAACTGAAAAAATTGACGCATCTCTCTTTTTTTCTGCTATTTTTCAGACACAGCACTGCTGTGCAAGAATAATCTACACGCATCTCTGCACTGATGCTGAATCGACGCAGTGCCTGTCGCTGTTGCAACAACTGACGCATCAAGGGATCGTTGCTAAAGAAACCGATGCAGCACCGCTCTACGCTGTCGCATTGATCGACAACATGTACCGGATTTTCACCCATTATACCTGTGCGGCAAGTATTCCTGACGCATCACTCACGGACCAGAACCATCTTGGAGTTGACGCATCACTTCCCCCTACAGACTGGATTCAGCCCATCACTTCTCCTGCATGCAGCAGAACTGTCGCATCGCCTCCTTATGGTCTCAGAAACTGACCCATCTCTTTGTTTCTTGATGCTTCTCGTCTCTGGGGCAGTTTGGCCATGTGAATTTCAACACATCTACAAGTACTTTGTGAGAAATCACACATCCATAGTTTTCTATGGAGCCAGTTGCTTGACACCTATTTAAAGTTATATATTTAATACATGTATGTCGGATGTTTGTCATTTTGGTCTTGTTGAATTTAGATAAAGATACTTTATTTTTCTTAAACTGGTGTGGCACTCATTTGTGGTGTTATCACTGTATTATTGTGTGTTTTGAGAATAAATACTTTGCACATTGCCTTTGGGATAAGTCTGTCTGCTCGTGCCAAGCTAACTAGGGGGTGAGCAGGTGTTATCTGAAAACTTTGAAAACTTTGTAACATTTTTCAAGAGGTGTGTTTGGCTACTCCGACCCACTGTGGGTGACCTATTCAGACAGTAGAAAGGCCACCGGAGACAGGGGAAGGCCAATGGGGCCAGAAAGTTGTTGTAGAATAGTTCCCTTCCCACCAAAGCAGGCTCAAGTCCAGATTCAGGCTCTTTGGGTGACTGCCATACATTTTAATAGAGCGGTCCTGATGAAAAGGGAAACAGGATTCTGAAGATGCTATAAGATTCTGAGGATTCTGTGTGTTCGACAGGGAAATTCCTGGGGTTATTTCTCTGCCACATGCGGCAACTATGGCCACACAGATTCGATGTTGCTCAAAGTCTCTTTGATCCAGCAAAAGTCCACTTGCCACTGGATACTGGTCTCCAGTCACCGCGAAACCAGTGGTTCAGTTGGGTGGAGGTCAGCTTCCATCTTAGGTGAACAAACTACACTTCAATAACTCTCTCAGGTCCGGCAGACTCAGTCGCAACATTTGAGAATTGGGACATGGCCCAGGCGATGTAATAGGAAGCCACCCAACTGACTCTTGGAGTTCACCTTTTCTCTCTGGGGAGCAGGAGTGACTTTTCCATGAGGCAGGTACAGTCCTCTCTTTGCCAGTCTGTTAGACCTGGCATCTTTTGACATGTTTCCCTTGTCATTTTGCTCCCTGGCCTCCTGTTTTTTCTGGTATGCTGGACTTCATTTTTGCTGGTTTAGTGTCTCTGCGCACCTTTTAACTGCTATGCAGTGCTAAAGTGCAAGTGTTCCTATCATAAATTGTGGTATGATTGATTTTCCATGATTGGAATATTTGATTTACTAGTAAGAATCCTAGTACAGTGCACTGTGTATGTCGAGGGCCTGTAAATCTAATACTACTAATGGGCCTGTAGAATTTGGTATGCCACCCACACAAGTGACTCGGACCTATCACTGCAGTGTCTGCACACAGTTTTTACTGTCATGTCCTGGCAAGTACACGCACTTGGCAGGCCCTAACCTTCCCTTTTCTTACGTGTAAGTCACCCCCAAGGTAGGCCCGAGGTAGCTCCCTGGGCAGGGTGCAGTGTATGTGAAAAGTAGGAAATGTAATAGTGTTTTTTACATGTCTGTGCATTCCATTTTTCCACTATTGAGACGTTATCTGTCTCATAGGTTCACATGGGAGCTGCCTTGTAACTTTCCATTGGGACAAGATAGAGAAATTGAGTTTAGGCTCTCGAGACTCTGAATTTGATAACACATCTTTCAGTGAAGGTGGATTTTCAAATTGTGTGTCTGAAAATGTCTCTTTGAGAAAGTGGGCATTTTCTTACTTAACAAACCTGTATGCCTCAGCCTGGTTGTGTATTCACCGTCTGGTTTTGGAGTGACAGGAGCTGGGGATGTGCATTCCGACTTTTGAGTCAAAAGGGGGTGAGGTGTGTCCTGCCTTTACTGGGTGACTCATAGCAAGACTGAATAGACCTTTTCTGCATTTAGAGTGGTGGCATTAGTTTTCAAAAGCACCTGAATAGGCTGTGTCCGCTCTGCACAATGCTGTCTGCACCTCTTGTAGTGAAGCTGGACCAGGGAGGACAGAACAGTTTTTTTCTGAACTCAGAGACATTCTGGCTAAAATTTCAAAGAGAAAAGCAGTATAAATATTAGGGCCCTGGCCCCAAAACTTTAGAACTCATTTGGACCAAGGAACATGCCAAGAAGAAGAATTGAAGAAGCTGTGAGGAGGAACTACCACTATGCTACGTGCTGTGCTGTGTTGGCCTGCAGAGGCTGTTTTTGTCTTGGGCAATGAAAGGACTGGACTAGACTTTCTGCAACTTATTTGCTTAAGTTTCTACAAGTGCTCGAGGTAGAGCTTACCCCCTGTTCAAGACATCTCATCAACAGCAACAACTTCAAAATCATCTGCTACCAGAACTGGAAAATGTGTTTTTTGTGGTGCAACAGAAGAAAAACCAGGCTGCCGGCTCTGTAAACTGTTGGCACCGCAGAGAGCACCGCTTCGCACCACAACCCCGCTCTCACCGACAACTCAGCCTGATGCTGCACCGAGCCACTGCTTGCTCATGACCTGAGGGCACCGCACTTTGCATGCCTCACTTTACATTGCCGCCTTGGTAGCCCTGATGCCACGGCTCCACTCCGACATCGATGCTGCTGCCTGGCCATGGCCTGGGGGCACCACTCGTAAGTTACTCGATGCACTGCCCCACCCCACACGGCAGCCATGGCCCACTGATGCCGGTACCATTGAGTCAAGATTGTCTACTAACGACAGCGCTTCAGGAACAAACACTGCATCCCACTATGCACCGCAGCCCTGGTCACACCAATTCCTCTTGAAACTCTTACCCAGCCGCTGCCTGTGCCACGGCCTTGAGGTCACCTTACACCGCTCCACTTCACACTGCAACCCAGATGTCTGGTGATGCCGGCGCCCCTGACTTCGACCTCAAGGAGTTCAATTTGCAATGCCTGTGACTTCAAGGTCCTGATGATTCCTGCACCGAACTCCGAAACACAAACTGTTTCTTCTGGGCTCATAGCAAAGGTCCACGATGCCCTGCATTTTCAAGGTACTGTTCCGGGTCTTCCCAACACTGTAGATGGCCATGACAGCACGACCGGCCTAACTGTCGGATTTGTTTGTTCATGATGCCATGATAGCCCCGGATGGAGCTATTGTGAATATTAGGAACTGTATTTCAAGGTTATTTTTGCAATCTTTGTACTTTGATTACTTAATGTCGGATTTTTATTGTTTTGGTCTTGTTTTATACAGATAAATATTAGCAATTTTTCTAAAACTGGTGTGGTGTCTTTTTGTAGTATTTTCAATTTGTGCAAATGCTTTACACATTGTCTCTGAGATAAGCCTGACTGCTCTTGCCAAGCTACCAAGTGGTAGAGCAGGGGTTATTTTAGGATTGTGATCCATTTACCCTGACTAGAAGGAAGGGTCCCTACTGGGACAAAGTGCATGCCTCTGCCAACTAGAGACTCCCATTTCTAACACACCTCAACGATTAGCAAGTGCAGTCCAGTGATTGGTGCAGCTTTATTTGTAAGGTCAAGGGAACAGTAGAGCAGTCTGTCTGAGGCCCTCTCTCAAGGCCAGGTGTGATCTGAGGTCTAAACACTAGGGGTGTCATATTTATGACCAGAAAGTACCCTCTGGGAGGTGGTGGTTCCTAGGAAATTGGCTACCAGATCTCTCCCCGTCTTGTGTTGACTTCCTGCCATGTGTGGCATCTAGCGGTCTCAGAGTGCACTATTCTGCTCTCTCCGAAGATGGCTGAACCCTTCTCTTGGTTGTGGAGCTTGGTAATCCACCCTAGAGGTGTGGCTACCTGAGGCATGGCAACTGGTCTCCCCTTTCTGTTCCAGACACCAGTCCGTCAACCTCAGCCAAAGTTAGAGCCCCTCTCATGTGTGTCCACCATTTGCCCTTCGAACATGAGTTCCCCTTTGTAGCTCGCCTTTTGAGCTTACACGCTGTGAGGCGTCTAGCCAGGGAGAGGTGATACCTCTTCCAATGGCAGACTTCCATTGTTCCTGCTCCTGGGAGCCATTCCCACTTCTCCTCAGGATGGCAAAAGGCTGTCTTGTAGCCAGCATCTGTGAATGTCCACTGGAAAACCTGGGCAACAGAGTGGCAACTTTCTAAATTAGCATTTCTTAAAAAGTGGCATTAAATTCGACTTGGGCATCAAGTCAGGGTTAATACGATTACTATTTTGATACCTTGAAGTACAAACTTTGGTAGTCCCATTCCGAAGTTAGCACAGCTGGGTAGTCATTTTGTAACCCTGTAGTCACCAATGGGGCTACTGGCTTTTCCACAGTAAATATGACCATTTGGGGGTTTCACTCTTAGGACATTTCCAACTTTTTCGGTCGAGCCTGGGCAGCGCATGTGCTGCTCTGCGAGCCATGCTGTATGGGGTATGTATTTGAAGACCCGCCCACTCTCCACCCATATTTGTCATTGGCTTGTACCATTGTGCTTTGTTAATGTTGGCTTCGGATTTGTTATTAGGATTGTCAGTCCCTCCTAGTACCCCCTTGTCTTCAATTGTTACCTCCCATGAGGACTGGCCCTTTTACTTCGGTTGATACATGGTATGTCTTATTTAGTCTGCAAGCACTACTTTACTTAATTATCTTGTCCTGCAGACGAGCCATGCTTTCCTGCTTGAGGCACCGTCAGGTTCCAGAATGGCAGCCGCTCATTTCTTCAAAATTAACACAAACTCACAAATGGTGCCTGCTGTTCACGGCCCCTCATCTCCGCCCTGCCAGTGTTGTTCATGCTTACATTTCACGTGCATTACTTAATTTTAATTTTAACAGCAGTTTGCTCCACCCCCAGGGCTCCAACATGCTGCAATGCTCTTTATCTCCCCACCCCGTCCTTGCATAAATGTGGCAGCCATCCGCTTTTTGTGGTTCGGCATACCAGCGCTGAGCGGCCCCCACCCCACACTGCTTGGTATTTGAAGGCTTTGTGAAAGTTAACAGAAAAAATATATAAATATGCGCTTGTAGAATTAAGACGTTCACTACTAACGTCTTAATTGTAATGGTGCATAACAATAGTTTTATTTTCTCCTAACTTTCACTGTTCGTGATAACATCGCAGCCTACTGGCTACATAGGGTGCAGATGCAGCATTTGTAATGTAATAGGTCTCGCATTTGCAAGAGTTTGAGCTATTGGCATTGTAAATGACAATGCCTTTAATTTATCTGTTTAACCCCTTGCATGCTCATGACGGAACGGTTCCGTCATCAGCGTCGGTGCTCCGGTGCTGATGATGGAACATTTCCGTCATGAGCCAATACGGTTTTAAACCCTTCAGCACTGCAGCGAAATTCGCGCAGCACTGAAGGGGTTAAAAAATGCATTTTCATTAACAATGCCATTTGCTGAAACCCTCGCAAATGTGAGACCTATTGCATTGAAAATGCTGGTTAATATACAGCTCCCTAGCATAAGACTCGATAGGTCAGCTATATGAGTGGCTTAAGTATAATAAAAAGGGAGGTTTGGGCTTTGCCATTAGTTTTAACACAAAGCTGAGTCAGCATTTAAAACTGCTCTGCCAGTCTGCAGTGGCAGGATGAGAGACAATTTTTCATGTTGTCAAATCCAGGGTGGCGCAATGAGTACCGCAGCTTTAGTGGGACACTAACTTACAGGCTTGGGTACGTCTAGTGCCATATACTAGGGACATATAAGTAAGTAAAGTTAAACCAATTGGGTATTAGACAACCAAACATATATTTTCAAGGGTCCAGGCAATGGCAATGAGGTCTGGTTAGCTGACCTCAGTGCAATCTCAGAGTCGAAAAACTAGCCGCATCAGTCCAAAACTTTGGGGGTGATGATACAAAAAGATGCATTTCCTTATACCAGGAATAAATGCAAAGTCACATTACCAATAACTCCATGCATCACCCTACTTTGCCAACTTGGAGAACAAGACTGTGTCACGAAAGATCCTAAGCTTTGTGTTCTGTTCCAGCCGAGACCTTTACCACGTATGTAAATGTAAATGTAAATGTAGAGGTACTTGTATAGCGCACGACTACCCTGAGGCATCTCTCAGCGCTTGTACGAATACCACTGAGGAACCCTTCCTGGCCTTTCCCTGTGAAGTGCCCACTCCTGGGCATCCCTAGGTGAAGCCAGGCATCCTAGCGTTGTTGGGGCCGTTGTGGAGATTAAGCAAGCTATTGCCCAGAGTTGCAGAGTGGGACATATGATTAGAATAGGCACCGAGGCGAGAATTATGAGGCGAGAATTATCAGGTCCGAGGAAGTAGAGCCCAAGACCCGCTGAAGTGGGAATTGAACCCTGGTCCTGGGCTAGTCCTCTGCATCAGGGTCTGCCGCTCTAACCAGTGAGCCACACTTCTCCACTCCACTCCACGTACGAATAATTTTCTGCAAAAGGAAAGCATTCATGTCGATTGCAATGCCATCTGCACTGTCCTAATAGCTAATCTGAGGAGGGGTAGTAATATATTAATTGTGACATTTTAGCTCTTGCCATATCTTTAGTTACACACAGACGTGAGCATATATCTAGTTAAACACACCCTTGCACACTGTGCATTGAACATCACCTTCGATGGGAGGCATACAAACTGTAAGCTCCTGCAATAGACTGACACATTTAGCATACATCCCTAGTTGAACCTACCACACCTGTTAGTAGCACACATGCAAAGAGGAAATAACGAGGAAAAATAAAGATATTTCTCTATCATTGCGCAAGCCTCAAAGAGGCCCCGGATTTTGTCATACATCCATGTCTATAGGTTTTATAGTTATGGGTTTGTGTCAAATTTCATAGGTGAATTTAGGGAACATCCATTGCACCTCCCAGGGAACACCTTCCTGACAGTAAGTAATGCAAGACAGTGGAATGTCCTGACCAACGACCCCGCCGCCGCCAGAGCCAACCTGCACGAAGGGATGAAGGAGGTAGCCGAGTGGATGACGACCAGCCGCCTAAAACTGAACTCGGACAAGACGGAGGTCCTCATCCTGGGACCCTCACCCTCCGCCTGGGACGACTCCTGGTGGCCTCCCGCCCTGGGCTCCGCACCCAAACCAACAGACCATGCACGCAACCTGGGCTTCATCCTGGACTCCTCCCTCTCCATGACCAGGCAAGTCAACAACGTCTCCTCGGCGTGCTTCAACACCCTACGCATGCTACGGAAGATCTTCTGGTGGATCCCCACCGAGACCAGGAGGACCGTCACCCAGGCCCTCGTCACCAGCCGACTGGACTACGGCAACGCCCTCTACGCCGGTACCACCGCCAAGCTCCAGAAGAGACTCCAGCGGATCCAGAACGCCTCAGCCAGACTCATCCTCGACATCCCACGAACCAGTCACATCTCCGGACATCTCAGAGACCTTCACTGGCTCCCCGTCAGCAAAAGAATCACCTTCCGCCTCCTCACCCACGCACACAAAGCCCTACACGACCAAGGCCCGAGCTACCTCAACAGCCGAGTCAACTTCTACACTCCCAAACGCCACCTTCGATCAGCCAACCACGCCCTCGCCGCCGTCCCCCGCATCCGAAGAGCGACTACAGGAGGAAGGTCCTTCTCCTACCTGGCTGCCAAGACCTGGAACTCCCTCCCGACCGACCTGCGCCTGACCCAAGACCACCTCTCCTTCAGGAGGAAGCTGAAGACCTGGCTGTTCGAGCAGTAGCGGCACCCCCCCCCCCCCCAGCGCCTTGAGACCCTACGGGTATGTAGCGCGCTTTACAAGTGTCATTGATTGATTGATTGTTCTATTATTTTTTTTTAAACAAAGAAATGCAAATAATCAAATGCATTGCTTTTTAAATGCCAAACATAATTTTGTGTAAAGTCTGCATTTAAAAAAGTAATGCAAACTCGATGCAAAACCTTTGTAAATGCGGGTCACAGAGTCATATATATTATATCAAGTGCTGTCCTGAATACAGTTCAATTCTCGTTAAGAATGTGATTTATCCAAGCAGCCAAGGAGCTTCATGATGCTCGCAGAGATTTGTTGAGCCTAGAATGAGCAATACAACTGACCTGATACGTGTTGCATCCATCTTTACAACCCTACATAGATTCTAATTCTGGTAGGAGCTTGGAAATATTAAGAAACAGGCTGTTAAATGTATTCTGAATGATATGCCCATAGAAGAGTTCAAAGTGCTGCCTTTTGGGTCCCTGGAATTTACAGTGCCAAATCTTTTGAAGGCCAGGAACATCATCGAGAGTGGGCCAACCCATAGCACACGAAAGGTTCCTTGAAATACTTCACCCGCAGGTTGAATAGAGTTCTATCCCTTAACTGCCATTCGAACCTTGACTGATTGCAATGAACATGACTTTCCTGCTGCTACTACCATACATAAAAGGTTCCACTGGATCAAATGAACCTGTAATCATGTCTGTGTAAAGGATTTGCAACACTACTCTACTGTGCAGAGTATCCAATACCATATTACAAAGTGCATGCGGAGAGCACAGAGATTAAGGATTACATTTGTATGATTAACTAGCTGATCGTCTTCACGTTCTGTTAAGAACCCCAGACATTCTGCAGCTGAACTGAGATAAAGAGCCCTGGCTGTTAGGACAGCTGGGCGAAGTATTCCTCATTTATGCAACTAACATTTCCGTCTACTTAAAACACACGTGCCAGTAATATTTTAACATTCTGTTTAATTGTATTCGGCATAATTGTAATAATTACATTACGATGAAATATTTGTATGCTTCCTATGTATTTGTGAGTAAACTACTTGTAAAAAATAATGCGATCATAAAAAAATCAAATAAATCATAAAATGAAATGAAGTAACGTGCTGTTTGCTGAGGTCGTGAGATGCCAGAATGTCAAGCTGGTGGCTCGGTTAAATTATGTTCCTCCAAACAGCGTACAATAATTATTGACAACACGGACAGTTACCTCTGCTGCTTGAGCACACGTCTCTAGCTGTGTCCTTTGAGTAAACCCATGCCGTCGCCCATCCATAGCCTACTAATCCCCGGCAAACCAGAAGAAAGTGTTGGAGGATGTCCTGCCCCTCAGGGTGGCCAGGGATCATTTGATCTGTGGGCAGGTGCCTCCCACTGGGCAGTGGTGATCTGGGCTTCAAGATCCCTGCTAGCTGGCATTAGCAATCGTGGGGTGGAGAAGCAAGATGGCATTGTGCAAGATGTGTGGGAGTCAAGCATCAGGATCCGTGGACTGTGGATGCGTTTCTGTGGCTAATGGATGCCAAGCAATCTGGTATTTGCTGCCCTTGGGGGAGCACAGATGGGAAACATCCTTTACAACGCAACTTTTACCACGCAGTGCCTTTACGACGCAACTTTTACAACGCAAACCATTACAACGCATTGCGCTGGGGGGCGCTCAAGGATAGGGAATAGATTTAATTTACTATCCAACACCTTCCCTACTATCCACTGGGACTGGAGTTGGAATAGTAAATTAAACTATTCACTATCCAGCACCCCAAAGCGCTATGCGTTGGAAAGGCATGCATTGTAAAAACCGCGTTGTAAAGGCATGCGTGGTAAAAGCATGCGTTGTAATATCATACATCCAGCACAGATAGATGTGGCATTACCTTTCAAATCATATACACCTGTGTTTCCCTCCTTGCGGTCAGTCACTTACTTCCGTCCATGATACTACAAGCAGGAATCAGTTGCACTTCTATTCCAACTTCAGTGATCAACTTCCGCCATTATCTCCAATTTTGAGAGAGCGCATCAGATGAACCCACGCCATTTGTGATTCTGTAGACATATCTTCTTCGGTGAGAATGAATTTAGAAGGGCAAAGGTCAAAATGAAATAAATGAGCTACTTCAGCACAAACATAAAAAGTTCAGGTCTTCCATAAACAAAGCGAAAATCAATTAGGGTCACAAAAGCCTGCATGCATTCATGTCAGTGTTCAGCTCAGAGCGGGGTGTGCGAATGCTTATAGTGGAAATGCCTACTCTTCGCCAAAAGACCCGTGCTGTGCCCGTTCCCTTTTTGATCACCTGCTTGTTTATCTCCCAAGAAGGCCTTATCTTCTTTTAGAACAGAAGAACCAGCCCGCGGCCCTCACTGTTCCACCTCAGTAATTGCATATCGATTTGACTATTCGTGCATAATAATCATTGCTAGCGTTTCTTTTTCAGCCTTACTTTACTTGAGAATTGAGTACTGCAGGCTGTAGTTTATTCATGTAAAGTTTTACTAACAGAGCCACAATCTTCCATTCCAGGATGCTGCCGTAAATTACAACATCAAGTTGTATTTACATCTACCTATATAATATTGTGTTTACAAACATTCTGACTCCTGACTTAGAGGGTACTCTTTCCATTTTCAGTGATGCATTTTAATTAGCCATTGTATGTTTTATAATGATTCAGACTTGCTATTCACATCTGATAAATATTTTCCTGATGTACAAAAGTAAAATAATAAATATCTTCAAAATTCACACGCATGTAAATAAATGACAGTGCGTGAACTTTTTAAATCTGATAAAACAAATTACTCTTAAATACATGTTAGAGCAAATAAACATTCACAAAACTAATATTTCTGGGTGACCCTTCGGTGATGCCAATCTTTGCTTTGTTTGTGGATGTTTTTTGTAAACCTTTACTACAAAAAACATTAAAAAGTTAGCAAACAGTGCATGCATGGGCGGTCATCTTGAAATGTTTATTTGCAATAAAGTTTTACAAAAGCAATGAACGAATGGCAGCCTCTCCACCCGCAAACGTATCCATATGGCCACAAAAGTGGCCAGATTTAAATGTTATTTTCCTTTACAACCCCCACAACAGCAAGGAACTCTTTAGCATCGTCAAAGAGCTCTCCAACCCCAGCGCCGGAAACAACGACATCACTCCCTCGCAAGACCTCTGCGACTCACTCGCCTCCTTCTTCCACCGCAAGATCGCCGACATACACAACAGCTTCGGCGCACCAACCACGCACCCCACCACCAAACCAACACCCCCCACCACCACCCTCTGCGCCTGGACCCCGGTCAGCACCGAAGACACCACCCGCACGATGAACACCATCCACTCCGGATCCCCAACCGACCCCTGCCCCCACCACGTCTACAACAAGGCCGTCTCCATCATCGCACCCCAACTCTGGGACATCATCAACATCTCCTTCAACACCGCCACCTTCCCGGAGAGCTGGAAGCATGCCGAGCTCAGCGTCCTCCTGAAGAAACCAACAGCGGACCCCACCGACCTCAAGAACTTCCGCCTCATCTCGCTCCTCCCTTTTCCTGCCAAAGTCATCGAGAAGACCGTCAACAAACAGCTCGCCGCCTTCCTCAAGACAAACGGATCCCTCGACCCCTCACAGTCTGGTTTCAGAGCCAACCACAGCACTGAGACCGCCCTCATCGCAGCCACCGACGACATTGGATCCCTGATCGACAACGGGGAAACAGCTTCCCTCATCCTCCTGGACCTCTCTGCAGCGTTCGACACTGTCTGCCACCGCACCCTAATACAGCGCCTCAGCAACATCGGAATCCAAGAGAAGGCACTGGAGTGGATCATCTCATTCCTCGACGGAAGAACCCAGAGAGTCCTCCTCCCCCCGTTCAGATCCGAGGCCACCGAAGTCATCTGCGGCGTACCACAAGGATCCTCACTCAGCCCCACCCTCTTCAACGTCTACATGAGCCCCCTCGCACCCATCGCACGCCAACACAACCTTAACATCATCTCCTATGCCGACGACACCCAGCTGATCCTCTCCCTCACCAACGACCCCGCCACCGCCAGAGCCAGCCTACACGAAGGAATGAAAGACGTCGCCGAGTGGATGAAGAACAGACGCCTGAAACTGAACGGAAGTCCTCATCCTGGGATCATCCCCCTCAGCCTGGGACGACTCCTGGTGGCCCCCTGCCCTGGGCACCACCCCCATGCCAACCGACCATACACGAAACCTGGGCTTCATCCTGGACTCCTCCCTCTCGATGACCAGACAAGTCAACGCCGTCTCGTCATCCTGCTTCAACACCTTGCGCATGCTCTGTAAGATCTTCCGATGGATCCCCACCGAAACCAGGAAGACGGTCACCCAGGCACTTGTCACCAGCCGACTGGACTACGGGAGCACCCTCTACGAGGGAACCACTGCCAAACTACAAAAAAGACTCCAGCGCATACAGGACGCCTCCGCACGACTCATCCTGGACATCCCCCGCCGCAACCACATTTCCATCCACCTGAGAGACCTGCACATGCTCCCCGTCAGCAGGAGGATCACGTTCAGACTCCTCACGCACGCACACAAGGCTCTCCACGACCTGGGCCCCAAGTACCTCAACAACCGCCTCACTTTCTACACGCCCACCCGCCAGCTGCGATCGACCAGCCTCGCCCTCGCCACAGTACCACGCATTCACAGAGCCACCGCCGGAGGAAGATCCTTCTCCTACCTGGCGGGCAATACATGGAACTCCACCTACGGCTGACCCACGACCATCTCTCCTTCAGGAAGCAACTCAAAACCTGGCTTTTCGAGCAGTAACGGACCCCTCCCTCCCAGCGCCTTGAGACCCCTCCGGGTGAGTAGCGCGCTATATAAATTGTTTGATTGATTGATTTGTAAAAACATTCAAAGACGTTTTTCCGTGCTGTAGATGCATGCACTCGCACACACATACATGAGCAGTAACTTTGTATTATGTTTCTGCTAAAAAATAGTGAATTGAGCATAAAATATGTGCATGTAACAGGCAGCGATGCAAGCTCCACAGTAGCAGTGCTGGGGATATTGCTGGGCCCTCACCCAAAAGAAAATTAAAGTAAAGGGCAAAGTAATGTCTTTCTTCATGAAAAAATACCCACAGGCCAGTAGTGCTTGCACTACTTTATTTCAAATTGTGTAGACTTACCAGCCAGTAAGATCAGACATTTCAAACTTCACAAGTTGTTGCTACTTTTATTTGCAACTTCCACAAGAGTTACAGTCTTACCAAAATGTGGACCTAATTTAGAATTGGAAGGTAACTCAAAAGTATTTGGTTTCTCAAGGAACTGCTAAATCAAGAGAAAACTCAATCATCGGAGGTTCTCCCACCATTCTTCCCAGGTTCAGCATTTCCTCCACAAATCTGAGAAATTTATATTACTACCCACATCACCAATGTGACGTTTCCTAGTGCCTTCAGGATCAGAATCCCTACAAGTTCTTCCTGATCTGTTTGTAAACGCTATAACTATCCACAGTAGAGCCAGTGAAGAAAAGGCTGAGTGTCCAATATCCGATACAAGAAGTAATCCAAATAGCATTTTAAAAGAGTCATGCTATACCAGGTCCCATCTTCTTCTCAGCCTGGCAATACAATGAATATGGGGCATCTCAATTTAGAGTTGTCAAAGATCAGCAGATGCTTTTCATGAGATAATTTGGCTGCAGCAGTTGTAACCCTGGTCTTATGGTTCATGGAGAAGGGAGAGTAAAACATAGTTCTAAACCACCTGCCTTATTACCTGTAATTTCAACCTTTAACTCATGCACTAGCTACTCATCAGCAAACAGATGGAGTTTGATGTACTGCTCAATTGATTGAATCTATGATGCTTTCAGGTGTTAAGTATGCCTCTCCTCTGCTGCTCCTGGCATGTGATCAATTAATGTCTATGGTTTACCTTCGGTTTTAAAAGTGCTATTCCAACACGTTCCGCTCAGACAATCAAAGCAGATCGATCATAAAAGAAGGACCTGTGTAGCTGCTATAAATTCACTTTGAGTACCTGTGGTGTCTTGAGATATTTGTCTTCAGCGGGGCTCATGTTCTCTTAATGATGCAATAATATTGTTAAGTGCTAATTGGTTGGCTCAGCATGCTCCTGTGGAATGTGGTATGTTTGAATTTGAAAGGAAATGTAGTTGGAGCTTGCCTCTGGGCCCTTTCCATGTATCCTGTGCAGCTGACCTTTGCAATAAAGGCTTTGAAGACTACTGCTGTGTATGGAACTTCATCTTTAACATATTGGTGACGGGCTGGCTCCAAGATTAAGTCAGGAGATCTACGTTTATGTAAGGACCTTAGGTCCATCAACAAGGCAATATGGATTAAGAATTATGCCTTACCAAGAATTGAAGATCTCATTACGACAGTTGGTCAATCCAAATGGTTTACAAAGTTAGATCTCTGGACTGCATCTAACCGCTTTTGTAACACCTGATGATACGTTTCAATTCTGCTGTATGCCATTCAGACAGGCATCTGCTGCTTCTGTATTCCAGAGGTTTTGGCAGCCGGCATTGCTCGCGGGTGGAGACGTGCATGGGGATCAAGCGGGGAGGCACGCCTGGTAGGGGGTTGCGCATGGTGCAAATATATAAACAAATAAACTTACCTTGCCGCCGGCTGGGTCCTGCGTCTCTGCTTCTGCTCTCCTCATGCACATCGAGGAACAGGAAGGAGGCCCAACTAACCAATCACCTTGCTCAACCAGGCAATGGGGGCCTGGGCATGTTCTCCATGCAGGCTGTAACAGGGAAAGTGCGCATGACTGGTTTGGGTGGCTCGAGACGGCCAACCAAACAGTTATTGTGCACCTAGGAGTGGGCAAACCACTTCTCCCCATTGCTCCTAGAGCAGAGCAGCCCTGTGCGAAAACCACACAAAGGATGCCAGGTCTAACAGGAATCATTAATTACAGACAGGAATAAAATGAGGAATACATATTGGAATGACAATAAAAACATATTATCTCTTATAAGAAGTCTTTCTTAAGTAGTATCAACAAGAAATATCCCAATGATAACATTAAACTCAATTGCACTCATTCACTCACTTAATTATAATCTAGTGATGTGTACCCATGAGGCTTTTTCATGAGGCCTACTCATTAGGAGACTACTGAATTCTACCACTGAGAACAATGTTTCAGGCCTACTGAATAGATTAAATCAGCAGCTGTGAAATACATCATTTTGCCATAATGAACACGAACATAGTAGTGAAGATTGCATCTGGAGTAAAATCTTCTGCTGAAAGAAAGTCTACAGGTGGAGTGAAACTTCCAGCAAGCATATGCTTTTGTCACTGCAGAGAAAAAGATTAATATTTTTAGAGTGTAATAAAGTAAAGTCCATTCCATTTCTCACATAATACGTTCAGCATACATTGAAGCTTGGAGATGTCTTCCATGAGAAACAACGCATCCCATACCCAGGATCCTCCTGTTCTTCATAACAGACAGGACTCTGAATCTCCTCAACCTTAAATAATTGTCAATAATATAATTGATTTCCAACTGACAGCATTGCAAATAAACTCGTTCATACTGGTCTTCCACAAACTCAACTAACTCAAGAGTTTACTGCAAAAAAACAAGATGAAGTGTTTTCAAACTGCATAGTACATACATTATTTAATGTGACACCACATTTATAAAATATCTGTTCAATAATTAAAAATTATATTTTCCATTTATTCCTTGTATTATTTTCAGTCTTTTTGACTGCACTGCCTTGTCATTGTGAAATACAAAAAACATTGACAAGCTCTGTAGTAGACGTGCCTTTCTATCACCATGTGCAAATCCTCCATCTTACATTCTGCTCCGATGATAACAAGATCAGAAAAGTCATTTCCCTATTTATGTTTCTCTCATGTGCTACAATGATGTACAGTACTATTATCCTACTGGACTGAACAACTGATCCCCATTTTGGTTTACTTCAGAATGCAGCACACATAGAAGGAGGAATTAAGAGAAACAAAGATATTTTTCCTCATTATGCCTGTTTCGGGTAGGCTCACCGTCCTGGTGCAAAACCAGGTTTTTAAGTCTTTGTAAATCCAGGCTTGCAAAAAAATACATGAGTGGATGCATGTGAAGGTCCATGGTCCACCGATGTAATGCCTACATGACACATAGTGAAGCAAGGCAGCTTGTCATTACTTTCCATATAATAAACCACGCAAAGTCACAGAAAGTGGCTTTGCATAGCTTAGGAAATACCAAAAATGATTTTGCAACTTGGGTGCACCATAAAAATTATGTAACCCTGACGAAACATTATAGTAAATCTGGGACTCAGTGCAAAACATTTTTGATGTAACATAAGTAACCTTAAGTACATCTACTTCTAAATATATTGTGGTATTTCCTTCCGCAAATTCACCCAGGTTCTATCTGTCAGAATTTTAGCAAGGAAAATATGTAGTATATTGCAATGCCTATATTAAACATTCCACCACAAACTAGTGGCCTGATAACATAATGGACGTATTGTACACTTAAGTCACGAAAATATATACTTAAACTAAGATATGATTTTCTGTCTGAAGAGGGCAGATTTTCTTAAAACCATTATGAACTTAAGTGTGCAAAAATTAGAAGGTGTCCTTAAAATGCAATCTTCGATTAACAGAATGAGTATTGCGTTATTTTCTGTTTGCTGATGTGCATACTGTTGCTAAAAATGTGATGTGCCATTCGTCATAAGTCTGTGAAATTAAAAGGTGTGTAAAGGATGTCACTGTAATGAGTCCAAACGTTGGCGGTTACTTGGAGCTTGGCAGATGCAGACAAGTGACTAAATTTGCACATGTTCAATTGGTCCGATTTTGAATCTACATCAACGCTCGAAATAGGGCCATCCGCCTATTTTAGTAGAAGTCCGCATCTGTTAAACTCCACTAATCCACCGTTGTCTATATTCACAAATGTGTTACATGCTGAAAAAGGGAGTAGAAAGTGTGCTTTCTATGATCAGAAAGGGAAGGGGAAATCCCATGTGTTGTGTTGCTGGCTACGCAGGGCCGTGGCAGCGCGCTGGAGTGGGCCTGCGAATGCTAGGGTTTCTAATGAGACACACGGACACCAACTAAGAGGAGTGGGCCGAAAGACACGAGCGACCTCCGCCCGTTTATTTATACTCTCTGGCCACGCCTGGCCAGAGAGTGATACATAGTATGCATGCCCTTCCGGGCCACGAGGTTGCAGGGTGGTTTCTTCAGAATATCTAGACCGCTACATCCCTTCCCAAGTCAGTGTTCAAAACAGCAAAACAAAATTAACACATGAAGTCTGCGACTTTCTGGCTTGGCCTGGGATTTAGGTCTTAAGTTGTATATCGACGGTTGACTTAATTGACTCTCCAGAGTTCCATCCGGTAGCTCCGGGTCGTGGGTGGTTGTTGCTTCAATTTCAGCAGTCATGGGAGCGGACGACTGCCCACGGCCGAACCCTTTCCTTGACTGAAATAGCCATCCTCTGTTGTGATTACTGATCTGTCCATAGGTTCGGACATTAATTCTTCAGTGTCATTGGTGATTATCCTTTTGAACCAGGATATATTCAGGGGGATTTTGTTTCCTCACCAAGTCAAGCTATAACCACTGTGCCATTGGTTGCTATGAATGTCCATTGGCCGGGCTCATAGATTGTACGAAACTTTCCTCCTCCACATCGGTTCCGCACCAGGACACAGCTCCCTGGAGCTAAGAATGAGGCTTTTGCTCTTCTTTTCCCACTGGCTCGTTCATTGTTGACTGTTCGTCGAGTTTGGGTACTGGCAGGGTCATAGGGCTCCGGAGTCTAACCACTTGTTGTGGGAATGGTGTCCCGACAAGATCCAGCTAACATCAGCTACCAGGCAGACCTTTGTGTTGTGGAGTGTGGTGTGCTCCGAGAGTCTCACAGGAACCTGTGAACAGCTGGTTTGGGGTCTGGTCATTCCTATACGGCAATGCGGATGATCTTGTTCAGTGTACGCATAAAACTTTCTGCCTCTCCGTTGGCTTGTGGCCATTGGGGAGATGATGGTGGACTCCAAGTGACTTGAGCATGGTTTGGAACTCAGCTCCTTGAAACAGGGGTCCGTTATCGGTCTTGATAACATCGGGTAATCCAAACAGTGCAAACATCTTCTCCAGGACTGGTTAGAGGTGTGAGAATGCCGTAGATGTGATTATTTCCAAAACAGGGTATTTGGGTTAGCTGTCGATGAGTACCGCCGTCACTTTGCCATCTGGAAAACTGCCAAAATTAAGATTCACTCGTGACCATGGGGACGTTGCTGGGTTTTCTGTTATGATGGGAGCGTGTTGTTCTTGGCCGCTGGTTAGCTGGCAGTTCCTCACTAGAGTATCAACGGCAGCTTCTAGACCGGGGAACCACATCTTCTCCCTCATTCAGGATTTCGTTCTGGTGGTCCCTAGATGTCCCTCATGAGCGAGGGTTGTGGTCTGTTCCTGGTGGCTTGAGGGGATAACGATCCGGGATTCCCTCAGTACTACTCCTTCTAGGGCAATGCTTAGCTCATCTCGCACCTTCCAGGATTTGCCTAGGCGGTCTCTGTCCGCTCCATTCGAACTGTTGACGTTGCGAAGAAACCCACTCCAGGATCCTTGTTGGATGGCTTCTAGCACCTTTATGAGTACGGGGGTCTGTGTTGGTCTTTTCTTTGATTTCGTCCATAGTCAGAGCTCGTGGGCAGGCCCAATGAGATATTATGTCGACATATTCTTCTGTGCTCAGTTCCTGTTGTTCTGCGTTTCCTGCCAGCTCAGGGGGGTGTCGTGACAGGAAGTCTGCTGAGTTCTTCGCACCTGGCCGGTAAACTACTTCCATCTGGTATTGTTGGAGTTGTATCGCCCAGCGCTCAATCCTCGGTGGGGGGTTAAGTGATGTGCCCCGTAACAGTGGGACTAGCAGTTGATGGTCTGTCACTACTCGGAACGGGTGTCCACTGACATAGAGGTGGAATTGGTTGCATGCCCACTTAATTGCAAGTGCCTCCCTCTCAATTTGAGAGTAGTGAGCCTCTGTTGGTGTGAGGACCTTGCTTGCGAACGTGAGTGGAGCCCACTTCCCTGGCTCGGTTTCTTCGGTTATGAGCGCTCCTAGCTTGACGGGGCTAGTGTCCACCAGGAGTTCCGTCATTCTAGTTGTGTCAAAGTACGCCATTGTTGTTCTTCCCAGAAGAGCCGTCTTGATTTTCTGGAACGCCTGTTCCTCATCTTGCCCCACTTCCAGCTGGCATTCTTCTTTGTCAAGGCTCTTAGGGGTTCGGCTAGTGTGACCAGGTTGGGTATGAACCACCCGCAGTAGCTGGCCATCCCAAGAAAGCTGCGGACTTCCGATGCCGTTGTGCGGGCAGGCGCTTGTTGGATGGCATGTGATTTGGGTGGGACTACCCGGACCCCGTCCTGGCTGAACACATATCCGAAAAATTCTATAGATTTTTGGAAGAACAAGCATTTTTCACGATTGAGAGTGATTCCTTGTTCTGCGAGGCGTTGGAGAGTTGCTCTGAGGTGAAGTGGTGTTCCTCTATGGTGGCGGAGTATATCAATATGTCATCGCAGACATTGAGCACTCCTTGGAGTCCTGACAGTATTTCACGGGACAGTGTTCTGGAATATCTCCACAGGCGATGAGATTCCGAAGTTTAGCCTCTGGTAGCGATGCAGGCCTATGTGTGTTGAGAATGTTGTGATGTATCGACTCTCCTCCGCTAGCCTCAGCTTATGATATCCCGTGTCGAGGTCCAGTTTGGAGAACCGGCGGGATCCGTTGCAGTCAGCCAGGTTATCGTCGACTGTTGGTGATAGTGTCTCTCGCGCCTAATTGCTTCGTTTGGCAGGCACATGTCTATGCACAGTTGGATTTTTCCTGGTTGTTTAGGTTTCTCCGCTATTACCATGGGTGAGACCCCTGGGTTGGGGCCAGTTACTTTTTCGATGACTCCTTGTTGTTCGAATTCTCTGAGTTCCTGTTTGACGAGCGGTCTGCGGTGTAAGGGTATCCGGCGGTGTCGTAGGGTGACCGGTTTACCTGCTTTGCCGATGTGTAACTTTATCGGGGGCCTATTTGCACTTCCAAGCCCATTGAATAGTTGTGGAAACATGTCTAGGACGTCTTTTGTTTGTAAGGCCTTAACTGTGTTAGCGAAGGTGACCAGACCAAGGTCCTCGGCTGTGTGGCTTCCAACTAGGGTGTTGGCTTTCCTGTCGACTACATGAAAACCGTGGTGATTTTATGGTTCCCTGACTTCACCTGTATGACCATGTTGCCTTTGAGGGGTAGTGGCTTGTGACTGCCATGGGTGAGGATACTCACATGTGATGGAATTAACTCTGGACTTGGATTCAGGCGTTTGTATTGTTAGCACCCTATCACATTGACGGACGTGGCTGTGTCAATCAGGGCGGTGACCTGTGATCCAGCGATCTCAAGGGCGCACGTGGGTTGTGAGCGCCTCTTCCGCTTGATGTCGTTGATGAATGAAATGAGATAGCATTCACCTTCTTCATTGGCTGATGAGTCTTCCAAGTATTGTCTTGGCTGGACTGCCGTCCTGGGTGTCTTGGGGTTCTCCTGGTCCTCCAGCGACAGGTGCTTCTTTGTTTTGGTCATCGGCTGTACATTTACTTGTCAGCTCCCGTAGATGGGCATGAAATGCATCCATCGATTCCCTGGTTCTCTGGCGTGCTTGACGTAACTTGAATCTTTCATAATTGGAGTTTAGTTGAGGATCAAAATGGGTGTTTAGCCGCATTGTAATCATTGGGTGCACCGGTGTCAGGGATGTGAGAAAACAACTTGTATATCTCTTCCCCCGCAAAGTGAAGCAACAACGACCTCTTCACCGCGCCATCCGTTTCACACGTCGTTGTGAAATAGTTATCCAGCCTTCTAATCCAGACAGTCCATCTGGGGGAGGCCGGGTCTATGAGCTCACTAAAAGGGGGCAGCACATTGATTTGTGAGTGTTGCACTGTCTGTTGTGTGATTGGTGGCCCGGCTGGTGGGGTGGGTGGTTGGTGTTGGGGTGCCGCTTGATCTGCTGGATTGTTCATGATCGGGCGTGTCCTGTGTGTAGTGGGTGGCACTGCAGTACACTCTCCTCGTGAGACATCAGTCCAACACTTGTTGCTGAGGGTTGTGGCAGGCTGTGGCCCATGTGTTCCACTTTAGCAGGTATATGCACTTTATGTCCGTTAGGCTCTCGGTGGCAGACTCTTGTGCTGTGCAACACGACGTGCAGGAGCAGTCAATTGTGTGTTTATTACTCACTATAGCGTACAGGCAGTCAATAGGTGTCTTGGGGTGCAGTCTTATTGCCTTGAATTTATTTTCTTTTTTATTGGTGTTGCCAATGCTTAGTAGCTGGATCCCTCGACTGTGATAGCAGGGGTTTTGATTTGCTCGAGGTGTAGCTGGTGCAGAGACAGGAAGAGCAGGGCAGGTGCAGCATCTCAATTGGGAGGAAAACGTGCTGCGTGACTCAGGCTGCGTACTGGCTTCACAAGAAGGGGGCCCAGCGGGATGTCTCATCGCACCACGTGGCCTGATGCGGGCCCTGGCCAGGGTCGTGCCGGGAGCATCAGTGCTACAGGGTACACGGAAGGGTGTGGCGCACAGGTAGGTGAGGGGCCAGCTGGTACGTCTTCGGTTGTGGTGCAGGAGCCTCCGGGGTTGCAGGCAGCTGGGCGGGTGCCTCGGGGTCGCAGGCAAATCAGCTTCTCTTCCAAATCCTGGCACACCGTCAGGGACACCGCGTGTTGCGCCTGGGCCACGCTTTACATGCCCATATCGCTCGGCCGGGAACAGGGCAATAATGTTGATGGGGTCCAGCTGGATCTTGGGACGCCCACCCTCGTCACCATTGTTGGGTTGCTGGCTACGCAGGGCCACAGCAGCGCACTGGAGAAGGCCACGCCTGGCCAGAGAATGATACATAGTGTGCATGACCGGGCCATGAGGTTGCAGGGTGGTCTCTTCAGAATATCTAGACCGTTACACTATTCTTATGGACGTGTGGGTCAGGTGAATGCTACAAACCAGTAAAATATCTTCTTTCCCCCCCCCAAAAAAGCAAAGGTCATAGGTACGCTTCTACCCTATGCATTCACACATATTTTTATTAGCAAAATCTTTGCAAATGTTTGCCTTTCATTAGTTTCCATTAGTTTGCGGTGGGATTTCAGTAAACTCTGTGTAAGTTAGTAATCTTCTCGAAATACAGATAAACTTACATGGGAAACAGTTTCGACTCCGGATTTCTGACATTTGGGAATTCATCATTTATTTTTTTAGAAGGGCACTAACAAATCTGTAAAACAAAAACTGTGCAATCTTCCAGGCGCAATGCATGAAGACCTTTGTGAGTTAGCAATTTTATTGTACATACTGCATAATTGTGCATATGGAAATGCCTCACATTACTGCAGTTGTAGACATGTCCATTGCCTACACCACGATAGATATATGCTCACATAATTTAAAACACCATCGTAGGGTAGTCTGCACATAAATAAAACAATTTAGGAGTGCAAGGCCACCTTTTGTGAATACAATGCAGGAGTAAAACGAGCCATGTGTGCCAATAGGTGGGACTCAACATCTTCAGTGATAGCACAAATCGTATTCATTTTAATAACTTGTTTTTATTTTGCATCTGATTCCTCCGGATTGCAGTTTATGGAGCTGTAAGGGACATTTGGGACATCTTTCAACTGCTACTAAATGTTGGTCTTGTGGTCATGATAATAGTGATCGCCTCCACATGTTTTTTGAGTGCCCTTTAGTTAATAAGCTTTGGCTCCGTATATGGGATAAGCTTTACAAAATTTTGTCTACAAGCATTCCTTTTGATATCCTGCACATTTTTCTGGGGGCTCTTCTCCGCTTTGGAGTTCCCAATGTATGGTCGGGAAATTCATTGACTTGACAATTGCTCTAGTTTTACAAATAATCACAACTAGTTGGAAGGATAATATTAAAATTATTTATATCGGATGGTGGAATTTGTTATGTCAACACAATAGACTGGATCAAGCTCATGCTACTTCTCTTCCCTGAAGGATTAAAAAATATGTATTAAAAAGATTTATTATAGTCACCACTTACCTCATTCCTATTCAGGCAATATGCTTGTTCCGTGTCTAAGGTTATTAACTATGACCCCCCCTTAAAGATTAGAATGTTTATTACATATTTATTTTTATTATTGCATAGTTGTTAACTGTTTGCTCTATAATTAAATATGCAAAAACAACAATTGATGGACAGAATGCAGAACAATGTCATACATTCTCCCCATTACAGAGATCTGGGTCTAATTCCATATTTTTTTGCTCCCCATGCCATTCCAGTTTGAACCCAGCCATATGCAAATCAATATTGACCCCGAGCCCAAAGAGAATAGTCCACCCGAACTGCCAGGCCAGGTCTTCCCTGGACTGGAAACAAGCATCCTTGGACCGGTTTCAGGGTTTCACCCCTCATCAGCCAGGATAGCTTGACTCCAGTGGCATGGAGAGCATGGGACCCATGTCTGGGTATACCCATCCCACTAGGGGTACAAATGCAAAAACAATTGATTGGCAGAATGCACAACAATGACATACATTAAATATGGATTTAACTCAGATCTCTTGACTGGGATAGAATGCAGAACAATGTCATACATTCACCCCAGTACAGAGATCTGTGCATAAATCCATTGTTTATGCCATTCCAGTTTGAGCCCAGCCATATGCAAATCAGTCTTGACCTTGTGCCCAATGGGAACAGTCCAGCCTGAACTGCCAGGCCAGGTCCTCTCTGGACTGGAAACAAGCATCCTAGGACCGGTTTTGGGATTTAACCCCTCATCAGCCAGGATGGCTTGACTCCTTTGGCATGGAGAGCACAGGACCCATGTCTGGCATACCTGTCCCACTCGAGATGACAAATGCAAAAAAAATTGATGGACAGAATGCACAACAATGTCATACATGAAATATGAATTTAACTCAGATCTCTTGACTGGGGGTGAATGTTTTCATTTGTTCTGCATTCCGTCCATCAATTGAGAGTCTTTTGTTTCCTTGCCCTAAGTGCTCCGGGTATACCCAGGCGTGGGTACCAGGCTCACTGTGCCACTGGATTCAAGCTTCCTGGCTGATGAGGGTTGCAATCCCGAAACTGGCCCTAGGATGCTTGTTTTGGTCCAGGGAGGGCCTGGCTTGTCAGTTCGGGATGGACTGGTCCCATGAGGCACAAGGTCAAGACTGATTCGCATATGGCCAGGTCTAAACTGGGATGGCATGGTGAACAAAAGAATGATGGATTTAACCCAGATCTCTTGACTGGGGGTGAATGTTTTGAATTGTTCTGCATTCCATCCATCACTTGTGTGTTTCTTTTTCTTCTTTCTCTTCTTTCCGTTTTTCCTCTTCTTCCTTTTTCCTTTTCCTTTCTTTCCTTATTGCTTTCTTCTCTCTTTCCTCATAACAATGATTAAAATGCATTTTTTAGCATTATGTTTATATATTCCAATTCAAGTTCGTAGTTTATCGTTTATTATTATATGCTATGTTTTCTTCTAATGATTTTTATACGTTGATTTTTTCCTTCTATTTATTAGATTGGTGTATTATTCCATATTACTTTATTTTTCAATATTTGCTTGGATTGACTTAAGGATTATTCTTTTCATCTGTTGTAAATGCTTTTTGCTCTTTATTCTCTTTCATAAAGCATTTCTAAACATTAAAAAAAACATTTGGGACATTCTAAAGATGGATCTTCATTTACTTGGTAGTTAAACCTGAAGGGGAGACGCAATGCCCACATTTTTCAGATATGTATGTGTTGTTGTGCAGGAGGAAGGTTTTTATTGTACAGGCTACATCGCCCTTTATGTCCGTTTTACATAACACTAATGATGAATTCTACTGTAAGCGCATGAAGATCACATTCCGAGCCACAATGACTTGTCACTCAGTGTTCAGTGAGGGATTCCTGCTCTGCCATTGTGCACAGTGTATTATCAAAGTCCCTTAAACAGCTGGATAACTTCAATATACCGCAGACAGTGGAGTGGTCGACTAAAGTTGATGAACAGTCTCTCTCTTGGTATCCTTGATTAAAGACCGCATGTAGCAGCTAAGAGAATATCTGTCAGGTTCCTTGGCTAGTAACCCTTAAATTCTATGCTGCATTAAAAAATAGCCAGGCCCTAAACAGCATTACCATCCCTCACATTAGATGATCTGAAGCTTCAAGCATGTCAGTGTCACATTTAGACATGACAAACCCATGTGGACAGCCAATCACAGGTGGTGATGTCGTTTCCTGCCAAGCAGTGAGTAGTGTTCAAAGAGATTTCTTAAAGCAGCCTGTCATATTCGGCCCAACTGGCCCTGGAGCAGTCTATCAGATGTTGGCATGAAGTTTGTCTTTGTATATTTCCAATCCTTTCAGAATTTGATAGCATGGGGTGGACAAACAAGAAACATGGATCATACAATTTTCACTTTGCAGTCCGCAACACCACCAAACCCTTTCAAAGAACACCAGTAGCCACTGCGTGCATTCCTTCCTGTTTGTATTCTCAATCACTCACATGTATTGGTGCAGTTCTTGGTGCACACGTAGCTCACTGTTGCTTTCAGAACAGCACCATCCATTGTGCTTATTAAAAATAATTGCTCAATGAACATCTACAATATAAACACCAAATGAGTGGTGTATTATTTAAGTAAGGCCCTCATGTATCAAGCAATTTTACAGTCGATAGAGCCCTGGATTGTAAAATTAGAGCCTTTCCGACACTAAAATGGATTTTTTTCATTCAGGAAACCCAAATAGAGATTCAGCAACATGTTATATAGATATCGGTATTTACAAGCGGCATTTTAAGTGTGTTCTTTCCAAATACTATGGGGTATATTTATAATGAAGTGACGAAGTGCGGCGTTCGACTTCCTGGCATAATGCTGCACTCTGCCACTTTAGAAACGCAGGACTGCACCATATTTAGAAGAATATGGGGCAGCCTGCGTTTTCCCCTGCGCTGGCGCTAAACTTAGCAGCCTAGCACCAACGCAGGCACCCTTGCACCATAGTGCGAGGTTGTCTCCTTTGAGAGGAAAATTGTTTATGTGCAGGACGGCCTCCCTTTCTGCACATAGACAGTCTTTAAATGACGTTCTGTAACTTTTATATGTGCTGCTTAATGCAGCACAATTAGAAGTTGCAGAATGTCATTTCTTTTTTATTGTTTATGTGCAGGAAGGGAAACTTTTCTGCACATAAACAATCAATGGCAGTTTGCTGTTTCTATGTGTGTTGCACAATGCAGCACACAAAGAAAAAGGAAAAAAACGAGTAGAAATAAATCATTTCTCCTGTTTCACCTGTTTAAGACCAGGTTTTCCTCCCCACTCTATTCTACACCATTGCACTCTATAGCACTTTACTCTGCACCACTCTATGCCACTACAGACCAATGAACTCTATGACACTCTACTCAGCATCCCTGCACTCTCAGTCAGTGAACTATCTGCGATTCAACATCATGCCTTTCTACTCTGCTCCAAGTCTCCCCTGTGTCATTCTTCTATGTGCCACTTTATGCCACTGCATGATACTCTGCACCACTCTTCTTCACACTCATCTACTATGCACCACTGCACTCTACTCCACTTCTCCCTATGCCTCTCTCCTCTACTCTGCATCACTCTATTCTATGCCAGTGCACTCTACTTCACTCTACTATGCACCACAGCACTTTTCACAACTGCACTTTACACCACTCCACTCTGCAACACTGCACTCTACAACAATGCACTCTGTGCCACCACTCTATACCATTCCACTCTACACTGCAACACTCCACTCTGCGCCACTTCACTCTACTTTGAAACATCTAATCTATGCCACTGCACTCTACCTTGCACCACTGGACTGCACCCTGTACCTCTCCACATCACTCTGAAAAAGTCTACTCTATTCCACTGCACTCTATGCCACTACACTCTATGCTGCACCACTCTACACCACTGCACCTTATGCTAAACCACTCTACTTTAAACCACTGCACTCTATACCAATTTACTCTACAAGACTTTACTAAAAAAAATTCACCCTGTGCCACAGTACCTATGCCAACAACTTTGCACCACTACACTTTTCACCACTATACTCTACAACATTCCACTATATGCTACTGCACTGCATGCTACGTCATGCTACACTATTGCATTCTACGTCACTGCACTCTATGCCACTCTATTATACTTGACACCACTGTACTCTACGTCACTGCTCTCTGCACTACTGCACTCTATGCCAATTTACTCTACATTACTTTACTCAAAAGAAATGCACCTTGTGCCACTGTACCTATGCCTAAAACTTTGCACCACTGCACTTTTCACCACTATACTCTACAACATTCCACTATATGCTGCTTCACTCTAAGCCATTGCACGCTATGTCATGCCACACTATTGCATTCTACGTCACTGCACTCTATGCCACTCTATTAAACTTGACACCACTATCCTCTAGGTCACTGCTCTTTGCACCCCTGCACTCTATGCCACTGCACTCTATGCCACTCTTCTGCAACCTACACCACTGCACTCTACACCACTCTACTGCACTATATGCCACTTCACCACTCTACTCTGTGCCAATGCACTCTAAACCACTCTACTCTGCATCACACCACTCATGCATAACGGAGTCTACCCTTCACCACTCCACACTACTCTGCACCATGCAACGCTATGCCACTTCACTTTGTCACTCTACTCTGCAACACTGCTCTGTTTGCCACTGTATTCTACACCACTCTACTCTGCATCGCTCCACTCTACGCCACTGTTATCCATACCAATCTACTCAAAGCCACTCTAATCTACTCCACTCTATGACACTCTATACCACTGCACTCTATCCACTTCACTCCACTCTGAAACAATCCACTCTATGTTACTGCAGTCTACGCCACTCTATTCTAGTTTGTGCTAATCCACTCTATGCCATTTCACACTACTCCACTCAATCATGTAACACTGCACTCTATGCCATTGCACTCTACACCAATGCTCTCTACATAACATTAACCAAAACCAATACACTCTCTGTCACTGCACTCTATAACAATCTAATCTGCACTACTGCACTGTACACCACTATACTTTACGATCCTGCACTCTATGACACTCTATACCATTGCACTCTGCCACTTTACTCTGTACTACTCTACACCACTGCACTCTACACCAATGCACTCTACAAACTCTACAACTCTACACCACTGCACTCTAGAACACTCTACTCTTCAGCACTGCACTTTCTGCCGCTGACTCTATGCCACTCTACTCTAGGCCACTCTACTCTGTGCCACATGACTCTCTGCCACTGCAGTCTACTCTGCAGCACTCTGTTACACTTCATGCCACTCTAATCTACTGTGTACTACTGCACTCCATCCCTCTGCCCTCTGTACCACTCCACACACTCCACTGTGCAACACTGCACTCTATGCCAGTGCATGTTATGCCACTTCAATCTACTCTGAAACAATCTATTCTATGCCACTGCACTCTACACCATTCTAACCCACTCTGTGCCCATCCACTCTACAGAACTGCAATCGATGCTGTGCCTCTCTGCTCTACACCACTTTACTCTATGCCACTACGCTGTACCCTGCACCACTCCACTCTGAAAAAATGTGCTCTATGCCACTGCACTTAACTCCACTCTACTCCACTGCAGTCTATGCTATGCCACTGTACTCCAAACCACTGCACTCTATACCACTTTACTCAAAACCAGTGCACCCTATGCCACTGCACCTACTCCAACTACTTTACACCTCTGTACTTTATGCCACTATACTCTACAGCGTTCTACTCTATGCCACTGCATGCTACACCATTGCACTCTATTCTACTTTGCACCACTGTAATCTACATCACTTCTCTCTGCAGCACTCTACCCTGCACAACTCTTCTCTGCACCACTCTTCTCTGCAACACCCTATGACCCTGCCCTCTACACCACTGCACTCTATGACCCTGTACTCTGACACTCTACTCTGCATGACGGCATTCTATACCACTGCATTCTATCCAACTGCACTCTACACCACTCAGCTCTACACCACTCTACATCACTGCACGATATGCCACTGTAATATGGGCCTCTGTACTCTCCACCTCTTCCCTCTAACCTGCATCACTCCACTCTGCGACAATCTACTCTTTTATCATTGCTCTCTACACCACTGCAATCTACTATACACTACTCTGCTCTATGCCACAGCACTCTAGACCACTCTACGGCAATGCACTCTACACTACTTTACTCAAAACCAATGCACTCTACCTGGCTCTAAATTATTTGTCTTGCCCACTCGCAAGTGTGTCTTCTGAACGTGTTTTCAGTGCTGCTGGTGCCATTGTAACTTCAAAAAGGACCTGCCTCTCGCCCAAAAATGTAGGGAGGTTAACACTGATCAAGATGAATCAGTACTTCATACCACCAGATTACAAAATACGTGGATGCACGCAGGAAGAAGAGGACACTGACTTAGGTGACAGAAGTTCTTCTCTGTTGGCTGACCTACTCACGCCTCTATTCATCGAGTTTGAGGACGAGCTCTACTTCCTTGACACCGAGGCCTGAAAATTACTTCCTTTTTTTCGTCCTTATTCACATTCCTGTGTGTCTTTCTTTGCTTTGCAACTTTTACCACAACAAAACTCTAATCACCTAATCACAAGAAGTCCATCAGCAGCACTGTCTTCATCTTATTTTCCTTATTCATTTGAAGGTGCCGCAGTCTGCATTCCTGAGGTTCACAAGTTCACAACTCAATCATGCTCCTCTATCCTCCTCCTCCAGACTCCCCCTATCCATTTCCCTCAAGGCAGATGGATGGATTATGAAGAATAAAGAAACTTTGTCTTCGTAGACGAGTCCCCTCAAGTGGGACTGAAATTACTGACTGACTACATGCTTGCTGATTGCTGGCAAAGATACTCCTGATATTGACAGGAGAGGCTGCCCTGTGGGCCCTCACTTTCCGAAGAAGATGCGGACAAAAAGTAGAACAGGTAATGAATAATTGAGAAGATGGCATGCAGGGTGGGTTGGCGGGTCTTGGGGCATTGCTGGGAAGGTCTAATATCGGGCGCAAGTGGTTTAGACAAAATCCATGGTGAAAACGTTTTTCAGTTTTTGCTCACTTCCTTGGTTTGGTGGGGGTTCTAGGTTTTTGGGGGTGGGTTTTGGGGTCTGGGAGCACTGCTCGCACAGTCTAATTTTGATTGCAAGTGGTTTGAAGGAAATCCATGGTGGAAAAGGGGGGTTTGGGCCTAGTTGCAGACAGCGCTTTGACACAATTTAAACTGAGGCCTAGCAGTATTGTGTGCTTTTGGGGGGCTGTTTGGGGGGGTTCAAGGTTTTTTGGGGGGATCTGGGGGTCTGGGAGCACTGCTGGCACAGTCTAATTTTGATTGCAGAGCGTGTTTGGACTTTTTGCCTGTTTGGGGGTGTTCTACCTTTTTGCGGGTGGGTTGACGGGTCTGGGGGCATTGCTGGGAATGTCTAATATCGGGTGCAAGTGGTTTGGAGAAAATCCATGGTGGAAAACTTTTTCCATTTTTGCTCACTTGCCTGTTTTTGGGGGGCTGTTTGGGTGGGTTCTAGGTTTTTTGGGGGGATCCGGGGGTCTGGGAGCACTGCTGGGATAGTCTAATTTTGATTGCAGGTGGTTTGAAGAAAATCCATGGTTGGAAAGGGGAGTTAGGGCCTAGCCGCAGAGTGCGTTTTGGCACGATATGGAGTTAGGGTTCAACCTGGTAGCAGTATCGCATGTTTTTAGGGAGCTACTTGGGGGTGTTCTACATTTTTCTGACTGGGTTCAGGGGTCTGGGAGCACACCTGGGAATGCCTAATTTTGTTTGCAATTTTCTTTAAGGAAATCCATGGTGGATCCGCAGAATTCAACCATAGTTACTATTACTATCCTTGTAAAGGAGAACCAGGTTACCCTCTTTTGAAGTGATGATTGTATATAATAATAATGTCAGCTCTGAAAACTGAAAGTGTTATTTTTGCACTACACAGCGTACCTTAGACATTTTTCAAATTGGTTCACTTCCTGTTTTTTCCCATCAAAAATTACAGGACGGCTTTTACTATGTGCCATGGAACAAACGCTGAACTCAGACGCAATCCGCAATTACTCATCAGGCAGCCAGTGGACAGTGTGTCTGGTCACCAATATTGATCGACGGAGCGTAAGATGGAATGGAGGAGTATATCGCGAATAAGAGGAATGGCAGGATGCATGCAACTTCACCAATTCAACTGGACAACTACAACATAAAGTTACAGTATTCTCTCTTAACTTCGCCTTATCTTTTAAATATTATTGTTGTAAAAAACCTGAACTTCTACGAATGTGACTAGGTGCGTTTCTTTGTTCTCTGCTTCAAAGTCATCTATCCAGCTATTTCATACGTTTCTTTGCTATTTTTATAACTAACTTAATGTACTAATAATAAGTGTTTATTCTCTATGAGGGCAGAAAGGCACGTGAAATTGCATAATTAATGCAGCTCTGTACTAGTGTCAATGTCACATTGTTTCCTCATATTTACTAATAAGATGTAGTAAGTACAACTTTTCTGTAACCTAGCCATCCGTTTAGCAAACAACTTCATGCATGCAGTAGTGCACTACTTTTATTTCCCTTAAAAGATTTACGGATATCTTTGAATCCAAAAATGTGTTTCTCTTCATTTGTTGTTTGTCCATGCAGTGTTTTTTTTTCTTCTCTCCACAAAACTTTCCCCAAAAAACCCCATTCCCATCCAATCTTCAAAAGCCCTAACCCTCTTCCCCCGGGCTGTGTGGTTTTTCATTGAGGTATGACTATGACAACAAGAAATTCCACACACTTGGAGGGGAGGATAAGGTCTAAGCAGCACCAGAAAAATGTTGGAAAATGGAATTTCATGTGCGACATCGTGAATTGAGCATCAAACATCATGCTCGTACACATGACAAATCAAATGGTTAATTCTTATATTTAAGTATCCTTTGCCTTCATAATATTTCTTATAGTAGCCATAGTCCACGAAGCTAGTAAAGTTATATTTAGAATACTTTAGAACTGCTTAGGCTACAATTTATTGCACTGTTCTGTAGCGTACTATCTATCGTACTGTTTCTAATGCTACGCTCAGGCCACTCAATGTTTCATTTCCTTTTTTTTCATATGCTGCTACTGCCAGTGTGTACCACTACTACTACCAGCACAACAATGATATGTCATCCGTCAAGGATTCATGTCAACAACCTACCTTAATCACCATTTGCCATGCAGGCAGGCCTGTGGCTACCCCTATTCTCAAACACGAATCACAGGTAAGATAAGCATTTTGGAGAGGTAGAATAATGGGCTAGGACTGAGAGGAGAGCAGAGACTGCCAGTACTACTAGTAAAGTACTTGTAGGGCTACTGAATTCACTAACTCGGTTACTGGCAATTTGGTACATTTCAGGACTAGATGTTTCATTCATGCTGGTAAGTTGCAAGAAACCAAACGTCCAGTAACCACCGCCCACCCCCACACAAAATAATATGAACGCGTATACTATGTTTTGGTATGAAAAATAATTATTAAGAAATATATTCATGTAGTCCAAAAATAAAATTAATTAACCCAACTCACCCCCCTACCTAACCCCAACCAATGTCCAAAACCAAAAATCCAAAAGTCCCCTTTCCCAAACACCCGATTCCCACCCCCCCAACAGTCTTTAAAAAAGGGGTGGGCAAGGGACAGTCACTTCCTCCGGTGGCGTAGTGTGGGCAGCTGTTGCTGAACGTCCCGCAGCTCTTTGTGGAGGTCCCGGAGCTGGCGCTGATGTTTTTCGGCAAACCGCTCCAGGTACTCCACTCTTTTACGGAGGCGTGGCTGACGTACCATCCAAGCTCTGGGGGGGGTGAGGGGGGCAGCTGATTGTGTTGCTGCTGTGCGGCGGGAGGCTGTCAGGCCACGGCTCCGTTTGGCTGGAGGCTTCTGGCTGGTGGACACGGGGGACTGGAGGAGGATGCAGTGGTTGCTGTCTCCTCCTCCTGCTCCCGAGCCCACAGCCGCCGATACTCGGCACAAATAGCCTCCAGCTTACAGGCCCTGGCCCGGAGAGCCATCTCCTTTCGGGTGAGCTTTCTCGGAGTAGCACCTATATGAAGTAAGAAAGAAAAATATTGTAGCCAATAGTCTTTAACATAAAGTCAAAATAATTCAACGGAAAGTTGACTCTCAGTAACACCAGCAAGAAGCAAACACAGTATAACATTTTGGCATGTATCTTTCCGCCGTCATTGTAGGCCTGTGATATTACTGGGAGTTTCAGGAATTCCACTAGCAGGACTAGGGATGGACTCACTAATACATACATAGTCGGAGAGTACTAAAAAAAGTCTTCTGTTTTTTTCTCTTGATTTGCAAAAGAAATTACTGGTACGTGAACTTGTGGTAGCCGGCATGGCAGCTCACTCAGCTTGCACCCAAGAAAAACAGACACAAGCCATGATGACGCAGACTCGCAGTACTTTAAGAAGTACATGCAGGTGGGGATAGGAATCTCTTACTTTTCTATAGGGGTGGCTCTGCCACTGGTCATACTCGGTTACATCAAGGGCTACTGCTCAATGTAATGATATCTTTCGCACTGCCCCCCCCGGGCCTTGACTACTACAAAAGAAGAATGAAGATTATTCAATTCTGATCATATATCATTATCCTGCAGATTACATGATCTTTGGTTATATGATGGATGCCTTTAAGTGCTTTGTTTTGATAGATTGAGTGAACTACAGCGATAGTCCACCCATGACACAGCTGAAATAAAATTATTAACATAGGGAGTGAGTGTGGTACCCATGATTGGCGGAGGAAGGGACTTGACTTGATATAATGTTGTCAACTATACAATCCATACACAATAGATGCTGTGCTTGCAAAGTAAAGTACTGTACTGTTGGTCAAGGCAGGGAGTATTTGTGAACAATCACAAATTCTAGTATTTGGATTTCCTCAGCTTTGCTACTCTGGCATGGACATCCTGTTCAAAGTAACAATCTTCATCCACTCAGCGTCTGCTCTACTACATCATACACCTCTGCTATCGATGAGGAAAAAGAAGATAACATCCAGGCTTCCAAAGTACGTCTAACATTCTTCTTAATGTCTCAAATGTACCAAGTTTTCTTTTTCTCAGCAACCAACTAACACCCTTTTCATTATATTTTGGAAACCACCGTCTTCTTTTCTTGACTTGCATTCAAAAACACCATTCTTTACAGTCATAAATGTTAAGACTCGCTCGTCCTTCGTTTCACCCTTCTTTCACTTTTCATTCTTCCCATCCCTAAAGTACATCTGATATGACTTGGCTTCACGATAAAAGTTTGCCAGCTGAGTTGAAGTCAAATAGAGGGGGCCATTGCTTACCCGAGAAGTACCGCCGCTAATGCTATTACAAGTCAAGGTTGACTGTCTTCTCCGTGATATCCATATTTAAAAATTGCACCTAGTACCTGATACTGACACTCTGCCTGATGATACGTGCTTGAACGACCGTATGTTCGCAGCGCGACCTGAAAACATTTTAAACTTTGCTGTGTGATTGATTTTAAAAATTGCACCTTGTACCTGATACTGCCTGATGACACACGCTTGAACGACCGTATGTTCGCAGCGCGACCTGAAAACATTTTAAACTTTGCTGTGTGATTGAATTTAAAAATTGCACCTTGTACCTTTTAAAATTGAAATTGTACTATTCACCATTGAGGCACTTGTCGCCCCTGCAACCCCAGTCCACCGCAAGCATTCGGCCTGATTGTGTGGAGGGTGCAGGGCGGTACCTTCTTCCGGGTTCCCTCCCGGTGAAGGCACTGATTGGGCGAGTGTGTGGAGGCGGAGCTGAATAATAGCCTGATGCCCCCTAATACGCGCAGCGGATGTGTGCAGAGTCCGTGCCATCCACGCGCCGAATACACGCCAAAGACCAGCCCGTCTGTGCCCGTCCGGGCCAGGACGGGGCACGGGGCAGAGGGCTATGCTTTGCCGACCCAGAACAAACTGGTAATATCCTCTGATTCGCTAAAAGCACTTTGCCCCACAACGCATGTAAACTGTGCTACACTCGAAGTTCCCCCATTTGGCAATGCGATCTGTACCAATTGTAACTTCACACTTACTGATTTCCAACCCTACCCTGACCACAGAAATAGTAACACAAAGCGGAGACAGAAACCGAGTCCCAAGGCACAAGATTTCCTGTTTTGCAGAACTAACTGCCGCTCGTTACCCAAACATAAGCTAGACATTTTTAACCTGCTATTCGAAGAAAAACCTAGTGCTCTCTTCCTAACCGAAACCTGGCTTCACGACAGTGCAGGCCCCGACGTAGCTTCAGCCCTCCCCTCCAATTATGCGATTGCTAGGCAAGACAGGACGAACAAAACTGGTGGTGGTATTGCTATCATTTTTAGCAAAGAGCTCAAATGCAGTTTCGATCCTGTTGACATTCCAGGCTGTGAAGCTGGCCTGTTCAAACTAACCATAAATCCCAACTTCACGCTATCAGGTATACTGTTGTATAGACCCCCTGGGAACTCCACCGTATGGGCTTCCACACTAGCGAATTACATCACCCCTTTCATTCTAGCCTCCAACATTTTTTTACTAATTGGAGATCTAAACCTACATCTAGATGACACAGCTAACTCCACATGTACCAATTTCCTAGAAGACCTGAAAGCCTTAAACATGAGATTATTAAATACCGGACCTACTCATAAGGCGGGGCAATTACTAGACCCGATCATTACTAATCTCACCGAACTAGTATGGCAGGACACAACCCCCATCTGCTGGTCAGATCACTCCTTAGTTACCTTTAGCCTGAGAATACCAGCAACTACTCCCATGCGGGCTGTTTTTCCTGCCACATCTATGAAAAATTGGAAAAATCTTAACATTGTACAACTTAATCAAGCCCTCAGTAATAACCCACCTAAACCAAGCCAAAACATGGAAAGCATTGCTAATGCAACACAACAATGGCTTAGTAACGCCGCTGACACTTGCCTACCGTCTCCTCACACTAGAGGAAATAGTCACCGCCCCCCAGCCCCATGGTTCAATGAGCAACTAAAAATGGAGAAAACCAAATGTAAGGTAATAGAGAGGTGGTGGAGGAAGGATTACGCACCTGACAAAAAAGCGGCCTATCAAAGTGCAAGAAATAAATACCATGCAGCTTGCACTAAAGCCCGTGCCCTGTATGTAAATACCACTATTATGAAGGCAACTAATAGGTAAAAAATATTGTTCAACACTGTTAAGGAATTAGCTGGTGCTCAAACCACAGCAACTGCCCGTCCATTAAATGAACAACAATGTCAGGATCTCGCCACATTCTTCTCCGAGAAAATTGACAAATCCCCACAGTCAAAAACACCTTGGATCACTGGCCTCCCATCACAATTGACATACTTAGATCCATCCTCAAGACAATGAAATCTGGCTCCCCTTGCGACCCTATTCCTATTAAAGTACTGAAACAACTGGACGCCCCCTCTCTGGAAATCATTGTTAACACGCTGAATTCCTCATTTGAATTCTCTAAAGTTCCCGCACTCTGGAAACACGCCATGGTCAGTCCACTACTGAAGAAACCTACTGCAAACCCAGAGTTGCTATCTAATTACAGGCCCATATCACTTCTTCCCACCATTTCCAAATTACTGGAAAGACATGTCCATTCTTCCCTTACTCAATTCACTGAGGAAAACTCCCTTCTCCACCCGTCACAGTCTGGCTTTCGAGCAGGGTTCTCCAGAGAGACGGCTCTGCTGGGAGTCACCGAGAATATTCGGAAACTCCTTGACGACGGTCAAACGGTCGCACTCATTCTTTTGGACTTGAGTGCGGCCTTTGACACCATATCGCAGGAAGGCCTACTAACCACACTAAGAAAAAATGGGATCTGTGGTACTGCTTTAGAGTGGATCAGATCTTTTCTGACCCACCGAACCTTCCAGATCACATCTTCCTCTGCGCATTCTGGAATTTTCAGTGCCCCACACGGAGTGCCCCAGGGCTCTATCCTAAGCCAGCTGTTCTTTAATCTTTACCTTAGACCTTTGGCCGATCTAGCGGACCGCTCAGGACTTACCCTCATGACCCACGCCGACGATTCGCAGATCATTTTTTCTCTGTCAGATTCTAGCCCACTAGCCCCGTCACCTCTCAATCAGGGTCTTCACAACATTTTTAGCTGGATAACCACTAACCAGCTGAAACTCAATGGAGAAAAAACGGAGATCCTCCTGCTGGGTAAACAACGGGACCTATGGAACTCCGTCCATTGGCCTTCCCAGATGGGAAACCTCCCATCACCAGCTACTCAGGTACGCAACCTGGGTGTTATTTTGGACAGCTCCCTTTCTATGA
The DNA here is from genome assembly GCF_964261635.1 of Lissotriton helveticus. NCBI lineage: Eukaryota > Metazoa > Chordata > Amphibia > Caudata > Salamandridae > Lissotriton > Lissotriton helveticus. The sequence continues at coordinate 1,790,181,330 of NC_136063.1, read as the reverse complement.
AACAACAGGCCAACAAAGTTGCTGGCCTCTGTTTCACAATCATAAAGTGGCTTAAGAAAATCCTGTGGATGCTGCCCACCTCCACCCAAAAAACCGTGGTCAATGCCCTCATCACATCTAGGCTTGACTATGGAAATATCCTGTACCTTGGCTCAAACAAAGCAGTAGTTCGGAGGCTGCAACTTTTCCAGAACTCTGCCGCCAGGCTGCTATGCAGAATTCCTAAAACCACCAGTGTGTCAAAATACCTTCATGACCTACACTGGCTCAGAGTAGAGAACCGGATTAGATTTAAGGCTCTCAGTTACATGTTTAAAATAAAGGCAGGCACGGCACCTAAATACCTGCAAGCTTTAGCCCACCCCTACACTCCCAAACGCATTTTACGGTCACAATCAGCAGCCGATTTTTGTGTGCCCCGGTGTAAACTTGCAAGAATGGGAGGGAAATTCTTTGCACAGCTAGGACCTAAGCTCTGGAACGCCCAACACACATGCGCAAAGAAGAAAACTATGCTTGGTTCAGAAAAAACATCAAAACCTGGCTGTTTGAACAATAACTTGAACGACCATGCGAACCATCTACCTTTTCTTCTGTGGTGTGTCTCGGCGCCGGGAAACCCTTTTTGGGCAGCTGTGCGCCTTACAAGTGTAAAAAAATAAAAATAAATAAAATAAAATAGATTCAGATGCCATACACAACACCCTATTTTGTCTCGTAATGGAAGAAAATGTTACATAACATCTTTTATTACTGGGATTGAAAAAAAGTAAAGGTTTTGGGGAGGGTGTTTACTTTGTATATGCTTATTCCATTAAATGCTACACTTCTTAGGACAACTGATGAATGCTTGCTTAACGTGCACCATTTTTCTTTTTTTTTTATATTTCTTTTTATTTAAAAATTCTTAAATAAACAGCAAGGCAGAGAAATATATTACATACACTACAGATTCCAGAACGGGGGAGGAAAAGCAATACAAGAAATCAGTAATCAATGTAGGAAAAAAGGGGGGGGGCTAGGCAGAGGTAAAACAAATAGAAAACAGCGAGTGGAATGTGGGGCTAGGGGGAAAGTGGGACATCAGGGACATGTAAATGTAAATGTAAATGTGAATGTAAATGTAAATGTATGTGTCTTGTAAAGCGCACTGCTGCCCTGAGGCGTCCTGGCGCTGTAGACCGCTGGGGAACCCGTCCTGGCTTTCCCTGTGAGATGGTCCCTACTGGGTATCTCCAAGGTGAAACCAGGCATCCCCGGCGAATGTGGGGGGCGTTTGTAGAGATGAGGCAAGCTAATGCCCAGAGTTGCCGAGTGTGATCCCTGGTTAGAGTAGGCACCGAGGCGAGAATTATCTAGTCCGCTGACCCTGGTCCACGACATCTACAACAGGAGGCTCACATATATCTCCACGATAGCCATTCCAAGGTCCCCATATTTTACACCTTTTCCGGGGGCGGCCCAAGCCAAGGACACAGTCTTTTCTCTAAACATGCACCAGTCCATGTTTTCCTTCCATGCCGTGACCGTAGGCGGCCTCGGGGATCCCCACAGTTGAGCAATATCCCTCTTAGCAATCATGGCTCCCAAGGTCACCCATTTAGTTTGTGCTACATTATGATCCGTGGGCTCCCAAACATTCAATAGTCAGCGTCTAGCCTCCGGCAAGAGGGCAATCCCAGTGACCTCCTTCATTACCTCATGGACTCCGTTCCAGAAAGTCAAGATCTCACGACATTCCCAGATAATATGGAGGAATGTCCCCACCTGCCCACATCCATGCTTACACAGACCGTCCTCAGAAAAACCCATGTGGACAAGACGAGGGCCCGTGACATAAATCCTATGCAGAATCTTCAGTTGCACCAATCGGAGTTGAGCTGGGATTGCGACCTCCTTCGGAGAGGAGATCGCAGATTGCCAGTCCTCGTCATCCAGTTCAAGACCATCAAGTGTCCACAAATCTCGTAGGTGCAATAGGTGGTCTGATCTATCGTTCATAAGCTTTTTATAAACTAGTGGGATGGTACTATCAGGTACATAGCCATCCAACAACCTATCTTCAAGCGGGGACGATTCCGGAATTTCCTCCCCCACCGGGAAAACCGACCGCAAAGCATGGCAAATCAGAGCATAGCGGAAGTACTCCGAGTTACACAAGTCAAATTCCTCCTGCAACGTCTCAAAAGATTTCACCTGTCCCCGGACCCAGAGATCCCCAACTTTACTAATACCAATGAGGTCCCATTTATCAAACCCCTTGGTATTCCACAATTTGCCAAGTCTATCAGAACCAAAAAGCGGGGTTGCCCGAGTCAGTCGATCTGTCCACCCTGTCGCACTAGTCGCATCACGCCACAGACGTACAGCTGTCTTCGTAGGTCCCGACAAAGCCCCGATCACCGATTTGGAGTATAGTGCCCTGTAATAATTGCCACCAGGCAGTAGCCATCGATCCGTGGCGAATGCGGGGTTCAAGTCGGGACCATACTTGCTGTTATTAATCGCTCCTAATTTAGACGCCCAGTAGTATTGCTTTATGTCTGGGAGAGCGACACCCCCATCATACCACGGGAGTGTCAGTTTGGCGAACGAAATACAAGGCCTACCATCCCATATCAATTTTCTTTGGAGATCCTCGATCGCCCGAAAATAACTATCGGGGACAATATCAAAACTATTCTGAAGAGCATAGAGAAAACGAGGTAAAGACATCATTTTGAAAAGGGCAGCACGACCAAGTGGGGAAGGTGGAAGCCTACGCCAACCCGCAACATCTTGCTTCAATCTAGACAAGGGCGGAAGAAGATTACGTTCGTACCGAACTGCAGGGTCCAATGAGATGTAAATACTGTGGTATTTAAACCCCGTTTGCGCAATCTGGATCGGACAGTTTCGCGGGAGAAGAGGAACGTCACCTGAAAGGACGTATAAATAGGATTTTGTCCAATTAATGATGAGGCCTGAGTTCCTACCAAATGAAGTCAAGACGTCGCACAATACTATCAAGGATTTCCACGGCAAAGTCAGATATAATAAAATATCGTCCGCATAGAGCGAGATACGATCTTAGAAGTCGGAGGACCAACGGATACTCTTCATCGACGGCTCCCATCGGATCCACGCGGCAAGGTGCTCGAGGGCCTAGGCGAACAGGAGTGGTGACAAAGGACAACCCTGTCGAGTTCCCCTCTCGAGACGAAACGGGGCAGAGACACGGCCATTAACAACAATTTGCGCAAGGGGGTCCTCGTAGAGCAACCTGACCCAACCAATAAAACCTGGTCCGAACCCGAACTTTGCCAACGCGGGCCATAATTATGGCCACTCCACCGTATCAAAGGCCATCGTGGCATCCAATGACGCTAAGATGGCCGACTCACGCACTATCGACGCTCTGGCGAGGACGCCGTGCAGGCGCCGGAGATTCAGGCAGGTGTTCCTATGTGGGATGAAACCGGATTGATCCGGGTGTATCAGCTCACCAATAATAGTAATCAATCTATTAGCCAGGACCTTTGCCAGAATCTTAGGTTTAGCGTTTAATAGGGAAATCGGACGATATGATGCACACCTATCTCTGGGCTTCCCCTCCTTGTGAATCACCACAATGGACGCCAACCGCTGATCACGGGGAAGAGAGCCACATTCCCGAGACTCTAAAAACATGTCTCGCAGATAGGGAGCGATTTTATCAGGTCTCAATTTGTAGAGTTCGATAGGCAGGCCGTTAGGACCCGTCGCCTTCCCCGAACGCAAAGAGCGAATCGCTAAAGCCACCTCGTCTGCTGTTATTGCGGCGTCCATTTGCGCCCTATCTTCATTAGATAGTCCCGTAACAAGAGATGCGAGTCCTCCTCCGGTCTATCTGAGACAGAGGAGTAGACCGTCCGGAAGTGATCAGCGAACTGCTGAACGATCTCTTCAGGTTCAGAAACACGATCACCACTAGTCGTCACAATCACAGGCACCACCCGACTGGCCCTATCCCTCTTGTCCAAACACGCAATTAATTTACCGGGCTTATCACCCACATCATAAAGACGTCCCTGCTGCTCTCTGCTCATAGCCTTAGCCGCGTCGGTGACCAGAGCCCTGTAGTCAAGTTGTTTCAATCGTAATACATGCAACGCAGTGCGGGTTACCCCCTCCTCCACACCAAGCTCCAAGTCCGCTATCTCCACTTCAAACTTAACCACTGCCTCATCCTTCTGCTTCTTAACACTCGCTATCAGTGCAAGGGCCTGACCCCTAATGACAGTCTTAAAAGCCTCCCAGAGGGAGACGGCTGAGGAAACCCAGCCCTCGTTTTCGGATAAATATTGGTCAAAGGATTTTACCAGGGCCGTCCGAGTTTTGGGGTTTCGGAGGTACCAGGGGTTAATCGGGCCGTCCGGCCCTCAGACTCAGAGCCCGGCTCCATCCGCAGCCACAAAGGAGAGTGGTCGGAAATACCACGAGCCAGATGTTTAACCTCGGTGACAGAGAGGGCCTGTGCCGCCGGTACAAACACATAATCGATTCTGGAAAGGCTCCTGTGTGCACCGGAATGGTAAATATACTGCTGTTGCACCGGGTGCAACATTCTCCAACAATCAACCAAACCCAAGGCATCAAGGAACTCAGACAGACAGTTTTGGGAACTTCTCAGATCTCTGGGTGGGTGTCGATCCATCATACCAGAAACCACTGCATTGAAGTCGCTACCCATGAGCAGTGATCCCTCAGGAAGAGTCAGAAGAACATGCCCCAGGTCAGTAAAGGTAGTCGTCTGCAAGCCAGGGGGGACATAAACAGAAACCAGGGAAATGGTTAGGCCTTCCCGGAAGAGGTGTGGCGCCGCGGCCAGGGCGACTGACTCCGAAATCTGGGGATCCCCGACACCGGCGGCAGATTAGCCCAGCACCATGTGACTCTGGGCAATAGCTTCCTTAATCTTCCCGACGGCCCCCAGCGCCTAGAGACCCTTACGGGTGATTGTGCGCTTTACAAATGTGGATTATTATTATTATTATTATCTACCCGTAAGAGCAACATAACGCCCTCTGTCGTCAAGGACAGTGGAATCTATTTCAAGCGGGAGAGAAGTCTTAATCAGGATACCAGAGGAGAACCCGGCATGAGCAGCCAATCGGTACCCCCTCCTGTTCATAGCACGGCAGGTATTACCGATCAAGTGCGTCTCCTAAAGGAGGACCACGTCCGGGGAAAGACGTTTCAACAGTTGCAGCACAACACTACGTTTTATCCGATCCCCCAAACCATTTACATTCAAACTCCTCAATTTCAGCCCTCTACCCCTATCCCGAAATAGAAAGAGGATCCAACCCCGGGAAGAATACTGCACCTTATTCAAATCAGACAGAGATACATTGCCTTGCAAAGAAACACACACATTCCCCAACATAAACAAGACCCGCCAATCCCCCCAACAACATCCCGTTACAACACCCCCCCACCCTGCACCCCTGCGGAATAGAAGAAAACCACCCAAACTTGCAGTGTGCCTGTCGCCCCCCCATCTCACTAGGCTACAAATAGAAAAACAGAGGAGGAAAGAGACCCACTACTGACCCCGCAACGCCCAAAATATAGATCAAGTCAAATGTCAGGCCCCAGGATACCGTCCGCCGGTATCTATTCTTGTTCCGTCGGGCTCCCCTTCGCTCCACCAGACTGTTCCTCCGATGAAGGCTGACCAGAGAGAGTGTCAAGCCAGTCCGATACCACCTCCGGACGATCGAAAAAATAAGTCCGCTCCGCATGTTCAATTCGTAACTTAGCCGGAAAAAGCATGGCATATTTGAGGCCCATGTCTCGCAATCTTCTCTTCACACCCATGAAATCAAGTCATTGCCTCTGGACCGATTGGGTAAAGTCCGGGTAGAAACTGACAGTGGTATTTTCACATTTTGAGAGCCACTCGTCCGCGAGGCCTGCAGGATAGCGTCCCTGTCTCGAAAATTGAGGATTCTGGCTATTATAGGCCGCGGCGGGGCTCCCAACTTCGGCTGTCCACCCGGAACTCTATGAGCACGTTCGATCGTGAAGAACTTGCTCAGTCCTTTAGGTGCAAGGTGGCAAACAATTAAGTCCTCAACAAAGAGGTCAGCTGCTGGATCTTCCGCCTTTTCCGGGACCCCTATGATACGGACGTTGTTTCGGCGAGCCCGCCTTTCATAATACTCGAGACGACGCAGAATAAGGTCACTATTGGTTTTCAAGCGACGGACATCAAGCTGCAGATCAGTGACATCACCCGTCAGGCTGGAAGTCTTAATGTCCAGAGATTTAACCTTCTCGTTCGTTTTGCCCAGATCCGCACCGATCAAGTTGACGTCAATAGCCACAGTGTCGAGTTTATGCGCGAGAGCCTCAATTTGGTGCCCTAATGAGGACTTGATTCCATCGATCGCTGCCATAACATCTTGTAATGTTGGCTCGGTCTCCAAAGTAGACGGATTCCCCGTGCCAGCTCCACCGGGAGAACTCTTAGGCTGGGTATAGCGATCCATATTGTTAGATTGAGTGGAGCCACCTCGCCGAGTGTACTTAGGTTTCAGCCTGTCGCCCTTCGGTTTCCCCACCATTAGGGGAGATGGGCTGGTGTGACTCAATGGGGACAAGCAAGAAGACGGCAACCCCTGGCCACCACGGGTGAAAGCAGCCCCGGCCAGAGAGCCCGAGTTGAAAGATCACAAAATCCAACAAAAGCAGTCAGAATGGGCGCCCAGGCAGTCGTCTGTAGGCACAGGAGTAGGCTCGATCCCAGTCACGGGGCACCTTGCAGGCGAAACCGAAAGTGAAACCAACCAGACCGGTCGTGCCAACCCCCTCAGGCTGATGTTGTTCAACTACAGCTCGGGTGTAGCAGGATCACTTCACAGCCGGGCATCACGGAGGCGTAGGCCGCAATCTTCAAGGCACCATAGCTCCGGCTCCCGGGGTCCGATTAGAAATCGGAATGCAGATTTCGCCTCACGCGTGATTCGTCTTCACGAGAGCATCAATGAAGAACAGGATATAGGACAGGATAGATGCGGGAGGTTGCGAGGGTCTCGAGAGCCCTTAGCTCACGTGGCCATCTTGGTTGCGCGCGAAGTTCCTCCATCGTGCACCATTTTTCTAATTACAGAAAGAAGATTACATTGCCCTTCTGCCAACAGGACGATTCACCAGCTACTAGTAAGTCATCACCAGCAGTACTTTAAGTACTTTAAAGAAGGTGGGGGCTCCTGCAGAGTGATTCTAATAATTTCATGTGTCTGTTAACTATTACGTTAAAGTAATTTGATTCATGGGAATATTGTTTAAACTTTAACGTGATCTATCAGCAGTGCTCGCTCCGAATACTACACTATTAAAAATAAAGAAATAATTTTTTCATTCCTTAATTGAAAATAAAACTTTAAAACTAACAAACACTGTGGTTTTTGTTCACGAGTGAGTGAGCGAAAGGGTTTGAACTACTGCACTTGGCAGTCATGTTTCAGTGACTCAGATAGGCCGGGACTCGGCGGTAGTCTTCTTCTGTTCTTCTGGGTCGTCAAATCATTGGTCAGACACACTAGATAGTCGGTCAGGGGATTGTGGGTCCAACTTCTGTTCGGACTGAGGTATGTAGAAAGTAGAACTGCACCTATCATCAATAATGTCCTATTTCTCTTGTCCATACTTCTTTATGTGCAGAATAGTCCCTGAAACACTAGCGGTATGGTATGTGCTCCTAGCAAATCAAACAGGCAACTGCTACCTTTTTCTTGGTGTAAACATCGACATTTTGTTATGGAAATTGTCAAAGCACTTACATTAGTAATACTGGAATAGACAGCAAGGGCAAACCAGATGACTGCATTCAGTGCCTAGAGCTATTGCTGGATCAGAGTTTTGTTTAACACCGTTTGCCGACTGGGCAAGCTTAGCTACCTACACAGACCGACTCATAATCGTAAATAGTAGTAGCACAGAGAGTGATGGTAGAGGCAGGATAAGAATGTAGAAAGTTGTCTAGATTTGAAGAAGATCAAAGACTATTTTGTAAAAGATAGAATTAGGAAACAGTTTGTAATGAATAGGAGCTGTAAAAGTTAGGGAAGTAGAAGTATTAATATAACAATAGAACAACTTGCTCTGGCCAGCAGAAGAGCCTGCAAGGGACCGATCCTGTGACTGTCCACCTTATTCCACCGGAATCTCAATGGTGCTAGTCGCCTTGCCCCTGGGAGGTGCTGATGATCATGAAATAAAGTAACACAACATGGATGATTGTTTTTTTGAAATATTTGATTTCTTTGACCACAATCTAAAATTATCTCGGGGAAACAAATTAGCAACAATTGTACTACGTGCATTGACCTATCTGATCTGGTCAACTAGGAGGATACTACTAGTACAGTATTGCTGGATTCGCAGACCGTCTACTTGAAAAGTTATGTAAATCACTAACTAAACCAACAACAAAAAGGTTCTACTACGACTGCCAGCACTCAGCAGCACGCGACGTGACAGACACAGTCCGTCATCATGATTGCAGAGCACTAAAAAATGTCCAACTACTACTAATAACAAGTCATAATATACTCAACCTATCAATCCATCACTATCTCTTCTGGTAGTTCTGTAAAGTACTACACTCATACATATTCTCAAGCCAAATGAGCACAAAGTTGCAAACAAGTAAGCATAGTAGAAACGCCACTGAGGAGGCAAGCACCTGCAATCACAGAAGCTATTTAAACACTAGTTTACCTGCAATGTAATCGAATAGGCAGCATTCTTGCTCTTCGGGAAAAACATATATTAGCAATAGAACACAGAGCAGAAGAATACAAAGTAGTTATTAAATAGCTACTCACCAAGGCCAGGGATCTCCACACCTAGCAGGTGGAGAAGGTCCTGCTCCCGGTCGAGGACGTTGGCCCACCGGTGCTTCGCTTGGTCGTAGGTGCGCCAGACCCCCGACTCCCTCCGCATGGCCCGGTACACCTTATCCCACCGCTGGCGACGCTCCCGGAGGCCATACCCTTGCTCAACATTTAGTTGTTCTTCCAAGTTTCCTAAGTTTGTTACATCTTCTTGAGCTTGATAAGAGATGGTATTGAATTTTTGAAAATCAAATTTTATCAAATTGAAGAAGTACAACAATTTAGTCGTTGTTCAGCTCGGTTTTTGCTTGTAGAAGATTTGTATGTTCGCAGAAAACAGTTTCCTGTTTCTTTGGCGTATGCGGTGACCATTCATAAATCTCAAGGTTTAAGTGTAGATAATGCTTTGTTGAATATTGGAAGTACAGTGTTTAAAGAGGGTATGGCATATGTTGCTTTGTCTCGGGTCAGAACTTTATATTGTACTTGATTGATTTTGATGATAGAAAGATTAGTGCAGATGCAAATTGTGTGAAAGAGTATAATAGGTTAAGAAGAGAATATGCTCCCGATTTAGGTCAATATCCAGTATTTGAAAAGTGTGTGGTAGGTCGAAAAAGAAGATATGAGAATATCTGTAGTGAAGGTATAGAGAAAGAAAAAAAACAAGATAAAGTTGTGATTGCAAACAAAAAGAAAAAGGACACTGTTGAAGAGATTGTTGGTTATGAGTTTGAAAATAGTTCTGGTGTCAACTGCTATGCTAATGTAGTTGTTAATGTTGTTTTTTTCTTGAAAGTTAGCAACAGCAAATTGTTGAGAATCGGGAAAAAAGATTTTGTTCGTTGTTGTGTTCTGTTTAGGAGAAATATAGTAGTGATAAAAGTAAAATACAAAGTGTTTCTGATATTCGAAATCTATTGGACATATGTTCTGGTTGTACTCAATTTACGCAGAATATTCAGCAAGATTGTCAGGAATTTTTAATGTATATGCTTGTTGTATTGGAAGATGAAGGTATAGCTATTGAAAATCTTTTTGGCCTTTCTCATAAATGGAAACATTAATGTAAAAATTGTTTGTTTACATGTAGCACTAACATAGATACTGTAAGATTCATTTATTTGACTTTACCAATCTAGTTAGAGGAGCAACACAAAACATGGAGTGTAGCCAATGTAAATCAGAAAAGTCATCAAGATTATTTATATAAAGATAATGACAGTATGTAATTTTCATGTTGCAACGTTGTACAGCTGATGGAAGAAAACGGGAAACTTTAATTAAAATTTTTGTAGCTACTCAAGGAAGAACTTTTGTAACTGTAGCAATTATTTTTCATGATGGTCCTTCTACAACATCTGGACATTATACTGCTTATCTAAAATGTGATATAGGTTTGACACATTGCAATGATGCTCAATTGTTTTTTAAGCAACGTTTGCCTAAAGAAATACCAAATTTGTACCTAATATTCTTAAAGCCAAAGTTTTAGGAACAAAATTTGGCCTTTCAAGATTACTATTGGACAACTTCCAAACAAAAGATTTGACGCATACTATTTGGCCTTGAGGGAAAGTATCTAAAACAATTAAGGACTTTTTGTTGTATATTTTGTCAGCATTTATTTCTAAAGAACATTATTTTCAATGTATGGAAATTAATAATAATGTTTTGTTATTTTATTATTGTTTGAGTTGTTTCATATTTACGTAAGAAATTGCTCCTAGAAAAAAACATTTAACATATGTTTTATTTCTATCTTTTAGGTTGTTATTGAGAATGTTAAACTTTTTTTTTTAAGATAACCTTATTGATTGCCTTTTTTTTGCCCGCTGTTATGTGATGAGTACAATTGAAATCACTGTTTCGAGTGAAATTCAATATATTCTGAGAACAGCAAAAAAGGCAAATGAAATGTTTTACAAAATATTCTGTGTTGTAAAGTATATATTGTAACTGTATTTTTTCTTGTCTTCCACAGATCCTAATTTTATAATATATAGTTTTTTATTATTTATTATTTTTAAGGTAAGTATAAGTAACTATAAAAAATGGTCAATGTGCTGTGCTTCTACACAGCTGAAGAAACAAGAGACGGACGGAGTACATATCTGTGCAAAGATGGTTTGTATCTTTTAAAGATATATGATAAAGTTAATATGCATACTGAGTGTCCCTGGAGACCCACTATCTTAGTAGATGTATTCAAAAAGTGCCAGAGAGTTTTATTACAGAGATGTATAAAATGGGACATGGCTTCAGAATAGCTCTCTGCAACGCACCTGTATGGTATTGAATAGAGAGATATGCTTTGCTAGTAGAGACCAGGGACTTTCAGGATTAAAAGAGAGCAAATTATGTTAAAAGGTGAGTACTGGATAGGTCTTTAAGGATTGATGTGTGTGAAAACACATGAAGTATTCAAAAACTAGTGTGAGAATGCTACCTAAATACAGACAGATTCACAGTGTTATTCTAGACAAGCAACAGTATCCCTTGCATTTTACTAAAACACATTTACTAGTTTGTAAGGGGTAAGGTGAATACACATATTCTACATTTTTTAGGACTGTATTTTAGTATAAGAGCTTGAGTCATTTTCCATAGTCATGAGCAGTGACTGGTTTCGAATTTTACGAAAACTTAATAACAGGATATCTTTAAATACTTATATAACCTTATGAAGTACTAAAACTCTACTGTTGGAATGTTATTAGACAATGGTATTTACATAATATTTTTTTTGGGGCCAAAATAGTTGACAAACCTGCTTTTGTATTATGTATCAATAAAACTGTGAAAGTGAAGTGTTTATGTTTTTGTGCAAGGTCCTAGAACATAACGGATTTGTTATGGATGGAGAATATTACTGAAGACACATTGAAAATGAGCAACAGTTTAATTGAAGTACAAAATGTACCTATAACAGGCAGCGAGAACTGAATCAGAGGACATCAGTACTGCAGATATCACCTGTGATTTTGAAAATGAAAGCAATGATGCTGATTTTTTGCAAGCACTGAATGACGTAGAGTTACTGGAAGCTATAAACTCTGAAATGGTAAACCAGCAGTATGATCTGGAAGAAGTACCAGATGAACTCCTTTTAGAATCCGTGTTAAAATATGAGATGTCTGAAGAATAATTTTATTGTTTAATAATAATAAAGCATTGAGCACAATGTACTAATCCATTCACTGTACTAAGATTCAAGCACTTGTAGATTCCCTCAGACACTCTCTTTACAGTATTCTATTGGTTCAGTCAGTAGCCAATACTTATGCAGCGAAGTAGGCCTTAGGACATAGACTGCTTCAAACCCTTATACAGTATGCATGCAGTCTTTTATCTACCTGCACACTTGTCTTTTATACCTTCAATTCCGCAGTCTGTATCCTTACACTTCTACCAAGCACTCTGTCACTGCTGTTCCACTGTTGTAGTGACCCATTCAGCAGTATGTACTAATCGATTCACTGTGCTAAAACTGAAGCACTTATAAAAGCAGTCAAGCAGTCTCCTTTCAGAACTGTAATCATTTAGTCAGTACCCAAGTACTCATGCAGCAAAGTAGGCCTTAGGGCATGAACTGCTTCAAACCCCTATACACTATGCATGCAGTCTTCTATCCACCTGCACACTTGTCTTTTACACCTTCAATTCCGCAGTCTGTATTCTTACACTTCTACCAATCACTCTGTCACTGCTGTTGAACTATTGTAGTGACCCATTCAGCAGCATGTGCTTATCCATTCACTGAGCTAAACTCAAGCACTTGTAAATTCAGTCAGGCACTGTCCTTGCAGAACTGTAATCATTCAGTCAGTACCCAAGTACTTATGCAGCGAAGTAGGCCTTAGGGTATGGGCTGCTTCAAACCCCTTTGCAGTATGCATGCAGTCTTGTATCTATCCGCACACTTGTCTTTTACACCTTCAATTCCCCAGTCTGTATTCTTATACTTTCATCAAGCACTTTGCCACTGCTGTTGCACTGTTGTAGTGACTCATTCAGCTGTTTGTTCTAATCCATTCACTGTGCTAAAACTCAAGCACTTATAAATTCAGTCAGGCACTGTCCTTGCAGAACTGTAATCATTCAATCAGTACCCAAGTATTCATGCAGCGAAGTAGGCCTTAGGGCATGAACTGCTTCAAACCGCTATGCACTATGCTTGTAGTCTTCTATCTACCTGCACACTTGTCTTTTATACCTTCAATCCCCTAGTCTGTATCTTTACATTTCCCCCTCGTCTGTATCTTTACATTTCCACCAAGCAGTCTGTCACTGCTGTTGCACTGTTGTAGTGACCCATTCAGCAGTTTGTTCTAATCCATTCACTGCACTAAAACTCAGCCACTTATAAATTCAGTCAGGCATTCTCCTTGCAGAACTGTAATCATTCAGTCAGTACCCAAGTACTCATGCAGCGAAGTAGGCCTTAGGACATGAACTGCTTCAAAGCGCTATGCCCTATGCTTGTAGTCTTCTATCTACCTGCACACTTGTCTTTTATACCTTCAATTCCCTAGTCTGTATCCTTGGACTTCCACCAAGCACTCTGTCACTGCTGTTGCACTGTTGTAGTGACCCATTCAGCAGTTTGTTCTAATCTATTCACTGCACTAAAACTCAAACACTTATAAATTCAGTCAGGCACTGTCCTTGCAGAACTGTAATCATTCAGTCATTACCCAAGTACTCATGCAGCGAAGTAGGCCTTAGGTCATGAACTGCTTCAAACCGCTATGCACTATGCTTGTAGTCTTCTATCTACCTGCACACTTGTCTTTCACACCTTCAATTTCCCAGTCTGTATAGTTACACTTTCACCAATCACTCTGTCACTGCTGTTGCACTTTTGTAGTGACCCATTCAGCGGTATATACTAATCTATTCACTGCATTAAAACACTAACACTTACAAATTCACCCAGACAGTTTTACCAGCAGTGCAGAGGGAAGCACAGACTTGTAACATATTTATATACAAATGTTACATTCATGTGCTTCGGAAGTACTACAGTATACTGTAAGTAAACACCTTATAGAGTTATGCTGTAGCACTTCCTTATAGTTCTGCACTTTCACATTCACCATACACTACTAATGTATTCTTTCATTCATTTAGACATTACACATTCATTCAAAAAAACTTTTACGCACTATCATACTAATATAGCTATTTTTTTGAGCAGTGAAGTTAGTTCTTAAAAGAACGTTTTTTTGTAGTTTTGGATTTTTTGGGGATTTTTTTAACAGTTTTTAATGGTTTTTTTTTCAAAGAAAAAAAGAAACTGCGCAAACAAAACAGTCTGCAACGGGAACAAATAAACAATAAAAAATTAACGGCGGGAGCAACTGTGCTCCTGTTTGCACCTGCAAATCAAATCAATAGACTGTTCGCCATAACATAATGTCTGTTTACAAAATTTGCAAAGAATGATAAGGTCTCCAAAATCGGGACGGATGTCCAGATACGGATAGATGGTGCTGTGGAAGTGCTGGCTACAGCTGGTGGAGGGTCTTCCCTCTGCCTGTCACATGCAGCTATCGCATAATTGTGGGGATGGTGATTCTTCACATGTCGTACCATGCTGGCGGTTCCAAATTAATATTTTTTTATTCGGATCACCTCTAGAAAGCATGGTCCCACAGACCTTGCAGGTGACCTTGGCTGCGTTCACTTTCTTTTCTCCTTCTGGAATTGTAAAAAATTTCCAGATCAGAGCTTCCTTCCTTTTTGTCCGTGCATCCGTAGCAAGAAATTCTTCTTCTGAATCGTGTTCAGATGTATCTTCCTCCTGGCGTTCAGCCATATTAAAGATGTCTTCAAAAACACAGGAGCTTCAGAAAAGAGATGGTTCTTCAGTGAAAGTCAAAGACGAATGATTAAAATGGGTGGGGTCCTATAACAGTTAGAACAGGAAGTATTATGAACCAATCAAATCTCTTGTTTTGAAGTCTCGTAGGGTGCGCTTACGATGCGAGTACGTACAACGTACCCTGCGATTTGCGTAATTGCTTTTAAAAGTTATATACGCTTATTAAAAGTAAATAAATACTATTTTCATGATTATCTCAGATAATATCTTGCCTTAATATTTACATTAAATACATAGATATATCTTTTTAAACATTAAGAAACTTTCCCGGAGCATGCGTACAGTACGTCGTGCAAACGTACATGACGTCACGCGGAAGCGCCGATGCGACGCGGAACGTTAAAACGTAACTGTAACGTGTGCGCAGGTACGCGTACAGTACGATTACAGATACAAAGGATGGTGCGAGGAAGGTACGCATACGGTACGTTTAACAGCAAAAATATGAAAAAATATATATAAATATTAATTTTAATGTATTGAGAAAAAAATTAAAAAGTAAATATTTTTGAATTTTGTTTTTTATTATTTTAAATTAAAAATATGTAATGTAATTTAAAAAATAAAATAACTAAAAATAATTATTAGAAAAAATTTAGGGAGTTAGTAAAAAAAAAATATATAACAATACATTTAAAAATTGACATTTACAAAACCTATGAAATTCACTGAAAAAACCATAGGTTTTAGGCATGTTATAGTTAGGAATTAGCATTTAAAAAACCTTGCAAATTCACTGAAAAAACCATATGTTTCAGCCACGTTATAGTTAGGAATTAGCATTTAAAAAACCTTAGAAATTCATTGAAAAAACCATAGGTTTTACACGTTATAGTTAGCTGGACATTTCACTCATACAAAACCATTGAAATTCCCCTGTTATAGTTAGTTCAGCTAACTATAACTTGCGCGCCTGCAATCCACTGCTGATGACGTCATATATTACATCACTCATGACATGGTCAGTGACATCACTGATGACATCACTAAAGACATCACTGATGACATAATCCTTGTGAAAGAGTGACAGACCTCCTCTCACCCTAATATAACCTTTGATACACACATTGAAAAATAGAAACAAAAATTTTCAAAACAATGGAGATACCAATACCAGTTAGAACAACCTATTTAGTAATTCCAAAATCTACATACACATCCACTCATTCACCAACACTTCTATATAGTCACTCATACATGTACTCACTCATCATATGTACTCATACACCTGTACATACTGTTACACACCTACACTCATGCATAGAGTTACTCACACCCATACATTTACTTGCATATACAGCTATACACACACCACTACACTTACTAATACAGAAACGTACACATACTTACTCTCTTAACCCGTTGACCGCGGTAGGAATTCCGCAGCGGTGCGGGTGATTTATGACTGGGCATGGTCAGGACGGCCCCCGGCCATCCTCCGCACATGCCCACCATGACGTAGGACAGCCGCGGGGCGCCCGACGCACGCAAAGGGTTAAACAATCACATATAGAAACACATACGTATTTATACAGGAACTCTTCCAATCTCTCACTCTCATATATACTAACTCTTATACATCAATATTCACATATACTGGTTGAAAACATATGTCCTTACTCATAAAGAAATTATTGAGACAGTCATTCACTCACTAACACACCCATACATACACTCATCCACTCATACAGTCCTGCACACATGCTGTCTTCAAAACACATACAAAAAGTGAGTCACTCATTCATGCATCTATGCGCTAAGTAATATCCCCCACCGAACCATACAGACACTCATACTGATACTCAACAAACCAACTAATAACCCATATACAGACTCATGTAGCTATTCACCAACCCATGCAGCCACATATATACAAAGTGAGACACTGATATAGATATTTAAATATTTAAACATTACTCACTAATACATCTATTCACTAAGATATACTTAATAAGGCAGTTATAAAACCAATTTTACAAAAAAACATCCATTTAGACACTTATTTACCCATTCATTCTTCCATCGACCTTTAGATATACATATAAAAAAATATTTATTTTTCAGAAAGACACACATTCACTGGATGATGTCATCAGTGATGTCATTTGAGAAGTCATCAGTGATGTCATGAGTGATGTCAGTGACCATGTCATAAATGATGTAATATGTCATCAGGAGTGGATTGCCTCAGGTTCATATTTGTCAGTACCACAGCAAACTTAACCAGAGCTTCACCTATTTTGGATTTTATCAATTTTTAAGTGGATGTGCACTGGAAAATCTTATGGACTATACAAAACACCCATTGGGGTTTAAACAGGACTTACAAGCATGGCGGAAATGATGTGGACTACGTTAACCTTGATGCCACAGTGACGCCCTCTGGGGCGGGGCTTGTGTAATTAATAAAACCACGTCCTAAAAACCGTTTTGCCTGGTCCTAGCACATTCATCAAGCATCTCGCCAGTGATCAAGGGTACAGTGAGACCCCAAACGCGTTTGGCTGCTTATAGTGGAGCAGGTGCGGAACGCTGTGTTTGCTACCACCTGAGGCATTTGAGTGTGTACCCCTTCATGTGTGATGGCTTCTTTGGGGCAACCTTGGTTTTTGATTGATTATATATATATATATATATTACCTAATGAAAGTCGGTCGCTAGTAAGTGGTTATAGTTAGGGCCTGCATATATCTTTGTCGGTCTTTGATGAATCTTCACGAAATGTTCCAAAAAAGTGTGCTGGTCATTCTATTTGTGCATAGAAAGTTTGAGGGTGATCTGTGAAGCGCAGGCTGAGAAAAAGCAGGGTATAACAATGTGTGTTTCCCATGTTAATTTCTATAGAGATTTTAGACCAGACTACAACCTGAACTGCTGAACGGAATGACACCAAAGTTGGCAGAAAGCTAGCTCTTGGTCCAGAAAGAGTGAATTTTTTTTGGTGTAAATCCATTTAGTAGTTTTCAAGATATTAAAGGAAAACCAAATGTGTATATATAGGGACATTGATCCTCCGCAGATCCTGAAGTCCCCGTGCTGATATCTCATTGGCTGGGAACACTTCAAGCAAAAAGTGTTGGCCCTGTCTTGGGACTCAGCTTCAGCTGAGTACCTATAAAGAAATGTTTTTAAAAAGAAAAGGGGGCAGTTTAATACTCTGATCCCCTAGCTATGGTCCTGGGGTCTCCCTGAGACCCAACCAGGGCAAATAAATATGTTAAACTTTTGAAATTGTGCCAGAGTTGCGAATTCATGGCAAAACATTTTAATTTAACAAGCTTGCTCTCCCATGCTTGTTTGCATAAAAGCCCCAAAGTGGGCCAAGTCCCGGGGCCAAGCACACTTCCAAGAGTTCTTTTTGCCCCAGAGACTACCACTCCACCACTGCTTAATTTATATTTTGTGAGGGGGGCCGTGCAGACCACAATCCAGTGGCTTTACTCTGTCCTGGGGCTACCACCTCTTCCAGGCTATATAGAATGTAAGGGGGATGCATGGACCTCTCCTCGCCCCGGGGAGCACCATCTCCCTGGGCCTAAATAAAGGGTAATGGGGGCTGCATGGACCCCTCGGCCATGGCCTCCCTCCTGGAGCCATTAATGGCCCTGTGGATTGCCAACCCTCCAGGGCAAAAACCCTATTTCCTGGGGTGCTCACTCCCGGGACATAGCTATTTACTTTTACTTGGTGGGAGTTGACAACTCTCTCCAGGGGAGAGCAAACACTAACCACACTCTGCTTCCTCTTGCTGGGAGCAGAGATTTCTTCTGTTCCCCTGCCCATTGTCATGCAGATAGTGAAACAGATGCAATGATTTCTACAGCACTGAGGGAATGGGATTACTAGCAGCTCCCTGCAGGGGCCTTGAGGCTCCCCTACGGTCCCAAACAGGTGTCACTGGCTATCATGGGTGGGGGACCAGAGTACCCAGGGAGTCATGGCTGGGCCCATGCTGCCCCCCTCCAGCATTGAATTTCGGCACAGGAATGGGGTCCCCACTTGGCCAAAATCAAACCAGAGTGTGGGGGTCACGTGCCACCCCTTTCCCATTGAATTATGGCCAAGCACTGCAAAACGGGGTCCATGGGGCCAAGCGGGGCGCCATTGCCCTCCTCCCCTCGTTTTAAAAAGAGAGAATATTCACTTTTTGGGCTTAGTGAAGGCAAAGCAAATGTGCTTCCTCTCATATTCCATGTTGAAAAACATTCTGAAATCCTTAATGGAGACGACTGCTTTGTTCATCAGTTGGAGCGCAATCTGATATGGTTTGACTGTGGCAAGTGGTTTCATTCTCGTCTCACTCCTGGTGCATGATTCTCCCTTTTAATTATGCTGAATATGCAAATGCCCAAAATCATTTCCAAGCTCCACCCGTTTGGCCATGCCCGTTTTCCTTAGTAGAATGCAAAGGGTTTTCTGCCTTTTCCCACAGTGATTGACAGCTTAATAAAAGGCCCGAGCACGTTTTTGCAGATTATTGGGATGCATTATTGATGCTGAGGAATACAAGGACCTCTCCACCAAACAAAGAAGCACTTACATCATTTAATTAAGAAGAAGAAGTATCCCTGTTTGGTGGAGATTCCCCTCTTTGTAGTCTTGTCATCTTCTCTTGACGAGGATTCATGTTATCACAAATTTGTGGATGAAGACTCTCAAAGAACAATCACATTTCCGAAATTACACGCACACCTTGTGGCCCTTTACATAGCTGTATTGTAGAATATACACAAGTCATTTACCCAATAAGGTAGCACTTACTAATTAACCAAATGAAAGTACTCTAGTTAGGTAGATGTTTTTGGCAAAACTGGGACTCTTCCTGGAAAAAATGAGGTTCGTTTCTGGCCCTGGTGCCTATTTCACATAAAATTCAACTTCAAAGGGAAACACATACAAATATCAGCATAGCAGGTGCCCCAGTTGAAGCTCCACTTCAGGAAAGCACAAACCATCCTAACTTCTTGTACTTGACGAAAGCAAAGCAAGTGTGTTTCTTCTTCTATTCCACATTAAGAAATTATATAAAATGGTTAATTCATCATTGTTCATTGGACCACTATCTGATGTGTAGTGACTGTGTAGAGTGGCTTTTTTTTGTCATCTCCTGGTGATAGCAAGTATGCAAATGCCCAATGCTCAAGCGCTCCGTCCATCATCCCCCTTTAGTATCGCTTTCTTCGCCCTAAGCTGGCAGGGTATGCTCAGACGTGGGTCCCTTGCTCACTCTGCCACTGGATTCAAGATAGCCTGGCTGATGAGGGTTATGAACCCGAAACCGGTCCCAGGATGCTTGTTTCCGGTCCAGGGAAGACAGGGCTTGGTAGTTTAGGCTGGACTGTTCCCGTGAGGCACAGGGTCAGACTGATTTGCATATGCCCATGCCTGAACTGGAGTGGTGAAGTGAGCTAAAGAATGATGATGAATTAAACCCTGATCAGTTGACTGGGGTTGAGTGTTTGATTAGCTCAAGCGCTCCGTCCATCATCCCCCTTTGGTATCAAATGGATAACAGCATTTAAAAACCCACTCACAGACATACACAGGTACTCATACACCCACTCACGACCCACACAGGCACTCACACATACACTCACAGAACCACATAGGCACACACACACTCACTCAGACACTCACACAGGCACTCACACACCCAAACACAGACCCACACATACACTCGCAGACCCACACAGGCACTCACAGATCTACTCTCAGACTCACACAGGAACTCACACACCCACTCATAGTCCTACACAGACACTCATTCTCACACCCACTCATATACACACATGAATTCACAGACCAATACAGCCACTCACACTACTCAAACACCCACTCTCAAAGGTGATAAGTTACAGTTAGGATTAAAAAGTTTTAAAAATGAAGAAATGCCTTGAAACAACCAAAGGTTACAGGAACGTTATAGTTAGGAAACAGAATGTGAAAAAAAACTTAGAAATTAACAGATAAAACCAAAGATCACAAGAATGTTTTAGTTAGGTTCCCATTACACACATACAAAACCATAGAAATTCATCAGTTATAGTTAACTATCAATTACACCCCCTTAGCGCACTGCTTATGACCTCAGATATTACATCACTAGTGACATGGTCTGTGACATCACTGATGAAATCTCAAATTATATCACTGATGACATCATCTAGTGAGTGTATTTCGTAAGTGATTCTGAGCCTTAAATATATATATACTAAGCTACTATTCTTTCTGTACTATTAATCAGTGCTACAATTGCTGATATGTGATCTGATTGCTTGTTTGACTTCCTGCATCTGTGTGTGAGTGGCTGTATGGGTGAATAAGTCGGTGTGTGAGCAGCTGTATTGGTGAATACGTGGGGGTGGGACTAGCTGTATGGATGAGGGAGTGGCTGTATGAATGGTTGTATTGGTGAGTGTGTGAGTGGCTGGGCATGTAAGTATTTGTATAGGTGAGTGGCTGTTTTAGTGTATTTGGGTAACTAATTGGGTGTGTGTGTGTGACTATATTGGAGACTGAGTGTCTGTGTGAATGGCAGTATGGGTGAGTGAGTGGACGTGTGAGTGTGTGTATGGATGTGTGAATGGGCATGTAAGTGGCTGTGCTGGTGTATGGACACCTTCATTATAATATGATTGGGGTTATTTCCCATTCAATGGTAGCTGCATTCAGCATATGGTCACTAATAGGTCATACTCAGAAAATCCCCTTCCACTCTTTAGAAATTAGTCAAAAGTTTCTATGGTGCAATTCCTGCGGGGCTCAACAGGCCAAGTTCCAGTCTTACCTGCTCCAACGGTACGGAACTGTTCAGTGGTGTAGCAGGGGCCCTCTCTGTGGGAGCTCCAGAGTCCTGATCTTGTTCATCTAAGATGGGCTGGTTGTGGTTCATGAAGCAGCACTCATCAGGTGTAGTCTCTCTATACAGATCAAGACTGCTGGTTTACTCTAGTGATCAGAGCTGTTTCCACTTGAAAAACACAAGATAAGTCATTGTTTTTCCCATTGCGGGGGCAGGATGTTTAAAACTCTTGGCTGGAGCTCAGTCAGGGTGCAACATCTCCAATGGTGTCCTTGATGTCCTCAGGGAATCGGTCAGGGGCAAGTCTCATAGTGCACCTGACCCACTGGTCAAAGCCCAAATCTTTCTGGCCAGGCAACAAACCAAACACTTGGCCACAGTAGTACTGGCATCCCCTCCTGGAATACAGGGTTGCTGCAAAACTCTCGATCTTGGTGTAGACCTTTCTGGTGTCATCTACATCACTACAGTGGCCCCTCCTAGCATACGGGGTTACTAATAAAAGGGGACACAAGTCCCAATGCTCTTGGTCCAATAACTTCAAAGGTGACCCCCTCTGGCATATGGATTCATCGCATTGAGGCAATGCAGTCCTGGTGCTCCCCACATTTTGCTCCTTACACGGCTTAGATCAAAGAAGCCATCCCATGGCATATGGGGGTCATTAGACTATTCCTGCACATGGGCAACCACCTGATCAGTGCACAGCCATTCTTGTCACTAGGGGTGGGTGAAAAGTTTGGCTCCACCGGCACAGTTCTCAGAGTTCTGCTCAATCTGCATTCCACTTGGAAGATGGAGTTCTGGCAAAACACCACCAACTTCTTGGAGGTTTTTCTCATGTGCGCCCGCCAACATTTAGTTGGTGAGCACAAGTGAAAATTGTCGGCCCCTAGCAGGAACGTCTCACAGCGAGATTTCTCAACCCAGGAACTTGTGACAGGTCACAGCAATTCGCGTTGAGAAAGCTGCAGCTATAGTGGGAAATCGTCTTAAGTGGCAGAAAGACACAGGGCCCTCTGGCATGCTGGATGGTGCCATTCACACTGATTCTACAGTGCAGAATAAGCTACCACTGCTAAAAATCAGTGCAAGCAGTGCATCAGTCTCGCTTCCGACCCATCTGTGAATCTTGCTGAGTTTTTATGTAACTCAGCGGAATTCTGTGGAATATAACTCCACGAGTTCCATCCACCCCTCCTCCTCAGGCCTCGCTCAAATCACAGGCAGAAGTCTTGCAGAGGTTTCCCTTCTCACACAGCCCATCATGGTACTTGGTAAATGACAAAAGTTTGGGGTCTCAACCTCCCATTTGTATAGTCCAATTCCATAAAACAAAATGTGATTTTATTTTGAGGTTCTGCTTCTTTTGAATTGTATTGTACACTTCTCTTTTTCTTCTTTTCCCTTGAAAGGATGTCGGTCAGAGCAGGCAAGACTGGGAAGCTCATTGACCCACAACCCAATTTATCGGAGTGACCAGAATTCACACAGGCCTAGGCTTCCCAAAATGGAACCCAGGATCCTCCATTTAATGTACCTGTGCAGGCACATTTGCAGTCAGTGATTTTTCACATACGATTCACTCTCTAGTACTTGTGCCTCCATGCATTGTGACACAACAAACACACATACACTCAGTATATAAATTCTATTATGCGTATTGTTCAATACTGTAGCTTTTCTGTATTGTACCAGGGTGTGCTATTCGCAAACATACACTACCAGCACATACACTCCCAAAGTGGCGCTGCACAACACTTAACCATTCATATGTTGTAATTCACGTCAGCATACCTACACCAAGCCTATACACTAACCACAAATATATTACACAGAACGGCTTACCCCCGTGTTAGACATGGCCTCTTTAGCATGGTTACTCCTGACTTTTTTCCTCTACCTCCAGTATTTTTGATGCTGTGATAGATTTCGTTATTTCTGGTTTAGGTGCTTTTGGCATTTTACCACTGCTGATCAATGTCAAAGTGCAAGTTCTCACTGTGTGGTTCTCCCTGATTGGCATATTTGATTTACTGGTAAGTCCCTAGTAAAGGGCACTGAGTGTGCCAGGGCCGGTAAATCAAATGCTACTAGTGGCCCTGCAGCACTTATTGCACCACCCACAGTAGTAGCCTTGAGTAGGTATCTCAGAGGTGCCACTGCAGTGTCTGGGCACAGTTTTAAACTGTCATGTCGATCTGGCAAGTCATAACCTGCCCTTTTCTTACATGTAAGACACCTTATGGTAGGCCCAAACTACCCTCATTGGCAGGGTGGAGTGTATGTGAAAGGTAGGACATGTACTGGTGTGTCTGACATGTCCTGATAGTGAAATAGTGCCAATTTAGTTTTTCACTAATGAAATGCTATCTGTCCCACGGGATAGACTGGGAGATACTTTGTAACATTTACAAGCATAAGTTCCACTTTGGGAAAAGATAGAGAAATAAAGTGTAGGCTCTCTGAACTCAGAATTTACGAGCACATATTTTAGTATATATGTTTTTTAAATTGTGTGTTTGAAAATGCCACATTCAGAAAGTAATTAGATAAAGGGGTTTGGCCCACAGATGACTGGGTAGGGCTGTACAACTTTTTAAACAACAAAGAACCTAGTCGTCATTTAGAATGCTGCTTATTTCTTGGTTCGTCTTCCCTATATAAAATCTTTGACATGGGTATATCACTGCATATATTACGTTTTTGTTTTGCAGTTTGAAAATTCTGTCTGCGTCCACTTGATTTTGTGGTGTACAAATTCTGTGCCCTCGATCTTTGTATCACATACTGAGCAATTTCCACACTTGTGGTGACCCACAATGGGTTTGAGGTTCCACTGTGCTATGTGATCCCTTTTTCTTGTCATTGGGGCGAGCTCTACCCGTGCTATTTGTTGACCTATACTGGTATTCTTTTGCATGGCGAACAGTGGTGGTTGTATACGTAATGTATGCAGTAATATGCCCATGTCAAAAATTTTACATAGGGATGACAAACTAAGAAATAAGAAAATGACTTGTGCAACACCGATCAAGGATAAAAACAAAAGTAGCCTATACCCCGATGGTTAGCCATTTCAATGAAAAGAACCAGAGCGAAAAGGATTTCATATAGACTGTACTGTGCGTTATTAACCCCAATCCCAGAGGAGGATATACAGAGACAGCATTGTTGAGGAAAGAAGCTTACCTGATACTCAAATGTAATTCCTCTGTGAATGGCCTGAACGAGATGTCAGAAATTGGTGGGACTTAGTGCCTGATTTCCAGAAGGAACTAAAGTCAGTGCCTCCGGCGACCACACTGTACTGTGCAAAAGGTTAAATAATCCACCGCACAACCGACTTGACATCCTGGAAACCACAACAACTTCCCGAATGCATTCCTCAATAATTAACGGAGATGAAAAGTTAAATACAACGGAAAACCGGAATCTCCGTACTCAGCAGTTTAGAAGCATTGAAAATGACGAGGAAGACAAGAGCTTGAGAAAGTAAGTGAGCTTAATGCTGCTGCCTGTGCTGTGTGAAGAATATCAGTCTACGGGGATACTTTGTAACATTCATAGCATGTTCTCGATCCATTTCACCACGCCATCAAAATCTATGTGCCACTTAATTCATTTAGCCCGAATTTGACATTCACCGCCCATAGATGAGACAGCGGCAAACCACATGCTGCAACTGAAAATCATGCAAACTTGTTATAAACCCAACACCAACTAAAAAGAAAAGAAAGTAAGTCATTTGCTGGCACAACTTTACAACCAATGCCACTCAGTTAGCTAGTCTATAACTTTGGAGTATGTATTGTTATGTTATGTTAATAATACTTATAGAGCGCACGATTACCCTGGGATGTCCTGGCACTGGAAACTCAACTCCACTGAAAAAGGTGGCATGGAAAGTGTAGCTAGCGGAGACTATAGGTTAAAAAACCAAGTTTTAAGTTGTTTCCTAAAAGGGAGGAGGTCAGAGGAGTTCCCTAGAATCCAGGGGAGGGCATTCCACGCTTTTGCTGCATCTGTAATTAAAATTCTCCCCCCCCCCAGGCTCTCTTCGTTTGTCGTACGCTCACCAGTTTGACACCTAGTGAGCATAAGGTTCTTTTGGGAGTGTACCATTGGAACTGGTGAGTCATAAAATCAGGTCCCAGACCGTGTAGTGCCTTAAAAACAATATATAGTGTCTTAAATTGCACCTGTTTCCTAATGGGCAGCCAGTGTAGTCTTTTAATTTCTTTGGCTACTGATACAAATTTGGGGGTGCCTGTCACTAGTCTTGCTGCTGCATTTTGCAGAATCTGCAATCTACTTAGAAGCCGCTCTTGGATATTCAAATAGAGCCCATTGCAGTAGTCCAGCCGTGATAAGATAAGGGATGAGACAACCGTTTATAGGCTATCTTCTGGCAGGAAGGGTTTACCTTTTTAAGCAGTTTGAAGGAATGAAAGGTGGCCGAGGTTGTGGTGTTTATCTGGTCCTCAAAGTTCAGTCTATCATCCAGCATTACACCCAGGAAGTCCAGATCTGATGGCCACCAGTCAAGGGTCCAGAAGT
Organism: Lissotriton helveticus; assembly: GCF_964261635.1. Taxonomy (NCBI): domain Eukaryota; kingdom Metazoa; phylum Chordata; class Amphibia; order Caudata; family Salamandridae; genus Lissotriton; species Lissotriton helveticus. The sequence goes on along the minus strand of NC_136063.1, from coordinate 1,790,155,217 downwards.
TGGACTTATTTCCGAACATGAGGATCTCAGTTTTGCCTGAGTTCAGTTTTGAGCAATTCTGTGACATCCAAGATTTGACCACTCCCATACAGTCATTGAATTTCTTGCTCATCCCTGATTCTTGCCCTGGTAGCAGTGACACTACAATTTGTGTGTCATCTGCATATGAAGTAAGGGTGCCGAGAGATCCCCCCGGGGATGGATCGCTGGGATCGCTGCGCCATACAAATGTTAAATAAATAAATCGATGTGATCTGATTAGCGGGGCCAAGGGTGTCACATACACATTAAAAAGGGTCAGGCTAAGGGTTGATCCCTGTGGAACTCCACATGGGAGCGATAAAGGTTTAGAGTAGAATTTCCCTAAGGACACTCCTTGTTTTCTATGAGTTAGAAATACTTTTAACAGCTTCCATACCTTGGCTTTGACTCCAAACTCTGACAGACGGTCCATCAGGAGGTCGTGATGGACCGTGTTGAAGGCCGCGGATAGGTCCAACATAGCAAGGGCAGCCTCGTCTCCTTGCTCCAGGGCTTTCCTAACTTCTTCTGTTGATTTAATCAAGCCAGTCTCAGTGCTTTGCCCTTCTCTGAACCCATACTGAGTGGGATCCAATAGCTTATTCATGTAGAGAAAGGCACTCAGCTGAGCGTTTATTTCTTTCTCCACCACTTTTTCTGGAAATGAGAGGCGGGAGATGGGCCTGTAGTTGTTTGGATCCTTTGGGTCCAAATTGTGTTTTTTTCAATAGTGGGAGTATTGAGGCCATCTTCCAAGAACCAGGGAAGCCTCCTGATGATTCAAACATGGCATTAAATACTGATGTCAGTATGGGGGCAATAGGTTCTAGGGCTAAATTGGCCACTGTCACTGGACAGGGATCATAAGGAGAGCCTGACTTGATGGAACCCAGTAGCTTCTTTGTATTGTTGTTACAAAGTGGGGCGAATTTCTCAAGTATGGGACATACTCCTATGACTTGCTTAGAACAGGTAATTGGATTTCCTATAGCTGCTTGCGGGAGCTGGTTGAAGGCTGAAAAGATAACTTTTCCCTTGTTCTGGATAAACCTTGCAATTTCTTCACTCAATTCTTGACTTGATTCGACCCTACGTATGCTTGGAGTCCCCAGCCTCGATACGATTTAAAAAAGTTCTTTAGAGGATTTTTTTTTTGTTGCTGGGTTGATTTGATTTATAAAGAAGAGTTTTTGTTGCGTTCAAAACAGCTTGTACGTAGGTCGTGATGCTTTAAATCCTGTTTCCATTTCACTTGCAGACAGAGATCCTGAACTTTAAAGGAACATCCCTTTATCCTTAACAAAAACACAGGACATTTTGAAACACGGTGAGCTGCAACAGATACCCCATTGTTAACATTTTTAATACTTTAAAAGAGAAATTGTAGAGCCTTACATAACATAATAGGAGAGTACTGAAAGCTACAATTAGACATTTCTGGGCCTTTCGTTTCAGGTCCTACCCAGTCTAAGCCCTGAAGAGAACGCCATGGGGCTCAAAAAGCGTCAGCATAAATCTCCACTGGGGAAACACACATACTGAGTCAAACATACCCACAGGGTGTATTTTGGTGCATAATCCTGCCCTGCCGGGGTGCAAAGGTGTGACAGGGGCTGAGGATGAGTATTCACTGTAGACAGCCTCCGGGGGTTGAGGTGTGCCTGGCCATTCCTAGATAAATCAGAGCTGAGCTAAATAGGGCTTGGCTGCATTTAGAGTAGTGGGAGGAGTTTTCCTTGCACCTGAATAAGGTCTGTCTCCCTTGCACAAAGCTTCCTCCACCCCCTGTGGTCATACTGCATCAGTGAGGACAGAACTGGTTAAGACTGGGCTCAGAGACCTGTGCACCAAGAGAACAAAGACAACATTTGGTATAAGTAGTACACCTTAAACCCCAAAACCTTTGATCACTTCTGGACTCAAGAGGAACCTTTCCCAAGAAGAAGAGCTGGAGATCTGTAAGGAGGAGTACTGCCCCTTTTGCTGTGTGCTGTGGGGGGGTTGGCCGGCAGATACAGTTTCTGCCAAGGAAAGGACAAAGACTGGAACTTTGCTGTGAACCGGCTTTAAGTAGAATCTCCAAGGGCCCGAGTGTGCTGGCCTCCTGTTCTGAAGTCTCAAGGACACAAAGACTTCACCCCCAGCTCCCCTGAACTTTACTGCTGAAGGTTCTGACCTGCCAGCAGGTGCCTATTCCAGTTTTGGGTCTCCGGAGGTTGTTCTTGCTGTTGGGAGCTAGAGGAAACCTAAGAGAAGTAGGAAAATCTGTCTCCAACACCATCAGCAATGCAGCTGTGATGCTGCATCCTGCACTGAAGCCAGGGGGATCGTGTCAGACACTAGCTCCGGTAGCACTGCCTGCATCGGAAGGGTCAATCAGGAAGCGAATTGGCCTTCCGGAACTACATTTCCCATCAGGCATAGCGGTATCGCGCCCCACGTGATGCTACGTTATGCGTTGGGAAACCGGATATATCCGCAATCTACAAACAAACCACTGCCGATTATTCTCGTCCCGAGAGGCTGTCTGTCGTGTTATCCTGTTCCCTGTCCTGTGGAGTCCCGGTGGTTGGAGAACTTCCTTCGTTCAGCTGGGGGTACCGTGAGTACTTTACCGAAACCATTGTGGTTCTGATCCTCGTAGCGTCAGCACTGCTTCCGCTTCTCTGTTGGCGAGACTGCTGTGCGGAGTCTCTTGCAGAGGAGTATTCTAGTGCCTGGTGTTTATCGTTTTCCTTGCTCCAGCTCCTCTGTTGGAAGAGACAGTTTGGTTTTCTGTCTCATGCAGAGGGGGATACTTGTGCCATTACCAAAGACTTTGGATATGGTACTCTGAACTTGTTTTGACTGCTTTGTTTCACCATACCAATTTCCTCAGGGGTGTTTCTTGCGCAAACTACTTTCCTCATGAAATGACTGTTAATGGTTGAGAAGTGCCTGGCCCACAATAATTGCTTTTTCATGGTATGCTATTTTACAAACTGCTAAGTGATGCATAAGGAAGCCTTGGTGTATTATGCAGTAGTCAGTATTGAAGAAGAAAAACTATCTTGATTCTTTTGGATTATCTCAGCAATGTACAGAGGATGATTGTACCTATCCTGCCACAGTAGTTACTTCACATTTTCCTTGTTTCTTATATATTATTTCACTAGGAGAGAGATCCACAGGCGGGTGTGTTGGATGCTATCGAATTGTATTTATTTACTGATCCACATGTGCCTTGGGTAGGTGGACGGGAATGTTTTCAGTTGATTACAATCAGAGAAAAAACTGATGCACATATGTGATGTATTTATGGTGTGTTCTTTCTTTCTACTAGTTACATGCAGGAGAATTGCATTCACCCTCTTCTCTCTTCGGGTATTCTACCTTCACTCTTTTTATTTCAGGTAGTGTGTTCTCCCATCTAATATGGTTTTATGATATGCCTTTTCTAATGGGGTTGGTAATAACAGCATCGACTAATTGTGTGTTATTGTGTTCCCACTGATCTCCCTCCCCGCCCATCCCTATCCTTTCCTTCCCTCGCTTAACTATCTCACCAGTCCGTGTATATATTATTATTCCGGACTTGGGGCAGTTGAGAGGTGGACCCCCTTGAGCATCAGTACAACCCCGAGGATTCTGGACGGTGGAACCTGGCAGAATAATCGGCCCACTAATTGAATTCCTCCTGGTTGTGCTGGTGTCAGGGATGGCTACTCTAGAGGATGTCATGGCAGCATTAGCACTTGTACAGGTCGAGCTTGCTGCCTCACGTAATGAGACAGCTGCTCTTCAGGCCAGAGTAGAAAGGATGCAAAGAAATCCATTTGATGTAGTGGGACCCTCACACCCTGTGAGGTACTGGGTTTTTCAGAACCGGTACCGAACCAGTAACCCAGTGGTGTCAGGGTACACACCCAAAGACCTCAAGTACTTTCCTGATTTAGACCACAGAAACTCAGAGTCTTCTAGGTGAAGTCAAGGATCGATTTTATTGGCTGCAACCAAGTAACAGGCGTCCTAGAAGTACAAGACACGGGATGTATATTCTCAGGAGACTGCTCAATCTTACTAAGTCAGGCTTCTCTTTTTATACAAAATATTAAGCTTCAGGCAAACATTCTTGGATTTACAGTATACCATTCACATATTTTCACTACAAAGAAAAAGCAGAGTCATGATGACAAGCCCACATTACAGTTCGTCCAGCCCACAACAAATTACCCGGCAAGGCCCAACATTTCCATCAGATATCGGTGGACCCCCAATAAAAACGGGCACCTCCTCATCATAAAGCAAGTGAGAGAGAAAAGAGCAGGGGCAGGTGTGAGCAAGATTAGGCAGGGTGTGTGTGCGATGAAAAGGGTTTATGGCATGTTGTGCCTTGATGCTATCTCGTTCGGCCACTGGGAGAGGAACTGACCAAACAGGTTTGGCCTGGGGCAAGGGTTCCAGCTTGCCCAGGTCAGAGAAAAGTCAATTAAGGTGTACGTGTCCTTTGGAATCGAATTTGGCTTAATTCATCTGCCTATGTGAGGGCAACCCACAAAATGGCTGCCGTGCACAAAATGGAACCCAAGGGTTCAGAACGAAAATGACGATTTCGGGGTGAAATCGTTACTTGAGCAAGACGAAAATACTTGTACATAGTGTACTAGCCATTCTCGGTCTTTTGATATTAAATTCGTCATGCTATGACAAAGTTTTATTCAAGAGTCCAGAATTTTCAGAACTACAAACCCTCCTTTTGCCCTTACATAGGCAATTTAACCTAATATCATGCTAATCTGAGTCCAGGTCTATATTCCTAAAGTCATTGAGATGCTGCTGTAACATCATTCTAGTACTTAGTTCGTCTCTTGATACAGGTTTCCTTACACATGATGTAGCACAGAGGCCACATATTGCAGGAGCACACTGCACGCACAGACAGAACAGGAAAAGAATGGCTAAGACCATCCCAATGACCATCAGAATTTTCCATCCCCAGCCGGATATCAGTTCCCAGAACCATCCCATTAACGACCAATCTCCTTTATCCACATGAATAGATTCGGAAACCGTATGTAGTTTGGAGATGGCCTGGTACACTGTTGGAGCGTTATCTGGAATGAAAACACAGCAACTCGATTGGATCAATTTACATACCCCACCTCGGTCTGCAAGTATGACATCTAATGCGACCCTGTTCTGAAGGGTCATAAGACGATCCGACTGGAGCTCAGCAGTCAAGTTACTAAGGGCACCAGCAGTTTCAATTACGGTGGACTCAACCACCCTTGTCAATTGCCTTATGTTCCTGCTGTTAACCATGGGTCCCCAGAACGGCAGAAAACCCTTTACGAAGTCCCCAAATTCTTGTCCTGTAGTGTCTTCTTTACTCAAGACACCCCTAACTACCCTTGTCCTATGGTAATCTGCCGCTGCTGTGTAAGTGGGAGGCAACAGGAACGAAACAAAACATGTGCCCGAAAAGTCAGGGGGCAACCATGTATAGGCTCTATCATGGCAGATGAAATAGGTACCCTTAGCTGCTAAAAACGCAGGGGAAGTCTGAGACCCAAAAATATACGTTTCCGTACAGACACTTTTCCCTAACTGAGCTCTGGGATTCTTGCCAGTACCTTGCAGACACAGGTGACCCTGATGGGGTACAATCCAAACCGGGGAAGATCTCTTAGCTTTCTGTTTCTCACTCAGAGTAGCTCCATATCCGGTCACGTTCCATCCTATATAGGCAAGTGTCTCATCTTCGGGGGTAGTTTCATAAGAAATATCTTCCTTAATCATGTCGACTATACCCTTAACTAGAGCACTATTCTTAGGATTGTCTTTTACAGAACGTAGGGGGTGGACTTCACGTGCATATATGAACATTGTTCTGTATGCCCACACAGAACCATTATGGCTGAAAGGCAGGACCAGATAAGGGATACCTTTATCCGTTGTGTGAGGCATAAGACCACACACCCAACAGTTAGTCGTGTTCATTACAAGTTGGTGTTGGGGCAAAAGCTGAACAAAGGAGTTATTAATAAACTCTAATCTCCTAGCGGATTCATGCTCAGGAAGGGGTTGAAAAGAGTGTGAGGAAACAGTAGGAGGAGGTATGGGCGATGTAGTGGGTGCAAATGTTACTCGAAAAGAGAATAAAACATATCCTATTAAAAACATTATCATACTGAATAACATGAAAATGCACAATATCAAAAAGCTTTTCTTTGTCATCATTTTACATATCTTGGCTTTAAAGTTCATGGTTTTGGCAGGTCTCTCCATCTCGAAAAACTCCATCCTCTCTAAAGTGCTGCCTGCGATGGGAGGTTGTTTCTGCTAAGGAATGCTTCTGTCAGTCTAGGGCAACTCCCTTAGACCAACCAGAACTGTCGACCTAACGTCGTCAGCTGCACCCCAAAGACTTTGGGCAATCGCGGCCCTAGCAGCGGAACCCGGATGGCGGTTCGAAAAAGCAAAAATAAGCAAGTTTCTCAGATGGGAGAGCTGCACTTTCAAAAATAGCAATGAAAAAAGGAAAATTTTATTTATTTGTCCATAGGTCTCGGACTCAAATTACAACGTTTTCTTCCAGGTACTGTATGGTCTTGGAAAAGGAGTTCAGGTTCTGTAGTGTCCAATCGAACTGACGGTGATACAGCTGGTTGCAAAATATTGTCACTCTCTTTTTCAGTAAGTGTTCCTTTTACACGTGCATCACTGAAAGGCAGAAAACGTGGCACGGTTCCAGTCTCTGAGTCGGCGACACCCTTCTGGACCCACTGGTCGTACGGCAGAGGTAAAGGTACCCTTTTACAATGGACCCCGTGGATCCAGTGCTTCTTCCCTTCCACTCGAACAGCTGATCTCGTGGAAAGAAGGACGAGGTGCGGTCCGGTCCACCTGGGCTGGTCGTTCTTGGTTCGCTGGAAGTTCTTCACGAGAACCCAGGATGTAGGGTCGATGGGATGACCTGGAGTTTCAGAGACCGGAGGCAGGGTGTCATGGACCTGTTGGTGTAAAACACGCAATTTAGCCGTCAATTCGTACAGATAGTCAAGCAAAACAGGGTGTTCGATTTCACTGAACTTTGTGGGCCTTGGCACTCCCCATATGTTGGCCGGGCGGCCGAAAACGATTTCATATGGACTAAGTCCCACTCGCGAATGCACAGTCATTCTGGTGGATAGGAGTGCTAAGGGTAGAGCATCAGGCCATTTAAGACCTGTGCTCGCTTGTATTTTGGCCAATTTTAACTTAAGCGTGCCATTGTAACATTCTACTAGTCCAGCTGATTGGGGGTGATTTGCAGCGTGAAACTTCTGATGAATGCCTAGCCCTTCACATACTTTCTTCATCACACGACCCACAAATTCACTCCCATCGTCGCTCCAGACCACTCTAGGCATTCCAAATCTGGGGAAGAACTCTTTCACAAGGGCTTTCGCTGTGGACAAGGCAGTATTGTCCTTTAGGGGATATGCTTCTACCCATCTTGAGAAGGCACAAACAACAACAAGTACGTATTTTAAGTTGTTGCACCTCTCCATGTGGATGAAATCTACCTGCAAAACCTCGAACGGATACGTAGGAGGTGCAAAATGACCAGCTGGAGTTGGGGTTCCCCTACCAGGATTGTGTTGCAGACACACCATGCAATTCTTGACCACATTTTCTGCACACTTAAGAATTCCAGCATTTTGCCATACTGGAGCCAACAACTTGCAAACCCCTTTCATGCTGATATGAGCCATTCCATGAGCCATTGTAACCCACTGCAAGCACGTACGCATCGGGTAGCAACCATCTCTGATGCTCTGACAATTCAACCCAACAACCATTTGCATCCATTCTACCCGTACTTTCCCTCCACATGTTCAACTCTTTCTCTGTAGCCTCAGCTTGAAGAGATTTCACACTCTCTATCGTGTCTTCACACATTCCAACATCACCAACCCATCTTGCAGGGCCTGCAACATACATTCGGCTCATCCCATTCCTTGCAGTTTCTTTCGCGATTTCGTCAGCAAATGCATTTCCACGACCAACATCATCAGTCACCTTCTTGTGAGCACTACATTTCACAATCGCCACTTGCAGAGGCAAGGTCAGTGATTCAAGAAGCTCATTCACCAACTGACCATGCTGAATCTTAGCTCCATGCGAAGTCAGGAACCCACGTTCTTTCCACAATCGTCCAAAACTGTGAGCCACTCCAAACGCATACTGACTGTCGGTGTAGATAGTCACTTTCATTCCTTTCGACAACACACATGCTCTTGTAAGTGCAATCAACTCTGCTGCTTGAGCTGAATTATGTGGAATACGTGCAGCTTCAACAATTGTATGCAAAGTTGTGACAGCATATGCTGCAGTCGTATCACCATTCGGAAGCTTGAAGCATGAACCATCCACCCATAAGGTACCATCACATTCAGCAAGAGGAGTATCTTGGAGATCTACTCTCCCTTTCGTTTCTTCTTCTGTTCTAAGAAAACAATCATGCTGTTCTGAAGCATCTAATTCCTCTACAATTGGCAACAACGTAGCTGGGTTGAGAGTGTTGCATCTTTTTATGTGCACATGACTTGCTAACAAGGTTAATTCGTAACCTGACAATCGAGCACTAGTTAAGTGCTGTGTCTTGGTTCTATTTAACAACGTGTCTACTGCATGTGGAACCATCACGACTAACATGTTATTCATCACTAGACCAGCAGACTGTCGAATAGAAACAGCTGCTGCCGCTGTTGCTCTTAAACAACTCGGCAATGCTTTAGCTACCGGATCCAAAGTCGACGAAAAATATGCACATGGACGCTGCTTGTCTCCAAACAACTGTGTCAACACTGATAATGCACAACCCTCTTTCTCATGGACATACAATGTAAAGGGCTTACTGTAGTTGGGGGTACCCAACACAGGAGCCGAACATAATGCTGTGCGCAATTCAGAAAAACTTTTCTGACACTCTTCAGACCAAGGAACGGGATTGGGTGTATCTCTTTACACGTTAATGCCACCAAAGGTTTGGCTAATAACGAAACATTTGGTATCCACTGCCTGCAATATGATGTAATGCCCAAGAAAGCACGCACTTCTCTCTGTGTTCTTGGCACACTCAATTTTGCTATTGCCTGAATTCTTTCTGGGGTCAGTTTCCTTCCCTCCTTCGATAAGAGATGACCTAAGTAGGTCACTTCTTGACGACAATATTGCAATTTGGAAAGTGACACCTTGTGATGTAAATCACACAGATGACGCAACAATGACAACGTGGCTTCTTTACAGATTTCCTCAGTATCTGCAGCAACAAGCAAATCATCAACGTACTGTACAAGAGTAGCACCTTCAGGTAAAACAATCGTATCAAGCTGTGTTTTTAGAGCTTGACTATATATTGATGGACTTTCACAGTAGCCCTGGGGAGCGCGTTTAAAGCGGAAGCTTCGTCCTCCTAAACTGAAGCCAAAAATATCCCTACTCTCCTCAGCAATCGGGATGCTGAAGAAAGCATTCTTCAAGTCAATCACCGAAAACCAGGTGGAAGAAGCTGGAATCATAGTCAAAAGGGCGGTAATGTCAGGAACAACTGGAAATTGTGGCACAACTATTTTATTCACCTCTCTAAGAATAATCACAAATCTGTACACAGGTGGCTGAGAGGGATCAGTTCGTTTCAAAACAGGCATAACAGGACTATTGCAAATGTTGCCTCTTGTCTCTTCAATCACATCCTTTTCAATCAAATCGTAAATGATCACTAACAACGCTTTTTCACCTTCACTAGAGATTTTGTATTGGGGAATCCGTGGCATTCTAACATTGGCTTTCAATGTCACAACATATGGTGGTATTTCCAAGAGACCCACATCATTAGGACCAGTAGCCCAAAGAATATCAGGAAGAAACGACAATTCTGTCGGCAGTTTATCCCTTGACAAATACATTGGAGAAACCACTTTCTTACCCAGTGTGAGTTGTACTCCCGAAGGAGAACAGTACAAAGTTGCATACAATCTTTTTAACAGATCCAATCCCAACAAGTTTTCACCAGAACCTGTTGTCAGAATAAGGGGTGCTTCAAATTCACAAGAACCAACAGAAAGAGACAAAGGGTCAGAAATCGGATCTCTAACCGGGGCGCCAGAAAAACCTACTGATACATTTGTTTCGCCAGACAAAGGTGCACCAGGGAGTTTGGAGTGCATAATTGAACTCTTCGTAGCACCAGTATCCAGCAGAAAAGGCACTGACACACCTGATGTAATCACCTCAACGTATGGTCCACTCTGATCTACTGGAACTGAAACAACTCCCTCTCTTTGTCTATGGCTGTCCTAGCAATCATTACCTTCCATATGCTCATCTTCTGCATAGTAATCATCAGCATAGTACTGAGCTGTCCTACCAGATGCGTTATTCTGCTGATCGAACCTATTCATCGAATTTTGAGGTGGAAGAGACTGTGTGTTCTGGGGTAAATTTCCACGTCCTCTACCTCTAGACGCTTGTTGAACACCTCGACCTCTTACACCAGAAGCACCATTTGTACGCTGTAATAAAATAGGACAACTATACTTGAAATGACCCTCTTCCTTACAATATGAACACTGATTGGGGCCTACAGGGACACGTGGTTGAGTATACTCGACTCTTTGCAAGTTCCTCTGATACTGTTGAGGCTGCTGATAATTATTCTGATAGTTATTCTGACCACCATTATTCTGGCCACCACCACCACGTGGCGGATATGCTTGCTGTAACAGAACCTTCGTTTTCAACTCTTTAGTTTTCTTTTCTGCTCTATCTTTCTCATCCTTATCTCGATTTTCGTAATACTGTGCAGTAGCCAATATCTGTGCTGAAGAGGAAACTGCCCAAGAACTCTCTGAATCTTTTAACTTCTTACACAACTCCGGAAGCAGATTGCGCACAAATTTATCGACGAACAATCGCTGACCACCTTCTGTGCTCATATCTTGACCACTGTGGTCGACAAACGTTTCTTCAAACCTGGTGAAGAAATCAGACACCGTTTCATCTTTCTTCTGCTTACACGCAGACAATTTATCCCAATTTACACGCATCGCAGGCATTATAGTTTTCATATAATCAATGATCCTACCAGGGAGATCTGCTACTAAAGGTTCAGGTTTAGCACCACCAATTTGTAGGGCATCTGCAGCAGCAATATTAGCCCATGAGTCACCTAACTCCTGATCATGATCTGTATGACGAATCTTTCCCCATAAAGGCTGTGGAACAACGTTCCCAAACAACATGTCTATATCCGCTAAATTCATGATACATGACCCAGCAGTCTGTGACAACTCTTTGTAATACCCTGCAGGATTTTTACGGGGATCAGGCAATGTCTGTTTAAGGGCCAAAACTTCAGCTCGCTTCCAAGGAACATGTACCCATACACGCTGAAAATGAGGCTGAATAGGTGGGTTAGCTTGTAGGTCCCCTTCCCTCCATTGTGGGGGAACTTCTCTCATGGGATATTGTCTTCCTTTCTTCTTAGCAGAAGAATCAGACTCAAACAACGACTTGGAAACACCTTCAGTCCTAAGTGACAACAACGTCGCAACTGCTTTCCTAACATCTGAACCCACAATTGCGCCTTTTGAGAATTCGAACCGTACATGGCTCAACTCAGGAGGATTAGAGTCCAAATCATTTTCCTCTAAATCTTCACATAGAAAAACACACATTTTCTCAAAAAAGTATCTCTGCTTTGATGTTTCCCACTGGCTGAAGACATCCATAACACATTCTAAATCATATTATTCAGGGTCAGCAACCCATTTATGTGCCAAATAATTCAACGTTTCCTTCTCCCTAGAATCAGGCAGTCGACTACGCAACTGTTTGCGCTCTGTGTCAGGAGTTACACTCGTTGCACCAAAGAGAGGATGCAAGAAACTAGCGACAGTACTAGCCACTCTCTGACGAACAGAAGGAGAAGTTGATGAAAAGACAAGCGGGAAAGCAGGGTGAGACGAGGCAGATGCAGAGGCAGTGTCAGGATAAGTACCAGGAGTGGTAGTCGATATAGTAGTCAAAGTTGTAGGAAGTATAGGAAGAGCAGATGTAAAAGCCGGTGGCCCTTGAGGAGGCTGCACAGGAGGACCAGGAGCCAGCTGAAGAGTAGCTGGTGGGTGCTGCGGAGGAGCAGGAGGCAATGCAATCACAGGTTGCGCAACTAAAGGTTGCGGAGGTGCCGTAGCATTTTGCGCATAGGGGGGTGGCGAACTTAACAAATGCGCCATTAACGGATCTTTTTCAAGCTCTTTTGCTGCTTCTTGCTGAAGAGGCGGCAAAACTGGATAGCATTTATCTATCACCATTTTACGTTGCCTGTGCAACTGCTCACTCATCTGTTCGTCTTCATTGTCTTTAAACTGCATAGCAGCTTGCATTATCGAAATACCCCTTTCTCTCTTATTTTTCTTCGCTAATTTAATTTCCTTCTGTTTGGTTTCCTTACGCCATAGGCGGAAAGAGTCAAACATTGCCGGGCGGGCTTTCTTCTTAAAAAGTTTAACTTCAAGGTTATCTAAGATTTCCGTGTCAAAGCTACCATATTGGGGCCATTTTAAAACACCATCTTTTCTGGTGTATTTGATCCACACTTCATTGTATGTGATGGGGCCTACTCCATGTTTCACATACAATTCATATGTTGGAGTTCCAATCGGAGGAACCGGACACGAGTCCTCCAATCGGGAATCCCTATTCTTACAACCAAGACAAAACAAATTTCCAAGTCTGCTAAGACCAGGCATCTTTGCTCTCTAGTCTAGCTTCAAACTTCAAAGGATTATCGATTACGATATTCTCGTGAATACACGAGTCCTTCGGTTTTGGCACTTGCAAGTTCCAAACAAAGTGATCCCGAGGGATACCAAAAACTAAGAACCAACTAAGAACTGGGAGACGCTCCACTTATACTTAACTGAGATATCGATGACGTCACCAGAAGACTCATCTATCGTTTCGCTCTACCAAACTTCAAGGGTCCAAATCAGGGCGATAGCCAGGGCAGCAGTCCTTTGTAGCCGTCGGGGAGCGGGGAACCTCGCAGCAAAGACTTTCGACCACGTCGACATGCAGGGGTCGATGAAGTGGCGGCCTCCCTCCAGAATTTTCACACGAAGCTCCTCACGAACCTCTGGCTGGACCGGTACCGCTGGTATCGCCCCACATTGGGCGCCAACTGAGGTACTGGGTTTTTCAGAACCGGTACCGAACCGGTAACCCAGTGGTGTCAGGGTACACACCCAAAGACCTCGAGTACTTTCCTGATTTAGACCACAGAAACTCAGAGTCTTCTAGGTGAAGTCAAGGATCGATTTTATTGGCTGCAACCAAGTAACAGGCGTCCTAGAAGTACAACAACACGGGATGTATATTCTCAGGAGACTGCTTAATCTTACAAAGTCAGGCTTCTCTTTTTATACAAAATATTAAGCTTCAGGCAAACATTCTTGGATTTACAGTATACCATTCACATATTTTCACTACAAAGAAAAAGCAGAGTCATGATGACAAGCCCACATTACAGTTCGTCCAGCCCACAACAAATTACCCGGCAAGGCCCAACATTTCCATCAGATATCGGTGGACCCCCAATAAAAACGGGCACCTCCTCATCATAAAGCAAGTGAGAGAGAAAAGAGCAGGGGCAGGTGTGAGCAAAATTAGGCAGGGTGTGTGCGTGATGAAAAGGGTTTATGGCATGTTGTGCCTTGATGCTATCTCGTTCGGCCACTGGGAGAGGAACTGACCAAACAGGTTTGGCCTGAAGCAATGGTTCCAGCTTGCCCAGGTCAGAGAAAAGTCAATTGAGGTGTACGTGTCCTTTGGAATCGAATTTGGCTTAATTCGTCTGCCTATGTGAGGGCAACTCACAAAATGGCTGCCGTGCACAAAATGGAACCCAAGGGTTCAGAACGAAAATGACGATTTCGGGGTGAAATCGTTACTTGAGCAAGACGAAAATACTTGTACATAGTGTACTAGCCATTCTCGGTCTTTTGATATTAAATTCGTCATGCTACGACAAAGTTTTATTCACGAGTCCAGAATTTTCAGAACTACACCTGCACCCCTTCCTGTAGTGGTAGAAATGCTGTCACAGATACCGCTAGCCCCTCCTGAAAGGTTTCATGGGGACAACAAAAAGTTGCAGGTATTTATGACTCAAGTGTTGCTCCATTTCAGTTGTAAACCAAAGATGTTTGTTACCAATCAGGCTAGAGTTGCTTTTGTCATCTCTTATCTGACAGGGGAAGCAACGCAGTGGGCAGTCCCCATAGTAAGAAGAGATGATCCCTTGCTTTACGATTGGGATGCATTTAAAATAGAAATCGAAAAGACATTCGATAAAAGGGCAGAAACCTTTTCAGCTGACAGGGACCTGTTAGAACTCCGTCAGGAGAACACAGATTTGATCACTTACCTGAACAATTTCCGATGATTGGTGGCAGAAAAAGATTGGCCTGAGTCTAAACAAGCTGCTATTTTTTATCAGGGCCTTAAGGATGAACTAAAGGATGTCCTCGCCCAGATAGATCCCCAACCACGGACATGTGCTTCTCTCATTGAGCTGACTTTACGGCTAGACCATAGTATGAGAGAGCGAAAAGGGGACAACAGGAGAAAAGACAGGTACACTCCCACATACGATAGAGCTCATGTTACAGAACAAAGTACTACAAAAACAGAACCTATGCAGGATCTTCAGGGAAATTGACATGAGAGATCTAACCTGACAGTAGGCCTGGAGTCTGCATCTCAGCTACCTTGGTCCCTTGTTCTTCAGGGCTCTATAGGCGAAGATTAGAGCCTTGAACTTGATACAGTAATTAACAGGGAGCCAGTGCAACTGCAGAGAGGTGTGGACACCGAGTGACATATTGGGACCTTAAGAATGAAGCATGTGGTGGCATTTTGTATACTCTACAATCGCTGTAGAAGGTAAGCTGGCACACCCAGGTTGAGACTGTTGGCGTAGCCCAATTTAGTGGGGACTAGAGCTTGATCAAGGGTCTTACAAGATGCCACAGGAACAAAATGTAGCATCCTTGTCAGGGGCTTCATGGTAGCAAAGCAGCTGGCAGAGACCACTTGGATCTGTGGTTCAAAAGACAGAGCAGCGTAAAATTGTACGTCCACATTTCTAATGCAGGAGGAGGAGAAGAGGCCCACAGCTCATACGGCCACCAACTGAGGGAGTCAAGGATCAAGCTTGTACCAAAAAAGAGAACTTGTGTTTTATCAGAATTTAGGTGGAGGCAGCTTTTGCCTATCTAGTTGCCTACTGCTTTGAGGACTTGAAGGTGACAGGTGCACCCTTCCTGGAAAAAGAGTAGAAGTTGTGTGCCTTCAGTGTATGAGTTCTTCAAACCACATGATTCTATAAAACTAAGCCAGGGGTTCCAGGAAGACAATAAAAAGTGTGTGACTCAGGGGAGAGCTCCGAGGCATCCTGTACTTGAGAGGCTTGTTTTCTGAAAAAAGTTGGCAAGAAACACTGCTTGAGATCTATCCTCCAAATATGATGTGATCCTGGCCAGCGCCTTCCCTTGAATACCAATATTCTCTACCCTGTTCAGTAGGATGGGTCTGAAACAGCGTGGAAAGCCGATGACAAGTCTCTAGGAATGACCAATGCTGAGACACTCAGATCGAGGTTGAGCTTGATGAATTCTGATACCTCCAGTATGGCGGATACATTGCTGTAGCCTGCCCAGAAGCCAGTCTGCATATCATGTAAGAGGGCGTTAGATAACAGAATCCGACAGATCTGTTTATTGACTGCCTTCTCCAGCATCTTGATTGCTACAGGAAGGAGGAAGATTAGTATGCAATTACTGAGTTGCATGGAATCTGCATAAGGTTTGTTTAGTAGAGGAAGGAAGAGGGCCTGTTTCCACCTCTTTAAAACAGTGGATGAATCCAAGGAGGTGCTCAGTAATTCATTGAGAATGGGACTGATAACTGGCGAGGCTGACTTTAGAATGTCCAGGGAGCAACAGTCCTGGAGTGAGGTACTTACAGTTAGCCAGTAGCATGGCTGATTCCTCCAGTGTGATAGTCTAGAAAGTCCTCAATACCTGGCCTGCAGGAGACACCCCCTCTAGGGTAACTTCTGCTGTACCCTATTTGGGAAACTGAAAATATATTGTGTTCATTTTGGTTGCAAAGAAATTAGCAAGTTCCTCACACAGTTGCACAGAGGGAGTAAAGGAGTTTTGCATAGCCATTGGAAAGAGAAGAAACTTAATGAGGCTGAAGAGGGCCTGCGGTTTATTAGCAGTAGCATCAATGGAAGACACAATAAACTCTTTCTGCACTCTACAGAAAGATTTGCAAAAGCTAGAAAATTACTTTTTATATGAGGATTTTGCATCCTTATCATATGCAGAACACTAAAGGTGCTCCAACCACTAGCAGTGTGCCTTCTCCTCACAAAGAGCTTTAATAAACCAATAGGCAAGTGGCCTTGAACATTTCTGTGCAGAAGATTTAATCGGGACAACAAAATCTGGAGCTTCAGAGAATCAATTGTCCACCAGCTCCAGACTGATCTCAGTTGACAGGTCCTGTGAGAGTTAAAGAGTTTCCAATAAAGCTTCCCCCAGCCAAGCTTGGGACAGTTGTCACCATGGTGTCACCCACATTTCTGATGAGGGGGCACCTGCTCTAAGAGATAACTCGTAGCAATTGTAAAGGAAAGTAAGAAGAAGTCAGACCATGGTAATTCAATTGTAGCACATACACGGATACCTAAAGAACAAGAGAAAATTAGGTCCAATGTGTGACCCGCCGTGTGAGTGGGACCGTTATTCTAAGTTGAAACCTTCCACGGTATTGACAAACTGTGATGTGCTAGTTTGGATCACCGACATGTAGATTAAAATCTGTCACAGCAAAGAAGTTGGAATGCACAATAGGGAGTTGGCCGAGAAGTTCCAAAAGCAGAGGAAGGGAGTTGGTGGAGCTGTTCGGGGGTCTATAAACTAAAACTCCAGACAAAGGAGAAGCCAGATTCAATGAGATAGAAAATGCAAGACCTTCAATTGGATCGACATCTTACAACTTAGAGGTAGAACTAACCATGGTGTCTCTGAACACAACTGCTATTCCCCCACCTTTCTGATCGGCTCTGTTGATAAAATGAATATAGAAACCCTGTGGGATAGCTAAAGCAATGTCAGGCAAAGAGGAATAACAAAGCCATGTCTCCATCAGAAACAAAAGGTCAAGCTTATTGTTCGCAAGTAGACAGCGTATGTCGTAGTGTCTCGGAGGCGACCCACAGTTTAGGAGACATTTTTATAACTTTTGCATGTTTAGACAATTATAGTTCTGGCTTTGCAATCTCTGAGGCTCAGTCTGTTGATAGTGGACAGTATGTGTTCTATTACGTGATTTCGTTGGCTGCTTCCTTCTGTGTACATCTTTTCCCTCCATTCACTGTTGATGGCACCATGTGTTTCCTTAACAAGGTTAATAAATAGCACAATCCACTCTTTACAACAGAAGCACATCATGGGGATTAAACCTTGTGTTTGGATTTTTTTAAATTAAATTATCAGAGCGCCGCACCTGGATGCCACGCTACACCACCGTCTGGATTTCGGCATTGAAAGGCAGTTTAATTTCTCAGCTTGAAAGATAGTGTTAGAAATGAGGGTCTCAAGTTGGCTGGCTTGTACCCTGTCCAAGTAGGGACCCTTCCTTCTAGTCAGGGTAAGGGGGCTTACATTTCTAAAATAACCCCTGCTCACCCCCTTGGTAACTTTGCATGAGCAGACAGGTGTATCTCAGAGTCAATGTGTAAAGCATTTGTATATAACACAATCAGTAACAAGTGACAACACTATAAATGAACACAACACCAATTTATAAAAATAAAGTATCTGTATCTAAACCAAGCAAGACCAAAACAACAAAACCCCAACATACACAACTCAAAATATGACTTTTAAAAGGTTTCAAGCAATTCTGTCCATAGAAATCCATGGATGTGTTAACCTTACATCCAGTACCTTTACTGCTTAAAAATCCGCAAGGCAAAACAGCTGCAGAGAAAGGAGGCACTGGAAAACACAGTGAGGCATTAGTTTCTGAGTCCTTGGGGAGGCGAGGCAACAGTTCTGCTGCATGCATGAGAAGTGGAGCATCAGATCAGGACAGTAGGGAGAAGTGAGGCATCGATTTCCAAGGTGAATTTGGTCTGCGGGTTTTGAGTTGGAAAAGTTTGGGGCACAGGTTGACGCGCAAGAAAATTCAGCTGCTAAGGGTCGATATGGCGGCGATCCAGGTGCTGCATTGATTTTCACAGCTGCACACAGGCGCTGCATCGATTCCTTTAGCCACACAGCAGGGCCTGAGTCAGATTCAGTGCAGGGGTCTCAGACTTCAGAGAACGATGTGTTGAATTTGGCATGTGGCGATTATTTGGGCCGCGGTCAGGTGCTGCGTCAATTTCTTTGGCAGAACAGGGCTGCGCATCAGGATTTTCTCCAGCAGAGTGGTGCGGACTCAGAAATTTCATCCGCAAAAAGAGTGAAGCATCGCTTTTGCAGATTCCTTCAGATCTGTGCAGGTCTTTGCAGCAGGAATAACCTCCAAAGGCCCAGTACTGGATGTGGCACCATAAGGAGGGTCACAACTTCCAGCACTGGAGTTCAAGGATGCTGCAGGTGAAGTCTTTGTGTCCCTGAAACTTCAGAACAGGATGCAAACACACACAAGCCCTTGGAGAAACTTCACAAGCAGGAAAACAGAAAAGCCAAGTCCTTTTCCTCTCCTTAGCAGCAGCTGAAGAGGGTATGCTCAGACTTGAGTCCCTTGCCCACTTTGCCACTGGATTCAAGCAAGCCGGGCTGAAGACGGCTGGAATGCCAGAAACCGGTCCTCGGAAGCTTGTTTCCGGTCCAGGGAAGACATGGCTTGGCAGTTCGGGCTGAACTATTCCCATGAGGCACAGGGTCAAACTGATTTGCAAATAGCCATGTCTGAACTGGGGTGGCAGAGTGGGCTAAAGAACGGTGATGGATTAAACCCAGATCTTTTGACTGGGTGTGAGTGTTTGATTGATTCAGATGCTCCGTCCATCACCACCCCCTTTTGTACCGCTTTTTGGCCGCCATAAGTGTGGCAGGGTATGCTCAGACGTGAGTCCCTTGCTCACTTTGCCACTGGATTCAAGCAAGCCGGGCTGAAGGCGGCTGGAATGCCAGAAACCGGTCCTCGGAAGCTTGTTTCCGGTCCAGGGAAGACATGGCTTGGCAGTTCGGGCTGGACTGTTCCCATGAGGCACAGGGTCAAACTGATTTGCAAATAGCCATGTCTGAACTGGGGTGGCAGAGTGGGCTAAAGAACGGTGATGGATTAAACCCAGATCTTTTGACTGGGTGTGAGTGTTTGATTGATTCAGATGCTCCGTCCATCACCACCCCCTTTTGTACCGCTTTTTGGCCGCCATAAGTGTGGCAGGGTATGCTCAGACTTGAGTCCCTTGCTCACTTTGCCACTGGATTCAAGCAAGCCGGGCTGAAGACGGCTGGAGTGCCCGAAACCGGTCCTCGGAAGCTTGTTTCCGGTCCAGGGAAGACATGGCTTGGCAGTTCGGGCTGGACTGTTCCCATGAGGCACAGGGTCAAACTGATTTGCAAATAGCCATGTCTGAACTGGTGTGGCAGAGTGGGCTAAAGAACGGTGATGGATTAAACCCAGATCTTTTGACTGGGTGTGAGTGTTTGATTGATTCAGATGCTCCGTTCATCACCACCCCCTTTTGTACCGCTTTTGGCCGCCATAAGTGTGTCAGGGTATGCTCAGACGTGAGTCCCTTGCTCACTTTGCCACTGGATTCAAGCAAGCCCGGCTGAAGACGGCTGGAATGCCAGAAACCGGTCCTCGGAAGCTTTTTTCCGGTCCAGGGAAGACATGGCTTAGCAGTTCGGGCTGGACTGTTCCCATGAGGCACAGTGTCAAACTGATTTGCAAATAGCCATGTCTGAACTGGGGTGGCAGAGTGGGCTAAAGAACGGTGATGGATTAAACCCAGATCTTTTGACTGGGTGTGAGTGTTTGATTGATTCAGATGCTCCGTCCATCACCACCCCCTTTTGTACCGCAACTGCAGACCAACCCCGCAAAGCAACACACAGCAAAGGAGCAGTTCTCCTTTTTACTGCTCTTCTTCTTGGCAGAGGTTCCCCCTGGTGGTTCTAGCAGTAGTCTAAAGTAGTGGGGGTTAAGATCTACTACTTATACACCATTATCTATTTGTAGTCTTTGTTTCAAGAGTCACTGAGCTCAATAACAAGCATTAGCAATGCAACAGGTCTCGCATTTACGCGAGTTTAAGCTATTGCCATTGTAAATGACAATGTCATTTATGTATGTTTTAAAAACCAGTAACAAAGTAAAAGGCATAGCCATTTACAATGCCAATAGCTCAAACTTGCATAACTGCGAGACATATTGCATTGCAAATGCTTGTTATATATTGTCTTGCCAGAGTCTAGACATTAACAAAAAAACACCTACCTTCCTAGACCCAGCGCATACTTTTTTAGGTCCAACACGTACCTTTTGTTAATGCAAAACCACCTTTTCAAGACTCAATTTTAGCGACTTTTCTGTACTTACTTCTGCTCTCATCTGCCCCCTTAAACGGTTCAAAGTGGAGGCCACCTTGGTTAACTTCCTGAGGGACCTGCATAGGGACACAAAGGCCAACGTTAGATTCTCTCATGACCTTAGGGTATCCAGGGATTTTAACGTTGATAGGGGAGTAAGGCAGGGCTGTATTTTGGCCCCCTTCCTTTTTAATTTATATATTAATGAGCTGGATGAGTCCCTGGTTAAAACTGGGGTTGAATTCCCATATGTTGGGCGCAGGGGTTTGCCCGTTCTGCTATACGCAGATGATGCCGTCCTCTTGGCCAGAACTGAAAGAGGACTGCAGTCTCTACTGAATGCTTTTTGTAGTTTTATGGCTGCTCGCGACCTTGACATTAATAACACCAAATCCTATATCATGCAGGTGGGGTCGCGCCCAAAGAAACAGTATTTGTTTGTGGTAAATGCAGAGAAGGTCCCCCTGACCACAACTTTTTCTTATTTGGGAGTCCTATTACACGACCAGTTAAAATGGGGACCGTTGGTGCAAAGGAAAAGAGGGGTGATAATTCGGGCAAATACTGCTATCTTCAACTTTGCGACGAAAATGGGCAAGCGTCCAGTCGCCGCACTGTTAAAGATCTATCAGGCGAAAAGCGTCGCATTGGGTAGCTATGGAAGCAAACTATGGGGGTATGCAGCAGTCGAAGGTATTGGGGTGGTTGAGAACAATTTTTTAAAACAGCTTCGGGGGTACCCAAAGAAACCTCTAACTTAATAGTTCATGAGGAAACTGGTCTACCCTTCATATGTGATACCATAGCACTAAGGCACCTATTATTTTGGCTGAAGTGCTGGCTAAATAAAGATCTGGTCCTCAACCATCAGGTATTAAAAGAAGTCTTGTCCTTAGACCACATGCTTGATATCCCATGGTTAAGATATCTAAAAGGCTGCTTTATTGAGCTCGGACATCCGGACCTTTTTTTAAATCCAGACTCAATTGTTGTAGCAGACGTGGAGAATGTAAAAAAATCTTTTTTTTTTATGAAAAAACTTAATCGAGATCTGGTGAAACTGGTAAATCCCAGCATCCATAAATTTGTGATGCTCAAAACCACGCCATTACTGGAGCCATACTTATCATGGTCTATAACAAGCCATGAGCGGTTTCTGCTAACAAGGTTCCGGCTGGATTATTTTCATTTATTATTAGCTGTTCCGAGGGGATCTCATAGAGGTCAAGTATTACCTCCCTGCGGCTGCGACAATGTGTCTCCGCAGGATTTGGTGCACTTTTTATTTGTATGTTCCCTCTATGTTGCTCCCCGGAGGTTCTTTTTAAAGCCCCTTTTTAAAAAATTGAATTTAACCAGGTCCGCCCAGCCCTTTGCTATCTACAAATGTTAAAGCCGGAAAGCACCTTATTTCTGATTGGCTTCTTGAAATCAGCCCTAAAATTCAGAAACTGTACGGAGAATTAACAGCTCTATAACTATTGTTAATGTATCTGTAGTCTGTTTTTTAAAAAAAGTTTACATTTCACATTTTATCTTACTTTTTAATGGAATGAATTTTATAAGGTCTGTGATTATGGTTATAGTACATGTTTTACTTGTGTTTTATGTAAACTGTGGCATTCTTGCTTTTATGGTTTTTACAATTGTAAAACCGAATAAAGTATTTTGATGGTGATGATTGGCAAGGTAAGGGGCGGCCCTTCCCTGAGCGTGGCTGGGTTTTATCCTCTGATAAAAGGAGATGTGGTAAGTCTGGCCCGTAATCCGGGCTCTAGTTTCAAAGGGGAATCCACCAGCCAAGCGGCGTCATCGTTCCAAACCCGGACAGGCGGGAGGGAGGCGCCCGCGCAAGAGAGAGAGGCATAGTGTGCGAGGAGCGAAAGTACAAAATGTAGACCCAGGGAGAAAGGGGTGAAGTTTGAGGGGTAAAACTATGGGTCGGGGTAGGTGGGTATGAGGGGTGAGAAAATGTAGAGTGAAATGAGATGGGGAAGATGTGGTAGTGGGGAAGAAAGAAGACTGAAGTGGCGGTAGGGGAAGAGGGTTAGGGCTGTAATAGTTAAAGGGAAAATAGCACACGGGGAGGTACAGGTGTGGGGGTTAGGGAAAGTTGCAGAAATTGAAGAGGTTACAGTGGGGAGTAGGCATGAAGGTGGTGGAAAGGAGATAGGGAGGAAGGGAAAGAGGGAAGACAGACAGGGATTGGAGAAGGAGAAATCAGAGGGAGTTGAGTAATAAGGAAAGAAAAGTGGAACATGGGAAGAGGGTTGGGGCAAAATTAGAAAGAGGGAAGGTGAGAAATGGGAGAAAGATACAAAGGAAGAGAAAGTGTAATAAAGGTGGGGAGGTGGAAGAGAGCAAAATGAGAGAATTTAAATGAAAGCAGTGAGAAAAATGGAAATGAATGGAGTGAGGTTCGATCGTAGGGCGGAATGGAAAAAGTGAAAAGACAGGGATGGAAATGAAGCTAGAGAAGAGCAATGGTTCGCCTAGAGTAGGGAGACCAAAACAAACAAGAAGCGCGAGAAAAAAGACGGAGAAGGCAGAGCGAGTGAGTGGCCGGGTCGTGTGGGCAACGAGAGAGGCGCGCGCATGCTTGGGAGAGCTGTCTGCTCATTTTCAAGCACTGCACTCGTGCTTGTGGCGTGCGCCTGCTCGCTCCCGCAAGATAGATGCCGCCACAAGCACAAGTGTGGCTTGAAAATTAGCAGCGCGACGGCTAAAGGCCCTCCTATGCAGCGCATACGCGCTGCTTAGGCGAGACCTAAAAACCAGTTCTGTTCTCCCTGGTCCCGCTTCACTACAGGATATAGAGATACAGCATTGTGCAGAGCAGATACAGCCTATTCAGGTGCTAGTGAAAATTCATCCGACCACATTTAAATGCAGATGCCTGGCTCTGAGTCACCCAGGAAAGGCAGGACACACCTCAACTACCCCCCCCCCCCAGCTGCAGTCTCTCTAAAGCCACCGGAAACTTTTGGCCGCCATAAGTGTGGCAGGGTATGCTCAGACGTGAGTCCCTTGCTCACTTTGCCACTGGATTCAAGCAAGCCAGGCTGAAGACGGCTGGAATGCCAGAAACCGGTCCTCGGAAGCTTCTTTCCGGTCCAGGGAAGACATGGCTTGGCAGTTCGGGATGGACTGTTCCCATAAGGCACAGGGTCAAAGTGATTTGCATATAGCCATGTCTGAACTGGGGTGGCAGAGTGGGCTAAAGAACGGTGATGGATTAAACCCAGATCTTTTGACTGGGTGTGAGTGTTTGAATGATTCAGATGCTCCGTCCATCACCACCCCCTTTTGTACCTCCTTGATGGAGGAGCACTCACCATGTTTAGAGGTCTCCCCCTGCATAGTAATGTATTTGCACCAACAGTACATCTGGCAAGTTGAGTGGAAAAAGAGCATCATATTTTGTTTGCCACCTAGGATTTCTTTTTGCTTTCTCAAACAAGCTCTTAGAGTGGAAGTTTGCTTCAGATATACAGAGGACTATTGCCCTGATTCTCAGGGAATTCACTGTCTGTGCATTAGGACCATTTGTATTCCTTAACCAGGATTGAATGGTGGATCCGTAAAAGGAAAATTACTGGTGATGCCATGTTTTGCCTGGAAGATTGTTTTCTTGCCCAAAGCACCATCAATGCAGCATTGTCACACGGAGAAGGTTAGTGACAAAACATCACTGTACTGACAGATTTGGGAATAACAGTAAAACTTAAGACAACCTGACGTAACACAAACACACCAAACGATAAATGTTCCCGACACCAGCGTGATTCACAAACGCTTCAAAGAAGCATTCTTAGCAATATTTTTTGCAAACTTAGATGAAAGCACATTATAACAGTGCAATTCGTTTTCTTTAAGCAGAAATGTGTCCCCAAATATTTCAGATGACTGCTAAAACAAAAAGAGTAGCTTTAACACCAATGTGCTCATCCCTTAAAGCAAACTCAGAATGACAGGCCGATTATCATGTCAGAGATGACATATGCACCAGTATGTTTAATTAAAACTCAGCATAGATCAAAGAGTACATACATTTGTTGGTTACATAAAAGAATATTCAATTGAGTGACGTCCAGGTGGATACAAAAAGCAAATATAGTCAATAATGTTTTGGGGCGTAAACCATATCATTGGATTGAGTTGAAGTTCTTCTTAATCTCTTGAGGAGTAAAATAAACCTAGTACATTCCCAGAAGCGCTTGTCACTCGGATCAAACAATTTTGAAATTTCTATCAAGATTAGCCACCTTAAGATATTGCATTTGACATTGTTTTAACAACTGAAAATTGTGCCAAAATAGACAAAATATTGGAAAATTATTGCCTTGAAAATAATACAATTCCAATAATTTAAAACAGTTAAATGCTCATCGAATATCAACTTCATGTTGTTATTGAAACATATTACAACATCACTTTTGAAGTAATATTCGTTTTACAAGGAAATGCGTCACATGGGGAGTAAAGAAAAATAGTTACCATTACCTGTGTTTATATACGTGAAAAATTAGAAAAGAACTAGGCATGCAGAGTACACTGGTGATATCATTTTGAGTTCACTTTCGAACAGCATACAAATGCAGTTAACATGTCATTTAGATGATAATTTGCAGCTGGGCTGCAGTGATAAATAAGGCAGGTTAATTTCCTTGAAAGCATAAGTAGAATGGATCAGCAGTCGTCCGCATTTATCCTTATGTGGCTAATATGTAGAATATGTTTACTGTACCAGCTTTACAAAGGAAGTTTAATTTCTCATAGGCTGCAAGGCAAACATGTGATTTAAATCCCATCACTAGTTCGAGTTACAAGGATTAGTGTATGGAAGAAAATGCTGAACTTTTATTTCAAGGTGGCAATCGTGTGCTAGTCTTGCATTGCACATTATGGGCCCTATTCTCCGAAGTGAAGGAGATTTTGGAATTCATGAGCATTCCCAATAGTATGCCTAGATAACTGTGTCTGGTGTAGGTTTCCAGATGCACTACTGGAAATGTTATGACAATTCCAGCGGACTCCTGTTCTCCCGCTGTGGATTTCTACACAGTGTAGAAACCCACACAGGGTCAAAGAGCTTCTTGTGCAATACCACTTTTTTCTGCTTGGCCCCAGTAAATATGTGTGTGATTGGTTACTACATCTATGTCTGATCAACTACTGGATAGAAAGGAATTTGGAAATGCCCATAAATGTACATATTTGTGGTGATTCCCAAATTTCTAAGGCAAGCCATGCCTTAGAACCCCTGCTTTCCATTAAACTTAGCCAGATGCTTTTGCATGCCATGTTCTCGTAACGCTTTGAGAGTAGCATTGAATGAAAACTGCTTGAATTCAGGAAGAACTCTAGGTATGAAATGTGCATCTCTTATAGTCTGCTAACTCACCTAAAATGCATTTGATAAAACCAATCTGTTTTAGCGAATAACGTGCCTTAGGCTATTAACAAAGGCTATTCATTTTTAAAAACTGTAAAAATGAAAAATGTTTTTACACACATTTTATGAATGTACATGCTGATGGTGTATGTGTGGAATAGTGCAGTCTACGACATAAAAAGTTATACATTGTATCAGAAAGAATCAGTGGCAGTGCCATTGCATAACATATTTCATGTTGTAAAACATAGGGCCTGATTTAGAGCTAGGTGATAATGCAAATCCCTCAGATTTCCTAAGGAAATAGTTATCCAAGGTAGAATCTACTAATGAAACTTCCATCACCTATTCAGACCCCCCAGGATATTGCGGCATAGATTTGCAAATTTAGCGGCATAAAAACGGAAATGTAGAGGCGCAAAGATGGCAATTTAGCGGCACTTTATTTTACTCGTAATCATTTCTTTTCAGCCTCAAATCAATGTAAACTGATTTAGAAGAGTATGTAACTTTGAAATAGGCATTATAAACTGTCTTAGTTTTTTGCTATGTTCTCCATTGTGGTAACATTCTGGAGCACAGGTTACGCTAAGCACAAAAGCACAAGGTCAGCATTTTTGCTCGAAAAGTTAGTGGTCTGTATTTAATTGATCGTGCAAGTGGTTTTACTATAAATATTCTGGTCTTTTCTTCTAGTCTGGCACGCTTTCTCTACATGTTTAAATTTAGCTTGAAGTTATTGACAGCATTTCCACCTTACATCAACTTCAGAGCCCCTGAGACAGCCCACGGAATAAGCAACAGTACTATAAATGCCAGTGTTGAAGATTTAGGGGCCGATTAGGATGGCGGTTTTTCCGCATCCTCCGGGCCGGCGGAAGTGTCCGCCGGCCTGGAGGATGCGGAAAAACCGCGGCGGAGACTCCAAAGACCCACCGCCAAATTAGGATGGCTGGTGGGTCTGATAATCTGTCCGCCGCTTTTCCGCCGCGGTCGGAAGGCGACCGCGGCGGAAAAGCACTAACATGTCTGGCGGTGTCTATCAGACACCGCCAGGCATATTAGGATGTCTGAAAATATATGCTTTTCCGCGGCGGCTTTCCCGCCGTGGAAAAGCATACGGACCTTCACTTCGGGGGCCCGTTGCGGGCCCCCTGGGTGAAGGTGGGGTGGGGGGTGCACATGGGGGGTACCTATGGTACCCCCCTGCATTTGCGTGCACAATGCAGCAGGCACCGCGCGGTGCCTGCCGCTTTGTGCACGCAAATGCTGTGCATGGATTTTTTACATTGCGGCGGGTGCAGCTTGAAGCTGCACCCGCCGCAATGTTAGAGATAGAGGATGTGACCGCCACCCTGGCGGTCACATCCTAATTTGATCGGAGGGAACGCCGCAGCCCTTGCGGACGTTCCCTCCTCCTCAGGGGTCGCGGACGGACTCAAGTCCGTCCGCGATCCTAATCGACCCCTAAGTGCGGGTGCCGTGCACCGGAAACCACCGGCTTAAATTAAGCACTGCTATATGCACACATTCTCTGGTGCAAAATCAAGTTGACCAGCTATAAAAAGCTTTCACTGGATCTGTTTGGTAGCATAAGCATTCTCAAGTTCTTTGAGAAGATTCCATTTGAATCCAGAAGACCTCAAGACTTTTTATAAGACTCAAATAGGGCATTTTGGTTTCAGATGGGTTTCTAGAGTAACGCCTACATATAAACCAGACCGTGCACAGGACATACATTGGCTAATGTCAAAGTAACACACATCCACAACTGTAGCCAGTAAAAACCATTTGTAACTTGTCAAATGGAATATCCACCAGTAATCAAAAGCTTTGTTAAGATCAGCAAGCAGACATTTAGTGGGTTTCCATGGTCATGATGCCTTAAAGAGGGTTTCCTGAGTAAACTTCTATTCGAGAAACACACGCATGAGAGTCAGTGGGTGCAGGAGGCTGAGAGGTCATAAGTAAGTGGAAATAAATGAAAAGGGATGAGATAAGAGGAAGTAGGTCAGTAAGCAAACTTTAGAAAAAACAGATTCAGAGAGGATCCCGGCTTTCAAGAAGCTGGGTTTATTATTTGGGAATAGTAATAGGAGCCATGATTAGAGATGACAGGGGCAAGGTGGAGATGGAAGCTGCGTGAGAGAGACAGAGTGGAACTCGAGATGACCTTAATGACAATAGATGATGAGGAAAGAGATAGGATGAGTGAGAAAAAAAGAAACTGCATGCTAATGTGTAATATGTACAATAGTAATGGAGAAGAGTTAACAGGAATCCAAGAGGGGTGGAAAAGAATAGACGTTCTTCCACCCAGGTCCCAAGTGTGTAGTGTATGAAAGAAGGCAGAGGAATAAGTAATAAATAGGGCATGAGTAGGAGAGTTGTGAGATGGTATCTAAGAGGCAGTCACAAAGAGAGACTGGGATTTAGCATAAGTGTCTCATCAATGGTAAATGTTAATTTGTTACAAAGTGAACTGTTGAGAAACTAATGCAGATGTTTGGGAGTGATAAAGAAAAAGGTGGAGGTAATTAAGGTGTAACAACTTGTGTAGGACGGAGGAGAAAAATGAGGCAGAACACAATGGAACGTCAGGGACTGTAAGGGGGCTGGATGAAAATGGCAAAACAACAGAAAACAAAAAGTAATGCATTTAGCTACTTTCTTTAAGAATGCCTATTGTAAAATGTGAATTGACATCATAATTTGGTTCTGACTATTTAAGCTTTGTGAGCAATTTGTTCTCATATCTTTTGTTTTGTTACCTATTGTATCATGCTAAGGCAGCTCTGTCCTCACTTCAAAATAATATGGTGGGACGAAGAAAGGTGCATAGAACAGACATTATCAAAACATTAAACTCAAATAATGTAAGTAGAAAGAGGCTGAAATAAGTCAGTCCCAAGGGGGTAAGCACTGAGCATTAAATGATCTACATTGGTAGCTGCCCACATGTGTTGGTAAGAAAGCAGCAGTATGTTGAAGTAGAATGTAATTCAGCCATAATGAACCTTGTAATAATTACAGGCAGTCTTATAGTCAGTTTATTCAGAACTCAAAATTAATTAAGGCTATAACAATAATCCATAAGGGTGACCAAGACATTAATGACTCTCTTGTGGTGGTGCACCCTGACTCCACTTAGGAGCAACTAGTAATGGAAACTTTTTCTTTTATATCTAAAATTTAAGAATGATAAGTTTGTAAATACACATTATTGATGGGTGATTTTAATGCCTAAATATCAACTATGCTTTAAGGCTTGTTACAAATGAGCCAAAGAAGAGGCGTCAGAAAATTCCCCCACAATCTTACCTCCCAATAGTATTTGCCAAAAATAAAAGAGGTCTCTTGTTGGTGAAAGTATTAAGGAATTTTTAATGTTAACGGAAGAAATTAAAACAATACTCCTGCAAATGTCACACACAAATCTTCGGATAGTTGCTCAATCATCAATTATGTGATTGTCCCTTTCACTACTTTAGGGAAGATCTTAAATATGAAAGTCATTGATAATTCCTTTTGGCGATCATAAAGTACTTTCCTTTTGATTGACTCGGCTCAAAATGAAGTAGGGTCCTGGAACCTTAAAGCTACTTCAGTGAGCTGTGATAAATCTAATGGTAAAGCACACTGGAATTTTAAGGGAATTGCTCAACTGAAATAATCGTTGGCAGTATTAACCATGGAGCCACTGTCGCTATCCCTTTATTCAATAATTATGTATGCAAGGTATGAAATCCCTGGAGACCACATCTAAACTGTAGAACCAGGTTTGATTAAAGAGACCACATTTTAATCCTGTCATTCCCCAAAATAAGAAGATACATTTATTAGTGATAAGACAATGAGTCTCTTTTTTTGCTGAAAGAGGTAAGTTAATTACTTTACTGGTTCAACTTAAAAGAAGCTGACTCCTGGAAGGTTTCAAAAAGATATTGTGAAATTATATCTAACTGTTGTGGGTGTAGAATAAAATCCCTATCAACTCCTATAAAGGAAGATGAATGGAGCACGTATATCAGTGATCTTTACTCATCTAATTCTAGTACAGAGCTGACCTCAAACCATTCAGATTCTCCCATTGAACCAACTGCAGTAATTGGCCCTCCTTCCACAAAAGAGATCGAAGTTATGATTCGGGGTATCAGAGCCTCGAGGGTGATGGGGCCAGATGAGAATCCCATGTCTGTAATTAGGAGAGATCCCTCATTATGGGCATGTTTTTTGAATAATGTCGTTTTACTTAAGATTTTGGGTAATTCTGTTTTATAAGACTATGCATTTCATATAATGTTTGGTTTTGGGTGCCTGGTCTGTGTAGAAAATGACACCGAGAGAACTCCTAAAAAACTGAATAGGAATCCTGTGTGACCGTCGTAGCTCAAGACATACCCACTATTCACTTTCCATGCAGCTAACCACTTGGACTTAATTTTCCTAATTTAAACAAAGATAAGCGGCCAGATTCAGCGAATGGGTAACTCCATCAACAATGTGACAGCTATCTCATCTGCCGAATTAAAAGTGTCATTGGATATGATGCACTTATAATACCTGTTTTTCATTAGGATCAAGTGGAATGGTTTAAGATCTAGTTTTTATGTGGCATTATATTAATCTCTCTGTTCGCACCGAAGAGAACAAATGGAGGAATCATCTTATTTAAGAATAACTGGTTAATATTAGTTTTTGAATCCTCCTTATGCTTTAACAAAAGAGAAGGTAATAATCTGTGGTTTCTAGCATTTGTTGTGTGAAAGTAAGATACTGAAAAGACTGCTGCCACGGGTAAATTGGAAGGGAACAGTTGAATGTTAGTGAGATGTAGTCATTTCTCTATTGAAGAATGGGAATAATCCAAAGAAGGGGAAATAGTTTGGAAGAGCTTGCACCAATGGAAGACGGCCTCAAATTAAAAGAGTAAAAGAGTTTCCGGAAAAAGCTTTCGATTCCCATAGTGTTTTTTATGCCTCAAACACATTATGAGCAACATTCACTAAATGTGAGCTTCAATTTTAAATCTTAATCCCTGGCAACCTTATTTAGATACCTATATTAATGTTAAAAAAGAAGTGATAATTGGACTGCTGCACATTCTGAAATTTCAGTAGATTTAGCATTTTGTAACTCTAATATATATCTGTGAAATGCTTCTGATATCAAAATGGTGGAGTGAATCAAGGGCAACAAACATATTTGATCAAATGGGTGCTACAGCTAGTGTGGTATTTGCACCCACTACTAGGCAGGCTGTACGGAATAGGTTACCTTTAATACAGAGCACAAGGGACATGTTGTTACATAAGCAGAGACTTCTTGAAAAGTTTACAGTTTAAAAAAACGTTCTTTTGATAACTCAAATCACGCTGATTGTTAAACAAATGCACATCATCAGTAAAGTAACGATTTGTAGTTGGCAATTTCAAGGGTTCATGCAACCGACTATTGAAAGGTCCTTTCTCTCCAGAATATTAGAACATCATTAAAAGACAGCTACAATGAATTACATCTGAAGCTCACCCACCCTTTAGTCCATATTTCCATAATTCGAATCCGCTAAGGAATGACAAGCCTCCCTTGGCTGAGCCAGATTGATGGAGATCATGTCCCTAGCAGAGGTTGATGAAATAATAGGTCACATTGCTGGGTGTACAACAATGGATCCTAGGAACAAAATAATTAATATTTGTGGCAGCTTTGTGACTTAGTAAATAGTACCATAATGGAGGTGTTGTTTACAAATGGGGTTTCACTCTGATTTCATAGGTCCTTAAATGTTATTAGAACATTGGAATGTTGGGAGCTCCATTGCAGACAATGGAGTGCTCCCTGCTAATACGGGCCGGTAAAGGCCAGCAGAGCAACATTCCAATGTTCTACAAAGGCTTCTCGAAGTTCGAGGGGATTTATTTCCCTCGAGCTTCGAGAACCCTTTGTTTAATTTGTTAGAACATTCTGCCCTCTAGTGGCAGAATGTTCTAATAGCCTTATAGCCCTTCGTAGCAGGGCTATACCGGCTATTAAAGTCCAGCTGTTTCGTTAAAGTCCCTCGCCTTCGGCTCGGGCCTTTAATGATTCAGCGGGCCTTTAATAGCCGGTATAGCCCGCTACGGCGGGCTATAAGGCTATAAAAGTGCTTTTGCTGCTCATCACAGGCGACATAAGCAATTCACAACAAGAATGTGCTATTTAGTTGGTGACTAAAGTGAAAATGATTATTAAATAACATAGGTGTGTCTATGTATTGTTTGTCCATGTAGGAAGAAACGTGGACCCTCTGGTAGAATCAATCCCACGATCATCAATTCAGTTTAAAAAAATGTTAGCATACAATGTATTGAAAGAGCTAAGTGACTCCTGACCCTTCAATGAGATTTACCGGGCATCACCTGCTTATTTGTGCCTGTTCCCACAAGGATAGTGAAAGAACGTTTGATATGGTCAATACTCACGATCAACAATGCTTCTGTAACTTAAAATGGCAACCCTATTATTGACAACATCAGGTCCCCTCGGTCCCCAGTTGCAGATGCTCAGTTAGTTTTATCTGGACTTAATGAATTGTATTTACTTATGAATTTTATACTAAATTCCCAATGCTATAAAATGAGCAGCCATAGTCAAAGATAGATAGGGTGCAAGAGGAAACATGGGCAGGGAGAATGGAGGAAGGAAACAGATTTAAGCAAACAGGAGAAAATTTAGATAAACTCTGAAATAGAGGAAGAATTAAAATGTATACATTTCTGAAAATGTTGCTTTTGTCACAAACTTAACACATTTGCAAACATTCTTCAGAATGTTCCTTACTGTAAACTTTAAAATAGTACTATTATTCTCCATCTAAATATGTGCATCAGGGTAAGATAATATAGGTGCATAGTTAGAAATACCCCTTTTGATATGGTTATAACAAAAAAGACCTTCACCTGATATATTTCTTCATAACTACACAGCTATGTCATGCTTCTTTCTTCAGCAGTAAAGCAAAGCTGATGTGTTCTATAACATTTCTATAGTTCTATACTGAAAAGCTTGTCTGCCTCTTCAAATAATGAATCAGTTAACGTTACATTATAAGACACCAAATAGCATGACCTTGGTTCTACAATGTACGAGTTACATGCCGATGAGAGACACGCTATTTCCTGAAATTAAGTACTCATATGATAAATTGTATATATAAAATCATTCGATTTTTTTCTGCTATGTACACATTCAAACCATATTGTAATACAAATTTGCCAAGTGACATTTAATCTGCGCTACCATTACTATTCCATTTTTTTTTTAATTAGAAAATATTATTTTCTTGTACATATATTTATAAAAACAATGCTTGCAAATAGTCATAGCCTCCTTCAGTGGGGAAAGCTGAGTTCATCACAAGGTAACACTGGATTCTGTAACACAAGATATGAATCCTTTTCAACGTTAACACTGTTTTCCGACTTCAAAATATGTATATTTTTGCTTTATTTTTCGTATGTAACCCTTCATGCATTTAATTGTGTTTCCGCTTGTTGTCATGGTGGCCTTTGCTTGAAGTCCTCCCCTGGTTTCTTTCCTCCATATGCCTTTGATTTGTGTTGCTAGAATCCTCAGCAGTGAAGCAATCACACAGAAACCATGCTTGCGTTGTGGCGAGAACGTGACCTTTCCAAAGGTGCTCGTCTGATATCTGCAACCAAACAAACAAAGAAAAGATCATGAGGAAAAACAATAAGGCGCAGCATGACTTGAAAAAATCAGAGCTACAGTGGTGTCAAGCGTCTGCTCAGACGCCTCCGCGAACCCTTGAATATGAATATGTAAATATGCAGCCAGGAGACAGGATCAGAGAAGGGATTCGTGCGCCATCTGCCAGGCGGAGTTCAAGAGTTCCACTGCCAGCATTAAAGGGCTCTTCTGATCAGAGGAGCAGGGGTGGAAAAAGCAGGTGAGGGGTGTGCAGCTTAAAAGCAAGGTGCCCTCGTCAAGCGCAAATACAACATAGACTCCGGGTAAAACAATTGCACTGCTACACACGCAGAAAGATCTGTGTGTTACGGCCATCCAACTTCTTGTTATAAAAGGTTTTTGCATAGTGTATACAAGGATTGCAATCACTGCCTTCACCAAAGATTGCATTATTTTGTCGCGTGAATATTCTATATTCGAACTTAGAAAACAAAATCCCATCAATGTCAATTCCCTCGGCCAATGGCCAGGTGTCTCGTTACCTAATGGTTTCATATACAGTTGAGTAAAAGATGCGGTTCATGCAGTTTCTTGTAAATCACTATCATAGCAGAAACTAGTCTGGTTTTCTGGCACTCTTGGTGCAAATACATTTTAAGGCCTGGACAAAGTGGGCTTAGGGCCAAGGCCCCAGCATTTCAGGGGCACCCTAATAGAGCCAGCTTTGTTCTGCAGAGTTTTGCCCTTGTGCCCTTGAATACATTTTAAACAGATTGTTTTATCTACTGATTTCCTTTAATTTATCTTTAATGTGGGTGGTGTGTAAGAGTCTATTACAAACATTTTGCTAAGAAATGCTATGTTTATGTTTAATTCAACAACCATAAAAAAGTTTATTTTAGTCAAACAGGATATCACATATGAGAAATGGGATGGCGGTACAGATTATTTGCAGTAATATTAGTGAGCTGCTGCTGTGTTACAATATTAAAAACATACAGTCACTATCCATGACTATTAGATGTAAACACGTATAGAATTTGAAAGAGTCAAAAAGGTAATAAAAGAGTTGAAATTAGATCATAAATTCAAAGCCATTCCGAACAGGGCCCTCCAAAATTCGTTTGGTGTAAGGGCTACAAATCCTTACAAAATCCTTAAAATGTACCTGTCTTGGTGTATTAGCACCTGGACATATCACACAGACTTTTCATTAACATGTCTATGATGAAATTAGTGTCTCCTGTCTTTCAAACACTGAATAACTTCGAACTTTAAGCTGAAGTACTCGAAGTAGAGGAATAAATACTCTAAAGGGTCACAGTATGATTTTTTTTTCCTTATGATAGCTAAAGCTATACTCAGGTCTACTGCAATTATGTGATTGTGCAGCAGTGGCGTTTTCTGTATACAATTATGGATTTGTTGTATTTGCCACATAATCCATCATCTAATGCATAATTTGCAGATTTTAACAAACCAATATTTGTTTCAAGCTCAAAGAAGTCACAAATTACAAAAAATGCAGCCAAGTGTATTGTCGCAATTGGAAGGTCTGTCACAAGGTTAACTGGTCACCTTTCAATTGAATGTTGCTGTATCTGAGCGTTGAACGGGTATGACTAGGGTAAAACCTTAGCCTGCACAGTACCTGTATAATAACAAAATAATGAAGTAATACTATTAAAGAATATGCAGCATTATGTCACATATTTTTCCTTTTCTTGCTGCATAATTTATTTAAGCTTGACGCATAATTTGGTACTCCCTTGTTATTTAATTTCAGTGACCCTGGAAATACTGAAGATCGCACTCAACAGAATCCAATTAATCTCTATGACCAGGGTGAGTATCTCTCTTTGTGTACAATTTTCCAAAACTAAACTGCACTTCCTGTGCCAGCATGAATTGTAGTTTTTCTGAGACAATACTCAGAACTTCCTTGGGGTTTGCTAGGCCACTCAGGTTACTTGTAAAGACAGATTCGTAGTAGTACCCCAACCTCTTTCCAGCATACATTAGCAGGAACGATACCTCTGTTATGGCAGAGGAGCATTGTCCCACTGAACAATAAAATGATAATAAAACCACTTTATTATCATTTTATTTTTCATTACTCCCAGCTGCGTGGCTGGTGGGGCCATCCTGCTCAGTGTCACAGTCAAGGAGGAGTGTTTGGACACCTATAAGTGCGCATGTCTGTTTAGCCGGCCATCTCAGGCCGGCCCAACAGACATGCACACTCATATTTCTCCAACTGAGCTGTGCTGTCCAGCCCGGTTGGAAAAAAGCTCCAGGTTTCCCGGGTCTGAGCAAGCATCAAGTCAGCTCGCTCAGGCCAATCACAGCGCTGCTCTCATGCTGGAGTGCTCCCTCGGAGCCTGTGCAGCATGACCAGCATTGGAAGAGGAGCACCTAGGCGGCAGCCGCAGGAGCAAGTATGTTTTTTAAAAATTATTATGTTCCCCTCACCCTTGCCTCCCGTCCCCCCTACCTCAAAATTGGAACACCCGCCACTGTACATTAGGCCTAGAAACATTCCCTGTTTTAATTTGTAGATTGTCAATATCGTTTAAATATATAAACACACTCATCTGTTCTAATGTATCATCCATATCCTTACTGAAAAGTATATTTATAAAACATTCTTCTCTGTCAATAGTTTCATTTTCATTTTGCATCCAGACAATCACAGCTCCATCAACAGTCTCATCTCCCTCGGTTTCCTTTGGTAGCACTGACTCTCACACAACTGTCTTCACTTACTCAACTCCAAACATAACTCAGAACCCTGACTAAACATGTTTCATAACTCAACCACAAACATGCTCTGTTTCACAAACCAGTCAGTACAGTAGTGTAACGCACAAGGTTTAGACCCCCTTCAGAATATGAAGAGGGGTTCCTTATTCTCCCATATTTCGCAGATATTCATTGGCCTTGGGATGGCTGGGGGTCGCTGAGAGGCTGAGGGTCCCTGAGAGGTTGGGGGGCCCCTGAGAGGTTGGACAACCCCTGTACCGCAGGGACTTGCAATACCCCCCTGACACAGTACTTTACATTCAGACCATCCACTAATTCACACTCTCAATATCATTCACATACAGGTTCATGACTTCCCAGTCCCATCATTTATTTACACTTTTATTCATCAACACTGTTGCCTACCCACTGTGTCCCGTAGTGTGCATTTGCTAGTTGAAGCTATAATCAGTATTGTTTCAGGGCCTCGTTTTATCAATGTGTCCTGAGACAAAAGTTTAAATAAAGGACTCAGTACTGCTCAAAGCCAATTATAATATGGAGTGACCTCCCCAGCTGGACAAAAGTTTGAACTGGCCAGTCTGCCAGCATCTTCCTTCAACAATTTTTTTCTGTCCGGAGTGAGTTTATGGAAATTGCTTCCCTTAGAAGACACGCCACTGTAGCCATTAAGGGAGGAGTGGTCACGGCCTCGTTGTGATAAACATCTTCTCCAATTAAGCACAAATAGCTCTGGAATAAAGTGAAAGTCAAAACCATTTTTACCTTTGTGCAGGACCAATCTGATCGATTATTGTATATGTAATTACCATTTCTATTAAAATACTTTATATTAAAACAAATACGAATTCACTCACAATTTATTGTGATTTTAATGTCTGATGACTGAAAGATTAGTGCTATGAATGTCTTCAAAATTGAATGCCACATCCTGCCTACAATATATTTATATTTATAACTCTCCACACCTGGTGCCCCAACCTGACCTGCTGGCATCTGACTTGATAACCAGGTTTGGGGTCGAGCGGAAAATTACTCTCCCATTGCACGCTTCCATGTGGGAAAGCCACCAACAAATCTCCTCCCTTGCCTCCTCTGACAGGGAAACTGGATGGGAATAAGGAAGCCCCTTAGACGTTGCAAGGCTCGGTAGTGCAACGGGCCCGGAAATATAGCCTGGATGAAGGACGACAGAAGCCCCACTACGGGGGCAATCTGTCCAAGCGGGACCCTCTCCTTGGTCAAAGTCCAACGCAACTTGTGGCTGATCTTCGACATCTTCCACGACTGAAGGCTTGAGAGTTGCCTCAGTAGAATCTATCATGAAACCCAAGAAGGTGATGTTCTGTGCTGGAACCATCAGTGATTTTTTTGGTGTTTATCACAAAACCCAGACTTTCCAAAAGATTGGCTGCTTGCTGTAACTGATCCCGTAGTACTTGTGGATCTTTTGCCAACTGAATTATGTCATCTAAGTACACAATGAGACGGGTTCCTTGCACTCCACGACTGGTCTCAGCACCTTCATGTACCCAGAGATCTGTTTAATGTGAGTGAGAATAAGTGATCAACAGGAATCACAGATTGGCCTTTCAAATTGTAAAGCTAAATATTTTGATTTGAAAATGTTAAAACCCTACGGTTATGCACTGGTAATATCCATGGATTAAATGACAGGCTTAAATGGAGTAGGGTGGCTGAAGGAATGATAACCCTGGTGATAGCTATCATCTGCTTGTAGGAAATACATTTTGCAGTGGGCAACAGGGCGTTGTTGGAGACCCTAAGGTATTCTCTTCTGAGTTGTACCACACAAGGAACTGCTGTAGGGTTATTGGCAATATTAGCTAGAAAGGGCTTGTGTGTGTTTAAGCGGAGCACTTCAGATTGAGTGGTTAGCTTTGGTAGAATGTCAGGTACATTGAATTTGCTATACTGTTTGCTCTATATATGGCACAAATCTGTATGAAGCACAAGTTGTTGAATATTTGGATATTGAGCTTGGTACATGGCCAGTCCTCATTTTTTGTGGGGATCTTAATTTGCAAATAGATACTGTACAGACAGCATCACAGGTAGCGAGGTATATGGGCCGAAAGCCAGCAATATGTAGATAAGTTCAACAACTTCTGCATAATCACGTCTTAACAGATGTCTGTGCAAGGTTTAGTCTCAAGATCCTGAATAGACATTTTTTTTATTCCCCCATATGAAGTATGTACAACTGGATTACTTCTTGATTTCAGCAGGCTTTGTGTAGGCGGGGTGGGGGGCAGATAGGAAAAGTACCCAGAGTATTTTCAGATCCTAATCCACTGATTTTAGAACTCGGGGCTAGGGTAGCATGTGGAACACATTAAACATGGACATTCGACAAGGGGTGCTACTGAGTGTATAGAACATATGAATAAGTGGCTGAGAGGATACTTGACCCAAAACAGGAGAACTGCAGCAGTACGCAAAGTATAGGATGCATTAAAAGCAGGTATTGCGGGAAACACTCAGCGTTGGTCTTCATAAACAAAAATCTCAGGTAAATCAGATAAAGGAGGCATATAAAGAATTGGCTACATTGGAAGCTCCTCGTGTTAAGTCAATAGCAAAGGAGGTGGAGGATGATTTTGAGCTGACTGACAGTATTGCTGTGGTGAAAGCTAGCACTAATAGCAGTCATGCAAAAAAAGCAGTTGATATTTTGACACTCCGTATACGACAGAGGGAGGTCCACAATGGCATCAGTGCTATCAGGGGCAGGGCTGGAATGGGAAACTGCATTTTCCACTGGAGGCAGTTGTCAGCATCTTTCAGGACTATTGTCAAAAGCTTTACCAGAAAGATCAGATCCAAACTTTGAGTAAGATTTGGCAATATCTTGATGCAGACAATGATGGGGTGTTAGAAGCTAGCGAGTGGACAGCTTTAAAAGCCCCTATAACATTAGATGAGGTGAAATTGGCTCTTGATTCTCTGGCTTCCGAGAAGATAGCGTGACCAGTTAAGATCCCCGTGGAATTTTATAGAGTATTTTATCTGGTATTGGCAAACGATCTGCTTGATACATTTCACAAAGCTCTTGGAGGTTCTTCTGCTCCAACCTTATGGGCAGCCACCAACATCATGGTATTGCTAAAGAAAGGGAAGCCCCGCGGGATCCCAGGTCAAATAGGCCGATTTCATTGATTAATAGTGCTGGGAAGATATCCTATAAAATACTGGCTACCCGTCTGGGTACAGTTGTTGCCAAAGTGATCTCGTCCTGGCAGCATGGTTTCATCACGGGACGTGGCACAAGGATCATATAAGCCAGGTGATCATGTTATTTGATATACCAGAGGTTTCAGAGACACCCATGGCTCTGATCCTGCTTGGGTCTCCTGGAGTTATCTCTTGGAGGTCCTCGAGTGGAGGGGACTGGGGTTTTTGGTTTTGTACAGCTATTTGAATGCTATATCAGAAGTCCACAGCTGGACTGCAAATGATGGGGAGGTGAAATTGGCTCCTGAATCTCTGGCTTCCAGGAAGACAGCGCGACCATTGCAATTTTATTGAGTGTTTTATCCGATATCGGCAAAGGATCTGCTTGATACATTTGTTGCAGCTCAGCGAGGTTCTGCTCCAGTCTTATGGGCAGTCACCAACAACATGGGATTTCTAAAGAAAGGGAAGCACCACTGGATCCTGGGTCAAATAGGCCGATCTCATGGATTACTAGTGATGGAAGGATATCCATTACATTTCTGGCTAAAGATCTTGGTAGGGTTATGGTCAAATTGGTCTCGCCATGGCAGCCTGCTTTTATGCCGGGACGTGGCACAACGGATCATAAAAGCCAGGTGACCATATTATTTGATATAGCAGAGGTTTCAGAGACACTCATGGCTCTGAACCTGCTCATGTCTCCTGGAGTCATTTCTGGGAGATCCTAAAGAGATGGGGGCTTGACTTTTTGCTTTGTACAGCTATTCGAATGCTATATCAGAAGCCCACTGCCGAACTGCAAATGATGAGGTGGGACTCTTAAGTAAGTGTGACAACTAGGGGGACAAGACAGTGATGTCCCTGCTCTTCCCTATCGTTCATGCTCTACATTAACACTTTCTATTTTGCTTTGAGTGGAATAATGTAATAAACCTTCTGGTTATACATGATTATAGTACCAAGGTATTGGCAAATGCCGATGATGTTGCTCCTGTGACATTGGACCCTGGATGCCCTATTGAAGAAGTAGAAAGAGAGGCCAAGATTTTTGGAAATATGTCGGGCTATTTGCTGAATAAGAGCAGGGCTCAAATAGTATGCAGTGATGCGGTATGCCTGATGGATGCTCGAAAAGTGCACAGTGCGACATATTTGGGAGTTACAGTTACGGCCAGCTTTGGAGATCAACTGTCATTAAACATGAATCCATTATTGTCGAAAATCAAGAAAGATTTGGTATGGATTAATAATTTGCATCTTACATTAGTCGGCCGCTGCAAGGTAATTAAGATGATGATTCTGTCTAAGGTGCTGTATTTATTTAGGGCAATTCCTCATGAAAAGGCTGGATGCTGTAGTAGCAATTTCATTTGGGAATACAAAAAGGCAAGGAGGTCTTTAAAATGTATAGTGCTCCCTGGGGATATAATAATTATTGTTTAACATGGGAACAAGCAGGAATCTTAAAAGTATGTGATTTATTTGAGCTGGGATTTGCAGAAGAAATTTGGCCTGACCGAAAAAAGCTTTTTTAAGTAATTTGCAAATTAGTTTTTTTCTCAAAAGTGGATAATCATCAATGCTCATTAGAGCAGTTTTCGATTCTTGAAATATTGACTCTGGGAGAGGGAAGGTTTGTATCATTCATACAACTTTATCCGATTACGTTGTGGATGACTTGGAATTAGAGGAAAAGAATTGGTCTAGGACGCTACTGGTTAGTCCTAGCAATGCAGAGTTTCAAAATTGCTGGTGATAGGGCAGGAGATTTTATTATCAGCAGGATTGAAGAGAAAGGATTATAAAACTATATATATTTTATATTATACTGCTAATTGAATAGGTGAAGGAAATCACCTAACTCCAACTGTCTGAGGTGTGGAGGAATTGAAGCAGATATTGTGCACGTGTTTTGTAACTATGCAAAGTTAGGAGCTTTTAAGGAAGGGATCAGCAGTTTTCCAGAAGGTACTCTGAATATTCAGCTTATGATCACCCCTCAGCTCATGCTGCTTGGAATAGATTGACAATTTAATAAGCATAAGGGGAAACTATTTTTAACATTTGTAGCTATGGCAATAGCCCGTATTTGCAGTTTGGAGGGAAGAGTAGCCACCTTCCTCTGAACAACAGTTAGCTAGGTTGCTCTCTAATTATTTTATGTTATTATGTTTTGTTAAAAGGACTTGTAAAGAGCATAGCTGCCCCAGCAATGCGACTTTCCAGCGCTTGACCAAGAGCACATGGTACTGGAACAATACACTCACCGACGGAAAGCAACACAGAGATGGAAGAGCTAATTAGAAAAGAGACATTTCCTGAAGTTGATATGGTTATGACTTTTCTCGAGGAAGAGGGGCAGTTTGTTCCTTGGGACAGGGGCTATGGCTCGGAAGGAGCATCCACCTGCTCTTACCCTCTTGACCCGAGGAACAATGGCTAAGTTGAAGTAAGTCGACCAGAGGGACCTAGATGGCAAGTATGGTGACATAAGATCAGCAAGAATGGGAGCACCCTGGGAGTGGAGGACCTTCTGGGCAACGCACAAGGCTTTAAAGTTTATATGGTTGTCCACAAGTAGCCAGTGAAGGTTCTGGAGGGGCACATCAGTGGAACAGAATTTGGAAGAGAGAAAAAGCTGCATCCCTGCAGCATTTTGGGAGGTCTGAAATCTTTTTGTGACTGATTTGTTGGCTCCTAGGTACAGGACACTGCAATAGTCTAGGTGAGACAAGATTAGGGATTGAATAATAGTCTGGCTAATTCGGGGTTCGAAAAAGCCAATGACAGGTTTGAGGCTTCTTAAAAAGCCAAATGAGGTATCTGCCTAAGATTTGGCTTGGGCCTTAAAGGCATGAGTATCATCCATCCATACTTCTATGTTCTTAATGACCAGGTTGGTCTTGTGGGGGCGGTTCGAGGCTGACTGGCAACCAGTATTCTACCCAGGTGTGGGTGCATTACCTAACAGAAGGACTTCAGTTTTGTTAGCGTTTAGTTTTAAACAACTGTTATTCATCCACTTAGCAAGAGCAAGCATCCCTTTATGAAATTTGCGTTGAGTTGCTTTTGCTGAAAGTGAAAGTATAAGCTGGGTATTGAGGCCAAAAATGTTTACAACCTGCGCTAGAGGTTGGATGTAAATATTAAATAAGGGTCGCTCAATGTGGAGCCCTGGGGTACTCTATATTGCAGGGGTTGTTAGTGAGACACAAATTGGGGAGATATTATCTGGAATGAGCGCTCGCTCAAGAAAGAGCTAAACCAGGTCAGGGCTGATCTTCGTATCCCTATATCATATTATCTCTTAAGTAACACATTAAGTGACACTATGTCAAAGCAGCGCTTAGATCCAGCAGAATTAGAGCCGATGAACTGCCCTCATCCTAGGCACTGTGAAGTTTCTCTGAAATGATTAGAGTTAAAAAGGTAGGAAAGAGATGAGGGTGATAGTTTTCTGGTGTGGTCGGGTCTAAAAACTTTTTTGGGGCAGAGGGATAACTTTGGCATGCTTCCGGGCGAAAAGGCACCATAGCAGAAGTCAGAAAGAGATTAATGATTTTTTAGGAAGGATAGAAGTAAAAGATCTTGGAGTTTTCAGGATAGCCAAATTTGACTTGGTTGCAAAGAGCTTGTAGAGAGTCCTGGATGAGTGGGGGCAATACGCTCAGTTCAGCCCTGGGGCATAGGGGTTTAGGGCCTCTGACATAGTAGTACTGTCCATCAAATCGGGAGATTCTCTCGTTGAGGTATTGGGCTCTGGGTGTTGTGGAGGCATTTGTAGGCATGGGTGAGTATCTTGAAAGTGACTCTCTTCTCGATGGGGAGCCAGTGGAGGTTGCGCAGGTGCTGGGTGGTGTGTTCATGTCGGGGGATGCCGAGGACGAGTCTGGATGCGGTGTTTTGTATGGTTTGGAGTTTGTGGAGCAGCGACTTTTTGATTCCAGCTTAGAGGGTGTTTCCGTAGTCCAGTCTGCTGGTTATGAGTGCATGGGTGACTGTATCCCTTAATTCTGGGGGGATTCATTTGAAGGTCTTTCGGAGGATGCGGAGCATGTTGAAACAGCTAGGGGCGACGCCGTTGACCTGTCGCGTCATGGTGAGGGAGGAGTGGAGTATGATGCCGAGGTTTCGGGTGTGGTCCGTGGGGGTGGCGGGCTGCCATGGACCACCAGGTGTTGTCCCATGCTGAGGGGGAGGGTCGAGGACGAGGACCTCCGTCTTCTTTGAGTTGAGCTTCAAGCAGCTGCTGCTCATCCAGGATGCAACATCCTTCATTCCTTCTTGGAAGCGTAGTTTGATGGTGATGGAGTCCTTGGTGAGGGAGAGGATGAGCTGGCTATCGTCTGCGTAGAATACTATGCTGAGTCCATGGTGTCTGACGATGGCGGCGAGGGGGGCCATGTAGATGTTGAAGAGTGTGGGACTGAGTGACGATCCTTGGGGTACTCCGCGGTTCATTTCCCTGGGTCTGGAGAGGAAGGGTGGCAATCTGATTCTTTGGGTTCTACCGGTTAGGAAGGAGTGGATTCAGTCGAGGGCGGTTCCCTGTATGCCGGCGTTGTGGAGTCTGGCGGTGAGTGTATGGTGGGAGACGGTGTCGAAAGCTGCAGAGAGGTTGAGCAGGATCAGGGCTGCGGTGTGTCCTTGGTCG
This sequence comes from Lissotriton helveticus, assembly GCF_964261635.1. Classification (NCBI taxonomy): domain Eukaryota; kingdom Metazoa; phylum Chordata; class Amphibia; order Caudata; family Salamandridae; genus Lissotriton; species Lissotriton helveticus. The sequence goes on along the minus strand of NC_136063.1, from coordinate 1,790,110,846 downwards.
AGGAGGGTGCAGATGTCGTCTGTGGCGGCGAGTAGGGCAGTCTCCGTGCTGTGTTTGCTGCAGAAGCCGGATTGGGAGGGTTCGAGGATGGAGTTTTCTTCGATCAATTTTGGACATTGATGATCTTCTAAGTGACTTAGGCCTTGAAAGGGAGGAGGAAGATGATGGGTCGGTAGTTCTTGAGGTCCGTGGAGTCTGCTGTGGGCTTCTTTAGCAGGGGTCTGACTTCTGCGCATTTCCAGTCATTGGGGAAGGTGCTCGTTTTGAAGGTGGTGTTGATGGTGCTTTGTAGTTCTGGGATGATGGCGGCTCTGTGGTAGATGTGAGGTGGGCAGGGGTACGTGGCGGCTCCAGGATGGATGCCCTTCATGGTCGAAGTGGTGTCTTCGTGGTGACTGGAGTCCAGGAGGAGATGGTAGGCTGGGTGGCGTTGATGGGGAGGGTGATGGCTTCAGCGTTGGGTGTCTGGTCATTGAAGTGGTCATAGAGGTCCTTGATTTTCAGGTGGAAGTAGGATCCGAGCTTGTCGCAGAGGTCCCGGGAGGGGGTGATGTCCATAGTTTCGCTGGGGGCTTGGTGAATTCCTGGATGATGTTGAAGAGATCTTTGGAGTTGCTGGAGTTGGCGAGGATCTTGTTTTGGATGAAGGTTGTTTTGGTGAATCTGATGCGTTGGTGGTATTCCGTCATGGCGTTCTTGTAGGTGGTGCAGTCTTCTTGTGTTTTGCTGTTTCTCTAGTTCTTCTTGAGACATCTGCAGGTGCGTCTGGATTCTTGGAGGTCAGCGGTGAACCAGGTGGCTTTCCTGGGGTGCTGTCTGTTGGAGTTGCAAAGGGGTGTGAGCTTGTCTGCGTAATTGGAGATCTATCTGTGGAGTTCTTTGGCTGCGCTATTGGGGTCGGTTGAGATTTTGGGGAAACGTGGTTGAGGGGGAGTTGAGCTTCTCCTCAGTGATTTTGCTCAAGTTCCTTCATGTGGGTTGCGGTGCCGGTTTGGGGGTGGTGGGTTTGTTGAAGTTTACGCAGTGGTGATCCGTCCAGAGGGGTTGCGTGGTGTGGCTGAAGTGGATGCTGTTACCGTCTGCGAAGATGGGGTTGACGGTGTGTCCTGCCTTGTGGGTGGGTGTGGTAATGAGCTGCTTCAGGCCAACGTGGGTTAGGTAGTCCAGGAGGGTGGTGGAGTTGGGGTCGCTGAGTTTGTCGAGGTGAAAGTTCAGGTCTCCGATGAGTATGTAGTTCATGGAGGCGATGGCGTGAGGTGCAATGAGGTCGGCAATGGCTGTGACGAACAGGGCACGAGGTCCGGGGGGTCTGTAAGTAAGGGTGCCGCGCAGAGTGGTTCTAGGGCTGGTCTGGATCTGAAATTTAAGGTGTTCGGTGGTGGAGATGGAGTTGGTGGTGGAGATGGAGAGTCGGAGGGAGCTCTTGTGTGCGATGGCGACTCCTCCAACCGGGCGGAGGGGGCGGTATTTCCTCTGGATCTTGTATCTGTCGGGGATGGCAGTGGCCATGTCGGGGGCGGATGAGGCGTTTGTCCAGGTTCTTATAAAGAAGGCAATGTCTGGACGGAGGGTGTCGAGGAGGTCCAAGATCTCAACGGCGTGTTTGTGCAGGGAGTGTACGTTGAGGAGGATGCACCTTAGGGCTTTGGAGGTGTTGGTGTTCGGTGCGCGGGTGGGGGCTGTGGGGGTGCTGATGGTGTTGAAGGACTGGCGGCAGTGGTGGCAGGAGAACTATCCATGGGTGGTGTTCGGCACGGACAGCTGGCAGTTGTTGTTTCTCCCGGGGTTGAGTGCAAGGAGGGTAGCCGAGTCGTAGCGGTGGATGGTTGGAGATCGAGGGCCACGGTTGGGTCGTGGACAGGCGTAGACGGGCTTGCCGCCAGTGCTTTTTTGGCGCCTTGAGCACTCTCAACAAACAAGCAGAGGAGGGAGAGAGAGGTATTTTCGTGGGTGCGGGCTGGTGCATACCCCACCCTTCCCAGAAAGTTAATCTGACAGCTCAATTTAAACACACCTTGCTCATGCAAGGAGGACACTCCGTTCACTGCAGTGTGATGTGCAAGGCAGTCATTATTTAGACTGATGAACTTTTATTTATTTATTTTAAGCGTTTTTATATAGCGCTGACTTTACCCAATGGTGTCTGAGTGCTTCACAATGGGAACAGTAATGATACATGAGGATAAGATTACAAGTGAACAAATTACAAAAGCAAACGCTAAGTTACATGAGGCAAAAGTGACAATTGTGAGCAAACAAAATACATGAGGTAGCAAACGGTACATTACAGGAGGAAAAAGTGACATGTGTGCAGGTTACAAAAGCGTACAAAGTACAAGTAGAGGTATAGTACTGCACAAAATGGCAGACACTCAAACACAAGAACAAACATTACGTAGGCAATGGTGGCACTTGTGCAAGTATCTCAAGCAAACAAAAAGTGTAAGAGGTATCAAACAGTGTTTTACAAGAGAAAAGTGACGTGTGCATGTTACAAAAGAGTGCCAACCACAGGTAGAAGGATAATACTGCAATAAATGGCGGACACTCAAACCATAGGAACACACTGGGAAGCCCCTTCCATAGTCACGGAGAATAGAATTTTCTATAATGGAAGGTCTTCCTTCAGATAATACAGAGGGCGTGAATTAACTTTGGAAGTGTCTTTGAAGGAGGAGAACTTTGAGGTCAGTTTTGAAGGCCTGGGTGGAGGTGGTGGTCCTGAGCTGAGGCAGAAGTGAGTTCCAGATTGTCACCGCGTTACCTGAAAAGGATTGGGCCAACGATCTTTCCTTCTTGAAAGTGGGAGGTTCAAGCAGTAAATTTTCCGCATTATGTGATGGTCTAGAGCCTCCAGAGAGATTCAGTTTATTTGCCAGGTAGCAAGGAGAGGAGAAGTGCAAGGCTTTGTGGGTGATACAGGCAGTCTTGTACATAGATCTTGCCTCGATCGGAAACCAGCGGAGGGTGGATAACATGGGTGTGATGTGATCGCTTCTTTTGGCCCCATAAATGAAACGACCTGCTAAATGGAGAACAGATTTGAGGGGGGACAGGTGGGATTTGTGGAGGCCAGTAAGAAGAGAATTGCAGTAGTCCAGTCTGGAGAGGACCAGCGATTGGACCAGGGTTTTGAGGTCTTGATCCGGGAAGAAGCGACGAATTCCCTAAAGAAGGCGCAGTTGGTATCGAGCAGACTTTGCAATGGAATTGATGTGGGAGATTAGATTGAGTATTACACCGAGGGATTTTGCGTCGTCAACAATGATGGGTTTTTAGTTAAGTAGATTCATCTGATCCATCCATGATTGAACTGGGGGAGGAGAAAGTGAGGAGGAGAGGAGGAGAGGAGGAGGAATTCAGCTTTGGAAGGATTCAGAATCAGTTGATGAGTTGACATCCAGTTTTGAATGGAGTCAAGAGTAGAGCTTAGGATGGAGAGATCGTGAGTGGAGGCAACCTTGAGGTAGATTTGAGTGTTGTCTGCATAGAGATGATAGTGGATCCTGGATTTACATAGGAGATTTTCCAGTGATAGAGATTGAACTGTGTGGGTGCAAGTATGGAGCCTTGAGGAACACCTTGACCTACCACCAAAGGAGATGAAAGACTGCTCGCTATTTTGATCATTTGGGATCTATCAGAGAGGAAGGAAGAAAACAATTTAAGCACAGTGCCCTCCATGCCCATTCTCTGTTGAAGAGTGTTGAGGAGAGTGCTATGATTTACAGTGTCAAAGGCTGCAGAAAGGTCAAGGAGAATTAGAAGACAAGACCCCCCTGAATCGAGTATCCGCAGCGCATAATCAATCACTTGCAGCACGGCTGTTTCAGTGCTGCAGTTTTGGATGAAGCCGGACTGAAAATTGTCAAGAAGATCATTGTCCTTGATATGACAAGAGAGTTGTTTCGCTACACATCTTTCTGTGATCTTCGCAAGAAAGGGTAGGTTAGTGATGGGGCGGAAGTTGTTGATGTCATTCGCATCAGCAGTGGGTTTTTTAAGCAGGGGGTGACCTGCCCAGTTTTGAAAGAGACAGGAAGGGAGCCTTGACAGAGGGAGAGGTTGACCAGAGTGGTGCAATAGGAAAGAGAATGGGTATAGAGGTCCGTGGCAATGGCACTAGGGATAGGGTCAGGAGAATGGTAGGAGGGCTTTGTTTCGATGATGCAATTGAGGAGGACATCTTCAGAGATGGGATCAAAGTTCTGCCAAATGGCTAAGGATTTGCATTCCCCTGGAGGGGTAGGATGAACTACCTGATCCACAAGTGATTTCACTTTTTTGTCAAAGAATATAGTGAAATCCGCTGATTTCTTTGCAGAATCCTCCAACTTTGAGGTTTGGGGAGAGCAGTTAGTATTCTTGATGAGATTAAATAGTTTTTTGGGTCTATTTTTGGCTGAGTCATGGAGGGTTCTTAAGTGCGATGCTTTCCCAAGCAAGATGTGCTAGTGGTACTTGGATCTTGCTGAACGAAGCGTGGCCAAATTATCGGTGGAGGGCGCTTGCCTCCATTGTTTCTCCAGGAATCTTAGGTGCTTCCTATCGTCATAGATGGATTTGTTGAACCAAGGTGCAGAGGAAGTGGGCCTTTTCTTTTTGCTTTGGAGAGGAGTGACGTTATTGATTTCGACTGCAAGGATTGTGGGGCATTGGAAGGTGAGATCGTCAACATCGAGGTTCGGGTCTAGCCTTGGAAGTGATAGCAAAGCTGATTCACAGAGGGAACCAACATCAATATTTTTTGTGTCATGGAACCAGGAGGTAGCCCTCTTAGGTTGGCCAAGAGTTATAGTGTGTGATAGGTGAAGAGAGAATGGGATGAGGAGGTGGTCAGACCAGTCTACAGGAATAGGGGTAGCGATAGAAAGCATGCCTGCTTTAGAAATAACAAGGTCCGGGATTGAGCCCTTAGAGTGTGTTGATTCTGTGCAGTGATGGGTAAGATAGTTTGCAGAGAAGAGGGTGGCCAGCAAATTTCGCAGAAGAGTCATGCGGTAAGCCCCAGTGGAGATTGTAGTCACCCACGAAGGTCTGATTGTCACTTTCCGAGTATTGGTCGCTGATGAAGTCAGTGAGTTCCTCCGTAAACGAAGGGCCACTACAAGGCGGGCGGTAAATGGCATGGAATCTGAGGGGTGAGCGGTGGTGTAATTGAAACTCAAAAGATAGGCATTCAAAAGTGTGGAAGGAGCTGATAGGAAAAGCCTTAAGTTGAAGGGAGTTTCTAAAGAGGACTTCAACACCTCCCCCAACTTTGTCAATTCTGTCATTCCTAAAAATAGAATAGCCTGTGGGTAATAGGAGATCAAACATGGAGTGAGAGGTATCGTTGAACCAGGTCTCTGCTAGGAAGAGCATGTCAATATTGTGGAGGGTGATGGTGTCGGAGATTTCAAGTTTGTGTTTTATTGCAGATCTGCAGTTGTGGAGCAGACATCCCGTTCATGCTGGAATGGTTATTATACAGGTTTTTGCAACTACTTCCATACACTAATAAGCGAGCTGACACTGAAAATAAAATGGCATGAATGTCTCCAGAAATTGACCCTTGGCTACTCCCCACCAAAACCTTTGTTCTAGTTAATACCCGCCTCCCCGTAATAGGGTCAGCTAAATGAACATGGAGTTAGATCTTGCCTAATCCTGTTGCCAATGTTCTTGAACAAACTTGACTTATGACATCCAAAACGAACTCTTCCCTGTTGAAGCAAAACTTAAAATAATTCTTGCTTAAAGAATCCTTCCAACGTGTAAGGAATAGGGTGGGGTATTTAGCAAACACAATAAATAAATGCCACTTATTTCGAGCTTTACACTTGAAAAAGAGGCAGAACATATCAGAGTTTATCCCAGTGAATTCTACATCTTTTGTCCTTTTTCATGCATTTTTCTCACTAAATGTTAGCAGGTTTGACTTGTCAGAATCTATCTGCTGAACCAGCAAGGGTGGGATTGTTAGCACATAACTCATAATTCCACAATCCATGCATATTTCCTGTTTTCACAGGGCTTTAGAGCTGAACTTGTAATCAGGGCCCTTTGTGGGTATCCTTTGAGACCAGAGTTTGTCAGTTCTTCTTGCGAATGCATCTGGGCGCAAGGCTGAATGGTTGACCCATACAAAACGTCCAACCAAGAAATTAATTAATTAACGCACTGATGGCCGATGGCATTCTTACCACTGCTCAGTAATTGCATCTCTATTACGTTGAGAATAAACAGGGAAGTAGTCTGAGGTGTAGCAAGAACGACGGGGTGCTAGTGGGAAAATTATCAAAACATTAGATCTAAATTTAACTGGAGCACCACTTTTCATCGACTACTTCCTTTTACAATTAATAAGTTCCTTGACATGAAAAATATTACGTGTGATTTCGTTTTAAACAATGATATTGGTTGTAATCAGTCTACTTATCAATTCTTAAAGTCCTCTTCATAGAACAGAAAATTAGAAAACTGTTATGCAAGGGGAAAGCCAGAAGAAATTAGAGTTATGGCATCAGGCATGCTCTTGCATTCAAAACACACGGAGTATTTATTAAAGATTAGACGGTGTCCGTAGGAAATCCTTCGTGATTCAAAGCTGCTTTCATTCCTTCCTGAAGAAGTAAAGAGCTGGCGCGCGGTCATTAAATTTCCAGGTATCTGCCAGAAGAAAATAGTTTTTTTTGCTTCAGAGGAGGAAGCGGAGTACCTGGCTCAGCAAGAGGAAGTCAGAAATTATGCATGCAGACGGCGTGAGTACACAGCCTCGTCCCCATGGCACAGGGACAGCTGTGCTGAGCTAAAAACCCGGCAGAGATAGCTCCTTCTGCAGAGCACATTTTCGGCATTTAACTGCTTGTCGCTCATAAGAGCAGCTTCTGATGTAAACTGTCGGCTGCAGCAGATGCAGCAGTTACAGAAGATAAACTGCGCGCTAAATAATGGAGCAAAGAGTGCCAGCAGTTTCGCAGATATTTTAACACTACTGGAGAAATTGCACCGAATTTGCTGAGGGGGTGACAGCGGGGATCTTCGTAAATATTTTTTACAGTATTGGTTCGGGTTCCAGGTTTCTGTGCATTGACCACGTGAAGCCTTAAGGGGAAACAAAACCATGAGTGCAAATGGCGACCGTAGAGTTTAAAAAGAGATTAGAGTGATTTGCATGCAGACTGGGCAGAAAGAACGAGCTCTCGACCCGAGAGCGTCATTTACTTAGACCTTGGAGTGACATAATAAACAAGGTTTGTGGGATTACTGCGTTTTACCGCAGGCGGGAAGACAGCAACAAAAGATTAAAACTCGCCACGTGCATGCCGCGGTGGGGATTAGCGCCATCGGATTCTATAAATATGTAAATGTAACTCAATGAGTCACAGGCAGAGTGTTGTAGGTGGAGGAGGCGAATGAGGGAAAGTGTTACTAACAAGAGAGAGCGTTCTCAACAACAAGGTTTGGGTCAGTGGTGAGGCGGGCCTCAGGAAAGGCCAGTCAGCCAGGCCTATCCTGTCCGATAGTATGAGCCACAAGCTAAAAAGTACACGTGAATCACCCCCCAAAACTCCACTCTGCCTCTGTTCGAAAATGCGCCTTGAAACCAGTCAGAGACACCTGCTTAAAGCAAAATGCGGAGTTTAAGCTTCACTCGTCAAGATGGCACACACCTTTCCAGCACCTTTGTCATATGTAGGTGCACACACATTCCGATACTTACATTCTGAATGTAATATATTTATTAGGTTTGTATGGTTCTGCTAACCCGTACAAATCGACAGAGCAATGAAGAATACAGGTTAAACTGATAAAAATTTCCATCTACAGCAGGGCTCGAGTCGGGGTACAGCGCGTGTGGACGGCGTCCCCCCCTTATTTTACCGGGGGGACGCCATCCCCCCTGCCAAACAGCACTTCACTCTTTGGCCTCTCTGGGACGAGGAGCTTTAAGAAAATAGATACAGGTTGACCAAGTGGCCGTGCACGTTTATTGGAACAAGCCCACTTCCTCCAGGGACACGCTAACCAGCATAGCTAGGGCCTGAGCCAGGAGTTTCATACAGTCGAGAATTGTGGCTGCGGGACAAACATCTGGATGAAAACCCGAGGCCCTACCTCCGTGCTGGGCCAGACTGGCCCTAGCGGGCACCGGGCAATCCCCCGGTGCGCCGCACGGGTGGGGGCAGTTTTTGTTACAGGGCCGTTTTTGCAGCATAGCTGCAAAATCGGCTCTGTACCAAAATCGGCGGAAAACCGGCCTCAGCAAAGAGCTCGGCGGCACCTCCAACCCCCTGATTGGGGAAGGGAGGGGGGGCGGACGAGCACTTTGCCAGGGTAGGTTGTGGTTCCCAGTCCGGCCCTGCCTCTGTGGATAATCCCACAGCTAAACAGCTTCATGAGTATGTTCTCCTTTTGAATCTGTCCATGTCCGTTGCTCTCTCTTCAGCCATATCTTGCCCCTTATTTCCCCAACCCTATGGTGCAAGCCACCTTTCGTGACGTCACTTCCTGTCTTGACGACACTTCTGGTGACAGCGTCCCCCCACTTCTTTTTTAGGACTTGTGCCCTGATCTACAGTAGCAGCATCAGAGAGATGACTAAGAGAGACTAAATACAACAGTAGACGTCAGGTACGAACTGAGTCCTCTGTGAGTTACAGCATGGAGGCTTCAGTGATCTCTACAAATCTAAACCCAGATTGGCGCAAACACCCAGTGACTTTGTCATTTTTAAAGAACTGGAAAGAGGCAAGCACATATGTTAATCCACCTCTTGACCAACGTGTAGCATAGTACGTACATTAGCTTCCCTTGATGACCTGCTTTTATGCCAAAAGCCCTCTGCATGGCTCTGGGAAACATGTTACAGCCGTCTTTATTAGTCAGATTTGCCCTACATTTTCTCTCCAATTGACTTGACAATCTGCTAAGCCAATGGAAAAGATCAACTTTGATAATGACATAGGCTCTGGTGATAGAGATTTCCCTAAAGCCCCAACATGAATAAGGGTGGTTACATACTGGTTTCGAACTTGGCTAGTTTTCAAAGTTTTCACCAGCTTGAATTCCTAACCCCAAACTGCTCCAGTTTAAGTGTTGAGTTAATATTGGGGAAAGGTTTCAATGGTCCTGGATATAAATCAGTTGCCGCAGAAACCCAGCAAGTAAGTCCAAGTGACTATTAATATAAAGGAGACGTTGCAAGCCTAACAAAAAGTCTGTGAAAGTGAAATCTTGCACAATTGCACGGCGGGCCGGATCGGCCGTAGCGGGCCCTGGGCATTTACCCGGTGGGTCAGAATGGTAGGGGCTGGTTTTGAACCGGGGAGGGCCTTCAATGCTGCAAAATCCACCCCTTGTAACAAAAGTGCAGCAGCAGTGTTCCAGCCCTGCTGGCAGCAGCAGTGTTCCAGCCCTGCTGGCAAGTATGTACGACCGACCCTCGCCCTCCCTGGGGGCCGCCTGGCCATAATTGCCAGGGCTGATTTGCAATCACAGTCCGGCACTGGTTGCATTCTCCCTACAAGAGTGAGATGTAAGACTGAAGCAGATTTCTTTAATAATATGAAGTATGTCCCAGCTTCATAGCTTCCAGAAAAATGGCATTGTTGCAATGAAGAATTGGGAATAAAATGTATATGTGTGAAACGTTTTAGACAGCAATATTTCAAAATATTTTTTAGTAATGTACCTCTGTTGTCATGTCTATAGCATCATGAGCCCTGTCTAGGGTCGCTAAGCACTTAACAAAAACAATTTACATAATATACCGAGGTATTTAACTTTCAAATCTACCTAATTTTGTATTTTTCATGCACCTTTATTTCTATTTATACCTTTTGGCACATAACTATATCAATAAGCCTACACCAGATTTGTACCATATAAAATGATAAACGTTTGTGAACCGTAAGAACAAATAATGCAAAACTCAATCTGTACATCAAGGACAGTTTAGCATTTCAAAAGCTAATTACAAATTATGCTATCACTATTTTGAGGTTTTGATGCTATTTCAAATTGCAAGTCATTTCAGAACTGGGTACAATTAGTTTAAATACACATCGCTATGTCAGGCAAAGAATCTAAGGAAGAACAATCTGGCTGAGGACATTAACTTTCAGAATAATTTGTATTTACCTTTCCACGTGAAAAATCGATACAAGTAACTAAAGGTTGTAACAGTGTATAGGAGTAATTCAGCTAAGGAGCGGCTTTAATAAATGGACACCCCGCTATCATTACCAGAGTAAAATCAATTGCATTCACCCTGTGGTGTTTTAATATACTTTATAATAAACACCCCCTCATGACAGAACACACATTTCAGAAGACAAACCAACAGTTCAATTTGATAGGCAATTATTAACATCAATTTGTGGCTGGAATGTCTCTGATGCCAATTTAAAAAATAAAATGTTATTGATTTTGCAAAAGTATCAGAAGAGAGAATTGGGCCAATCATGTATACGTCCAATTATATTTTTCAGTTTCTCGTCTTATATACAGTTACATAGGACAGTTTGAAAGGTACATACAATTAAAAAACGCAAATACCTGAATTTATACGTAGGGATACACAGAAGAATTCAACAAGTAAGTCCCTCATTATGACATCTTCAGGAACATCACAGATTCATTTTACATGGACATTTTAACGGCTGAAAGTAAATGAACTCTCAAAACGACTGGGCTGCTAAAAGCAACTAAATCTTCATGTGAACATCTGTGGATAAATAAGGAAACCCATGGCAATTGTACTGGGACTTCCCGAATCCCCAGGTAATTCCTCATTCATAGGGCTAACTATGGCTTCCACCAGTAATCCCAGTTAACACCGCCATATGAATTTTTACTGTTACCCTTGTAATGGGTAACTTTCGGGGATTAGAGTTACAGGATACATTTCAGTGGCATTCAGAATGAGGCCGCCAATTGACAGATCATGTGGCCAGAAGACATTTCATACATAAAGATTATTCTTTGGTTGCCTCAGCATCGCCTGTACTTCCCGCGCAGCGCAGAGTGATTAAGCTGCTTACCATCCTCAACAACACAAAAACTAAAGAGTGCCTAATTTAGCAGACTAATCCTCCTGGGTGTAGAGTAACCTTTTGATAATGAATAAACGGAATCATTCTGGGGTTAACAAATGCTAAATCTTTTCACGGAATCAATTGTATTAATCAGGAACTAGGTATTCAAATTGTCCATATATTGTACAGCTGCCTCCAAAGCAGCATTGATTTTGATTCGAAAAAATGTTAAGTCTCATTAAAGGTAATGGTTACTTAAAAAATGTAAGTAAAAGTAAATAGTCATTGCTTGTGGGCATTTCGTTGCTGGCCCATGTTGGATACTTACTCTTTTTTATATTCTTTGTGCACGTTTTCATAACTCAAAAGGATAAGCAGATTTTGGGGAAATATCATACTGGGTAACATGCTACATTTCCTTCGTGGATTAACAACCGATACGTGATCATTTAAGCAGTTTTACCAGCATGAGATACTATGGCTTTACCTTGACATTTATTTGGTCTGTCTGTCCCTTTGACTCCGAGGGCCATTGGAAATCAGAAACATGCACTACTATGTGTGGCATGAGAAAGTAAATATGTAGAAAAAGAGATTGTTCATCCTTGGGTAACAAACCTGACTAATCTAGTGATCTCAATAGGTTAACGAGTTCAGCAATAGGGTTTCTTTGGAACAATCTAATTTAAGAGGTTTTAAGATAGTTAATGTGTTCACTCAGGAGTAATTTAACACCAAACAGATCACTCTATAGAATCAAATGGTGGCTTCTTAGTAAGATCAGGCACTTAGACGTATCAAAGAAGGCAGAGAGAAAACATAGTATGCAGATTGCTAATTCTCCACCATGTCTGATCCTCATAACAATGAATATTATTATTAGTTGTATTACATAATATACATAATATAAAAGAGCTTAAGCACAATATCTGTCACTTTGAAGGGGATAGTTTCATCAGAGTAATAAATAAAGTGGACTGAATTTCTCCACACTGATGTCCAAGTTTCTATTCTGTAGGCATTTCTGTGCATTATTATCATAGAATACTTTGAGGGTATGCAATCCTCCCCAGCTGTCAGTTTTGATTCAGTGTTTTCTCTAAAACATGGAGTAAGGGCAGAATTTTCCTGGTTGGAAGCATAACTCTTCGATTGTCTATTTCTCTTTTGTGGAATATCTGAAACAATAATGAGATCCAAATAATCTCAGATAGCCCAAACTAGCTAATACACTTCAACATGATTGAAACCACATAAGCAATGTGTTGAAAATTCGGTTACCTTCATTCAGATTAACATATTCTGCTGTCCTCTATGAAGGTATGCATTCATTTAAATCAGAGGTCTCCATATCCTCATGGTTCAGGATTAAAATTAATTCATTCCTCTGCCCTCGGATAATAAGGATGTCACTTCTCATCACCAGCCTGAAGGCCAAAATTAATAGAGCTCCAATCTCAATGTCTTCCTTAGAAAAGTCCAAAAACAGCTGGCACACTTTATCAAACTTCAGCTGTTCACAAACGTTCATGTGGAACTCTGAACTAACTGATCAATCTGTAGCCTTGCACGTTTTACATTCTGTGCCTTCCCCAGGACTCTGACAGATGAATTCTGCAGTTATTGGACCCACCGCCCAGTATTATATTCATTACAATCTGATGGGCCTGTAACTCTGGGTCTTAATGTTTACCATCCTAGCCTATAAAATATTTAGAAACTGTAAACTATACCCTAATTTCTTAGGACATCATTTAGTTACTGATGCAAACTGGGTTTAAAAAATCCCAGAAATAAATAATATTTCATTGATTGTTTACCCTATAGCAGAAAGAAGGGGTATCACCTTGGAAGATCGATTTCTCCAATTTATTTTGCCAAATGTTAATGTTTTCTATTTGGTTTCTGTTAGAAATGGGGGTCACTAATTGGCAGAGGTAGGTACCTTTGACCAAATAGAGACCCTTGCTTCTAGTCAGGGTAAGGGGGATACACTCTTTAGATAATCCCTGCTCGCCCCCATGGTAGCTTGGCACGAGCAGACAGGCGTATCCCAAAGGCAATGTGTAAAGTCTAACACTCACAGTAACACTATGAAAACACCACAAGTCGACACCACACCAGTTTAGAAAAATAAAATATCTTTATCTAAACTAAACAAGACCAAAACGACTAACATCCAACATACAGATACCCAGTAGAATGTCTTTAAAAAGGATGTTGCAAAACTAAGATTGTAGAAATCAAACAGCACCAACTGGGGCTATTACGATGTCAGGACAGTACAAAATCCAAAGTACGGCGCCACCCACGAGGATCGCGGCATCGGGCCTGGGGCCACACAAACCCCCAAACAAACAGTTCCTTGAAAACTATGTCGGTGACGATGCAAGGTGTCGAAGATGGCCGATGTCGGCTCCGGTGATGATGCGACATCAGCAAGTTTCTAGAGTCACTTTTGGCGGTTATCAGCGCCGCAATAACAAGATGTGGGAGATGGCGAAGACTGAGTCGATGCGAGCGCTGGCGTTGGGCACGGCCAATCACCGCCGGCGTCGCTAGGCGTCGTGGAGCTGAGGAGCAAGCCAGGCGCTGCGTCGTTCATTTCACAAGCGGCTCCCCGGGCCTCGATGCAGGTTGCGGCGGTGTCAATGGTGTCGGAAGCAGGATTTCTTCCTTCTCCTTAGTTTCTTCTAGTTCCCAACAACTGTAGCAACCTCCAGACGCCCACACACAGTTACAGGCAGTTCCTGGCAGGTCAGAACTCCCAGCACGGAAGTTCAAGCGAGCTGGGGGTGAAGTCCTTTTGTTCTTGTGACTGCAAAATAGGAGGCCAGCTCTTCTCAGGCCCTTGGAGACTTTTCTACAGATGGACACAGCACACAGCAAAGTCCTTCTTCAAGCAGGGGACACAGCACACAGCAAAGTCCCTTTGTCTTCTCCTCAGCAGAAACAGGAAACTGCTGGCCACCCCAAACACACAGCAAGGGTAGTACTTCTCCTCAGTCTCTGCAGCTGTCCTCCTTGGCAACAAGTACCTCTTGATCACGAAGTAGTCTTGAAAACCTTGATGCATCTGAGTTTTCACAACAAGAGGCCCGCTCTCCTCAGGCTCTTGGAGATTTCCTTTTCAAGTAGACGACACAGAACACAGCAAAGTCCTTCCCCTTTCCCTGACAGAATAGCCACTGCAAGTCAGCCCCAGAACACACAGCAAGGGCAGTCCATCTCAGTTTCTGACACTCTTCTCCTTGAAAAAGTCTTCTTCTTGATTCCAGGATGATCTAAATTACAGGGGTTACAGCTCTCATTTTTATAACCCAAAAGTATTTGTTCTCTATGTGTCAGGGGTCCTGGACCCAGTTCAAACTAGTTAAGGGTGCACTCTGCCAGTGCACAACTTCTTCCTTTGTGAATGAGGGCCAGGGTCTTCAGACGCATCGCAGGAGGTGGAGCAAGCATTGTGGAAGGCAGGCACAGCCCTATTCAGGCCCAGGTGCTACTCCTCCCACCACTCCAAATGCAGATCAGCCTATTCAGCCAAGTGCTGACTCATCCACAGTCCTGGAGTCACCCCAGCCCCTGTCACTCTCAAACCAGACAGTCAATCCACAAACAGGCAGAGGCACACAGAAAGGTTGGACAAGAAAATAAACACTTTCTAAAAGTGCTATTTTCAAACATAATTTAAAAACCCTCTTTACTAAAAGATGTGTTATCAAATTCTGAGTTCAGGGATACCAGACTCTAATTTTCAATCTCACTACAATGGGAAGATATGCAGGTAAACATGTTACACACCATTCCCCATTCTGGTCTATGGGCAGGATAGCCTTTCAATAGTGAAAAACGAAATTGGCAGTATTTCACTATCAGGACATGTTACATACACTAGTTCATGTCCTTCCTTTCACATACACAGCACCCTGCCCAGGGTGGTACCTTGGGTCTCCCATAGGGGTGTCCTATGTGTAAGAAAAGGGACGGGTCAGGCCTGGCAAGTGGGTACACTGGCTAGGTCAACATGGCAGTTAGAGAACTGCGCACAGGCACTGCGGTGGCAGGCCTGAGACATCTCTTTGGGGCTACACATGTGGGTGTCACAATCAGTGATGCAGGCACACTAGTTGCATTTTAATTACCAGCCCTGGCACACTTAGTGCACTTTACTAGGGACCTACTGGTAAAACAAATATACCACTCATGGATAACCAATCACAATAACAATTTACACAGAGAGCATATGCACTTTAGCACTGATCAGCAGTGGTAAAGTGCCCAGAGTCTTATAGCCAACAACCACAGGTCAGGTACAACAAAGGAGGAAGAAGCAAAAAGTTGGGCATAACCCTGCAAAAAGGGCCATTTCCAACAGTTTCACTCTCACTTTTAACACTTGCTCATTGACACTATTATAACCAAGCATAAAACCTGAGAGGATAATTAGTGCGCTCATATTGAGCAGTTGGAAACAACTGTGTCTTCATTTTGGTATGAAAGACTGTGAGCGAATTACAAGCTCTCAGTGAAAGTGGTAGACCATTCCTCCATTTAGGGACAAGATACACAAAAGACCAACCGTCCTGCCGGGACTTCCTGATCCTGGGATTCATGGCCAGATCTAGATGGCTTGAACATAGAGCGTAGTTGGGAGCGTATTGGGACACCAAAGATCTTAGATACAGTGGCCCTGTACTAGCAAGGCACTTATGCATATAGCATAAGTCTTAAAATGGACCACCTGCTCAATAGGCAGCCAGTGCAAGGCACAGAGCAAACTGGCTGTAGAAGTATGCCTAGGTGGACAAAGAAGCATAGGGGCTGCCACATTCTAGACAAATTTAAAGCCATTTGAGCAGAAATTTAGCCTCACCAAGATATAGAACGTTTCATAGTCAATTCTGGATATCACTAAGGTCTGTACTGCTGTTCATTGGCGGAGCCGGTAGACATGCCAAAATTGTCTTCAGCCACTTAAGGATACCAAAGCATGGGACTGCTACTTTATTTATGTGGAGACTGATGGATAGTTTATCATCTATCCATACTCCCAGACATTTGACGACCTGCATTGGAGAGGGGGGTCTTGCCCCGAGAAGATGGCCAAAGATGGGGACCCCAAAGATGTGGACTGTCCCCAACTAACAGGAATTCTGTTTTGTCCATGTTAAGTTTCAGCAAATTGATGTAATAATTATATTTGAGATGTGATGTCATATTGCCTGCTGACATTAAAGATTTTTATGTAAAGGGTGACTGACTTTTCAATCCCTTCATGTGAATTACGGCGGATTACATGCTTTGGAAAAGCGACTTTGCAGCTTTTCATTGGTCATTGGGCACTTTTAGCAGTGATATTTGACCTGAATGACTTGTGCAAAATAATATGTCCACTTGCTAATCAGTTGAAAAACGATAAAGTCTTTGCAAATGATGGTGCCATTGTTTCTGTTCACCAGTCAATAGGTGCTCAGTCATCTCTGAAAGGCAGGCGATCAGGCTGCTGAAATACCACGAAGTATGCAAAAAGGGAGATGCAGTCCACACGTAAAACTGATGGAATCTATCTGCAAACGTATGATCACTTCTTAGCTAATTTAAAAATGGAAAAATAAACTATAGGCAACTTCCACATCAAGAGAGTTTGGTTACCATGTGCTTACTGAACACTCACAGGTCGTTTCACTTCCCCGTAAAGAGCCCTTGCAGGATCTAGCTACCACATGTGTATGTGGGTCATACATGAATGGCTAAAGGTAGGAGTTACTGCAAGAGGCACACAGAAGTGAATTCCTGACTGTATTTCTGACGACATATACTATATATCCCCAGCATTAATGTCAGCAGGGAGAGCAATAAATGCTGGCTTTCATTTTTACATAACGAGATACTTACTTAGTTGACTATTGGCTGCACTAAAACCAATGAAAGATACATTCTTATGTAGCTTTATCTCTCATTGGCTTGATTAATAGAAACAATTGCATCGAGTGCATGTACATTCGAATAACGTGGGGACAATCAAAAGCATATGAACCTTACCTAATACATTTGGCAATAACTCAACAATCTGAAAGCAAATTAGCTGCAACCATGCAGTTGCTACAGAAAGAAACTTTCAAAGACATTTGCAGTGCTTTTTCACTTTCAAGAGCAAGTCAGAGGCTTAGTGGCACTGAGAGAGATAAGTGGAGTCCCTATTCAGTTTTTCCTGTCACTTGATTATTCCCATTATATGTACTCTATACCTGCTGAGTACTTGAGGTAGTGAAGCAGCTAGTCAAAAATAGCTTTACAAAATCCAAATTATATTTTGATTTAGTATTATGAAATGTCTTTAGAGACACCGCAACATAACCATTGGCGATTTTATGCTGAATTATTTTAGAACTATTATCATGTTCAGCTAATAAGATGGTTTTGTCATTCAGCACACTATGCATTAAATTTATCACATTCAATATATCACCAAAACAGCATTAAAATCTAATTAAAACAAATACAGAAATAAACTGGTTTTTAATAGAAGGCTCTCATGCATCATAGGTCATCGCCCCCCATATGCATCATAGGTCATCACCCCCCACCCCTCCTCCTCCCAGGGAGGCTCTAACTGGTAGCAACCATTCCATTTTTGACACGTGGGAGGGCAACACAATGTGGCTGTGTCGTTTTTGAAAGGGGTAGGTGGAGTCTAGCTGTTTCAGTGCAATCCTGACCCTTTGGGTGGGGCTGATAGCACCAGCAATGTCGCAGTATCACATCCCATCAATGGGTGATGTATGTGAACCTAGTAGTAAAAAAAAACGCTGTTGCTGGATACTAGGTATATAAGAGTTCATTATCTTCCCAATCACAGGCGTCCATGCCTACAGCTCATTTACGCTGGTTGTTGCAAGCCTACAGTTCCAAAGTCTACTGCAATCACGATGATGCTGTCTGCTCATGGAAAATGATTCCACACTATGTGCCCACTTGTATAACCAAAGGACTGGAATAATAAACCGTTCTATGGCACGTTATAAATATATGTCTTCATGATACAGAGAATATGAAGACGCTAACATTTCTTGTTTCACCTGAGTTCACACGGGTGTATATACTTCCATATAGGATGACTTGTTCCTCTTTAGCCTGTCTTGGAAGGGCCCTCTAATGCTTGTTAGAGGCCTAGTGTGTCACCAAACTCTTTTATTGCTCAGTATTTTGCTTGATTTTGGACAAGCTGGTATTTGGAAAAAAACGAGTTATTCTGAGCTGATGAGGAGGGCAATTTGCTACAGAGGTTCTCATTGTTAAGTCATAAATGATTAAGCTGAAGTTTGTTCCTAAAGAATGAATTGAAATTACTTGTACTGTATAGTGATATACTCGGTGATTAAATTCGTATACGCCAGACTTAAAAAAAAAACATTGATGAACGTCTCCTTTACGCTGGTTGTAAACCATATGAAAACTGATGCAGAAATGTATTACAGAGGAAGAATGTTGTAACACTGTATAGGGCCGGCTTTAGGGCAGTGCGACTGGTGCGGCCGCACTGGGCGCTGACCTGAGGACTGTATCCTATATATGTTTTGAGACAGTAGTTAGACAACCTAGAACGGAATACATTGAATGAAGATATTGCCAACCTCTATTTTGTTTCAGTGGACAATATATTCTGCACTGTGGCTCAGTTTTAAAGCATGATCCGGAGGGAGTTTTTAATACTTACCTGCTGGCCAGCTCCTGAAGGGAACTGCAGAAACAGCAATCAGTCCTAGTTGTTTTAATGCTGTGGGCTGAACTGCCTTTATAAAGTCAACAAAAATGATGCAGTCTGAGATTCAATAGCAACGGCAAATCCACAAGCAATACACATGAACGGGCCCTTTGGTCAAACCATGCTCATTTGCTGCTTCATGCGCCAGCTCACAATCCATTTGTTTGATTTATCAGTTACTTTTATGCAAATATTGACAATGCCATGTTTCCATTTTGATTAGTTTGAAGGCTATGAAACTTGCCACCTAATATTTTTATGACCAGATGTACCCATGTCCAGTGCATGGGTGCTGTAGAGTTTGGTCTTCTTCTGGTGGAAAGCACTAGACTCAGGATACATCCCATGGTAGCTACAATTTTATATTAGTGAACATATTGAAGCATTTTTGTTTCTAGTTTGATACTTAAGTTCTAGCTATTGAAATTACACTGTAAAACGATTAAGACTTGTATCTGGGAAGGTATAAATGAGAACCCTTGTATTGCCTAGTGAAGTGCACCGGGGTTCCCAGGGCATGTAAATCAAATGCTACTAGTGGGCCTGCCGCACTGAATATGCCACCCACTCAGTAGCCCTTTAAACATGGCTCAGACCTGCCGTTGCTGTGTCTGTGAGTGCAGGTTGAAACTGACATTTCGACCTAACAAGTGCACCCACTTGCCAGGCCCAAATATTCCCTTTTACTACATGTAAGTCACCCCTAAGGTAGGCCCAAGGTAGCCCAATGGGCAGGGTGCAGTGCATTTAAAAGGTAAGGCATATACTGGTGTGTTTTACATGTCCTACTAGTGAAATACTGCTAATTTCGTTTTTCACTACTGCAAGGCCTATCTCTCCCTTAGGGTAACATGGGGATTGCCTTGAAATATTTTAAAATAATTTTTAAGTGTGATTTTTCTTTGGGAGCAGATAGAGAGTTCGGGGTTTCTAAACTCAGAATTAAAAAAAAAGTCTTTTGGTGAAGTTGGTTTTTAAATTGCGTGTTTGAAAAAAAAAATCCACTTTTAGAAAGTGGGCATTTTCTTGATTATCCATTCTGTGCCTCTGCCCGTCTGTAGAATACCTGTCTGGGTCAGTGCATTCACTCTAGACAGTCACATATAGAGAGTGGAGGTGTGCCCTGTATAGTCTGATGGGCCATCACTAGGCTGATGGGCCTTCCTGATCTAGAATGGTGAGAGAAGTTGTCACTAACACCTGAATAGGGCTGTGCTTGTTCTCACACAAAGTTGTCTCCACTACCATGTAGTGGGACTGGAGCCAGGTCAGGGTAAGGCAGGATCCTGTGCACTATACAAACACTTTCCATTGAAGTGTACCTACTTCAAAGGCAGAAAGGGGTATAAGTATTAGACCTCGGACTCCCCAAAATGAGAACACTTCTAGACTGAGGTCATTCTACCCTGAAGAATGATATACGGGGACTGACACTCTACCTGTTGCTGTGTAGTGCTGATCTGATACTTGCTGCTTCTCTGCTGGGAGTGAAAGGACTGGACTTTGCCTTTTGCATCCTGCTTTTAAGGTTCTTCAAGGGCTTAATTGTGCTTGCCTCCTGTTAAGAAGTTCTGGGCCATCAAAGACTTCACCTGCCAGTGCCTAGGCTCTTCTGCTGAGAGCCTAGGCACTGGCAGGAGCCTGACTTGCCAAGCGGTTCCAAAGCCAGTCCCTGGGACCTTAGAAATGTAACTTGGTAATCTTAAGAAGAAAATTCATGCATCGACTCCTAGCACCTGTTTTCGCGAGGCACAGCTGCAAAAAGTTCCACGCATTGCTGCTGCCTGTCCGGAAGCGTGGTTAACACATGAAGTATCGACCACGGTTTTCAGCGCAGGCCTCAGCTTGCCGTAGCAGCATGCCAGAAAAATCGGTGCATCATGAGTCTCAAGCCCCTTGTTGCTGACATCAAGGACACCTGCTCAAACTCCGACCCACCACTTGCTTCATGGCACAGGAATCTTGGCAGCACCCACTTTTCAGCTGTGAAATTGACTGCATCGGTTCTATCATATCGATGCTGCGCGCCTGGATTTTCGACACATAATCCCTCAACGCCGATTCTTCATCGAAACCGCACAGCAGTAAGGAAACACGGCCACGTGTCCGGAAACTGACGCATCACCTCCCCTGCCAGACAGTACCCAATGCATTACCTACCTTGACTAGCTGTAAGCAACTGACGCATCACCTCCCCTTTATAGTAAGGAACTGACACATCGTTTCGCTTTTCCGGTGCCTCACCTCCTTGCACCTTACACCGACTTTGATGTTTGACGCATCTAAGGTACTTTGTACTAAAGCGAACGCATCAGTTGATTTCTATGGACTAAAACTTGCCTAATCTTTTAAAAGTGATATTTTGGCATGTTGAATTTTTGTAATTTGCCTTGTTTTATTCAGATAACTATTGGCTATTTTCTAAATTGGTGTGGATTCCATTTGAATTGTTTTCATTGTGTTACTGTGTGTGTGTGTGTAGAAATACTTTACACATTGCCTATGAGATAAGCCTGACTGCTCCTGCCAAGCTACTAAGGGTGTGAGCAAGGGTTATCTTAGCTGTGTGACTCCCTTACCCTGACTAGAGTGAGTGTCCCTACTTGGACAGAGTGCAAACCACTGGCAACTACAGACCCCATTTCTAACATTGGTGATCAGCAGTGAGGATAGGACTTTGTGTTTATAGTTTGCATACAATGATTGGTGTACAGTACGTCCATATCACAGAACATTATGTACCAGCATACTGTTTTTTTTTCTCTTTCTGTTTTTGCAAATCTTGAGTTTTGGCCACAATCATGTCTCAGTCAGGAGAGGTTGGAGATCTATAAGTTGCCTCAACTCACAAAGTTCTGCAGGAAATTCTAATGTTCTTTTAAAGGCCTCAATGGAAAGGTGGACCTGCAAAAGGAGCTGAGCGCCCGGTCAGCAGCCAGGGAGGCTGGTGAGCATCCTGAGAATGGGAATGATGCTGTAGAAGATAAGGAACAGTCTCTGCACCTGGGTTGGCAGGCAGAGTCAGCATTGTGTGGGCGAGGGAACAGCATGAATGGTGGAAGAGCTCCCTCCAAAGCTGCCGGCAGTCTTTCCTCTCCAGGTCTGTCTCCAGAGTGCCACAAAGCTAAAGTTGGAGCTTGAAAAGCTCAGGTTGAAGCAGATAAGGGAGAAAACTTTAGACATAGTGAGAAAGAAACTGCAAATGGAGAAAAAATAAATAATTTTAGTTCATGAACTGAGCATGGGGAGAGCTGGTGTTGGAAGTCAGTAGGGCGGAGTCCAGCTCAGATGGTGGCAGTGAAAGTACTATGTGATGCTAGCCTGCTGCTTGTTGTTTCAGTCCAGAGAGTAAAAGGACTGGACTTTCCCTTCTGTATCCTGCTTCCAAGTTTCTCCAAGACTCTGGGTTCTGCTGCTCAGAGTCCTGACTTGCCAAGTGGTGCCAAATCCAGTTCCTGAGCCCTTGCAAGTATAACCTGGTGATCTTAAGGAGAAAATCCATGCATCAACTCCCAGCACTTTTTTTCTCGACGCACTGCTGCACAAGATCGACGCATCGCCGCTGCCTGCCCCATGCATGTTTCCCACTTTAACCCTTTGGCATGCATAGGACGGCCCCTGCGCGGCCGACGTCACGGTGGGCATGTGCGGACGGCCAGGTGCCATCCGAAACACGCCCAGTCGTAAATCACCCACACCACGGTGGAATTCCAGCCGTGGTCAACGGGTTAAGCATCAACCACGGCTTTAACCACAGGCCCAACCTCACTGCCACAGTGTGTAAGAAAAATCACTGCAGTGTGTCTCTCGAGCCCTGTATTACCGCCGTCAATGACACCCATCGTGGTTGAAGAATCGATGCAGTGCCCGCTTCGCGGCTGTGAAAATGACACAGTACCTGCTTCACTGATGTCTCATCAATGCAGCGCATCTGGATTTTCGCCGCATTGTCCCTCGATGCTGACTCTTCATCAACACTACACAGCCGTTTAGAACCAAGGACGAGTGTCCAGAAACTGACACATCACCTCCTTTCCAGTAAGGAACTGACACATCACCTCTCCTGCCTAGCAGTAAGGAACTGATACATCACCTCCCCTGTGTAGTAAGTAACTGACGCAAAGCTTTGCTTTTCCGGTGCCTCACCTCTCCTACACCTTGCTCTGTCTTTGATTTGTGACGTATCTAAGGTACTTTGTGCTAAAACGTACACATCCATTTATTTCCATGGACGAAACCGTGCTTAATCTTTTAAATGTGATATTTTAACTTGTGTATGTTGGATTTGTGTCACTTTCATCTTGTTTTATTCAGATAGATATTGGCTATTTTTTTAAACTGGTGTGGACTCCTTTTGTAGTATCGTCACTGTGTTTTCTGTGTGTGTGTGTACAAATACTTTACACATTGCTTCTGACATAAGCATGACTGCTCGTGCCACACTACCAAAGGGGTGAGCAGGGGTTATCTTAGCGGCGTGACTCCTTTATCCTAACTAGAGTGAGGCTCCCTACTTGGACAGGGTGCAAACCACTGTCAACTAGAGACCCCATTTCTAACAGTCAACATCCATTCATTCTCTTAGTGTTCAAATCCATTTTCCTCAGTTGTCTTATAAATGAGACAAGTTAATCTAAGGCAACTCTTTCAAGCATTTCCCTTTCCTTCGTCAAGAATGCACTTTCAATATCTTTCTGAAAGAGCTTGTGGATTAAATTTCATGTTGACCTTTATTATACAACTTTGAATGCCATTTTAAAGTATCAAATTTATATTTAATCTACAAGGTACTTAACTCAAAATCTAATAAGTATGGAACTAAGTTAACATGATCAGGCTATTTATTCCAGTGGGTTTTGTGGGTGCCAGGCTTGGAATTTATCACTTGATTCTTCAGAGAAACAATGGGAAGGTTTCATTACCAATTTGTGTGTGATTGCTTTTCCAGAGATTAATGTGAAATTTGGCAGCGAGATTTTGTAATTTTATAATCTGTCTTTGGGCATTTTTCAAGGCCCTGTGTAGACAACGTTAGCTAATACCAGTTATCCCATCAATATGACCTTCACAATTCTACCATATGGGTAGATTGCATTAGTGAAATGACTTCTTTGTAATTGTGGGTTTGCTTTCTGATCACAGTGTTGATTTGTGGACCGAATGAGAAGTATGTGTTAAATATAAATAAATATCATGTATTACTTTATAGTGCTTGGTTGGTGTGCAAATATTGAATGATTGGTAGGATGGTAGGATGCATGTCCTAAAACTATAGTTGGAGATAAAGGCCTTTCATATACTGTCATTCTGAAGGGCAACACGCACTATTAAAGGATCCTTTTATGACAGTAGTGTTCTCTTTGTTACTTTGATTTTGCCAAGGGTGAATGTGATGCTCTTTCTTTCACTTGTACCATATCCGATCTTGAGACACTTGCTTAAACTTTTCTACCTACAGAAGGCTTCGTTTGAGTTTGCCCACACGCCTGTCTTATGGGTAAATACCAGTATAACCTCCTCTAACCACTTGACCAAAGTTAAGTGATATTTGTCATAAGTCTCTGGAGACTTAATGGTATTATAAGAATGCTCTAGAAATGTAAAGCAATGAAGGAATACATGCTAACTTCAAGGCAATGCAGAATCTTAGACTGCACTGTACTAGACTGTCAAGAATAGAACAGCCACAAGTTAAATCATTGTATTCAACCTGATATATCAATGATTTCTTCTGTGTCCAAATTTGCCTCTTGGTTGGGTGCAAAGGCAATTCAGGCCATGTTAAAGATACATCAATCCAAGTGTATTCCATGGTGAGTTATGGGAGCAACATCTGGGAGTATAGAGTGACTACTGAGTTACAGATTGTTGAAAACAGATTTATGAGGCGCCTACTCTCACTGCATCAATCTATGCCCTCTTATTCCCTAACCGTAGAACTAGAGGTAGCATATATTTCTGACCTTTTAGCCCTACGTCCCTTGCTCAGATGGTTCTCCGTATGGCTAAACATCGAGCTGACTTTGAATCAGGCAGTTTTGTCAGATTGTATGAAACTAGATAAAGCCTGAAATATCTATCCCATGGCTCAGCTACATTAAATCAACATTTGCCAACTTAGGCTGCCCTGAACTTTACAATTTGCCTCAACAGATTGTCCGAGGGGACTTAAAGAGAGTGAAAAAAGACTTTCTAGTCACTGCACAGGCCAATAGAGAGAGGAAGGAGTTGTGCAAACCTAGAGTTCGCACCTATGTTATGTTGAGGACATGTGCGACTTTTGAGCTTTATCTTATAATTGTGTCCAATCCCCATCACCAGTTCTTTTTAACAGGATTCAGACTAACTCTTCTACACTGGATCTTAGCAGACCCCGCTAGCTGGAGTGGAGTTGATAAGCTAGACCCTAGCACCTGTGACTCCTTCTCTGATCAAGACACTTTGCACTTTACCATGTTCTGTGACCACTGCAGCCAGCTCAGAAAACAGCTTTTAGTTCCTCCATTAAAAGGGCTTCAATTCACTCAGGAACGACCTGCATTAACTTTTTTGCAAATGTTGCCCAATTAATGTGTTTGTTTTAATCTAGCTAGTTTTCTAGCAGGGGTGGTCAGACGCAGACGGCGTTGTTGAAACCAGTTATTCTATTGAAAGTGATTTGCCAGTTAAACCTAGAAGAGATATTATGGTTTTAGTATTTTTACCCTGTATTGTTATTTACTGTCTGTATTAATGGAATCATGATTTTGTTTTAATCTTCACTCTGGGTTCGCTGAGTGTATAGGCGTTTCATTGTACTGTATGTTTTTATTCACTGCAACTTTTATGGGATTAAAATAAACGGATAAAGAATCTGTGATGGTGATGATGCATCAATCAAATGTTTTTCTAACAATAGAGGGCTATTTCGATGTCCTGACCCAAAAATTGTCCATTCATTATCCAAATGTTTTGTCTTACAATTTTTATTTGCTTTGAAAATATTTTGTTTCAATATACCACTACTCACGTTATCATTGTACTGGGTAATAATAAGACCTCTTAGCGACATCCAGGAATATAGAGAATGCTATACAGTAATTATTATTGCCATTGTAATCATTATCTTTATCATTATTACTATTACACATGCTATTATTAACTTGTCATGCTGGATAAGTCATACGACGAATGACAAGGAAACGATATCAAAGGTTTTCTCATTAAAGATTTCAGATTCCACTAATTAGTGGCATGCGTTCTAACCCCAATCCTTGGAGGACTCCTATTCCAGCAATTATCATTCTATGAAGAATGCACTGCCATGTTGTGACATGCTGAACACACCGCCCCAGCGAAACTCTTTTTATCAGCGCCTTGTTGGGAAGGGGTGGGGGGGGGCATAATTGGAGCCCTCTCATGTGGCTGGAAGGTAGGGCGTTCTCACGGCGAGCACTCACTCATATTGTTCATATCGTGGTTATCTGTCCCTTTCCTTAACTAAATATTACTACAACTGCTCTGATTTTCCCTTGCACAGAAATCCTAATTTTGATTTAAAAAAAACATTTTCTAATCCCTTCAGAACATGGCGCCGACAGTCTTTCAGTGAACCTAAAATGCAAATACGTTCAATGGGCCTTCGTGTACAGGTGTAAAACAATTATTAGATTTGATATCTGACTGGATTCAGGTTCCCATTAGAGCCTAACTGCTTCAATGGCCCTATTATTTTGCTTCCGCTGCTCCCAGACCTGATCGACTTAATTATTTTGACTAGCGAAACATTTAGGACATGAATTTCTGATGTGCTTTAAACCAAATGGGACAACGAAAAGATGTTCATTAAAAAGAATAACACAGAGAAAATAAAGACGAATCATGCGATTATTATAGCGTGGCACGTTGTGGGCGGTGCACACCAGGACCGGTAATTGTTGTGCTCCTTGTTACTTTAAGGCAAACTCCCCTTAAAGTGTAAAGTTTAAAAAGTTCAAAAACATCTCATGTTGACAACTCATCTGAACGAATAAACTCAGTAACTCAGAGAGATATTCACCGAGTTAATATGCACATTCTTAGTTTGCTCTTCGTGGTTTACAGAGACATTTGAACACAGGCAGTGGGACTATATCCTGTGATCATGTCTACTTGCACAGAGGATGCTTCTGGTGGTACGTGTAGCTGAATACTTTGTGCTAGTTTCACACTTGGTGTAATTGTAGAGTAAATAATTACTTTTGCCACAACTATACATTTCGCACCTATTTAACCTATGTCTTTATATGCGATGCCTGTACCCGATGACCCAGAAAGTGATTGAAGTGGACACCAGTGGTGAGACAATTCTTCAATTTAAGGGAAAGCCTACCATAGCATAACACATGCAGCATAGTTGTTCTTGTTTATCCGTTGCACCGCACACTTTATTCTTCCTGAAAACATCACCATGGGGCATCTCTGTTGGCTCTCATGACTGTCTTTCTACAAGTTTTCTGGGATTTAACCTCAGGCATCTTGTTAGCTAGAAGACCGGAGGGCATCAGTTTGCACTGATGCATGCACCAATCACCAATGGTGCTGGCAAGTTAGCATCATGCGTGCCACTGCAGTGTAATGGCACCATTCACATGTACAAACTGCACACCCTTACTACTTGTGTTTCGTGAAAGAGTTAGCAGTGCACTGTGATAGAGGAGCAGCTTTGCTTGCCAGGATGTCATATTGCTGCACGGCTGGGCCACTCAACTATTATGAGGAAGTCTGGTCTTCACTCACCATTGTGGGAACCTTCGGGCAGCTCAAACGCTTGGGGTGCAGGAGTGAATGTACAAATCCCAGAAGCGCAGACAAAGCTGCACTGATCGGTATTTATTCATGATCGCCACATTTGGAATTGACCAGTGTCTGCCACTCTACAAGGCTCAATAGGATACTCTGGCCTTTCATGCCTTCCCTTAATGGTACGCTTAGGAGGGCATATTAAAATCCACTAAGCCATGGATGGTGGGCATTCAGTGGGGTCGTCATCCTACCTACTCATGCTTTAATAATGAGAATATGCCCCCAAAATCCCTTCATTTGCAAGGAAAATGTCTCCAGAAAATGAGAAACAATGGTGCTAATTTCTGTTTGGACTATAGAAAGTGACCAGATATAATCTAAATAAGCGGACGACAAAGCAAACCTTTTATCACATTCTTGCAATATCAATAGATTGTGATATTTTTAAATAAAATGTACACCCAAAATCGAATATCTGTTTATGTACTGCATATGTGGGTCATGCTAAAAAGTCACTCCACATATGGGAAGCAGAGCCACAGTAGAGAGATCCAGGGGCACCCCAGGGGCATTGATACAGGGCGTACATATCCATATAGGACACCTCTCAACTGTGCACGATGACTGATACTTAAAAAAATGAATGAAAGTGAACATGTGCATGTGCCTCACGTGATTGACACAGACACTTCAGCACCTGCGTGAAACTGTCAGTCAATTCCCCATGAGGTCTCTTTCACCGCCCATCTCGTCAAGTTACATGACGTTCCAGTGGTGTGATTGAAAAGCATTTTAAACAATGTTAAGTGTCATATAAACACATATGAAAGTTAGAAAAAGCATACGTATAAAACATAAAGAAATACTGAAGAATTCATTCTGACTCAGACTCGATTATACAAAACTATTTCAGGGCAGAGAGTTATGTATGACTAGACAACCTGTTTGGTGTGTTTTACTCATTAGTGGGCAAATTGATCATTCGCTTTGGTGTCTCCTTTGGGATATCTGCCTAATATATGCAAATCTATGTAACAGTTTCAGACTAGTACGTCTAAGAGCACGCTGTGAAGGATCATTTTGAACATTTTTTATTCTGCGCTTTCTAGGTAACTACATTTTTCTCTATAATTATTATTTGGTCGAACAGTGAAATGGACTGTGAACAAATAAGTGTTTTTCTTTTCTTTAATGTAAGCAATTGGCAAGACTTCCGCATATTTATAAACAATAAAGAAATATCAACAGCTGAGATGTATCAAAAGCTAGAAAGTAAATTAGGGTTACAATAGTTTTTTTAGAAATCCCAATATGTACCTTTACTTGGGTCACGTCTATCTCCTACTAGGTTGTGGAGTTGCAACCAGAGCCAAGTTACCTCTTAAAGGCCACAGCCAAGTGGGTGCTTTGATGAGGGCTGCAATTGTGAAGTGCCAGACTGATGCAGGTGGCATTAGCTGACAGGGCTCAGGCAGGGAAAGGGATCAGAGTAGAAAGACCTTGTCCACAGGAAGAACCTTGGAGTTGAGTTATACTCTGCTGTCTTTCTGTGGAGGAACAGGAATCACACCTCTTGGGGTGTAACAAGAGATCAGGTGGGCCATCCAACCTGTCCAGCCCTGAGGAGGAAGAAGGGCAGTGCTTTGCTTTGAAGGGCCGTCCAATAGTCGTCCTGAGGATAGACCCACCTATTACAAAGGACAGGAGGATTGATAACACAAGAGCTTGTACCATCCCACTTCAGGAGCAGATGCTGTGTCAGCCCAGTCACGCCTTCAGTTATATCAAGGGAAAGGCCTGTCAGGGAGGAGAACCAGAATCAGAGGGTGGAATACTGACAGAAGTGAGCCTTAAAGAGAGAGGTGTGACTGTAGGGCAGTGGTTGGTGGTTTATGGGATGCAGAAGAACCTGGGTGGAGAATACACTGTTCAAAGCAGATATTCGTTTTCCCAGGAACTGATGAACCAAAGGGAAGACCCTGCATAGGACCTGGAGACAGAAAAACAGCCCTGGAATCAATACAATACTTAAAAGGGAAACTTTGCACGAATTATTCAACCCATGAAAGGGTTATATTTCGAATGAGACAGAGAACTGTCTCTTTCATACATGCAAAACTAGTAGTTGTGAAGGCAGGTATCTGACAAGTCCAGTGGAAGTGTTGCATGGTTGATTTCTCCACATGAGAAGGCATCTATATTATTACTACCTTATTGGTCTTTCTCATGTGTCCTTACCATATAAGTGATCTCATGGCACAAGGCTTGGGACGATGCCTCTTTTATTATATTCCCCTAAAAGAACTATAAGCAAAACCTAACAATAACTTATATTCACCAGTTACATGAAATACAGAACCACAGACTTCCCAATGCATTGCTCACTACCTCACACATCATCGTACAGACACCTCATGACATCACCACTGACTTCAGAAGGCGCAACATGGGAGCATGCCGAGAATGTGCTGGGGCTGGCCTTTAGCTAGGCCTTGTGCTGAGTGGGAAGTGGTGTTGAGCTCAGAGCCTACGTTTGCCATGGTTAGTGGTCTCTGGGTATGGGTATGCTAAATGCCTACAAGACTGAAAGCCCACCAAGCAGAGGTTTCTCCCTGCCCAGTGACCTATGAAAGCAAATCCTGCTGTTCAGCCAGATTATTCACTTAGGCTGCATTTCAGCACCCCTTCAACTAGAGACCATTGAACATGGCAATGGGCCAGAGAGTGGTCATAAACACACAAGCCACAGGTCCTCAGTGTCCATTAGAGCACAGAGGGTGTTTTTTTCTTGGATTGTTTTCTCGCTCTGTAGGATGCAGTCATTACTTTGAAGGGAATCAATTACTACAATAGGCATAAAACAAAACACTACACAATCCATAATTATTCCAAGATTTAATAAGAAGTAAAAACCTAAGAGAGAATATTCTCACCGTTTGTTTTCTAAAGCACTTGACATAACAGAAGCTATAACCAAATTCCTTTCATTGTTCTTTGTAAAGACCTGTTCAAATGCATGGTCAGTAAGAGATTAGACCCAAGTGACACTGTTTGTATTCTAATAGTCCAAAGTGATAAATGCAAATTAGTCCACTTGCAGTGAACACAAATGCATTATGAAACGCCTACCCCAAAGGGAGATAATACTGCTTTTCTAGTGAAATAATAGAAAGCAACAGCAACACAACATCCTATTGCAACACAACCACACCACATTTACAATTAATGTGTAGACGTGACCTTGATAAAGGATGTTGCAGTTCAGCAAATGGCATTTGAGGTCATTGTTAACCGCACACATCATGTGCAGATCGTGGCTATATTTCTGGGACACAGCCCATGAAGCAAGATAGTGGGATATCTAACTGGCCTTCCCAATTCTGTAAAACAGCTCAGTGATCTGAGCATTTGCTGCTGAGACCTTTATGCACCCTGCAGGTCACAGGTTCACACCCAGTGGTTGTTTATCCTTCTGAGGCACTTACATTCAATACCACTGAGTTGGATAACTTGAACTCCAGATTTTACCTGCAGCAATGAAAATGTAATCTCCACTGCAAACACTATTTAAAGTGTACATTATTAGTGAGGGATTATTGCTGATTAGGTTCAGATGTCATGATGTCAGTGGTAGAAGTTAAAATTATGTTCATAGAAAGAAAGAAAGAAAGAAAGAAAGAAAGAAAGAAAGAAAGAAAGAAAGAAAGAAAGAAAGAAAGAAATAGAGAGAGAAGAGGGCAAGAGAATGTGTGTGTGCGTTTGTTTTATTTAGAGACAGCACACCTCATATGGTGGCACAGATGGCACCACATTCTTTGGTGCACATATCAGCACCCAGAATCCCACAATTGTGCTCGAAGAGGAGGTAATAACAATGAGGGAAACACGGGCTAAACAGCTTGTGAGAGGGCCTATGTCATATCCAATACCTTCGTTGGCCAATCGTCTTTCAACAGCATTTTGCATGCTGGGATTGTCAGATCAAGCTAGCGGTAGAGATGTCACCAATGAGTAGGCTCCCTGTAAAAAGTTCAATCGGGTCGGGGACAATCGATATTTGCCCGGCGGCATTGCCTCTGTGACCCTCTAGTTATTTAAATCAATGAAGAGGCAGGCGCTGGAGACTGGAAAGCAGGAAACAAGGTTTTTTTTTATTCTCTCCGGAGGAGAACACAACGAAACGGACAGAAGGTATCGTTCTGAGGTGCTCTAACTGTATTCCTGAGGCCTGGCCTCTTATACACACATTTATGACTTTATTGTAGATTACACATACATGTTAAAGCTTTGATGTACGGAAAAGACATTCTCGGAACTCCCCTTTTGGGCCCGTTCCCACACACATTTACAGTTGAAGTCCCCACCCTAGTCACAACAGGTGATGAGCATCGCGCAGCTGGATAATCCGCCGATTCACGGAATGTGGGGGGTTTGATCGGGTCTCATGGGGTGGGGGCTTTGATCAACCCGGGGATTCTTTGATGGGGGAAGCTTTCTATTGTACGGGGAGGGGCAAGGATGGTATCGGCAGAGCTGGGTGTCGGCTTGGGAACGGGGAGGACAAAACGGGCACACGGGGGAAAAGGGGGGTTTGCATCTAAGGGCCGGAGATCATGAAAGGAAAGCAGGGAGGTGTCGCGCTGGGAACAGGATGAGGGCCTGGGGCAGAGCAGCGCCGAAGAGGGGTTTATGACTCAAGGCAGGTGCAAGCAGGGGGTGGCCAGCGTGCAGGCTTAGTGAAGGCGAAGGGCTACGTCAGGGGCCAGCGGCATGCAAAAGGGTTCGTTCTGATCGGGGCATCTTAAAATGGCGGGCGCGCACGACAAAAGTGTGGCATCAGGGGAAGAGGCAAGATGGCGCAGATAATGTTCACCAAAACGTACTAATTTTCAACAGTCCTCCCTTTAACATATTCAAGACATCTTGCTGGTTCATTTTCTACTCGGTTCTATTGTGGTGGGCATGGGAAGGAAAATGGTAGGAACCCTAGATAAAAAGAGTTGTAAACGATACATTTAACATTTCTAGTTTTCAGGAGGTGGGCCTATTTGATAAACTTTGATAAACTTGTTCAGCAGGAAAGTCATAGGAATGTAATACAAAAACGGTTCTGTAGCGAGAGCAGCAAGTACATATTTCATACTGGCAGGTTATTACATATATCTCAGGTTCGGATTGGAGCATGATCAATACAATGGCGGCTGGGAGAGAAATGAGGCATAGCAAAAACGGTGATTGAGGATGTCAAATGTTCGAAGTTTACGAGTTCTCATTGTTCTTTGTGGTCTTTCGTTGGCGCTGTTGAGCACCGGCGGTGGAGCTACAAGTCCAGCTCTGTTCTAAGTTCTGCGTTGCAGGGCACGACCCTCTCCTCGCGTTTCTGGTCGGAAAGGTCCTTTTCGCCCTGTGTCTTTTGAGGTGATGGTCAGAAAGTTCAGATGGAAGAAGAGTGTTCAAAAACAGTCCATAGGGTAGGTCAGAGGAAAAAGGGGGATGGAGCAAGGCCAAATTAGGAACAAACTAGGGGAACGAGAGACTTCAAATAGGCGAGCATGTGACCGAATTCAGAGAGCGGGGACTTGTCGACAGGCACTGGACACCAGGCAGGGGCATCAGGTCGACCCTTTCTTCTCATGTTGTCGAAAACAGTGCCTCGTCCTGCAGCTCTTTTCTGTCGTGGTCTCGCCTTGGCTAATGTCGCAGGTGTTCCTTAGTCTGCAGTCAGGCCTCGTGCTCCCACATCCGGTCCTTCTCTCCTCCAACAGCAGTACCCTTAAACAAGTTTGAAAAAGACAGTCTTTAGAAAATTTGCAGATGAAGATAATCAAAAAAAGTCTATTTCTCTCCCAGCTCCAGGCAAAGAATGAAAATGCTCGTTCTCACAACTGGCATATGAAATGACCGGTGACGGGCCTGTTGGATTTACTTATGACTTTCCTTCATAATTAGTTCGCGACAGTTCATCTGATGGTGACCCACCTTCGTGAGACGAACCTGGCAAAGATATGCTGTTCTCTAGAGTTTTACATCTACAAAGGGTACTGTGAGTCGTCAACATGGTACTACACAGGTATTTTGATGAGAGACGAACATGGCTAAACATTTATCTTGCTGAGAGACGAACATGGCTAAACATTTCCTTTCTATCGATGTATCCTGTTTTTCAACTACTACGGGGTTCATTTCGATGATTTCTTTACCTTGGACTAGTCTGTTAACCTTGTAAAACATCATTCTGGATCCTACGTAACCTTTTACAGCCCGATTACTTAATTAGGAAGGACAGGGGTTTTATGGGAAACAACCAGGGACATAGGAAACTTGTGGCAAGGGCATAAATCGACCCATCTCTCACAACCGGAAATGAGGGGTAGTTTCATAATTCCAGTTTTTGGGCGGCTGATACAGGGGAGGTAACAGGGGTGATCATTTTTTCGGTTTGAGTTTTGCGACAATTCGGGGAGAGGAGGGTCGCGTATTCTGAGGTCCTTGTTTTATACCATAGGAGCCGTTGACATGTAGTTCCCTTATTTCGGGTCAGATTAGGGAACCTCTGTCGTCTTACCTGTCCTTTCCCTTACGGCCCAACCTTGGCTCATTGACTTCTAGCGGAAAGGGAGAGGTAATGACGCGGCCTCAGGGTGATTGTATTAAAGACAAGTTTTTGTGCAAATACTGACGGTATTTGAAGCCAATTAGGTGGTGTGCTAGGGGTGGCAGTCTACCAATTTCGGGGTTAATCACTCGGAAGAGTGGGAGCGCAAAAATAGAGGGAGAGAGAGAGAGAGAGAGAGAGAGAGAGAGAGAGAGAGAGAGAGAGAGAGAGAGAGAGAGAGAGCGTAACGGCAGGCTAAATAGTACACGTGCAACAGAGAGGGTGGCAGTGTATTCAAGAAAGGCTATTTAGTGCATTACACAGTAAAGGGCATTCACGGGTCTGGGTTAGAATCTTGTAATCATGCAGTTTGAGCATTAAACAGGGTAGGGGGGACATGCTTTGAAAAAAAGGGAAAGAAGAAAGGAGGTACCATTTTGTCGCACTTTCTCGCATTCTCGGTCCTTCGACCAGTTGGGTCAACGTCTCAGTCACACACACACATTCCCTCATAGTTTCGCATCATACGTGACATGGGTTCATTCATCCGGTCTGGTTTAAGGGTGATCACTTTTTATCAGGTTGTGCTAATTTTTCAGGTTTGTTCGATACGTGAGTAGTTTGCAGGCGTGCTTAGACACCACCTTGCGGCACTAGTCCGTTCCGTGTATTAGGCATGGCAAGGCTTCAGATCTTCGCCACACCTCGGCTGTAATCTCTGATGTAACCTGCAGAGGGAAGGAAAAAGGGGGTGGGGGAGACAGCATTCGCGCATATTCAAATACATGGATTCATAAGTCCTTTACTTACCTCTTACTCGTCTTTCCTCCTCGGGGCAGGGTTTCTGGAGTCGAGGGGGGGGGTAGTATGTCCATATAGGTCGTGCACGGGGAAACGTAAAAAGGAAACCAGAGGTGCCTAGTGCGAGGTATCCAGTCAAAGGATGTATCTTACTATCGGGATCCTTAAACCTCCTTCAACGCTGTGGCGTTCTAAGGTTCTTCGGTTCTTGGGTCCCTGATACTTTGGAATGTTGTACTTTATAACATTTACATTATTTTATTTCACCCTCCTTTTACATTCCCTCATTTACACCGTTCGTTTTACCCATCCTTGGAAGTCAAGGTCTTCCTCTACGCGAGAGTTCATGAGTCAGTCGCGTACTTTGAAGGCGGAGTGTCGTGTTGTCGATCCGATCCGTCCTCCAGGGCTGGGCAACCATCTTCTTTTAACCTTAAAGAGAGAGCAGAGTAGGGTGCACAGAAAAAGAACTGTCCCACCGATCCCACATTTTTAAAATAAAGCATGCAATACCCGTCCATAGTTTCAAAGATTTTATTTTGCAAAATCATTTCAGCATATGGATTATGAGGGTGCGGTCGTATTTGGCCGGTCGTGGCAATGGCTAAAGTGCGTACAGTGGGGGGTGTCGTTTGTAGCAATAAAAACATCTATTAATTGGTTGGGGGTTCGGGGGCATTTATTCTCATAATTTCGAAGCATAATCGTAATAGTTGTAATCAGATTTCCTATATGCATACCGTACGTGTGCGTCGTAAATGAGGTTTACATCAGTTATAAAAATATAATACATTGTACATTTGTAATCAACATTTGTAATGGGGATTCTTTCATACTGTTCGTCGAGTGAGTTCTCCTTGTCTTTTCTAGCCAAGTGTACAAAGGATCATATAAAATCTCAGAACATCAAGTTTATATTAGTGCGAAGGAACACCACGAGGTGTTCGTAAGTTCCGATTGATACCAGCGCCATTTTGGGCGGGGCCGGCTCAGTCCGGAAGCAGCATCAGGGGAAATGTTTCCCATTACTGGCAGTTTGGACCAGAGTCCTTTTCGGCAGTTCTAGAATTCATGCTAACGGAAGGTGTGGCAATGTCATGTTTGTTTCGTTGGCGATCAAGGCAGCCGTCCCTTACCGGAAACCTGCGAAGGCCGAAGGTTCCGCCGGGGACCTTTGTAGGATCTTCAAGGCTGCGGAGATGCTGTCGGAGATGGGGGCTCGTGCTCCAGAGGGCAAATGTTCGAGTTATGTTGCTGGTCAAAGTTACTCTAGTGGCCGGGGCCCGCCTTCCAGCGGATCCAGACGCCATTTTGAGGCCCTACAGGGGCCACTCCCGTCGAGTTTGCAAGAGTGGAAGGGACCCTTTGGAGTGAAAGGAAGAGGTCCCTGTTTTGTGAAAGCGGGACGTTCAGCTGGGGTACAGCTGCAATGCCCTCACCTGGGGGGGCGCGAGGGAGACTCGTTCGCTTCGTCTCCTTCTCCCGGTGCACTCCATGCCGCTCCTTTTCATCGCCCCGCATGAAGGCCTCTCCACATCCGGAGTCCCCCAAGTCCTGTGCTCGGTGCTGTGGGAGTATGGCCACCATTGCACGTTCGGTGCTGCGCAAGTACTTGGGTGCCACCATTGT
This sequence comes from Lissotriton helveticus, assembly GCF_964261635.1. Classification (NCBI taxonomy): domain Eukaryota; kingdom Metazoa; phylum Chordata; class Amphibia; order Caudata; family Salamandridae; genus Lissotriton; species Lissotriton helveticus. The sequence continues at coordinate 1,790,074,272 of NC_136063.1, read as the reverse complement.
GTGTTCGGTGCTGTGGAAGTATTGGCACCATTGCACGTTCGGTGCTGCGCAAGTAGTGGGGTGTTCGGCGTCGGGCCGGGGGCTGGGAAACCTCCTACCGGTGGAGGTGGGAGAGGCTCGTCCGCGTCGCCTCTCCCTCCCAGCCCAACTTGGACAAATTGTTGTGGAGGTACGTGCAGGACATCCCGCCGTCCAGGACTGCTGCGGCTGTGACGGAAGAGAAAAGGAAGAGGTGCCTCGTTCTTCTCCGGACATGTGGCGGGACCACTTTAGTCTTTCCAGGCCCGTTGCGGCCGGCCAAGGAGACATGTGGCGGGACTACCTGCAAATGCCCAGGCTGCGGGCTCCTGCCTCTCCTCCGGCTCCCCCATACGTTAAGATTTCCTGACCAAGAGTTGGCGGCCGGGCTCGCCTTATATGGGTTGCCGTTGGTTGGGCGTAGCCGTAACCCTGCCCTACTTTGGAAGGTTCCAGAATGGGGGGGGGGGGGGCGAATGTTCTGTTTGACTTTCATTTTCTACAGTTTACCGTTATTATTCCTTGTTTGTTGTGCTAAATTAAAAGTTCAAGTTCATTAATGGTCTACGGATTTTGTTTTACCATTTCTTTCTTTCCAGGTTGCTTTTTATGCTAAGTTTCTGCTAACAGAGGTTGAGTAACACGGAAACACGTGTAGAGGGATGACGCAGATTTGTACATTACATACACACAAACTCAGACGGGGAACAGTACAAGTATGACATACAAAGACTCAAGACGAATATAAAACAGTTATTGGTCATAATTATCTCTTTCTGTCTGTGAATTTTAAAACGAGGCTGGGTTCCCGTCTTGACATTGCCCGACCTAGGAGAACTTGAGCATGCCGCTGAGATTTTCCTGGCGAAATCTGTGCCATCGGGCATAATCAAACGTGGTGGTTCTGTCTGGTCTGTCTATGTAAGTCGGGTTCTTCTTTGTCTCGCGCTTTTTCTTGTACTGCCGGTCTGTCGTTCCTGTCGGCCCTTTGCCTTTACTCACGTTCAGTAGAGTCGGGCATTGGGCTTTCCAGTGTCCGACATACCTACAAAAAGCGCATTGGTTTGACCCTAAGTCTGGTCGTCCTTTGCATAGTGTCGGGGGATAAGTCGTGGGTAGCGGTGTCCTGGGGTTGTCCTGTCGGTATATTTCTCTACTTGGTTTGTCCTCGTCTTTTCTCTGTCGTTGCGTAGCCTCTCTGCGCCACATACCGAGACTGTCGAGCATAATTGGCGTTGTCTTATTATTTCGAAGGGCTATTTCTAACGTTTCTATTTTATCAAGGTCAAAGGATCCTGCCAGTGGCCACTGTTTGTCTTGGCTATCTTCGGTATACCTGTGCCATAATTTATTATAAGCTATGGTGACTAATCCATAGTTTATGAACATGTCCTTATTAGGGGTGCCTTCTAGTGGAGCTATATGGTCCACCTCTAGCACCCGGTCCGGGCTAAACAGGCTATTTATCAGTGGGGAGAAGACAGACATGACGGCTCGTAACGAGGGACTAAAAGTCAGCACTGCCTATCTTATCACTAGGTGCAAAGACTAGACAGAATATTTCTATTCTACGTTGTTTGCAGGTAGTGAATACCTCATGGATCAAAAAACCAAAAGACCAACAAATAACAATGGGGAGAATGAGTAGGTCCGCAAAGATCTGCGTTACCTACCCTTTTCACTATCTGCAAAAAGGGTGGTCACTTCCCTGTTTGCAGACAGGGAATCTCCAGGAAACAATATTTTTGCGAACAACAGTTCAGTTTCAAGCAATTATTGAGTGGGGGAGAAAGAAAACAAGCACGGCTGCTACCCTACCTATCCTCCACTGCTTGCAAAGAGAGAGAGCCTGTTGTTTCTCCGTTTGCAGACAGTGAATCTCCAAATAAAAAAAATAAAAATAAAACGAGCAATACTAGTATTTTGAACAATCAGGCAATCAAACAAATTTTCCGCAACTTGTCGTGATTACACGACCTTACCCGGACCATGTGGACAGTTTCTTGTCTTCCGAATCCAGCGCCCGATCGTCCTCTTTTTCTCGTATTTCTCACGGCACTCCTGATGGTTCCCAGTCAGGACCGTAGATCCCTCGAGAGAGGTCTGTTCGGAACTAGTGAAGTTCGGATGATCGGCTGCCAGACGAGGGTCTATTGGGCAAGAGCTCTCCCGATCGTTGCAGTCGTTCACTCTGTCGTCGGGACCTCTCCCACTGGATCCACGAGTCGCTGATGGGCCCCACGCTTGGGACGCCAATTGTAAAAAGTTCAATCGGGTCGGGGACAATCGATATTTGCCCGGCGGTATTGCCTCTGTGACCCTCTAGTTATTTAAATCAATGAAGAGGCAGGCGCTGGAGACTGGAAAGCAGGAAACAAGGTTTTTTTTTATTCTCTCCGGAGGAGAACACAACGAAACGGACAGAAGGTATCGTTCTGAGGTGCTCTAACTGTATTCCTGAGGCCTGGCCTCTTATACACACATTTATGACTTTATTGTAGATTACACATACATGTTAAAGCTTTGATGTACGGAAAAGACATTCTCGGAACTCCCCTTTTGGGCCCGTTCCCACACACATTTACAGTTGAAGTCCCCACCCTAGTCACAACAGGTGATGAGCATCGCGCAGCTGGATAATCCGCCGATTCACGGAATGTGGGGGGTTTGATCGGGTCTCATGGGGTGGGGGCTTTGATCAACCCGGGGATTCTTTGATGGGGGAAGCTTTCTATTGTACGGGGAGGGGCAAGGATGGTATCGGCAGAGCTGGGTGTCGGCTTGGGAACGGGGAGGACAAAACGGGCACACGGGGGAAAAGGGGGGTTTGCATCTAAGGGCCGGAGATCATGAAAGGAAAGCAGGGAGGTGTCGCGCTGGGAACAGGATGAGGGCCTGGGGCAGAGCAGCGCCGAAGAGGGGTTTATGACTCAAGGCAGGTGCAAGCAGGGGGTGGCCAGCGTGCAGGCTTAGTGAAGGCGAAGGGCTACGTCAGGGGCCAGCGGCATGCAAAAGGGTTCGTTCTGATCGGGGCATCTTAAAATGGCGGGCGCGCACGACAAAAGTGTGGCATCAGGGGAAGAGGCAAGATGGCGCAGATAATGTTCACCAAAACGTACTAATTTTCAACATCCCCGACAGGTACACAAAATCCTTGCCAGACACTGGCAAACTACATCTTTCTATTAAAGCACAACTTTGCAAAATGTTCATCTAATTTTTTTAAGAAAAAGCAAGCTATTATGCACCCCTATTTCTGAGAAGTAAAAATAAGAAATCAGGGCTAATAGGGAATCCACCAAATACCAAATTTTACCTACAAAATAGTAGATCACTAGGTGCCACGTTTGTACCCTGCAGGCTGTGAAATTTGCAGCCTTCCTTAAACTGGGTGTGCTTCGTATTGAAATCAAGACAAACACAGCATTCAGCTCCTTGATGGTCGGACCTATTATAGTCTTGATTTGTCTGCGGTGGTACCACCACACTTTACCATATTTAAAACAAAAGCTGCAACACTGTAACCTAACAGCAGACGTCAAAGCCAGACTGACCTACCAGAGATCAGGCTTTTCCCTGGGAAGCTGGAGGGGCGGGAGGCTGGTTTTGTTACTGGGGGCCGATTTTGCAGCAGTGCTGAAATATAGACTCCCAGTAATAAAATTAGAGGACGGTCCAGCATAAAGGCTTACTTCTCGCTCTCATTGCAGAATGCTTCGTATACCCAGCAGCAGTGGCAGCTTGTAGGGAACAGTGGAGGGGGGTGGTAGGCGGGGGAAGGCAGAGGGGGGGTTAGGAAAAAAAAAACTTACCTTGTGGTCGCTGTCATCGCCTCTCCTTCAGCAGGAACCAGGAAGCCCACAGCCTCCCAGAATCTCCTGATCAATCACAACGCTGCCTGACAGCAGCATTGTGATTGGTCTAAACGCTGTAGTTTGGCGCTGAGAGGGGGACTGGGAGGCTGGGCATGTTCTCCACCCAGGCCTGAACAATACAGTCTGAGGAGAACAAACACATGAGACAGCCAGCCAAACCGTCAGGCGCACTTAAGGTACACCCACCACTTCTCCTCCCTCGGCTTCAGGGGAGCCTGGCCCCGAACCTGCCCAAACAAACCGGCTGCAGTGCAACTGTAATACTCAAAATAAAATGATTATAAAGTTCTATTATCCTTTAATTTTTCCTTTGCACTGCTTTAAAGCAGTTTGGCGACACTCCTCCGCCTTGTATTTCCTTTAGTCTTATGTAACATTTTCTAAACTCTGATTTACACAGGTATGATTCATTGTCTGTGTGCGTGATGTAAAGTGCTCTGACTACTGTTGAAGCAAATTAAATACATGCAAGGCGGACTATGGAGAGATGTCGTGGGGTGACAGTGAGGGAATCCTTGACTGGCCCCAGCAAGATTGCTGGGTCCCGGTGCTATAAAAGCTAATTTGAATATATAATGACATTTGTTGTAGAATGCACCGTTTTGGCAATTATTTCTTCAAACTTTTCTTGGGGAGAGAATCCCCCACCACCAGCCCCTTTGCAGTGGGCAGGCTCGCTTGCTGCGCTCACTCTCTAAGGGGGGTGGATTGACATTTGCAGGGCTGCTTGTCTGACCCTGGGATACGTCCTTGTTTGAGCGTGCCATCACCATTACACCAGGCAGTCTGTTCCAGGTAACCGATGATACAAACTCGTGCAGGCCTAGCTCGGAAAGTTAAAGAGAGAGCCGTAAAGCGCCGAGTCTCAACCCTGAAAACGTTTGTCCTCAAAAAGAATGAACTTGACATCAAAGTGGTCCCCTTGCCCCTTGCCTCCTCTCACTAATGATATGTAGCGTCTGCTGAGCCTGCAATAAACGTGTTTACGTCCGGTCCGATTGCCGTCATTTTGCGAGCCGGGCCGGGGCTTTGCCGAGGCAAGTCGCAGGAGACCAGCAGCAGCGCGCTCTCCCAGGCATTTCCTGACATCCGCCTTCACTTCGCACTTAAGTTGAAGGGAGTGGATCTGACACGACGCCTGGAAAGTCAGGAGCGAAGCGGCTTCACCTCCTCCTCAAATGTGCCTGACAGGAGTCAATAGTGATTCCGTCACGAGGCCACCATCAAAAACTCGCAGATGAAAGTCCAAGGGGATGCTTTCTAGCTATTCCTTACGATATTTTATTGAAAAGGGCTCGAAGCATGCATGTGCCGCAGCAGGACTTTTCTTCTTTTTTTTTCTGGTTCATTTGAATCACTTTTAGCAGCTGGTCCTATAAATGCACTCTCCGATGCCCGTATGCTCTTTCCTTTGCATAAACGGTAGTAGTAGAAAGGCAAAAAGCAAACGAGGAAAGAAGTAAAAGCTCCTTTTTATAGTATAAAAAGAACGTGCCTTTCTTTGTAGTATAAACGAAATGCCACGTGAGGCCTCAATAGTCCCTCCTGCTGCTTCATATGCACTCAGCAGAGTGCATTTATTTGTAACCTATAGCTCTTATAGTTTACTTCCAGAAGTAAACACGATATGCTCAAAATTAGCAATTTTCTTTCCCAAGACTCCTGTGTGAAGCTTTGTTCCTCAATAATATTTAAATGGTACTTGATTGTGCTAAAATATCCAATTATGTGCTACAGTCGTATCATGAAAAGGTCTGCATAATGTGCCCCTCTGCAAACGACTCTTGCTTATTTCTAAGCATCCTCTGGTCCTTTCGGGATCCCGAGAAGGCATCTTTGCCACTGAGTATATTTTCATCTGCTCTACATTTTTCGATTTTGCATGTGTGTAAAATGGAATATTGGCTAAGGTCAAACAATATTTGCACACATTCACAATCTAAATATGTAGTATTGCACTTGGAAAAACTACACAGCTGAAAAAATACTTGTATGTCCAGGTAAGAGGTGGCAAAAGATATGCCTATAAAATGCATGGAAGTTCTTTCTGCATGAGCACTTTATGGCATATTTTCTTGAAACGACCCTAGATTTGATTGTATTCTCTTTCAGTAGTTCAAAAATTTCAAATGAGGGTTTCGGGGATAGGCTAAGAGTTCTTATAGAATGCAGTATATGAAAAAGAAACTTGTTTTGGCCCTATTTGACAAAAACCTACTCCTCCCCTCGTTTCCATTACACCAAAACTAAAAGGTATTTATATATAATATAATATATAATGGATTATAGGACTACAGTAAAAACTGTAAGCTACTTATATAACCTGATCCAGGATAACAGGACTCCACCTAATATTGAAAGCCAGTTATAACACGGATCACAGGAGTACAGCCAGTGGTAGAAGTGGGCGGGGACGGAAGGGCGTGCCCCTACTTCTAAAAATTATTCCAGTCCGTTCCCCTACTTCTAACTCTCAAAAAAGCATCCCAGGACGGCAAGAATAGTCCTCCTTAAAAACGATCTATTTTTTTTCTCCATTAGATTCCAGGGGCTGCTCGCACTTCTCTGTGAACTCCAGAGGCTGCAGCAGCCCCTCCTGCGCTCTCACAGACAGAGGGAGGCCCATTGTCATTCAGATTGAGGCCGATTAGCCCCTTTCGAATCACAATGCGCCAGCCGTGCTCACTTAAAACTTGGCTATTCAGTAAAGTGTTTGGCTCTGACACATAATGTTTGCTCTCCCCAGAGTATTAGCTCCATGATACTTTCGGGTGAAAGTGCACTCTATAAATTTCATGACTGTAACCATATTTCATGAGTACCAATGGGAGAATACGTGACTACTTCTACTCTTGTTTAGCAAGGTATGTTTTTCCCACAATTACTTGGCATCTTTGTGAGTTTAAAGTCCCCTTTCAAACTCCCCCAAGAAGATCCAGTAGCGAAGCGAGCATCTGCTTCTGTTAGTCACTACAACACTTGTGAACCTGAAAATTGTGGTGGTAGAGCTACAGTACCCCCTTTTGCCCTCCGTGGCTGTCCAGGAAAGCATAATTTCTGCAACAGCAGGAATGAGTGGCAGCAGGTTGTAATTCCTGTTCACTCTTTGACTCTGGGCAGAGACTTCTTGCCAATGGTTGGCATCTTTTGGCACCTGTTACACAATCACAAAAGCGTGAGGTTCTGGGGCACTTTGATAAGAAGAAAGACTACTTGTACTACACAAAAACATAGAATTATTGCAGAAACAGCCTGGAGTGGCGGGATGATGGAAAAGCAAAGGGGAAGCATCCCTGATATACCTTTCAGTAGATATTGTGCAGAGCAGTGACGGGACAGAAGAGGCAACAGGAAAGGAGAAGTAATAGGGCAGGAGAGGTGACCGGAGCAGGAGAAGTGACGGGCAGGAGAAGTAACGGGCAGGAGAGGTGATGGGAAAGGAGAGGTGACGGGAAAGGAGAGGTGACAGGGCAGGAGAAGTAATGGGGCAGGAGAAGTGAAGGGGCAGGAGCGGTGATTAGGCATGGGCAGGAGCGGTAACTGGGCAGGAGCAGTGAACGGACAGGAGCAGTGAATGGGGCAGGAGCAGTGAACGGGGCAGGAGCAGTGAACAGGGCAGGAGCAGTGAACAGGGCAGGAGAAGTGACGGGGCAGGAGAAGTGACGGAGCAGGAGAAGTGACGGGGCAGGAGAAGTGACGGGGCAGGAGAAGTGATGGGGCAGGAGAGGTGACGGGGCAGAAGAGGTGACAGGGCAGGAGAGGTGACAGGGCAGGAGAGGTGACAGGGCAGGAGAAGTGACGGGGCAGGAGAAGTGACGGGGCAGGAGAAGAGATGGGGCAGGAGAAGTGAAGGGGCAGGAGCGGTGATTAGGCATGGGCAGGAGCGGTAACCGGGCAGGAGCAGTGAACGGATATGGGCAGTGAACGGATAAGAGAAGTGAAAGGGGCAGGAGAAGTGATGGGACAGGAGAGGTGCTGGGACATGAGAAGTGATGGGGCTGGAGCGGTGATCGGGCAGGAGTGCTGACCAGGCAGGAGCAGTGAACGGGCAGGAGTAGTGAACTGGCAGGAGCAGTGACGGGGCAGGAAAAGTGACGGGTCAGTAAATGTGACGAGTCAGGAAAAGTGACAGGCCTGGAGCAGGAGAGGCAACAGGAAAGGAGAGGCAACAGGAAAGGAGAGGTGACTGCGCAGGAGCGGTGACTGGGCAGGAGAGGTGACTGGGCAGGAGAGGTGACTGGGCAGGAGAGGTGACCGGGCAGGAGAAGTGATGGGCAGGAGAAGTGATAGAGTAGGAGAAGTGACGGAGCAGGAGAAGTGACGGAGCAGGAGAAGCGATGGGGCAGGAGAGGTGACGGGGCAGGAGAGGTGACGGGGCAGGAGAGGTGACGGCGCATGAGCAGGAGCGGTAACCGGGCAGGAGCGGTGAAAGGACAAGAACTGTGAAAGGACAGGAGCGGTAAACAGGGCAGGAGCAGTGACGGGGCAGGAGAAGTGATGGGGCAGGAGAGGTGACGGGGAAGGAGAGGCAACAGGGCAGGAGAGGTGACCGGGAACAAGAAGTGATGGGCAGGTGACATGACAGGCAGGTGATGTGATGGGCAAGAGAGGTGATGGGCAGGAGAGGTGACAGGGCAGGAGAAGTAATGGGGCAGGAGCGGTGATTAGGCATGAGCAGGAGTGGTAACCGGGCAGGAGCAGTGAATGGGGCAGGAGCAGTGAATGGGGCAGGAGCAGTGAACGGGGCAGGAACAGTGAACGGGGCAGGAACAGTGAACGGGGCAGGAGCAGTGAATGGGGCAGGAGCAGTGAACGGGCAGAAGTGAGGGTGCAGGAGAAGTGACAGGACAGGAGAAGTGACGGGATAGGAGAAGTGACGGGACAGGAGACGTGACGGGACAGAAGAAGTGACGGGACAGGAGAAGTGACAGGCAGGAGAAGTGACAGGCAGGGGAAGTGACAGGCAGGAGAAGTGATGGGCAGGAGAAGTGACCGGCAGGAGAAATGACCGGCAGGAGAAGTGACCGGCAGGAGAAGTGACCAGCAGGTGACGTGATGGACACATGACATGACGGGCAGGTGACATGACAGGGCAGGAGAGGTGACCAGGCAGGAGAAGTGACTGGGCAGGAGAAGTGACTGGGCAGGAGAAGTGACCGGGCAGGAGAAGTGACGGGCAGGTGACGTGACAGGGCAGGAGAGGTGATGGGACAGGAGAGGTGATGGGACAGGAGAGGTGATGTGGCAGGAGAAGTGACGAAGCAGATAAGTGATGGGGCAGGGGCGGTCATTAGGCATGAGCACGAGCGGTAACCGGGCAGGAGCGGTGAACGGACAGGAGCAGTGAACTTGGCAGGAGCAGTGAACAGGGCAGGAGCAGTGAACGGGGCAGGAGCAGTGAACGGGGCAGGAGCAGTGAACGGGGCAGGAGCAGTGAACAGGGCAGGAGAAGGGAGGAGGCCGGGGTATTGACAATGCAGGAGTGTTGATCGAGCATGAGCAGGAGTACTGATTGGACAGGAGCAGTGAAAGGGCAGGAGCAGGCATTTCCAAGGGGGACTGGAAGGGTAGGGGGCTAGTTAAGTTTGGGGGGACTGATTTTGTACAAGTGCAGGAGTTTTAAAAACACTGCAAATATCTTCGTATATTCAGCAGGTTTCAGTCAACAATATAAGTGCCAAGATAACTTTGGTGATCAATGTACCTGCTGGAGAGAGATGGGAGCATGTTTTGTCTAGTGGCTGTTTTACTCATCTAAGGTAGCACAGAGGGGTAATATGCCTGCTGCAAAGAACATGTACCATGCATATCAAAGAGCAATATTTTATGGGCATAGTTCAGTAGGTACTGCTTTGTGTTCACTTCCCGAATGAAAGGACACTTGAATACATATGGCCTGGCAGTTCGGGCTGGACTGTTCACATTGGGTGCAGGATCAAGACTGATTTGCATATGGCTGGGTCCAAACTGGATGGCATGGTGGGCAAAAAACGATGGATTTAAGCCCAGATCTCTGAACTGGGGTGAAAGTATGACATTGTTCTGAATTCTGTCCATCAGTTGTTCTATTTGCTTTTGTCACCTAGAATGGGTCAGGTATGCTCAGACGTAAGTCCTGTGCTCTCCATGCCACTGGAATCAAGCTATCCTGGCTGATGAGGGCTGAAAGCCCGAAACCGGTCCTAGGATGCTGGTTTCCAGTCCAGGGAGGACCTGGCCTGGCAGTTCGTGCTGGGCTGTTTCCATTGGGTGCAGGATCAAGACTGATCTGCATATGACTGGGTCCAAACTGGAATGGCATGGTGTGCAAAAAACGATGGATTTAGGCCCAGATCTTTGTACTGGGGTGAATGTATGACATTGTTCTGAATTCTGTCCATCAGTTGTTCTATTTGCTTTTGTCACCTAGAATGGGACGGGTATGCCCAGACGTGGGTCCCGTGCTCTCCATGCACTGGAATCAAGTAATCCTGGCTGATGAGGGTTGAAAGCCTGAAACCGGTCACAGGATGCTTGTTTCCAGTCCAAGGAGGACCTGGCCTGGCAGTTCGGGCTGGACTGTTCCCATTGGGCGTAGGATCAAGACTGATTTGCATATGGCTGGGGCAGACCGGAATGGCGAGCAAAGTAACGATGGATTTAGGCCCAGATCTCTGTACTAGGGTGAATGTATGACATTGTTCTGCATTCTGTCCACTAGTTATTATTTTTGCTATATTTATGATTGAGCTGCTACTTGGCTGACATGAATGTGAAGGAGCCTTTGTGGGTTTCCGTGAGTCTAGATTCTCCTGAAGAGTCCCTTTCTCTTCTGAGCCCTGTATTCATGACCTCAATGTTTGAGACAAAAAATAATCATGGATTTCTGAACAATGAGAGTAAAAGCATTAAGGTAACATGTTGTTCCTGCTTATATTTCGCACGCTTTACATAAACCTGCATTCCCTATGAGTGTTTGCTTTTTCCTGAATTAAACTTCAAATAAACATGTTTATCCATTCTTTGAATTAAATAACGTTATAAGCTGTAACTGGTCAGTGAAATGCTAAACGTACAAAAAATTGGCATGTTTTGCTATTTCTAGCCACACCCCTGACTCCGCCCACTGATTCAATCTTCGGTTATTCCCGCCCCCTGATTCTCCACCCACAGTTCCCCTACTTTTTTTTCCCATTTCGACCACTGAGTACAGCTAAAACTGAAAGCTACTTATAGAACACTTAAATAAGAGGGATATGGCTAAAACAGAAAGCTACTTATAAAACATGAATCACAGGACTATAGCTAACACGGATAGCTACTTTTGTAACATGATTCGGTTCTATGACAGAATATCTTGGGAACAATATATGTTCACCAAAATAGCACTAAAATAATACTGATTACGAAAATATCACAATTCTATACTTAAAAAAATATAGATTGATGACACATTGCTGTATAAAATTATCTAAATTAAACCATTTACAAACACATACATATCTAAACACAACATATTGTCTAGTATTCAAATATATACACAATGTCCGAAATATCAAAACGCGCAATATCGACTATAATATTGCAAAAAATATATTTAACATCCTAAACTACTTCTTTACAAAAAATATAAATGCAACAAATAGACATAAATATCATAGTACACAAAAAAGTAATACTACATTGAAAACACATGTATAACATGATTCATATATAAAACCATGTCAACCATGTCTACTCACAATTCATCAGCTATTAAAAAGAAAAAAAGAAAAAAATCTAACATTATTACAATATAAATATATCAAAGATAAAAATAATATTAAAT